>NC_083897.1:3501044-4198753 GCF_032452875.1 Bos javanicus | reverse complement strand
AGAAGTGTTTTACAGAGGCCCCAAGGCAACCCACTCCAGTACTCTTGCCTGGAAATTCCCATGGATGGATGAGCCTGGTAGGTTGCAGTCCATGGGGTCACTAAGAGTCGTGCACGACTGAGTGACTTCACTATCACTTTTCACTTTCATGCATTGGAGAAGGAATTGGCAACCCACTCCAGTGTTCTTGCTTTTGAACTGAGGTGTTGGAGAAGACTCTTGAGAATCCCTTGGACTCCAAGGAGATCCAACCAGTCCATTCTAAAAGAGATCAGTCTTGGGTGTTCTTTGGAAGGAATGATGCTAAAGCTGAAACTCCAGTACTTGGGCCACCTCATGTGAAGAGTTGAGTCATTGGAAAAGACTCTGATGCTGGGAGGGATTGGGGGCAGGAGGAGAAGGGGACCACAGAGGATGAGATGGCTGGATGGCATCACCGACTTGATGGGCGTGAGTTTGAGTGAACTCCGGGAGTTAGTGATGGACAGGGAGGCCTGGCATGCTGCAATTCATGGGGTCGCAAAGAGTGGGCCACGACTGAGTGACTGAACTGAACTGAACTGAACTGAAAGCTTTGGATTTCTCCTTCATATTTGAATGAGATCCTTGCTGGGTACAGTAATCTGGGCTGTAGGTTGTTTTCTTTCATCACTGTAAGTATGTCCTGCCATTCCCTCCTGGCCTGAAGTATTTCTATTGAACGATCAGCTGTTGTTGTTATGGGAATCCCCTTGTGTTATTTGTTGTTTTTCCCTTGCTGCTTTTAATATGTCTTCTTTGTGTTTGACCTTTGTTAATTTGATTAATATGTGTCTTGGGGTGTTTCGCCTTGGGTTTATCCTGTTTGGGACTCTCTGGGTTTCTTGGACTAGGATGATTATCCTTCCCCATTTTAGGGAAGTTTTCAAGTATTATCTCCTCGAGTATTTTCTCATGGTCTTTCTTTTTGTCTTCTGCTTCTGGGACTCCTATGACTCGAATATTGGGGCATTTCACATTGTCCCAGAGGTCTCTGAGGTTGTCCACATTTCTTTTAATTCCTTTTACTTTTTTCCTCTGTTTCATTTATATCTACCAGAAATGGCAACCCGCTCCAGAATTCTTGCCTGGAAAATCCCATGGACGGAGGAGCCCGGTTGGCTCCGGGAACACACAAAGAGATTAACCTTGTTGGGTAGAGAAGAAAAAGGGGAGGGGGGAGATAGAGGCGACCTCGTGAAGAAAAAGGAGAGTCAAAAGAAGGAGAGAGTAATCAGGCCAGTGATCTCGCTCCCAAGTAAAAATGGGTACTGAAGATTGGGTTCTTAAAGGTACAAAGTTGATAACAAATACCAACAAGCAAAGATTAAACATCTTGAGTAGAGGTTAGATCCTCAAAAATACAATATTAAAAAAACAAAAATGGAACCAAAAAAAAAAAAAACAAAAACAAAAGAAAAAGTCACAGAAATTATAAAATATATATTATATATATATATATATATGAAGTTTGCTTTAAAAATAGGGTCTTTCTGTTTTTTGCAAAGTAATAGTAGATTATAAAAATGAAAATTAAAGGAGTAATGGGGACTTAAAAATAACAAAAAAATAAAATAAAATAAAACAAAAAAATTTTTTTAATTTAAAAAATGATAATAGTAAAAATATATCTAAGACTATCCTGGAGCTCTAGTGGACAGGGTGGGGTCAGTTCATTTTCAGATCGTTCCTTCGTCCGGCTTGTACTTCTCACTGTCTGTAGGCCCGTTCCTATGTTGTCGGTGGTAACTACAGGGTTTCAATCTATTGCACCTGTCCCTTCCAAAGCGGTTCCCTCTGTTTATGTTAGCTTCTTCTGTTTGCTGGTCTCTTCAGTGTCTAATTTCCGCCCTGACACAAGGGGCACGGTGATGGTCACTTTTTTTTAGGCTCGCTTGTTCAGTCGTTGTTTAGGGAGGGAACAAATATCACTGGCATGTGTTCACAGTGATTTAGCTACACTGGGTTTGCTCCACTAACAGCATGTGTGCTTTCCCAGTCTACACTGCTCAACTCTAGGTTGCTCTGCTGGGAACGGTCTGATGTGTGCCCTGGTTTGCATGCACTTCCCAGGTCTAAGCTGTTCAGGTTCAGGTTCTTAGGTACTCTGCAAAGGCGCAGACTTGGTTGGGCCTGCATTTTGCCCCTGTTGCAGGTCTGAGCAGCTGAGGTGACCAGGTCCTTGGTGCACGTAGTCGCCCCCAGTTGAAGGCTGCGACTTATCCCCTCCCCCGCACCAGCCACTGGGTATTCTGGGTGTACAACGAGAGCGTCTCCTCTCTTCCGGGAAGCTGATCTCTGGCTGTGACCCTCCCAGCAGATGTCAACCGTCGAGAACCCCAAGAAGTCTTGGTTAGCAACAAAGTTTCTTTGCAGGTTGGTAAAGGATGCCTCTGTGTGGCCGTGATCGCCCCCTTCCGGCTCTGGCTGCCCTTGCCTGCCTGTCTCCAGCAGGGGGATGGGACAGTCCATAGCCAGCTAGCTCTGCTCAGTCCTTTGTTCTGTGAGCGTGCCTGGTGGTGGTTAGGACTTTGCGCGGGATAGCTATCCCAGAGTCTGGGTTACTATCTCAAGCTAGTTCCCTCAGATTGCCCTCAGGGCATTCATGCCCGGTCCTTATCCTAAGCAATGCTGCCCACTCCTCCCTGTCCCTCCCCTGCTTGCTAGTGGGGGATGTGAGTGTCTGGGCTGTTGCACCACTGGGAGTTGCTTTTGGGCACGTAATCTGTGGGTTTTAATTATTGATTTATTTTTCCTCCCAGTTATTTTGCCCTCTGAGATTCCAAGGCTCACCACAGACCCGCCGGAGAGAGTATTTCCTGGTGTTTTGAAGCTTCTCTCTTTTTTAAAACTCCCTTCCCCAGCCGGATCTCCATCCCTACCTCTTTTGTCTCTCTTTTTATCTTTTATATTTTGTCCTACCTCCTTTTGAAGACAATGGGCTGCTTTTCTGGGTGCCTGATGTCCTCTGCCAGCATTCAGAAGTTGTTCTGTGGAATTTGCTCGGCTCTCAAATGTTCTTTCGATGAATTTGTGGGAGAGAAAGTGGTCTCCCCGTCCTATTCCTCCGCCATCTTAGGACCGCCCCCTCTAATTTTCTTGAAGAGAGCTCTAGTCTTTCCCATTCTATTGTTTTCCTTTATTTCTTTGCATTGATTGCTGAGGAAGTCTTTCTTATCTCACCTTGCTATTCTTTGGAACTCTGCATTCGAATGGGTATATCTTTCATTTTCTCCTTTGCCTTTCCCTTCTCTTCTTTTCATAGCTGTTTCTAAGGCCTCCTCAGACAACCATTTTGCCTTTTTCATTTTTTTCCCTTGGGGATGATCATGATCCCTGCCTCCGGTACAATATCATGAACCTCTGTCCATAGATCTTCAGGCACTCTGTCTATCAGATCTAATCCCTTGAATCTATTTGTCACTTCCACTGTATAATTGTAAGGGATTTAATTTAGGTCATTTCTGAATGGGGTAGTGCTTTTCCCTACTTTCTTCAATTTAAGTCTGTATTTGCCAATAAGGAGTTTATGATCTGTGCCACAGTCAGCTCCCAGTGTTGGTTTTGCTGACTGTATAGAACTCCTCTGTCTTTGGCTGCAAAGAATATAATCAGTCTGATTTTGGTATTGCCCATCTGGTGATGTCCATGTGTAGAGTCTTCTTTTGTGTTGTTGGAAGAGGGTGTTTGCTATGACCAGTGCATTCTCTTGGCAGAACTCTGTTAGCCTTTGCCCTGTTTCATTCTGTACTCCAAGGCCAAATTTGTCTGTTACTCCAGGTATCTCTTGACTTTCTACTTTTGCATTCCAGTCCCCTATAATGAAAAGGACATCTTTTTTGGGCTGTTAGTTCTAGAAGGTCTTGTAGGTCTTCATAGAACCGTTCAACTTCAGCTTCTTCAGTATTACTGGTCAGGGCATAGACTTGGATTACTGTGATATTGAATGGTTTGCCTTGGGAATGAACAGAGATCATTCTGTCGTTTTTGAGATTTAATCCACGTACTTCATTTCGGACTCCTTTGTTGACTGTGATGGCTACTCCTTTTCTTTTAAGGGATTCCTGCCCACAGTAGTAGATATAATGGTCATCTAAGCTAAATTCACCCATTCCAGTCCACCTTAGTTCACTGATTCCTAAAATGTCGACATTCCTAAAATGTCAACATGTATTTGCTGCTTTTGGATGGGATGCTCTATCGGTCCATTAAGTCTAATATGTCATTTGAGGTCAGTGTTTCCTTATTGATTTTCTGTCTGGATGATCTGTCCGTTGATGTAAGTGGGGTGTCACAGTCCTGAATACCATGTTTACTGTCAGTTTCTCCTTTATGTTTGTTAGTATGTACTGTATATATTTTAGGTGCTCTTATGTTGGGTGCCTATATATTTACAGTTGTTACATCTTCTTGAGTTGATTCTATGTTCGTTATGTAATGTCTCTCTCTTGTTATGGTCTCTGTTTGAAAGACTAGTTTATCTGATACAAGTGTTGCTACCCCAGCTTTCTTTTGATTTACATTTGCATGGGATACCTTTTTCAATCATCCTCTCACTTTTTGTCTGAGTATTTAGATGTGAAGGGAGACTCCTGTAGGCAGCGTGTATGTGGGATTTGTTTCTGTGTCCAGTCAGCCAGTCTGTGTCTTTTAATTGAAGTATTTATTCCATGTATATTTAAAGTAATTATTGGTAGGTATATATTTCCTGCCATTTTGTTAATTCTTTTCTTTTTGTTCTTTTCTTCTTCTTTGCTCTCTTCCTTTGTGATTTGATGGCTTTCTTTAGTGTAATGTTTGGATTCCTTTCTCTTTTGTTGTATGTGAGTCCATTATAGATTTTTGGTTTGTGGTTACCATGAGGTTTATATAGCTAGTGTATTCGGTTATGCTTACATACACGTATGTTTGTATATGTATTCTCTTTCAAATTCTTTTCCATTAGAGTTTATTATAAGATACTGAATAACCTTCCCTGTGCTATGCAGGAAATCCTTCTTTTTTATCTATTTTATGTATGGTAGTGTGCATCTGTTAATCCCATACTCCCAATTTATTCCCTCTCCTCAGTAACCATAAATTTGTTTTCTACCTCTGTGAATCTGTTTCTGTTTTGTAAAAGAGTTCATTTTACTGTTTTTTGATTCTGAACGTAAGAGGTATCTTATAATGTTTGTCATTGTTGGAATTAATTCACTTTGTCTAACACTATCCAGGTGCACCCACATGGTCACAAATGGCAGAATTTCCTTCTTTTTATGGCTGAGTAATATTCCATTGTATATACATACCACATCTTTATCCATTCATCTGTTGATGAACACTTAGAGTGCTTCCATGTTTTAGCTGTTGTAAACAGTGCCACTATGAACATTGGTGTATGTGTATCTTTTTTAATTAGAATTTTGCTCTTTTCTAGATATATGCCCAGATGTGGGATGAGCAGTGTTGAGAATCTTTTCATGTGCTTGATGGCCCTCTATATGACTTCTTTGAAAAAATGTCTAGGCATAATTTCCGAACTACAGAAATAGCTCGTACAACTTAATAATAACAGCAACAAAAACCCAACCCAATCAAAAAAGGGGCAGAAGACCAAAACAGAGATTTCTCCAAAGAAGACGTGTGTGTGTGTGTGCACATTTGTGTCCAACTCTTTGTGACCACATGGATTCTTGTCCTGGAAATTCCACACACAGAGAAGCCTGACAGGCTACAGTCCCATACATTCACAATGAGTTGGACACGATAGAGCACATATGTGCCCACACACGCACACATGTCTTCTTTGGAGAAATGTCTATTTAGGTCTTCTCATTTTTTTGATTGGGTTGTTTTTGTTGTTGTTATTGAGTTGTATGAGCTGTTTGCATATTTTGAAATTTTAGCTCATGCCGATTACATCATTCATGAATACTTTGTTCTATTTTGTAAACCTATGGACTTTCGTTTTCTTTATGGCTTCCTTTGCTGTGTAAAAGCTTATAACTTTACTTTTTATTCTTTTCTTATTTGTGGTAATAGCCTTTTCTTTTTTGCTTAGAGAAGTTCCTTTAACATTTCTTGTAAAGCATATGTTGTGGTGTTGAACACTTAGCTTTTACTTGTCTCTAAAAGTCTTTATCTCTTCTTCAACTCTGAATGATAGCTTTTCCAGGTAGAGTATTCTTTGCTGTAGATTTTCCCCCTTTGGTCACATTAAATACACTCTGTCACTTCCTCTGGTCATCAGAGCTATATGCTCCAGGAGTGCTTTCTATATGGGCTGCATGAGCCCTTCCATTGTGGTGGGCTGAGTACCATGGGTGGACCCCTGGTCTGGTGGTTACCAGGCATTGCCTAGTGCATAGGCTGCTGGCCCACCGGTGTTTGGGGCTGGGTCCTGGGACCTCTGGTGGGCAAGCGTGGTTCTTGGGTGACTGGGGACTCAGAAGCTCCTATGGCAAATGACTTGTTGCTGAGTGAGGCTGTGACCCTGCCTGGCTAGCGGCTTGGTTTGGGGTGTGCCAGGATTAGTGCCAATAGACTGGGGGAGGGCTGGGTCACAGTACTAATAATCTAGAGGGAGGATTTCAAACTGGCCCTTGCCAGCAGCAGAGTGCTCACGGTCCAACAAGCACCTTAAAATGGTTGCTGCCAGCATATGTGTCCCCAGGGTAAGCTGTAGTTGTTTCTTGCCTCTTCAGGAGATTCTCCAGATCAACAGGTAGGTCTGATCGAGGCTCCTTTCAAATCACTGCTTCTGCCCTGGGTCCCGGAGCATGTGAGATTTTGGGTTCACCCTTTCAGAGTGGAGTCTCAGTTTCTCACAGCTCCTGGGTCTCCTGAAAGGAAGCCCTGCTGGCCTTCAAAGCCAAATGTTCCGAGGGCTTATCTTCCCAGCTCAGGACCCCAGGCTAGGAAATCTAGTGTGCTCAGACTCCTTGCTGCTTGTGGTGAATCTCTTCAATTATAATTAAGTAAGTAAGTGAAGTCACTCAGTCATGTCCGACTCTTTGCGACCCCATGGACTGTAGCCTACCAGGCTTCTCCGTCCATGGGATTCTCCAGGCAAGAATACTGGAGTGGGTTACCATTTCCTTCTATCCTCCTGTATATTGGTTGCCTGGTGGCTCAGATGGTTAAGAATCCACCTGCAATACAGGAGACCTGGGTTCGACTCCTGGGTTGGGAAGATCCCCTGGAGGAAGGCTTGGCAATCCAATCCAGTTTTCTTGCCTGGAGAATCCCCATGGACAGAGACAGCCGGGTGGGCTCCAGTCCATGGCGTCCCAAAGAGTGGGACACAGCTGAGCGACTAAGCCCAGCACGTATGGGTTGCCGACCTGTGGGTGTGAGTCTTGACTATACCCCTTCTCCACCCTTCCTGTCCATCTTACCGTGTCTCCTTCTTCATATCTGTAGTTGTGGAAGATCTTGTCTGCTCATCTTTCAGGTCATTCTTATCAATAGCTTCTCTGTATATAGTTGTAATTTTGGTGTGCCCAAGGGAGGAAGTAAGCTCAGAGTTTTCTTATGCTGTTATCTTGGCTACTCTCTGAGTAAATATTTTAAATAGTGAGAAATGTATAACATATATTTCATTTCATGCATAATGTCAAATGCTGAGTATTTGTAATTCTTCCCCCTCAGACAGGAGCTTGCAAGATGCATGGGAGTGACTGAAGATAGAATGCAGGTGAGTAAACTGGAAAAAAGCAGTTTGGCATAACAGCCATTCTAAAACCCACTTCGGGAACTGGATACCTTGTCCTGGACATTCTCAGATTGGTTTGTTTTTGTAGCCTTCACTATGTTTGGAAAGTAAGATTGGAACTTCTGGACTTTGGGGCCAGAATACATACCTCTTCAGTAAAGTAAACTCTTTCTAACACTGATATCCTTTAGGGGGCAATTCTCTGTGGACTCATGTTGGGACTGAGTCTGACTTGGGAATTATTCAAATTAATGCACCAAATAGCTGGGTTTTAAGGGGGTCCACCCCTTGAGTGGCAACTCACTCCAATATTCTTGCCTGGAGAATCCCCATGGACAGAGGAGCCTGGTGGGCTACAGTCCATGGGGTCACAAAGCGTCAGACACGACTGAGCGACTAAGCATGCAAGGGGTCCAAGTATAGTAAATTATTTAAAATATTTAAGCCAGGCATCAGCTCTTTCTGCAAGGAGTGAATTTTCAAGTATTCAGCCATTTGGGCAAGGGAATAATTCACCTCAGGACGCAACATATGAGCAACAAATGTACGTTTAGTTTAGCTGAGACTGATGGGGAGGGGCATGATTTAAAATCCCAAGTGCCGGATCCTCCTGCTGTTGTTTTTGTGTGTTTGGTAGAGCAACGCAGGAGACACAAGAGACGTGGGGTCCATCCCTATTTTAGGAAGACCTCCTGGAGTAGGAAATGGCAACCTGCTTCAGTATTCTTGCCTGGAAAATACCATGGACAGAGGAGCCTGGCAGGCTCTGTGGGGTTGCAAAGAGTCAGACACAACTGAGCACACACATACTCACACTCACAACAGTGTAGAGTTTCAGCTGTAAATTTTAATTTTCTCAAATTGTTTGAAGTGCAGCCTGAAAACATTGCTAACATAGTAGGTTGTACATTATGATGGAGATGAAGGAAAGGTTTGCAACCCTTAGGAATTTGTCTAAATATATATATACATATTTTTTAAAGTTGAGTTTGAGAAAATTGGGCACTATTAATATATTTATTGGAGATACTGCATATATGCAACATTATGAAACTACCCGATGTATGAGTGAATATTATTTTGAGCAATTTCTAATGTCTAAGGATTTTTTTCTGCCCATTTCATATTATTTTCAGGGATTGGTTTTGAAGAATGTCTCCCTGATGGTCCATGGTTCATGGCTCTCAGCCAGTAGCTTACTTGTGTTAATTTGAAGTACTTGCCCATTTACTTAGATGGTAATGACTACTTGGTACCTCCAGGCACAGAAAGTGAATATTTGTTCTTTGAACAGAGTAAGTTGTATCAAGGGAATATTTTTTTAAAGTAGAAAATTAAGAAAAGAAAGAAGAAAAATCTGGAGGGTTTTATTATGTGCTTTGCTGCCGAGCCCCTGTGTGAGGGCAGTGATGGACGCGGGCTGCAGACCTGGTTGGATGGGGGTGTGGGTGGGGGTGGGGATGGGGGTGGGGGGTTTGCTAAGCAAGGCTGGGAGCCTAAGGCCAGGGATTGGGCTCACAGTCAGGTCTGGCCAGGGCTTGAGACGCCCGGGCCTGTGGTCTCTCATGAAGGCAAAGCAAGCTCACTGGGAGAGAAAACCTGGTGACATGCTTCTCCAGGGTTTACATAGTCGTCTCTTAGTGGAGTTCTGAGGGGGAACAGGACCCACAGGAAACAAATAAGGGAAAAGAGAGAATGTTCCCATCTATTTCCAAATTCTATGGCACGAATTTCCCAAAGAAATATTTAATGCACACCTCCCCTTGTTTTCACATACAGCAAGAGTTACTCTATGAAAGCAGTACTGGGAATATGGAAGTAGTAGCCACCAGCACTTCAGTTAGCCAGTTTTGCATTTTGCTTATCTTTATGCAGATTTGATCCCTGGTACACTCTATCCCCCCGCCTCCAAAGTGAGCTTTATTAATGTGGCTCCTTAAGACTACCTATTCATGCATCAGAAGGGCCCAGATACTAAGATGGGAGAGGAAAAATGAGGCGATAGAGAGAGGAGGCCTTTGGTTTCATGTAAAATTTGCAGAGTGAAAACATCCAAAAACATTAAATATGATGTAATTCCAACAAGTGGGATGCTGAGGGAGCAGTGGCACCCACAGCACAGGTTTTTCTTTCAGTTGTTGAAAGTTGGCTCATTTTTCGGTAGGAGCCATTTTGTGAATCCTGACCAACGTGTTTATCAATTCTCTTCCTAATGTGCAGGTTGCATGCTCTTGCCTTAATCCTGAGGGGACAATGAGGCTCTCCTGGTTGAGAGGCAGCGCCTAGAGAGCAGGGCTGTGCTGGGCACGAGAGACTCTGGTCCAAGGTCCTGCAGCCGCACCCAGAGCAGAGGGAGCTGACTGGGTCCTGAGCCTGGGCAAATTTGGAGGGCGGGGCAGGGTGGAGAGTGCAGAGCTGAGAAAGGCAACAGTGGTTGCGTCCTCTCCGCCATCTCTTGGCTGGCCGAGATTTTAAGAATGTTAGTCAATTTGGGCCGAGTTTGTTTCACGGACAGAAGAGCCTGGCAGGCTGCAGTCCATAGGGTCGCCCAGAGTCGGACGGACTGAAGGCACTAAGCAGCAGCAGTCTAAACCTCTCTGATCTGCAGTCTGGTACTGAGGCTGTGTCCAGGGCTTCCACTCCACTGGTGTCAGCAGACGAGCCACAGAGTCCCTGGGCCCCCACGACCAAACCTCACTGGCAACACCAGCTCCGTCTCTATAACCGTCACAGCAGTCCCTGAGGACAGCTTTTATTTACAAACCCAGCCCATGCCTATTGATTATTTACTGTGCACCAAAGATGGGTCATTCAAAATGGGTCCCGTTCCTCTCAGTATGATTTTAAAAGGCACCCACTTTATCATGTGCTCAACTTCCCCCATCACGAAGGTGCGCCTGCCTAGTGAGTGGCGTTAGTGGCAGGAATAGTAATAGGTGGGAGGAGAGACAAGGCGAGAAGCCAGTCCAGAGTCAGGCACATCATCAGTGCTCACTTGCTGGGGGTGGGGGGGCTGATGGGAGGGCCTTTAAGTAAATGTCCTAAAAAATTTTAACCAGAAGGAAATAGCTTCTTCTCCTGGTGTAGTTTCCCATCTTCAAGTCACCAAGATTTCCCTGCTCCGTTTTTTCCTGTCTGACATTAACTGGTCCATGTACTAACCCAGCCCCCTTTTTCTCTCTGACTGGAGGTGTGGTTTAATCATAGAAGGGCCAAGTGGAGGAAATATCAGAGAGCACTGAGGTTCAGAGATGCGCCGCCCCTGCTCCCGGCCCACCGTGTGGTCAGCAACAGGGGTGGACCCTGCAACACCGTCCTCGTTCAGGAGCCGGATTGGGTCTGGGTCCCTCTGGAGCCGATACCCCTGGACGTGATGCCCTTGCCGCCCGTGCCCCCCTTGATGCCACCCGTGCCACCCTTGATGCCCATGCTGCCCTTACCCCCTCTGTTTCTGCCTCCTCTGCCCTGGATTCTACCAGCCTCCATTCACTCCGGCTGCCCTCACGGCCTTGCCTGGTCCCCTACCACCGGTGGCCTTTCTGTAGCCCCGTTTCCTCTTGAATGGTCTCCATGACAGCTTTGTCGAAAGTGCCTTTGAGCCAGATTGAAGTTCCGATACCTCAGCATCAAGCACACAGGGCCTGCCAAGTGCCTGCCATGTGTCTTACATACACATGCTGAGTCACTGACCCACTATTTTAGGGCCCGTTTTCTGTGTTTTCAATAAAGTAGTGAATTCTCTGCATATTTGTTCTGTGTGTCACATGGGGTTAGTGCATCTGATGGAAACTGCTGCTCCACAGTCACCATCAGTAAGCCACACACATCTCTGAAGTTTCCCACGTGCCCAGGAGGGGTGTACCGAGACCCATCCATTCGCTTCCACCCTCATCTCCAACACCCGTCCTTCCCCCACCCTGCACCACTGGGACCACCTAGATGTGCAAGACGGGTCGCTTGGGTCTCCAAGGGAGGAGAGTGTGTTCCAACGCAGGCCTGAGCCACATTCATGGTGATGAGGTCAGAGGCAAGGACCCCAAGGGCCACTTTTACAGGGGCTGCTCATAGGGCTTTATGGAGGAGAGGGAGCTGGGTGTTCATCTGGTTCTCTCCCAGTTCTGTTCACCACCTTCCCTTTTGCGGAGGATATGCGGGGTGGGGTGGGGGCGCAGATGGAAACCACTCCAGCAGCAGGGGGAGTTCCTGGCTCTGTAGAGGAAATGCAAGAGGAAACTCTGTCTAGGCCAGTGTGAGACTTTTCCCCTCTCCCAGAGGTGGAAAACTTAGCCCTCCTTCCCCAGCTCAGAGTTGATCATGTGGCCTTCAGATATATTTTGTCACCTTCAACATCCTGGGGAGAACCTGGGTTCCAGCTAATTTAATACTGCAAAGAAGGCTCTTTGTTGAGTGCTGCCTCAAGCCAGCAGGAGTGGTCCCTGAGCACTGATGTAGGATAATCATATTATTTAAGAGAATCAGGAAGACCTTGCCTTTCTTCTTCAAATGGAATTCCCAGGTAGAAACCACCCAGGAAAGGGTATGTGAGGAGAAGGAGCAGGCCATCAGCCAAGTTCCCCTTGTAGCTGGGGGTTGGGGTGGAGGAGGGGATCATTTGCTGGCAGAGGAAGAGAGTCTTCTCCAGTTGCCTATCCCAGAGGAAGGAGGGACTAAAGAATGGGGAGGGGGAGTGTCCAGGCCCAGAACCCGATGGAACTGGCTCTCTCCAGCCCTTGGCCATGCCAGTTTGCCCAGAGGAATCCCATTAAACTCTGGATTTAAAAATAAGAGCATTGGGACTTCTCTGGTGGTTCAGTGGCTGGGACTCTGCTGTCCCAATGCTGGGGGCCCGGGTGGGAACACTGGTCAAGGAGCTGGATGCCACACCCAGCAACTAAGAGTTCACATGCTGCAACTAAATAGCCTACACGCTGCAATGAAATGGAAGATCTCTCCTGCCACAGCAAAGACCCAGCGCGGAAAAATAAATAAGTAGAATATTTTAAACAGATTATTTCTTCTCTTCAAACAAATAAGAACATTGTGATGGTATCATTGTTTTGTACATATATCCTCCTACTGCTACTGCTGCTAAGACTCTTCAGTCATGTCCAAAGCTGTGTGACCCCACAGACAGCAGCCCACCAGGCTCCCCCGTCTCTGAGATCCTCTAGGCAAGAACACTGGAGTGGGTTGCCATTTCCTTCTCCAATGCACGAAAGTGAAAAGTGAAAGTGAAGTCGCTCAGTCGTGTCCGACTCTTAGAGACCCCATGGACTGCAGCCTACCAGGCTCCATGGGGTTTTCCAGGAAAGAGTACTGGAGTGGGGTGCCATTGTCTTCTCCAGTACATATATCCAAACTTGTAAAAATATATACATTAAATATGTGCATTTTTGTATGTTATATAGCAAGTTGAAATAAATATATAAAACAACAATAAAGTTTTTGGTAAGTCAGTAAGTTTGGTAAGCTGTGGCACATTAGTCACATATAGTAACTTAATCCTTCAAAGAATGACCCACTTGTTCATTTGGTCATTGTGTCTTGACTTTTGATAAAAGGATGGCTTTTGATGAATTCACTTGGAGCCAAATCCAAGACTTCCAAGGCCAAGTCAATGAGGCAGGGTGTTTATTTATGGAAAGGTCCTATTTAGAACCCCCTCCTGGAGCCCTGTGCTCCAACATGAGAAAGAAAAGGCTGGGATTTTATTCTCACATATGAGTGAGAGAAATCATTCTTGATCCTCTCTCCTAAGGGCCTTTCCCAGGTGGCGCTAGGGGTAAAGAACTCTCCCAGAGACATAAGAGACTGGGGTTCCATCCCTGGCTAAGGAAGATGCCCTGGAGGAAGGCATGGCAACCCACTCCAATATTCTTGCCTGGAGAATCCCATGGACAGAGGAACCTACTGGGCTACACTCCATGGCGTCACAGAGAGTTGGACACGACTGAATCGACTTAGCACAGCAGCACACCCTGTCCTTTCCTAGTTCCTTTTCTCCCTTTACCTTCCTGATGAGAGTCTGTTTGGCAGAATGGGTGTGAGAGGTCAAGAGCATGGTCAATTTGGGGTCTCGGTGATGAATGGGGAGAACCACTGCAGATGACTTTTGAGGAGCCCTCTCTTACTAACCCTCAATACCTTAGTGAAGGCATGATGCATACAGAGAGGAACATGGAACCATATATTACCATATGTAAAATAGATAGCCATTGGGAATTTGCTGTATGACTCAGGGAACTCAAACAGGGGCATTGTAACAACCTAGAGGGGTGGGATGGGGAGGGAGGTGGGAAGGAGATTCAAGAGGGAGGGGACATATGTACACCTATGGCTGATTCATGTTGATGTTGGGCAGAAACCAACAGAATCCTGTTAAGCAATTATCCTTCAATGAAAAAATAAATAAATAAATACCTGAGTGGCCATCCAACCTGCAAGCAGCTGCAGCAGAAGCCTCAGAAGAAGTTTATGACTCCCTGTTTCCTAGGGTTTTCAGATGGAAAGTTTGAGTGCTGCTATGGTAACAGCTGAGCTATTTCAAATCCTGAAGATGATGCTGTGAAAGTGCTGCACTCAATGCACCAGCAAATTAGGAAAACTCAGCAGTGGCCACAGGACTGGAACAGGTCAGTTTTCATTCCAATCTCAAAGAAAGGCAACGCAAAAGAATGTTCCAGCTACCACTCAGTTGCACTCATCTCACATGCTAGCAATGTATTTCTCAAAATTCCCCAAGTTAGGCTTCAACAGTATGTGAACTGAGAACCTCCAGATGTTCACGCTGGACTTAGAAAAGGCAGAGGAACTAGAGATCAAATTGCTGACATCCGTGGGATCATAGAAAAACCAAGCAGATTCCAGACAAACATCTACTTCTGTTTTATTGGCTATGCCAAAGCCTTTGACTGTGTGGATCCCATCAAACTGGGGGAAATTCTTCAAGAGATAGGAATACCAGACCACCTTACCTGCTTCCTGAGACATCTGTAGGCAGATCAAGAAGCAACAGTTAGAACCAGACATGGAACAATGAACTGGTTCCAAATTGGGAAACGAGTAGATTGTCACCCTGTTTATTTCACTTATATGCAGAGTACATCCTGCGAAATGCCAGGCTGGATGAATCACAAGCTGGAATCAAGATTGCCAGGAGAAATATCAATAACCTCAAATATGCAGATGACACCACCTCTATGGCTGAAAGTGAAGAGGAACTAAAGAGATTTTTGATGAAAGTGAAAGAGGAGAGTGAAAAAGCGGGCTTAAAACTCAACAATCAAAAAAGGAAGAGCATACCATCACTTCATGGCAAATAGATGGGGAAACAATGGAAACAGTAACAAACTTATCTTTTGGGGCTCAAAAATCACTGCAGATGGTGACTTCAGCCATGAAATTAAAAGACGCTTCCTCCTTGGAAGAAAAGCGCTGACCAACCTAGACAGCATATTAAAAAGCAGAGACATTACTTTGCTGCCAAAGACCTATCTAGTCAAAGCTCTGGTTTTTCCAGTAGTCATATGTGGATGTGAGAGTTGGCCTGTGAAGAAAGCTGAGTACTGAAGAATTGATGCTTTTGAACTGTGATGTTGGAGAAGACTCTTGAGAATCCCTTGGACAGCAAAGAGGTCAAACCAGTCAATCTTAAAGGAAATCAGTCCTGAATATTCATTGGAAGGACTGATGCTGAAGCTGAAGCTCCAATACTTTGGCCACCCGATGGGAAGAATTAACTCATTGGAAAGACCCTGATGCTGGGAAAGATTGAAGGCAGGAGGAGAAGGGGACATCACCGACTTGATGGACATGAATTTGAGCAAGCCCCAGGAGTTCTTGATGGACAGGGAAGCCCGGTTACGGCAGTCCATGAATTGCAACGAGTCCGACTCGACTGAGCAATTAAACAGAACTGATGGCAACAGCAATATCAATCAATGGGAAGTAAAACTCCTCTGCTTCAGTTCATTCAAGGAGGGGAAATTGGAGATAGCTGAGGGAAGGAGGGTGTCGTCAGTTACAGAAACTTACCTGACCTCAGTAACAGGAAGAGTCTAGAGTTGCCTTGGTCAGTTTCCTCCCAGCAAGAGGTTGGTTTGCAGGGTTGTGCCACAAGGAATTACAATGATAAATGTCGCAGCTGGTATGTACTGTATTCTTATGTGCCAGTCACTGGGTTAAGGTCTCAGTATTTATCTAGACGTTTACTTCTCAAAGCACATATTAGTACTTTCACATTAAACTGCAAAAAGAGAGAGAGAGAGAGAGACAGCATTTGCTTTTCCCAAGACAAACCCTGAACCATCCGTGCTTTTAGTTGGTTATTCCTAAATTCTGAGATCAGGGCCTCTGGCTGTGCTTGATGGTTATTTTTTTCTTTTCTTTCTTTCTTTCTTTCTTTTTTTTTTTTTTGTCCATACCCTGTGGCACTCATGATCTTAGCTCCTCAACCAGGAATTGAACCCATGCCCCCTGCAGTGGAAGTGCAGAGTCTTAACCATCGGACCCCCAGGGAAGTACTTTGATGGTTTCTTTTAAAAATATCTTTTATCAAACACACATGAGACACAATATACTATAATGGTTTTCAGCAGAGTCAGGAGTAAGTTACAAAACGTTTCTTTTTGTCAATTTCCTTGCCTCCAAAATGGGGAAAATGACAATGCCTACTGAATATGATTTTTGTGAGGATAATATCAGGTAATTCATTGAAAGATTGAGAATAGTATATGGTACATGGTAATCTTTCTCTATAAGCTTTAGATATTATTTCTCTATTAATATTAGTAGGAAGAGGAGAATGACAAGGTCTTAATTGGTAAAATGAAAAGATTATGACTTCTGTCCAAACCCAGTTTTATTTTACTAATATTACTAGTCTATGAAATCTCCAAGGTTTGGAGCCCCTGCCCTTAACCATGGTGCTTGTATATGGAGTGGCTGGTTTCTCCTGTTAAGACAATGCCTCCGTCCCAACAAAGAAAGGGAAGTGCTTGGCTAAGTGCCATCTCTGAGCTCACTGCCTGGAGGACAGCACACAAACCCAGGACCCACACCGAGACTATGCCGCTGAGCTGACCTGGCGAGGGAGAGGCATGTGGGTGGGGAGGAGGAAGTGTGAGAGGCAGCTGGCTTCACAGGAGGAAGACCAACTCTGGACTCAGAATCAAATCAGAGCTCTGCAATGGACTGGCTCTGTGACTTTGAACAGATTGGTTCAGCTTTCTGAACCTCATCCGTACAATGGGATCTTAATTGTAGTTAGTTCATAGAGCTGAAAAGGAGATGAAGAGATTCACGTGGAGCACTCAGAAGAAAACATGGCAAGCTGTAGGTGTTCAATAAACATTTGCTACCACGAAGATGATGAAGACACTAATACAGCAGACAGAACAAAGAAGTAGAGGGATAAAAAGAGCCCACTGCTTCCCAGAAGGGGGAGAATTTTCTCAGTGCCACAAGGACCGATGTGTCTTGAGCTCTCCCTCACTAGGGTCAATGCCAGGCAGCCAAGAAAGAAGGAGGATTTGCATGGCCCCTCACTGATGAGCACACGCACTCCAGAGCTATGAATACTGCTGATGCTGGAGACTGGCCTCAGTTCCGCTCACTTGCCTGAATCCCACAAAGCCCGTCAGATCAATTGCTATGAACCTCTGGTGCCACAGCAGGCCCCAAACCAGAATTTTCCCCTCTTCCTGGCCACAGAATGAAAAAAAAATTGTTACTGAAGAAGTGGCAAAAGTTGGGCTTTCCCTGATAGCTCAGTTGGTAAAGAAAATCCACCTGCAGTGCAGAAGACCCAAGACCGAGTTCTAGATCAGGAAGATAACTTGGAGACGGGATAGGCTGCCCATACCAATATTCATGGGCTTCCCTGGTGGCTCAGGTGGTAAAGAAGCTGTCTGCAATGTGGGAGGCTGGTTATGATCCCTGGTTGGGAAGATCCCTTGGAGGAGGGCATGGCAACCCACTCCAGTATTCTAGCCTGGAGGATCCCCATGGACAGAGGAGCCTGAGGGGCTTGTAAAGGGCCGGACTGAGCAACTCAGCACAGCACAGACCAACGGAAAGAATAACCTACAAATGGTATTCAGGTGACCTCTTCTAGACAATCTGGGCAAGGGCTTTCCCAAAGACATCTCTGGGTCTACTCACTCAATCCCGGGGCCTCAAGGGAGATTCATGGGCTATCCCCGCTAAGGAACTCTAATCTGGGGTCAGGAAGCAGATTATGAGGAACCTGACAGAGTCCCACTAGAGTCTGCATGGTGATGGCCCTGGATTTCACCTTTGCTGGTGAATCTGCAGATGAACCAGGGAGCCCCAGTGTCTTAGTCAGCTCAGGACAGTTACTGGCCTCTTATTGGCCCTTGGTGGACACTGTGCACATGATTCATGGCTGTGAAGTAATCTTTTAAAAAATATTTACTTATTTGGCTATGTCAGGTCTTAGTTGCGGCATGTGGGATAATTCATTAAGGCACACGGGCTCTGTAGTTGTGGGCGCATGTGGCTAAGTAGCTCCGAGCCATGTAGGATCTTAGTTCCCTGACCAGAGATCAAAGCTGCATCCCCTGCATTCGAAAGTGGATTCTTAACCACCGGACCACCAGAGAAGACCATAAGTAATCTTAAGACCATATATTTTCTTTGTCCTTACTGATTCTTGTTTTTCATTAAATGATACAGAGCACGTAAAATATGCAGGACATGCTTAGTAGAGTTATGTAACATACTTTATTTTTTTAAGATAATTGAAATTGAGTTCTTTTCCCCCAAAATCTAACAGACAATGCCCTTGTCAACAAAGTTTATTAAGTATAGATAAATAGGCTCATCGATACATCATCTTTCACCTATTAATTACTTTCTTAAAGCCTCTGTGCCTCAGTTTCCTCATATATAAAATGGGAATGTTGATAACACTTTACTCGTAGATTTTCTTTTTGATTAAATAAAGAGAACCATGCAAAATAACCAGGACATTGCTTAGAAGATCTAAGCAACTCAAATTTTTTTTTTTAATACAGAGAACTAAATTGGGTTTTTCCTCCAACAATCTAGCCAGACAATACCCTTTCCCACACAGCTTACTAAATAGATAAACACGCTCAACAAAAAGCACATATTTCCCTAACTAGTAACGACAGTAATGTCTTTGTGTCTCAATGTCCTCATCTATAAAATGGGACTGCTGATAACACCTTCCTCGTGCATTTTCTTTCTACTTAAATTAAGGCGAGCATGTAAAACCCTGGGGACATACTTAGTAGAGTAACATACTTCATTTGGGTTTTTTTTTAATAGAATAGAAATCAAGTTTTTTTCCAACAAAGTTTACTAAATATGGTTAGCAAAAGCATCTCTCTCACTTGCTAGCAATTTCATTAATGCCTCAGCTTCCTGAAGTATAAATGGGAATATTGACAACAATTTCCTCGTAGATTTTGTTTTCAATTAAATGAAGCAGACCATCGAAAACACCGAGGACACTGCTTAGCAGTCTAAGTAACATACTTTGTTTTTGTTTTTGTTTTTTTCTTTCAAAAGAATGGGTTGAAATCAAGATTTTTCCCCAATATTCTGGACTGACAATGCACTTTCCCACAAAGTTTCCTAAGTATAGATCTCTACACTCACCAAAAAGCATCTCTTTCACTTTCTAGTAACTTCATTAATACCTCTGGGCCTCAGTTTCCTCATCTATAAAATGGGAACATTGATTACACCTTCTGTGTAGTTTTTCTTTGAATTAAATGCAGGCAAGCAGTAAAACAAGACAGACTTTGCTTGGTAGATCTAAGTATCATACCTAATTTTGTTTTTTATTCTAATAGATGGAGTTGACATTGAGCTTTTTTCACCAACAATCTACAGACAGTGCCATTTCTGCAAATTTTACTGTGTCCATAAATACGCTCACCATAAAGCATCTCGTTCACTTATTAGTAACTTCCTGAATGGCTCTGTGCCTCAGTTTACTCATCTACAAAATGGGAGTGCTCTTTGTTTTTAATTAAATGAAACAGAGCATATGACACATCCAGGATATTACTTAATAGATCTAAGTAAAATACTTCATTTCTTTTTTTTAGAAGAGAGTTGAAATTGAGTTTTTTTCTCCAACAATCTAGATAGACAATGCCCTTTTCCACAAAGTTGATTGAGTGTAGATAAATACACTCTCAAAGACATCATCCGTTTCACTTCTTGTAGCTGCATTCGTGCCTCTGTGCCTCAGTTTCCTCATATGTAAAATGGGAGTATTGACAACACCTTCCTCGTAGATTTTCTTTTGAATTAAATGAAGCTTAATGTGTAAAACACCCACCATTGCTTAGGAGATCTAACTAACACACATAATATTGTGTTTTTTCTTTTCTTTTAAGAGTGTTAAAATCTTTATTTTTACCCGACAGCCTTGTAGATTTTCTTTTATCTTACTGATTCTTGTTTTTCATTAAATGAAACACAGCACGTAAAATATGCAGGACATGCTTAGTAGAGTTAAGTAACATACTTAATTATTTTAAGAGAATTGAAATTGAGTTTTTTCCCCCAAAAAATCTAACAGACAATGCCCTTGTCAACAAAGTTTATTAAGTATAGATAAATAGGCTCACCAATACATCATCTTTCACCTACTAATTACTTGCTTAAAGCCTCTGCACCTCAGTATCCTCATATATAACTGAGCTCAACATTATGTTGAGCTGACTCTACATGACTTTTTATCTTTCACTTCTGGAAATGTGTAACTCAGGGTATAAAAGCTCCCTTTAAAAATAAAGCTGCAGAAATGGCTTCATCAGAGCTTGGCCTCCCCGTGTCATTCTTTCTCTCTTTCTTTCTCTCTCTTTCTCTCTCTCTCTTTTTTTTCAGGCTGATTCCCTGGAGCACAGAGGCTCTCTGAGTTCACTTTTCTGCCCGGGCTTCTAAGACCCAATTGAAAAAGCGCTCTGTGTCTTCACTCCAGAGAAAAGGCGCTCTGCGTCTTCGCCCCACATTGGGCGCCAAAGAATATCAGCCTCTTTCTCTCCCCTTTTACTTTCATCTCTCTCGCTGACGCCGTTCATCCTGAGGGTATCCCTAGATCTTCCTCGGGCTTTACCCCAGTAAGCGGCGCCCGAATAGGGACCCGAAGGTAAGTCTCCCCATTGTCCAGTTTTCGGGATGGCTAGGACCCCACTCAGGGTGCTGCAGACCCCTCCCCCCCTCCCCCCCCCCCCCGCATAAGTTAGGTAGGGTGAGGAAGAGTGGATAGTGAAATCTTTTTGCATAGACAGAAGTAAAAGAGACAAAAAATCACTGACACAGGTAAAAACGAGTCAGAAGAACGACAACTCTTTATAGGAATAATCTTGCAATTGTTAAATAAAAGAAGAATTAAAGTTAAGAAAGCTAGTATTCAATCCTTTTTTACATTTGTACAAGAACAATGTCTTTGGTTTCCAGAAGAGGGCACTGTTAACCTAGATACCTGGGAAAACGTAGGGAAACAGCTAAAAACTTGTCCTTTGGTTTATAGCTTTCCAATTTTATTAAACACTTAATAAATATACTGGCATTTATATATATTCAATATATATATTAAACAAATATATAGATATTTGATATTCATATATACAAAAATGTAAATGCATTTACATTTTCTAAATGTATTTGGTGTATATATAAAGTATTACTTTATGTATAATAGTATACATAGTATATTTATGGGTTAGTAGATGTATACTAAAAAATTTTATGCTTGGTATTATATAATATATATATAATTAATACCATTATATATAATAATCCATTATATATGTTATACATACTTACACAACATATATGTTAAATATCTTATACATAACAACATATATGTATATGGGTGTATATATAACATGTATTTTATACGTTGTATATGTATATATATATACATATATGTTATATATATATAAACATTATATGTATTTAATATGTGTATGTATGGGTATCAGATCAGATCAGTCGCTCAGTCGTGTCTGACTCTTTGCGACCCCATGGACCGCAGCATGCCAGGCCTCCCTGTCCATCACCAACTCCCAGAATTTAATCAAACTCATGTCCATTGAGTCGGTGATGCCATCCAACCATCTCATCCTCTGTTGTCCCCTTCTCCTCCTGCCTTCAATCTTTCCCAGCATCAGAGTCTTTTCAAATGAGTCAGTTCTTCACAGCAGATGGCCAAAGTATTAGAGTTTCAGCTTCAACATCAGTCCCTCCAATGAGCACTCAGGACTGATCTCCTTTAGGGTGGACTGGTTGGATCTCATCACAGTCCAAGAGACTCTCAAGAGTCTTCTCAAGACCACAGTTCAAAAGCATCAATTCTTCGGCACTCAGCTTTCTTTATAGTCCAACTCTCACATCCATACATGACTACTGGAAAAACCATAGCCTTGACTAGATGGACCTTTGTTGACAAATTAATGTCTCTGCTTTTTTTTAAATAAATTTATTTATTTTAATTGGAGGATAATTACTTTACAATATTGTATTGGTTTTGCCATACATTGACATGAATCCGCTCTGGGTGTACATGTGTTCCCCATCCTGAACGCCCCTCCCTCCTCCCTCCCCATCCCATCCCTCTGGGTCATCCCAGTACACCAGCGAGAATACAGGGGACAACCCTGGTGGTACAGTGGATAAGAGTCTGCCTGCCAATGCATGGGATGTGGGTTCAATCTCTGCTCTGAGAGGATTCTACAGGCCGCAAGGCAACTAAACCTGTGTGCAACAATTACTGAAGCCCTAATGCTCTAGGGCCCAAGAGCCACAACTACTGGGCCTGAGTGCTGCAACCACTGAAGCCTGTGCACCTAGAGTCCATGCTTCAGAACAAGCCACTACAATGACATGCCTGAGCACCACAACGAACAGTAGCCCCACTCACCACAACTAGAAAAAGCCTTTCCGGCAGCAACAAAGACTCAATGCCACCAATAAATAAATACATAAAAATCATTTTTTAAGTATAGTATAGTAAATATCAATATATTTAAATAATACAGGAGGCTGAGTTATGTTTTAATTACAGACAAACAACAACTATATTTCTGGATAAGAATTTCCCATGCAATATAGGAGACATACTAAAATATTGTTCGTTATTTATTTAAAAATCAAATATATAAAGTTGCAGGATATAAAATTAACACAGAGAAATCCCTTGCATTCCTATACACTAACAATGAGAAAACAGAAAGAGAAATTAAGGAAACAATTCCATTCACCATTGCAACGAAAAGAATAAAATACTTAGGAATATATCTACC
Source organism: Bos javanicus (assembly GCF_032452875.1). Lineage (NCBI taxonomy): Eukaryota > Metazoa > Chordata > Mammalia > Artiodactyla > Bovidae > Bos > Bos javanicus. The sequence goes on along the minus strand of NC_083897.1, from coordinate 4,175,731 downwards.
TAAAGAAAAAAAAGACCTATATATATAAAACCATAAAACACTGGTGAAAGAAATCAAAGAGGACACAAATAGATGGAGAAATATACCATGTTCATGGATTGGAAGAATCAAAATAGTGAAAATGAGTATACTACCCAAAGCAATCTTTAGATTCAATGCAGTCCCTATCAAAGTACCAACAGTGTTTTCCACAGAGCTAGAACAAATACTTTCACAATTTGTATGGAAATACAAAAAACCTCAAATAGCCAAAGCAATCTTGAGAAAGAAGAATGGAACTGGAGGAATCAACCTGCCTGACTTCAGTCTCTACTACAAAGCCACAGTCTTCAGGACAGTATGGTACTGGCACAAAGGCAGAAATATAGATCAGTGGAACAAAATAGAAAGCCCAGAGATAAATCCATGCACCTGTGGACACCTTATCTTTGACAAAGAAGGCAAGAATATACAATGGAGAAAATACAATCTCTTCAACAAGTGGTGCTGGGAAAACTGGTCAACCACTTGTAAAAGAATGAAACTAGAACACTTTCTAACACCATACACAAAAATAAACTCAAGGTGGGGCGGTCCTAAGATGGCGGAGGAATAGGACGGGGAGACCACTTTCTCCCCGACAAATTCATCAGAAGAACATTTAACGCTGAGTAAATTCCACAAAACAACTTCTGAATGCTGGCAGAGGACATCAGACACCCAGAAAAGCAGCCTATTGTCTTCAAAAGGAGGTAGGAAAAAATATAAAAGATAAAAAGAGAGACAAAAGAGGTAAGGACAGAGATCTGTCCTGGGAAGGGAGTCTTAAAAAAGTGAGAAGTTTCCAAACACCAGGAAACACTCTCACTGGCGAGTCTGTGACGAGCCTTGGAACCTCAGAGGGCAACATAACCATGAAGGAGAAATAAATAAATAATTAAAACCCACAGAGTACGTGCCCAAAGGTAACTCCCAGCAGAGAAGCAGCGCAGCCGCCTGCATCCACCGCTAGCAAGTGGGGTCTGGGCAGGGAAGCGCGGGCTGCATTGCTTAGGGTAAGGACCAGGCCTGAATGCCCCGAGGGCAATCTGAGGGAACTAACTTGGGCTAGCAAACCAGACTGTGGGATAGCTACCCCGCAAAAAGCCCTAACCTAAGACACCGGCAGGCCCACTCACAGAACAAAGGACTGAGCAAAGCTAGCCAGCTGCAAACCGGCCCATCCCCGGCCGAAGACAGGCAGTTGGGGGCAGCCAGAGTCAGAAAGGGGCAGTCGCGGCCTCAGAGAGGCATCATCTACCAAACTGCAAGCAGGCTTCTTTGCTAATCAAGACTTCTTGGAATTCATCCGCCTGAGAAGGTGTGCCGGTTGTATACCCAGAAAACCGAGCGGCAGGGACAGGGGAGACGATAAGTCACAGAGACTGCACTCGCCAAACACCTGGTCACCTGTGCTGCTCAGACCTGGAAAGGGCACAAAACTCAGGCCCAACCGAGTCTGCGCCTTTGAGGAGTACCTGAATACCTGAACCTGAGCGTCTTAGACCTGGGAAGTGCATACAATCCAGGGCTGACCTCAGACAGTTCCTGGCAGAGTAACCTAGATCCTAAGCAGTGTAGACAGGGAAAGCACACATGCCATGAACGGGGGCAAACCCAGTGCAGCTGAAACATTGCAAGCACTCCCCACACACGCCAGTGTTACTTGTTTGCAGTGTCCCTCCCTCCCCACAGCACGACTGAACAAGTGAGCCTAAAAAAGTGTCCACCACTGCCCCCTTGTGACAGGGCGGAAATCAGACACTGAAGAGACCAGCAAACAGAAGAAGCTAAAACAGAGGGAACCACCTTGGAAGTGACAGATGGAGAAGTCTTGAGGTTACTGTAAGAATAAGACTGAAAACCAGAGGCAGGAGGCTTAAGTCCAAATCCTGAGAACACCAGAGAACTCCTGAATCCAGGGAACATTAATCGATAGGAGCTCATCAAACGCCTCCATACCTACACTGATACCAAGCACCACCCAAGGGCCAACAAGTTCCAGAGCAAAACATACCATGCAAGTTCTCCAGAAACACAGGAACATAACTCTGAGCCTCAATATACAGGCTGCCCAAAGTCACACCAAACCCACTGACATCTCAAAACTCACTACTGGACACTTCATTGCACTCCAGAGAGAAGAAATCCAGCTCCACCCACCAGAACACCGACACAAGCTTCCTTAACCAGGAAACCTTGACAAGCCACCCATCCAACCCCACCCATAGCAAGGAAACTCCACAATAAAGAGAACTCCACAAACTGCCAGAATACAGAAAGGCCACCCCAAACACAGCAATATAAACAGGATGAAGAGACAGAGGAATACCCAGCAGGTAAAGGAACAGGATAAATGTCCACCAAACCAAACAAAAAAGGAAGAGACAGGGAATCTACCTGATAAAGAATTCTTAATAATGATAGTGAAAATGATCCAAAATCTTGAAAACAAAATGGAGTTACAGATAAATAGCCTGGAGACAAGGATTGAGAAGATGCAAGAAAGGTTTAACAAGGACCTAGAAGAAATAAAGAGTCAATATATCATTAATAATGCAATAAATGAGATAAAAAACACTCTGGATGGAACCAACAGTAAAATAGTGGAGGCAGAAGATAGGATAAGTGAGGTAGAAGATAGAATGGTAGAAATAAATGAAACAGAGAGGAAAAAGGGAAAACGAATTAAAAGAAATGAGGACAATCTCAGAGACCTCTGGGACAAAGTTAAATGCCCCAACATTCGAATCATAGGAGTTCCAGAAGAAGAAGACAAAAAGAAAGACCATGAAAAAATACCTGAGGAGATGATAGTTGAAAACTCCCCTAAAATGGGGAAGGAAATAATCACGGGGAAGGAAATAATCACCCAAGTCCAAGAAACCCAGAGAGTCCCAAACAGGATAAACCCAAGGCAAAACACCCCAAGACACATATTAATCAAATTAACAAAGATCAAACACAAAGAACAAATATTAAAAGCATCAAGGGAAAAACAACAAATAACACACAAGGGGATTCCCATAAGGATAACAGCTGATGGTTCAATAGAAAATCTTCAGGCCAGAAGGGAACAGCAGGACATACTTAAAGTGATGAAAGAAAATAACCTACAGCCCAGATTACTGTACCCAGCAAGGATCTCATTCAAATATGAAGGAGAAATCAACAAGCAAAAGCTGAGAGAATTCAGCACCACCAAACCAGCTCTCCAACAAATGTTAAAGGATATTCTCTAGACAGGAAACACAGAAAGGCTGTATAAACTTGAACCCAAAACAATAAAGTAAGTAAATGGCAATGGGATCATACTTATCAATAATTACCTTAAATGTAAATGGGTTGAATGCCCCAACCAAAAGACAAAGACTGGCTGAATGGATACAAAAACAAGACCCCTACATATGTTGTCTACAAGAGACCCACCTCGAAATAAGGGACACATACAGACTGAAAGTGAAGGGCTGGAAAAGGATATTTCGTGCAAATATAGACCAAAAGAAAGCAAGAGGAGCAATACTCATATCAGATAAAATAGACTTTAAAACAAAGGCTGTGGAAAGAGACAAACATGGACACTACATAATGATCAAAGGATTAATCCAAGAAGAAGATATAACAATTATAAATATATATGCACCCAACATAAGAGCACCACAATATGTAAGAAAAATGCTAACAAGTATATTTAAAAAATAAGGACCAGCATTGTGGATTTTCTAAAAGTCATAAATTATTTTGATATTTTTAAGTAATGCAATAACCACATGTTTAATATGAATAAAATATGACTAAAAAATAAAAATAAATAAAAGGGGAAAAAAACAATAACACAATAATAGTGGGAGAATTTAAAAGCCCACTCACACCTATGGATAGATCAACTAAACAGAAAATTAACAAGGAAACACAAACTTTAAATGATACAATAGACCAGTTAGACCTAATTGATATCTATAGGACATTTCACCCCAAAACAATGAATTTCACCTTTTTCTCAAGTGCACACGGAACCTTCTCCAGGATAGATCACATCCTGGGCAATAAATCTAGCCTTGGTAAATTCAAAAAGATTGAAATCATTCCAAGCATCTTTTCTGACCACAATGCAGTAAGATTAGATGTCAATTACAGGAGAAAAACTAGTAAAAATTCCAACATATGGAGGCTGAACAACACGCTGCTGAATAACCAACAAATCACAGAAGAAATTTAAAAAAATCAAAATATGCATAGAAATGAATGAAAATGAAAACACAACAACCCAAAACCTGTGGGACATGATAAAAGCAGTCCTAAGGGGACAGTTCATAGCAATACAGGCACACCTCAAGAAACAAGAAAAAAGTCAAATAAATAATCTAACTCTACACCTAAAGCAACTAGAAAAGGAAGAAATGAAGAACCCCAGGGTTAGTAGAAGGAAAGAAATCTTAAAAATTAGGGCAGAAATAAATGCAAAAGAAACAAAAGAGACCATAGCAAAAATCAACAAAGCCAAAAGCTGGTTCTTTGAAAGGATAAATAAAATTGACAAACCATTAGCCAGACTCATCAAGAAACAAAGGGAGAAAGAAAAAAGAAAGGGAGAAAAATCAAATTAATAAAATTAGAAATGAAAATGGAGAGATCACAACAGACAACACAGAAATACAAAGGATCTTAAGAGACTACTATCAGCAATCATATGCCAATAAAATGGACAACTTGGAAGAAATGGACAAATTCTTAGAAAAGTACAACTTTCCAAAACTGAACCAGGAAGAAATAGAAAATCTTAAGAGACCCATCACAACCACAGAAATAGAAACTGTAATCAGAAATCTTCCAGCAAACAAAAGCCCAGGTCCAGATGGCTTCACAGCTGAATTCTACCAAAAATTTAGAGAAGAGTTAACACCTATTCTACTCAAACTCTTCCAGAAAATTGCAGAGGAAGGTAAACTTCCAAACTCATTCAATGAGGCCACCATCACCCTAATACCAAAACCTGACAAAGGTACCACAAAAAAAGGAAACTACAGGCCAATATCACTGATGAACATAGATGCAAAAATCCTTAACAAAATTCTAGCAATCAGAATCCAACAACACATTAAAAAGATCACGCATCATGACCAAGTGGGCTTTATCCCAGGGATGCAAGGATTCTTCAATATCTGCAAACCAATCAATGTAATACAATACATTAAAAAATTGAAAAATAAAAGCCATGTGATAATCTCAATAGATGCAGAGAAAGCCTTTGACAAAATTCAACATCCATTTATGAAAAAACCCTCCAGAAAACAGGAATAGAAGGAACATACCTCAACATAACAAAAGCTATATATCACAAACGCACAGCAAACATTTTCCTCAATGGTGAAAAATAGATAGCATTTCCCCTAAACACAGGAACAAGACAAGGGTGCCCACTCTCACCACTACTATTCAACATAGTTTTCAAAGATTTGGCCACAGCAATGAGAGAGAAAAAGAAATAAAAGGAATCCACATTGGAAAAGAAGAAGTAAAACTCTCACTGTTTGCAGAGGACATGATCCTTTACATAGAAGACCCTAAAGACTCCATCAGAAAATTACTAGAGCTAATCAATGAATATAGTAAAGTTGCAGGATACAAAATCAACACACAGAAGTCCCTTGCATTCCTATACACTAATAATGAGAAAATAGAAAGAGAAATTAAGGAAACAATTCCATTCACCATTTCAACGAAAAGAATAAAATACTTAGGAATATATCTACCTAAAGAAAGAAAAGACCTATATATAGAAAACTATAAAACACTGATGAAAGAAATCAAAGAAGACACAAATAGATGCAGAAATATACCGTGTTCATGGATCAGAAGAATCAATATACTGAAAATGAGTATATTTCCCAAGGCAATCTATAGAGTCAATGCAATCCCTATCAAGCTACCAACGGTATTTTTCAGAGACCTATAACAAATAATTTCACAATTTGTATGGAAATACAAAAAAGCTCAAATAGCATCAGCAATCATGAGAAAGAAGAATGGAACTGGAGGAATCAACCTGACTTCAGTCTCTACTACAAAGCCACAGTCATCAAGACAGTATGGTACTGGAACAAAGACAGAAATATACATCAATGGAACAAAATAGCCCAGAGATAAATCCACGAACCTATGGACACCTTAACTTTCATAAAGGAGGCAAGAATATACAATTAAGAAAAGACAATCTCTGTAACAAGTGGTTCTGGGAAAACTGGTAAACCAATTGTAAAAGAATGAAACTAGAACACTTTCTAACACCATGAACAAAAATAAACTCAAAATGGATTAAAGATCTAAAGGTAAGACCAGAAACTATAAAGCTCCCAGAGGAGAACATAGGAAAAACACTCTCCGATAAAATCACAGCAGGATCCTCTATGACACATCACCCAGAATATTGGAAATAAAAGCAAAAATAAACAAATGGGACCTAATTAAAATTAAAACCTTCTGCACAACAAAGGATACTATAAGAAAGGTGAGAGACAGCCTTCAGAATGGGAGAAAATAATAGCAAATGAAGAAACTGACAGAGAATTAACCTAAAAAATAAACAAGCAACTCCTGCAGCTCAATTCCACAAAAATAAACAACCCAATCAAAAAATGGGCCAAAGAACTAAACAAATATATTCCCAGAGAAGACATACAGATGGCTAAGAAACACATGAAAAAATGCTCAACATCATTCATAATCAGAGAAATGCAAATCAAAACCACAATAAGGTACCATTTCATGCCAGTCAGAATGGCTGCTATCCAAAAGTCTACAAGCAATAAATGCTGGAGAGGGTGCAGAGAAAAGGGAACCCTCCTGCACTGTTGGTGGGAATGCAAACTAGTACAGCCACCATGGAGAACAGTGTGGAGATTCCTTAAAACACTGGAAATAGAACTGCCATACGACCCAGCAATGCCACTTCTGGGCAGACACACCGAGGAAACCAGAATTGAAAGAGACACGTGTACCCCAATGTTCATCACAGCACTGTTTACAATAGACAGGACATGGAAGGATCCTAGATGTACATCAGCAGACGAATGGATAAGAAAGCTGTGGTACATATACACAATGGAGTATTGCTCAGCCATTAAAAAGAATACATTTGAATCAGTTCTAATGAGGTGGATGAAACTGGACCCTATTATACAGACTGAAGTAAGCCAGAAAGAAAAAGACAAATACAGTATGCTGCTAAGTCACTTCAGTCGTATCCGACTCTGTGCGACTCCATGGACGGCAGCCCAACAGGCTCCCCCGTCCCTGGGGTTCTCCAGGCAAGAACACTGGAGTGGGTTGCCATTTCCTTCTCCAATGCATGAAAGTGAAAAGTGAAAGTGAAGTCGCTCAGTTGTGTCCGACCGTCAGCGACCCCATGGACTGCAGCCTTCCAGGCTCCTCCGTCCATGGGATTTTCCAGGCAAGAGTACTGGAGTGGGTTGCCATTGCCTTCTCCAAAATACAGTATAATAACACATAAATATGCAATTTAGAAAGATGGTAACGATAACCCTATATGCGAGACAGCAAAAGAGACACAGATGTAAAGAACAGTCTTTTGGACTCTGTGAGAGAGGGTGAGTGTGGGATGATTTGGGAGCATGGCATTGAAACATGTATATTATCATATGTGAAATGAATCACCAGTCCAGGTTCGATGCATGATACAGGATGTTCGGCGCTGGTGCACCGGCATGACCCAGAGGAATGGGATGGGGAGGCGGGTGGGAGGGGGTTTCAGGATGGGGAACACATGTACACCCAGAGCGGATTCATGTCAATGTATGGCAAAACCAATCCAATATTGTAAAGTAATTAGCCTCCAATTAAAATAAATTTATATTAAAAAATCGAAAATAAACTCACAATGCATTAAAGATCTAAACGTAAGACCAGAAACTATAAAACTCCTAGAGGAGAACATAGGCAAAACACTCTCCCACATAAATCACAGCAGGATCCTCTATGACCCACCTCTCAGAATATTAGAAATAAAGGCAAAAATAAACAAATGGGACCTAACTAAAATTAAAAGCTTCTGCACAACAAAGCAAACTGTAAGCAAGTAATAGCACATTCCTCCAAGAAAAACAAAGATTTTAGGCATGACAGTTTTCAGTTTGGGAGTCTTAAGTAGGTGTTTAGTTGTTTATAGCTCTCTCCAGTGACATATTTACATAGGTACCACTAATTACCTACGTTTAAATAATTTCTTCCAGAAGAAATATTAATTAAAGAATGTTTTCAACATCCTGACTTCAAGTAGGTTTCTAGTTGTCTCTAGTTATTCCTAGATAGGTAGTTACCTAGGTGCCACAAATTGTCTATAGTCCTAACTTATTTGCCCTATTAGAAATATGATTTTGGCTTCGACGAAAATGGGTTTTCCAGCTTCCTGCCTTCACCTACTTAGTCTAGCTACAGGTAGTTATCTCTATAGAAATCTCACCTAGGTGAGTTTATTTAGAGGGCTGCATCCACATTACAAAAAGCTGTCACACGACCTGAATTGTAACGGGTATCCTAGCTAGGCTAAGGAACACCAGGATCATAACCGTTAGAGATTTCTCAGGTTATAACTAACCCCAAGCCCAAACTGTTCATTGTAGGTGAGGTGAGTAGGGTGGAGAACAAGAGTTCTGGAAGATGGTCCCAAACAAAGGAAGAGAGACAAGGGGAAAGAGGAGGGTGAGAAGGGGAAAGGTGGGCGCCAAGGAGGGGGCTGCTGCTGCTGCTGCTAAGTCACTTCAGTCGTGTCCGACTCTGTGCGACCCCATAGATGGCAGCCCACCAGGCTACCAGGCTCCCCCGTCCCTGGGATTCTCCAGGCAAGAACACTAGAGTGGGTTGCCATTTCCTTCTCCAATGCATGAAAGTGAAAGTGGAAAAGGGAGGGCCACGTGCAGTGTTCTACATTTGCCCTCTGACGTAGGTTAGTACAACTTTCGATTACTTGTTGCATTTGCAAGAACAGGCTGGATTTCTCGCAGCAGGCATCCGAGCACACTGTGTGCTCTGCAAATACAGCCCCAAGTTCCTGCCCCCCCAGTACCCCCCAGGGAACGAGACAGGCTCTGCTTTTAGTGCCTTATTGCAAAAACCCAGCAAGTAGTCTCACACCTAATCTTTCCGTCTGAATCACTAGCCCGTTTCGTGGACCTTGAGAGCGAATGGAACAGAATCACAGTCCCATCCATTAATTACCAACTTCTCAGAGGGGAGTCATGATCAGAGCTCACGCGACAAGGGGGGACGACTGTCGTCTCTGCCGGCTGGGGTTGCTGGGGCCCCACGGTTTCTCCGGTCTCATCTCTGCGTCTCCCGCTCCTGGGGCGGGGGGCGGGGGGGGAGCGCAGGGAGTGGGGCACGGGGAGGGGGGCGGGGGGGATGGGGCAGGGCGGGGAGTGGGTTGGGGAGGAACTAATGGCAGCAAGCCTGAGCCCATCGAGGGCCAGGTGGAGAGATGTTCTCCCAACATATTTCCCAGGCTCCCTGCACGCCTCATTGAGGTCTCATTCCCAACCCCCTCTCCCGTCCCAACTCAGCTCGCAAATCAGGAGAAGCCCCTAGTTCAGGACTCTACAATATTGTAAAGTAGTTAGCCTCCAATTAAAATAAATCAATTTATATTAAAAAAATAAACTCAAAATGAATTAAAGATCTAAATGTAAGATTGGAAACTATAAAACTCCTAGAGTAGAACATAGGCAAAACACTCTCCCACATAAATCATAGCAGGATCCTCTATGACCCACCTCCCAGAATATTGGAAATAAAAGCAAAAATAAACAAATGGGACCTAATTAAAATTAAAACCTTCTGCACAACAAAGGAAACTATAAGCAAGGTGAAAAGACAGCCTTCAGAATGGGAGAAAATAATAGTAAATGAAGCAACTGACAAAACATTAACCTCAAAAATATACAAGCAATGCCTGCAGCTCAATTCCAGAAAAATAAACGACCCAATCAAAAAATGGGCCAAAGAACTAAACAGACATTTCCACAAAGAAGACACACACATGCCTAACAAACCATGAAAAGATGCTCAACATCACTCATTATCAGAGAAACACAAATCAAAACCACAATGAGGTACCATTTCATGCCAGTCAGAATGGCTGCTATCCAAAAGTCTACAAGCAAAAAATGCTGGAGAGGGTGTGGAGAAAAGGGAACCCTCCTACACTGTTGGTGGGAATGCAAACTAGTACAGCCACCATGGAGAACTAGTGTGGAGATTCCTTAAAACACTGGAAATAGAACTGCCATACGACCCAGCAATGCCACTTCTGGGCAGACACACCGAGGAAACCAGAATTGAAAGAGACAGGTGTACCCCAATGTTCATCGCAGCACTATTTATAATAGCCAGGACATGGAAGCAACCTAGATGTCCATCAGCAGATGAATGGATAAGAAAGCTGTGGTACATATACACAATGCGGTATTACTCAGCCATTAAAAAGAATGCATTTGAATCAGTTCTAGTGAGTTGGATGAAACTGGAGCCTATTATACAGACTGAAGTAAGCCAGAGAGAAAAAGACAAATACAGTATAATAACACATAAATATGCAATTTAGAAAGATGGTAACAATAACCCTGTATGCAAGACAGCAAAAGAGACACAGATGTAAAGAACAGTCTTTTGGACTCTGTGAGAGAGGGCGAGCGTGGGATGATTTGGGAACATGGCATTGAAACATGTATATTATCATATGTGAAATGAATCACCAGTCCAGGTTCGATGCATGATACAGGATGTTCGGCGCTGGTGCACCGGGATGACCCAGAGGGATTGTATGCGGAGGGAGGTGGGAAGGGTGTTCAGGATGGGGAACACATGTATACCCAGGGCAGATTCATGTCAATGTATGGCAAAACCAATCCAATATTGTAAAGTAATTAGCCTCCAATTAAAATAAATAAATTTATATTAAAAAATCAAAGTGAAGAGAAATGAAATGAAGTCGCTCAGTCGTGTCTGAATCTTTGCAACTCCATGGATGCCAGGCTCCTCCCTCCATGGGATTTTCTAGGCAAGAGTACTGGAGTGGGTTGCCATTTCCTTCTCCAGGGAACTTCCCAACCCAGGGATCGAACCCAGGTCTCCCACATTGTATACAGACACTTTACTATCTGAGCCACCATGGAAGTAAAAAAAAATCAAAAATAAACTCAAGATGGATTAAAGGTCTAAACATAAGACCAGAAACTATAAAACTGCTAGAGGAGAACATAGGCAAAACACTCTCAAACATAAACCACAGCAGGATCCTCTATGACCCACCTCCCAGAATATTGGAAATAAAGGCAAAAATAAACAAATGGGACCTAATTAAAATTAAAACCTTCTGCACAACAAAGGAAACTATAAGCAAGGTGAAAAGACAGCTTTCAGAATGGGGGAAAATAATAGAAAATGAAGCAACTGACAAAACATTAACCTCAAAAATATACAAGCAATGTCTGCAGCTCAATTCCAGAAAAATAAACGACCCAATCAAAAAATGGGCCAAAGAACTAAACAGACATTTCTGCAAGAAGACATACACATGCCTAACAAACCATGAAAAGATGCTGAACATCACTCATTATCAGAGAAAAGCAAATCAAAACCACAATGAGGTACCATTTCACACCAGTCAGAATGACTGCTATCCAAAAGTCTACAAGCAAAAAATGCTGGAGAGGGTGTGGAGAAACTGGAACACTCTTACACTGTCGGTGGGAATGCAAACTAGTACAGCCACCATGGAGAACAGTGTGGACATTCCTCAAAAAACTGGAAATAGTACTGCTGTACGACCCAGCAATCCCACTTCTGGGCATACACACCAAGGAAACCAGAATTGAAACAGACACGTGTACCTCAATGTTCATCTCAGCACTGTTTATAATAGCCAGGACATGGAAGTAAGCTAGATGTCTATCACCAGACTAATGGATAAGAAAGCTGTGGTTCACATACACAATGGAGTATTACTCAGCCATTAAAATGAATACATTTGAATCAGTCCTAATGAGGTGGATGAAACTGTGGAGCCTATTATACAGACTGAAGTAAGCCAGAAAGAAAAACACCAATACAGTATACTAACACATATATATGGAATTTAGAAAGATAATAACAATAACTCTGTGTGCGAGACAGCAGAAGAGACACAGATGTAAAGAACAGTCTTTCAACTCTGTGGGAGAGGGCGAGGGTGGGATGATTTGGGAGAATGGCATTGAGACATGTATATTATCATATGTAAAATGAATCACCACTCCATGTTTGATGCATGAGACAGGGTGCTCGGGGCTGGTGCACTGGGATGACCCAGCGGGATGGGTTGGGGAGGTTGGTGGGAGGTTTGTTCAGGATTGGGAACACATGTATACCTCGGCCAGATTCATGTCAATGTATGGCAAAACCAATAGAATATTGTAAAGTAAAATAAATAATTAATTAAATTTAAAAAAATAATCAACATGGACATACTGTATATCTCAATGGACTCTACTCAATAGTATATAATATTTTATATGGGAAAAGAGTTTGAGAAAGAGTGGCTGTATGTATAACTGATTCACTGTGCTAAACATATGAAACTAACACAGCATTGTAAATCAACTATATTCCAATATAAAATAAAAATAGAAAACCAAGATGAAAAAAAAATTCAAATATAAGCTAGGGTTCTGCATTTTATCTGCCAGTGCAAATTTCCCATTTTTCAAAATCAACAAGATTAAAATGTTGATGCATTTTTAAAATTTCAAATTTCTGTACATTTGTTCTTTTATGTAATGCTTCTTTTTAGTCATAAAATTATGATTGGCATTTTGAAAATTCAAGGAATTCATAAAAGTCCAAAGTAAAAAGAACAAAGTTACTCATATGTCATGAAGATGAAATAATCAGTGCTGATGATATTGATGAACCTTCCCTCTGACATCCCTGTACACACAAAGATGAAGAAGAAAGGGTGAATGGGTTGTGTATGCTGCAGGAGAATCTATTAAGACTGGAATTATACCACATACAAAATAAAGAGTATTATATTTAAATTCTACTTCATTTAACAGAAGAAAAAGAAGCAAAGGAGATGGAAAGAACTACTGAACTTCAGGAAAATGTTCTTGACCACATGAGGGACCAAACGGGATTCATAAAATTCCCTTTTTCTTCTCCAGCCTGTTGTTACCTCATCCCTGATGCATAATGTTTCTTAAAACTCTCCCAAGATGCATGGTTATCATTAATAACAGCTACCAGATGTGCCAGCAAGTATGACCATGTCAGTGGGACCTGGTTCATTACCATGAGACTTCCTGTCCTGGCCACTCATGATGTCTTAGTCCTCACTGGTCATAAATTTAAGATCAGAACTAGGTAAGCAGAGTGAAGTATCAACTTAGAGAAACTCCCAGGCAGGGAGTCCAAAGAGAGGAGAGACCAAAGCATGTCTGGGAGCAGGACTTACAATGAGAAATAACAGAGCAGAACAGTGGCATCCACGATTGTTAGCTTTAGGTGTGTTTTCAGTTATATTCTTGTGCTCCAGAAAAATGAAAACTGATTTAATGTTAGCTTCTCAGGCAAAGATGGCAAATTGGCAACTGCAGCCCAAGTCTATTCTGCAGACCTATTTTGGCTAGCCAGCACACTTTTCGAGAAAATATATTTCAGTTAGTTGCCAACACTTTAAAAATGGAAGGATTCATATAAACATTTTGAGGGACAATTCTGGTGATCCAATGGTTGAGACTCTGCTCTTCTAATGCAGAGGGCTCGAGTTCAATCTCTGGTCAGGGAGCTAAGAGCTCACATGCCATGTGGCTCAGCCAAAAAAATGAAAAAAAAAAACTATTAAAATTTTTAAAATTTAGGGCCAATCTTGAAAAACTGGAAAATACGGCAGTCCTGGCCCAACATTCCTGCCCAGCAACACTGAGCTGGCGCTATCTACTGACCACCTTCTTTGGAAACAGTCTTCTCTAATTTGCCAGTCCCCATGCTCCTTGCTGTTATATTAGTAGTACCAGCCTGGCTTTGTCAGCATTTGAGTCTGTAACTCTGATCATTCAAAAACATGGTTTTTTATTATGCAAAATGTTGAACATATGTAAAAGCAGAAAGAATCTTAGGATGAATTCCAAGTACTCATCACTTGGTGTCAACAATTATTTATAGCCAATGTTGTTTCATCAACACCTTAATCAATTCTCCAACACATTTGCATCTGCCATGGAATTATTTAAAGGCAAATCTAGACATCACATCATCTCATCTGTAAATATTTCAGTGTGTGTCTCTGAAAGAACCAGAATGTGTGATTCCTAATTGGGCCTCTTTCCATTTTGCCACCTATTCCACAGGTAATACACTGAGGGGATGAGGATATATTACGGAGTAACAGTAATGAACATTTCCGAGGGCTTCTTCTGTGGCTAGACATTGTGCTATGTACTTGTGTACATTATGTCATTTATTCCTCTCTTCAATTCTATGATAAAGATATCACTATTACTCCTATCTTATAGTCTCCACACAGAAGTTCTCCCTCATATATATGCATACATATACCTATGCACATATTTATTTATATATATGAGACATTTATATGTTACTTATAAATTATCCATATATATATATTTAATTGTATACATAGACTAGAAGAAGTGATTCAGTTCTATTTTTTTTTCCTTTAGAATATCGTGTTCCCTGTGGCAATAGCAAATTTCCAGAAGTTGGAGTTTACATATACCACTTTTCACTCACAAAGACCCAAAATTCGAAACTTATTCTCCAAACATTGAAAAGGTAGCAAAAACACACAATTTCAGAATGTCTATGACAAAGGTGTGCAAGTCCGGAAGCAGGTTTTAGAATGGCTGCCTCAACAATTTCTTCAAGTTTACTGACCTATATTCTGGCTTCACGCACACACATGCATCTTGCAAATTCCTTTCTGAGGGAAGAAAACCACAAATATCCAGTGTTTGAAGTTGTAGATGAAATGAAATACACCATGTTCCATTCATGCTTGCTTTTTGGGGGGTGGGAAACAAAGCAAGACCTTAGTTCCCAGACCAGGGATTGAATCCAGCCGGCCCCCTGCAGTAGAAGCACAAAGTCCTAACCACCAGACCCCCAGGGAAATCCTCATGCTTACTTTCAAATATCTATCCCACAACTCTTCACCCCCACTACATTGTTCCGTAATATCCAGATTGTGGCCTTGCTTTAGTAATGTTTTTCTCTCCACATTAAATTTCAAGGAACCCGGGACTTCCCTGGCAGCCCAGTGGTTAAGATTCCACGCTTCCACTGCAGGGGGCAGGGGTCTGATCCCTGGGCGGGGAACTAAAGATCCCACATAAATAAATAAATTTCAGGGACCCCAAAACTCAGGATTCCAGATAAATGATATTTTTGTTTGTTGTATCACAGCATTGTAAATCAACTATACTTCAGTAAAAAATTTTCAAAAAATAAAGAAAATGAGGATAATGATATCTGCTGAGAAAAACACTTTTGCAATTTTTTTAAATCAAAAATATTATGAACAAATTATCAAAATTTTAAATCAGGACAGGATCTGACCCTTCACTGGACAACTGGCCACGCCTTACTCTCCTCACCCTGATCAGGACCTTGGTTTGAATCAGACACTGTTTACAAAAATTTAGCATCAAGCCAAAGTTTGGCCACTTGATTCATTGTAATGCTGCGTGAAAATATCTACCCTGGTGCCAGGAAGAATGGCCTCCACTCTGGTGCCCAAGGACAATTTTTTATATAAAATTTACATAATTTATTTAAAATATTTTAAAATTCTTTTGAGGCTGACAAGATTTATTAAAGACATTCTCTTTAAAGCATTTCTTGGGAATTCCCTGGCGGTTAGGATTCCACACTGTCATTGCAGAGGGCCTAGGTTCAGTCCCTGGTGGGGGAACTAAGATCCCACAAGCTGGACGGTGCAGCCCCAAAATTAAACGGATATGCACTTCTTATCAGTGGCCTTAAGAGCCCCTAGTTGGCCTTTGGCTCAGAAAGGGACGAAAGAGGCTCCAGGAGAAAGAATGAGGCTTGGGCCCTGCCAGTGCTCCCCGGAAGGTGGGCACCGTCTGAGTGGACCACTTACCTTGAAACTTGTCCAAGCGGGTTGTAAAACGCTCTTCCGCTCCTGTTGTTGCAATGGAATGTAAGTGGCGCAGTAGAGGGACTGCTGCCTGTCCCCAGGCTCCGTGGGCTTCAACCCAGCGCCCTCAGGGTGCTCTTTGTCCGTGGGGCCAGGAGCTCCTGCACTGTTTGAGGTGGTTGCGGCTGCTCTTAGATTTGGACTGTATTTCTGTCTTCTCGTTTTTCCTGCAGATCGCTGGATTACAGGAGGAACTGCATCTGGAAAGGAGGAAAGGCACCTAGATCAGGGCACTGGATGCTAGGGTTCAAGGGCAGGAGCAGGCATGCGAGCCCGGAACTGAGAGCAGCAGAGGCAGGAGCTCTGCATCCTGTCTCCTCCCTGCCCTAGGGAAAGGTCGTTTCCTGGAGTTCTGTAAAGCGCAGGTCACCGTCCAGGCACTGACCATGCACTTCTTCCCAGTGCTCTGGGACTCCCATCCGGTTTCATCGCGGCTGCACTGGCCGGGAGTTCCCTGTGCTCAGGGCTGTGGATGGGGGCTCCGTGCTGAGTTCTCAGGAAATGCTTGGTCACATCTAGAGGTGTAAGCAGAAGCCAAGTGGGGGTCTCTTGGGGTGTTTGGTCTCAGTTGACAGAGTGTCAACCTCAGGTTCAGCCTCAGGCTTATATATTTATAAAGGATTGTATATTATTTTACACCATGCTCACCTGTTCATATACTAGTATTGTTACACAAGCAAAAAGTAAACTTCTATCTTACTTGCATCTTATAAATTTTCAGATCTGTTACAGCAATTAGCTGACATTAAATGATGTAAACTTTTTTTAAAGAATTTTATTTTATATAATATAAATATAATTCACATATAAATATTTAAGTGAAAGTCACTCAGTCATGTCTGACTCTTTGTGACCCCATGGACTGTAGCCCTCTAGGCTCCTCCGTCCATGGAATTTTCCAGCCTAGAATACTAGAGTGGGTTGCCATTCCCTTCTCCAGGGGGATCTTCCCCACTCAGGGATTGAACCGACGCCTCTGGCATTGCAGGCAGATTCTTTACTGTCTGAGCCACCAGGGAAGCCCCACAGTATGGGACACGTGCTAGGAGCAGCACTCAGCCACTCTCTATTACATCCAAACATTATTTTATAACTTATCAACAACTTAGTGTTGTTGTTATTTAGTCTCTCAGTCGTGTCTGACTCTTTGTGACCCCATGGACTGTATCCCTCCAGGCTCCTCTGGCCATAGGATTTCCCAGGCAAGAATACTGGGGTGGATTACATTCCCTTCCCCAGGAGATCTTCCCCACCCAGGAATCAAACCCGGGTCTCCTGCATTGCAGGTGGATTCTTTACCATAGTTATATAATTATTGAACTATTTAAATATATATGTTTTCAATGTCTATATAAATCAAAGGTTCGTCTAGTCAAGGCTATGGTTTTTCCTGTGATCATGTATGGATGTGAGAGTTGGACTTTGAAGAAGGCTGAGCACTGAAGAGTTGATGCTTTTGAACTGTGGTGTTGGAGCAGACTCTTGAGGGTCCCTTGGACTGCAAGGAGATCCAACCAGTCCATTCTGAAGGAGATAAGCCCTGAGATTTCTTTGGAAGGAATGATGCTAAAGCTGAAACTCCAGTACTTTGGCCACCTCATGCGAAGAGTTGACTCATTGGAAAAGACTCTGATGCTGGGAGGGATTGGGGGCAGGAGGAGAAGGGGACAACAGAGGATGAGATGGCTGGATGGCATCACTGACTCGATGGACATGAGTCTGAGTGAACTCCGGGAGTTGGTGATAGACAGGGAGGCCTGGCGTGCTGCGATTCATGGAGTCGCAAAGAGTCGGACACGATTGAGAGACTGATCTGATAAATTAAAATATAAATATAAAATATGGTTTATTGATATAATTTCATTTTATAAATATTTTATACATTATTTATATATATTTATAAAATATAATTTTTTATTATATAAAATATAATTTGAGACTGACAAGATTTATTAACAACATTCTCTTTATAACATTTCTTATCAATGCACTATATATATATATATATAGGGCTTCCCAGGTGGCTCAGTGGTAAAGAGTCCTCCTGCCAATGTAGGAGACACGGGTTCCATCTGTGGGTCAGGAAGATCCCCTGGAGGAGGAAAATGGCTCCAGTATTCTTTCCTGGAGAGTCCCATGGATGGAGGAACCTTGCAGGCTACAGTCCATAGGGGTTACTAAGAGTCATACACGACTGAGCAACTGAGCACACGTGCACAAAATTTTACAAAGCCATCAAAAGGTTTCTGATCCACGAAGTCCTGAGTTTAGAAAGCAGAAGGGTGTATGGGGCGGTGTGTGCATGTGCACTGAATGGGGCTCTGAATGAATGTTGGAGCTTAGACTTGGTGGGGTCTCTGCCCAGAAGAAGGAGCTCTATTTGATTTTACAAGCTGATTTGGGCACACAGAGGAAACAGGAGAAGATTTCAATCTAGTCTTGGAGAAGTTTGGAGGTGACTTTCAACCCAGCTCTCCATACCTTGCAGCCAGTAATCCTAAAGAAAGGTGAAAGTGTTAGTCTCTCAGTCGTGTCCAACTCTTTGTGACCGCATGGACTGTAGCCCACCAGAATCCTCTGTCCATGGGATTTTCCAGGCAAGAATACTGGAGTGGGTTACCATTCCCTTCTCCAGGAGGATCTTCCCCACCGAGGGATCAAACCCAGGTCTCCTGCATTATAGGCAGATTCTTTACCACCTGAGCCACGAGTGAAGCCCCAGTAATCCTAAAAGAGATAGTAATTCAATAGAAATGATTTGTTGGAGGCTGCTTGCTTTGAATATTTGCAGTGATGCTGAAATCAAAGCCCTCATGCTACCTGGAGCTTTGAGAACAGGATCTTGGGGCAGGGTTTGTCCAGCACTCTGGGTGCTCAGATGTACTCTGCCAGAAACCAAATGCACCCCTTGAAAAAGTCCAAGTGCCCAGAGTTTTGGTGATGAATCCATATCAGAGTACAAGTGTAGACCCCTGCCCAGTGCTTAGTATCCCCAAGAATGCTTACATGGGGTCCTTCCCAATTAATGCTATAATGAAGAAAAATGATTTAATATTTGGAAAGCATTTAGAACAATGCCTTATGCATAGTAAGCACTACCCAAGTGTTAAAGAAATATATGTGAAATGAAAATTTTGTGCCCATTTTCAAAGATTTATCACTTTCAACAAAAGTTATTTTAATGGTGTATATGGGACAGTGTTAATAGGATTATACAAAAGGCAATAGTTTGCTGTGACCCTAGATGGATAGAATTGTGGAATTTCAAGTCCACCTGGACAATCCCTAAGAACTAATCTTGTGTATTTAACTTATATGCAGAGTACATCATGAGAAATGCTGGGCTGGAGGAAGCACAAGCTGGAATCAAGATTGCCGGGAGAAATATCAATAACCTCAGATATGCAGATGACACCACCCTTATGGCAGAAAGTGAAGAAGAACTAAAGAACCTCTTGATGAAAGTGGAAGAGGAGAGTGAAAAATTGGCTTAAAACTCAACATTCAGAAAACGAAGATCATGGCATCTGGTCCCATCACTTCATGGGAAATAGATGAGGAAACAGTGGAAACAGTGGCTGACTTTATTTTTCTGGGCTCCAAAATCACTGCAGATGGTGATTGCAGCCATGAAATTAAAAGACGCTTACTCCTTGGAAGGAAAGTTATGACCAACCTACACAGCATATTAAAAAGCAGAGACATTACTTTGCCAACAAAGGTCTGTCTAATCAAGCTTATGGTTTTTCCAGTGGTCATGTATGGATGTGAGAGTTGGACTATAAAGAAATCTGAGTGCAAAAGAATTGATGATTTTGAACTGTAGTGTTGGAGAAGACTCTTGAGAGTCCCTTGGACTGCAAGGAGATCCAACCAGTCCATCCTAAAGGAGATCAGTCCTGGGTGTTCATTGGAAGGACTGATGTTGAAGCTGAAACTCCTATACTTTGGCCACCTGATGCAAAGAGCTGACTCATTGGAAAAGACCCTGATGCTGGGAAAGATTGAGGGCAGGAGGAGAAGGGGACGACAGAGGATGAGATGGTTGGATGGCATCACCGACTCGATGGACTTGGGTTTGGGTGGACTCTGGGAGTTGGTGATGGACAGGGAGGCCTGGTGTGCTGCGATTCATGGTGTCGCAAAGAGTCGGACACGTCTGAGCAACTGAGCTGAACTAAATCTTGTGTAAACATCTGATCTGGCTCAGTGTCCAGAAAAATAAAGGACTTGTCCAATACTCAGAACTGGTTGCTTCTTAGCCTACGCCTTCTGATGTTCTGAAAGCCTCATCTTTGATTAAGTACAGTGATAGAAGCCTTTGAATAAGTTAGAAGAATCTTCAGGGGAAAATAAACACTGGGCAGAATCTGCTAGTCTGAGATTGATTACCTTTGACTAGGCAAGAGAGACCCTTTCTGTTGGCAAAATAGAGTGCTATTAGGACAAGCAAAGGACTTTGAGCACAGAATTAGGCCCTGGGGGAGAAAAGGTGAAGAGGGGCAGTGTAGGGAGATTCACAGTGAGGGCATACTGGCTACAAGCCTCCACTCACAATTCAGGATATCAGGAAGCTTAGTCTATGTGGGCCTCTTTCTGCATAATACAGACTCATAATTACACAGCCTCCCCTACCCCTGCCCCCAATAAGCCAAATCCCAAAGAAAAACCCTTAGAGAGTCTGCCATGAGGAAAGACATGGAGACACTTTCTAAGGGTGGACAACTTATATACCCTTTATTTTGGGGGAGACAGTGTGTACTCTGAAGTGGTGTTCTATTCTTTTTTAAACTTCCTGCATATATTTACAGATATTAGTTATTTGTTTGGGTTTTTTTTTTTAAGTTTTTGGCCCATTAAATGGAAAAGCAGGGACTTCCCTAGTGGTCCAATGGCTAAGACTTTGTGCTCCTAAGGCACGAGGCTCAGGTTCGGATCCCTGGTGGGTAAACGATCAATAGATCCCACATGCTGCAGCTAAGAGTTTGTATGCCGAAACTAAAAGATCCCGCATGCTGCAATGAAGATGGAGAATCCTGAGTGTGGCAACTAAGACCCAGTGCAGCCAAATAAATAAATATTTTTAAAAAATAAAAGTGTTTTAAGAAATAAAAAATAAATAGAGAGGCAGACCAGTTGAGTCAGTTGCTAGCCAGAGACAATGCTGGAGACCATGGTTTTCATGGTGATTCAGAGCAGAGAAAGGCCCCTGCCCTTTGCAGCATCCAGGGCATCAGCACAACAGGACTTGACCACTTGCCCCTTTAACTGACTGACACCCACTGGGCTAAATGTGATCCTTGGGTTCTATCCTCAGTTAAGAAAGAGGAAGGAGGGAAAAAAATGATGAGATGGGGGAAAAAAAGAGAAAACAGGAAGAAATACACATTATGGGGAGAAAAAAACACCACCAATAATGTAAAGGAGGCAATCAGGAGAGCAAGGCCAAAGCCTGACTTGCCATGTGTTGTGGGCCGGGCATGAACCTGTCTGACTCTTAGCTTCTTCACCTAACTGCTTATGTGGGGCATTCGTTAAAAAAATAAAAAAGTGATTAAAGTAGGAAATGTGTGGTCATTCGTGAAGTTTTATTATTCCCGCCTCTATTGATCCTCACAACACCTCGTTTCACTTGGTAGTTATAATTGTTATCCTCGTTTTAAAGATAATTGAACCAAGGCAAAGAATAAGCAGCTCACCAGATTAGCCAGCTTGCCCGTGAATGAACAAAGCTACGGTTTAGATGCATGCAGTCATTCTGGCTCCAGAGCCATTGCTTTCATAAATTGGTTCCATCAGATTATGATTCCCATCTACCTTTGCTTAGAATGTGGCTCCATTTCTAATTTTTTATTTAAAAATTAACATTATATTAAATTTAACTTTAAATTTTTAAATAAAAATATTACCATGACTGTAGGGCAATAGTCCTTGGGGTCCCTAAGAGTCGGACACGACTGAGAGACTTCACTTTCACTTTTCACTTTCATGCATTGGAGAAGGAAATGGCAACCCACTCTAGTGTTCTTGCCTGGAGAATCCCAGGGACGGGGAGCCTGGTGGGCTGCCGTCTATGGGGTTGCACAGAGTCGGACACGACTGAAGTGACTTAGCAACAGCGGTAGCAGGGCAATAGTTACCTGGGATACACAGGTGCCTGGAGGTTAGATAACACTGGAGGACACCTTCGGCCGTGGAGGAGGGCATGATAACCCACTCCAGTATTCTTGCCTGGATAATCCCATGGACAGAGGAGCCTGGCAGGGCTACAGTCCATAGGGTCTCAAAGAGTCAGACACAACTGAAGGGACTTAGCATGCACGCATGCACACCCCCTGAAGTGTCACAGATGTCCTAGCTAGTCTAATGCAAACCTTGAGGAGAACCTGTGTAGGTCTCTCATGTAATAACTGCTCCAAGGCCAAAAATCATCACACAGAATCTAGCCAAGAGATGAGGAGGCCTGCATAACCCAGCAAGAGTTAGTCTGAGGATGGAATATCTTGGTTAAAGTCAGGGAGGCTGTAGGATTGCCATCTCTTGACGTATTTTTTAAAGTAAATTGTTCAATTGCCCCCTTTTAGATGATTTCTTAGACATTCTCCAGAAACATGAGGCAGGGGGCACTTATCTATCAGGCACAGCAAATGAGGTGCTTAAGCCCTGTGATCCTACAAAAATAATTAAATTTCTTTCATAAAAGGATGCTGAAGACAATGGTGGTTGTGACGGTAAAAACAGGATAAATCATATATGATACTAAGCATAGGGCCTATTATGAGAAGCTATTTTGAATATTCAGGATATTAACACCTCCCAGAGCATCTACAAAACACAACTTGAAGGGGGAACCATAGTGTTCTCAATCTGGCCTGGATCTCTTTTATTTGACAATAAATAAAATGTAATTTTGTCCTAAGCAAGAGATTGGAATGCTATTCCTATCGAAAGGGAGGGGGAAAGGGGGAAATTCACCTGGGTTCCCAGTAGGAGCTCAGCACAGGACGGACTGAACTTGTGCAGAAGACCTGCACCAGAGATGCTGGGCTGGAGCACAGCAACAGATGCTAACTGCACTGTGCTGTTGTGAGCCCGTGCAAGGCAAACGTTCTTGGATACACTAAGCCCAGGGCTGTGGTGCACACCTGCACTCTGATGTGCATACATTGCTAAAACCCTGGAGTGCTTATATTTTCTCAACTGTAGGGAGTTTCTTGCAGAGCTTATCTGTCCCAGAATCCTTTGCAGTCCAGCTGCGAGATCTTGCTCCCAGCAACGGCAGGAACATGGCGTGCTCTGGAGAAACTCAGAGAAAGCAGTACCCTAGTTAATTGTTTCACCTTCATCACTAGCCCGTGGCATGTGCAGGCTTCCAAATATTAAAGGTTGGACCCTGTAACAGACTGCAAACTTTCCCACAAGGGCTCTTACTATTACTGTGAGGTCTCATGCCTCCCACCCTTCCCCTACTCCTCCCCTCAAAATCAGCTTGCATTACCCAGGATAGCCCCTTCCTCAGGGTGGACACTCTGCAAGTGGGGAGTAGTGAACTGAACTGTAAACCAAAGCCCCAATTCCACAACACCCGTGCTCCCACCAGCACACTGATATTCCTGGGTGTCCCCATTTGGGGGCCACGCCCCAGCGCTTTCGCGCCTAAGCAAGTCTCACCCCTAGTGGCTAGCGGTAAAAAGAGAGCCAATAGCAATCGTTCAAGGCGGAGCGCGGAGTGGGGGGCGGTGAACCCAGCCCAGACCTTTATATACCGTACCAGGCACAGGCCCGAGGCGCTCGAGCTCTTTGCACTCAGCAGAGCTCGTAGAGGCACCGAGCTTCCACAGCGCACCAGCCATGGAGCCTCTGACCGGGGAGCACCAGTGTGGCCCCTACTGCCTGAGAGCTTGCACTTTGGATGTAAGACCTGCATTTGTGGAGGATCTAGTGCCAGAAGACAAAGAAGGCTGCTCGGTGGAAGGAGGAGGTCTGAGCTTCGTGGGTAACATGAATTACATGAACCTCCTCAACATGGGCTACTGGAACCAAGGTGGCACCTGGAACCACCAGCGTCGCAATGGCCACCAGGAGCCAGAGCAGGAGGCAGCTGAGGAACCAGCTGAGGAGCAAGCTGAGGAGCCAGGCTTGGTGATGGCTGTCGCCAAGGCCGAGCAGCCGGAGAGCCCGCCGCACCGTCGCAGGCAGAACAGGAAGTTCACGGGCCCGCAGCTGCAGGAGTTGGAGGACCTCTTCCAGGAGACTGAGTACCCGGACTTACTCACCAGGTATGTGGCGGGCTCTGGGGGCGCTGGGTCCCAGTGGGTTTGGGCTCATTTAAGTGTCCAGTTCAGTAGTGTTAAGGATATTAATATTGTTGGGCAAGCAAGCTGCAGAATTTTTTATCTTGCAAAACTAAAACTGGATGTGGAAGGCAAGCCACCATCCACCTCCCCCACCCCCTCAAGCCTCTGAGGACCATGTTTCTTTCTACTTTCTCTTTATATGAATTTCACTACTCTGGGTGCTTCATATAAGTGGAGTTGTACAGTGTTTGTCTTGTTGTAACTGGTTTATTTCACTTAGTATAATGTCCTCAGTATTCATCCATGTTGGAGCACATGTCGAAATTTCCTTCCTTTTTAGGGCTGAGTAATACTCCATTATACATGGATACTGCTGTTTATCTGTTCCTTTACTAATGAGCACTTGGGTTGCTTTTACCTTTTGGCTATTGTGAATAACGCTGCTATGAGCATGGGTGTGCAAATAACTGACTCACTGTTTTCAATTCTTTGAGGTTTATACCCAGAAATGGAATTGCTGAATCATATGGTAATTCCGATTTTAGGGTGTGGTTTTTTATTTTTTTTCCTTTTGAGCTACTGTTCTCTTTTCCATAGTGGCTGCACCATTTTACATTCCCACTCGGAGTGTACAAGGATTCTAATTTCTGCACATTCTTGCCAATGCTTTTTTTGTTTGTTTTTTGATTATTAGTCGTCTTAATGAATGTGAAGTGGTATCTCATTGTGATGTTGATCTGCATTTCCCTGTTTAGTGATGTTGAACATCCTTTAATGTGCTTATTCAAATCCTTTGCCCATTTTATGCTTTATAAAACTAATATATTTATTTTTCTGAATTTTTATTGTAGTAAAATACACATAATATAAAATTTGCTATCTTTACCATTTAAAATTTTTTTCATTTATATATTTTGAACTTGGTCTTAGTTGCATAGGACTTTTCTCTAGAGGCTGAGGCAGAGGGGGTCGGGGTGCGCGCTACTCTCTAAGTTGCAGTTCGCGGGCTTTTCGTTGCGCGGGCTTTTCATTACGTGGCTTTTGCTGCGGAGCGTGGGCTAGAGCGCCCCCTGGCTTCAGTAGTTTGCAGCACCTGCGCTTCAGTTCCTTCAGCTCCCAGGCTTTAGAGCACAGACTAGGTAGTTGTGGCCAGGCTTGGTTGCTCCGTGGCATGTGGAATCTTCCCTGATCCGGGATCAAACCCATTTCTCCTGCATTGGCAGGCGGAGTCTTTACCACTGAAACACCAAGGAAACCCCTTTACCATTTTTAACTGTACACTTCCATGATATTAAAATAAGTGCATTCTTATTGTGCAACTATCACCACCAAACCATCTCCAGAATTCTTTTCCTCTTGCAAAACTGGAACTATGAACCCATTACATAGGAACAGTCTGGTCCCCCCTTCTCCCAGTCCCTGATAACCACTATTCTTCTTTCAGAGGGGGGAAGAATACAAATTTTAAAATAAGCATAAAACATATATCTATATATTTCATTTTATCTACAACTCAAATACTAAACACTTGTGGTTTTCTTTCCTCAGAAGGGAGATTGCGAGACGCTTGGGTGTGACTGCCACCAGAGTGCAGGTCAGTAAGCCTGAAAAAAACTTGGCAGGGCAGCCATTCTAAAACTTTGGGGATTTGAACACCTTGACCTGGATACTCTCGATACTCTCATGTTGTCTTTTTTATGTTGGCAAATAAGTTTTGATTTTAGTAGTCTTTGTGGGTAGCAAACTGCAGCTTATACATATTTCCTGTTACCAGAGGGAACATGATTTCCTAAAGGAAGAGAAAAAACGAAATGCTTTCCCTAATCTGTGTATAAAATTTAAATATATATATATTTACAAACATAGATACGTATATCTATATACATTGGAGAAGGCAATGGCAACCCACTCCAGTACTCTTGCCTGGAAAATCCCATGGATGGAGGAGCCTGGTGGGCTACAGTCCATGGGGTCGCTAGGAGTTGGACACGACTGAGCGACTTCACTTTCACTTTTCATTTTCCTGCATTGGAGAAGGAAATGGCAACTCACTCCAGTACTCTTGCCTGGAGAATCCCAGGGACAGAGGAGCCTGGTGGGCTGCCGTCTATGGGGTCCCACAGAGTCGGACACGACTGAAGTGATTTAGCAGCAGCAGCAGCAGCAGCATACATGTATATGTGTATATTCAGTAAGGTTCAACTCCTCCTAACAGTGGTATCCTCTAGGGAGCACTTCTGTGTGGAGTCATGTTGGGGCTCAGCCTGACTTTGGAAGTATTAAAATTAATATACAGAGGAGCAGGTTGTAAGAGGGTTCAATTGTACTAAATTATTTAAAACTCTTTGCTAAATGAGTGAATTGATAAATATCAGGGTGAGGAGTAATTTATCCACAGAACACATCATGTGAGTGACTAATAAATGTTTAGTTAAGCTGAGACTGATAGGGGAAGATAGTTTAAAAGTCTAATTGCCTGGCCCTCCTTCTTTTGTTTTTAAGTGTTTGGGATGGCAGTATAGAGAGTGGCAGCCCTAAATTTTAATTTTCTAGAATACTTGGATGTATCAATCTGAAAACATTGCTAGAATAGTCACATTATGATGAGAATGGGGGGAAAGTTTGCAAACTTTGGAAATTTGTCTAAAGAATAAAAGAGCAAAAAGAATAATTGAATTAATATTAATTGACCCAAGAAGTATGAAAAGGTTAGAGAAGAATTACAGATACTACCCAAATTCAACACTATGAATCTACTAAATGTATAAGTGAGTATTCTCTTGAGGAATTTCTAACATCTAAGGATGTTTTTCCCATTTTGGTAGGACTATTTTTTTAATTAGTTTATTTTAATTGGAGGCTAATTACTTTACAATAGTGTGGTGGTTTTTGCCACACATCGACATGAATCAGCCATGGGTGTACATGTGTCCCACCATCCTGAACCCCCCCCCCCACCTCCCTCCCCACCCCACTCCCCTGGATTGTCCCAGCACACCTGCTTTGAGTGCCCTGCTTCATGCATCAAACTTGCACTGGTCATCTGTTTTGCATATGGTAATACACATGTTTCAATGCTATTCTCTCATATCATCCTACACTCGCCTTGTTGGTGAAGAGGCGAGTTTTATGGAATTTGTTTGGTGAGGGGTGGGTGGCCCTCATGTCAGGGTAGATTCCTAGCTATATTAATTTTAAACACTATTCATTCCCTCAGGCAGTGATAACTAATTTGTAGGTCCTGAAATCAAAAGGTGACCAAAAAACACCATAATTTTTATCAAAGCTTTATTTGCCCGAAAAGAAAAGAAAACCAGGACGAGAGTTGATTAGCTTTGCTACAGAGTGCATGCGTGAGCCAGGGACCAGCGCTACGGAGCCGGTGGCAGGGTGCCTGAAAAGCAGCCCACCAGTCAGCTTCTTGAGTATCGGCATCCTAACACCCCAACCTGGGCCCACAGGCCTGGCTCAGGTTGGAAAGGTTAGAAGGAGGTTAGGAAGACTTTCTCAGGCTGCCCAGGCATTTGCAGAAGAAAAGAAAAAGTTTAGTGACTTGTTTTCTCCCTCCCCAGGTTTACATGGTCCTCTTTTGGTGGTATTCTGAAGAGAATATGAGCCACAGGAAACAAATCAGGGGAAAACTTAGTATTCTCATCTATTTCCAAACCGTACAGCATGAATTTTCAGTAATACATGATTTTCCACCTTTCACTTGCAAATAGAGCTATTTTGTGAAACCAGTATTGGAAATACAGACCTAATGTGAGCCTAGGGCACAACCAGCTTTGGGCTTTGATTCTGTTTACAGAGATTTGACCACTGGTGGTACATTTAGAGCCCGAGCCCCTAAAATGAGCCCTGTTACACCAGCCTGGTTTAGACTATCCATGCAGCAGAGAAACTGCAAATCCTAAGAGAGAAGAATGAAAATGAGGTCTCAGGTAGGGAAAGAGGGCCCTTTGGGTCACTTAAACTTTACAGTTTGGGAACTTTCAAAAGGATTAAATACAGTGTCAACCCCCATTAACTAGGACATTGAGAGACGGTGAAGTCTGACAGTTTCGTTGGTTTGTTTGCAAAAATAGTGGACAGACTTAATTTTCAACCCTGCCCTCCAACTATAGTTCTCCTCCCCAAAGCAACCATTCTTTGCTTCATATAAATCTTATTTTTTAGTTTTTATTGGAGTATAGTTGATTTACATTGTTGTGTTAGTTTCAGGTGTACAGCAAAGTGGTTTTGTATAAATCTTAACAGAAGTATTCAATGCATATAAAGGCAATTATGTGTATATTCTTTAAAAAATATAAATGATATTTATACACACTGTTCTTCACCTTAATAATATAACTTGCTTAGAGAGCGTTCCATGTTGATAAAAAAAATCTATATTAATATATAATGGGCAGATATTTAGGGAGGAGCCATTTAATGATCCCTTGCTCTCATTGTTGTCCACTATCTTCCAAAAATGCCTGTTCCACCTTCTTGACTTAAGAATAAGGGATGGGATTGGGACCTCCTGGTTGAGTTGCAGCACCTAGGATAACCTGCCATGCTGGACACCAACAGCTCCAGTCCAGGATCCTGGAACTCCAGCCAGAGCAGAGTGAGCTGCCTTGGTCCCAAGCCCAGGAAGATTTGTAGGGTGGGGTAGGTTGGAACATGCAGGATTGACAATGGTGACCATGGTATGCCTCTTTCCTCTACACTCTTGGGTGGCCTAAGGTTTTCAAGAGTCTTTGTTAACTTGGGTTGAGTTGATCTCAACTTAACACTACAGGCTAAAATATCAAGGCAGTGTCTAGAGCTTCAGCAACTCTCATTTCCCAGTGAGACAAGTCACAACCCACCCTGGGCTCCTTTGCCAGACCACCTTTCTAACTCTTAAGACCTTTCAGAGGACTAATGACCCCTTAGACATCCTTCTGTTTAAAAATCCAACAAGTTCCTTCCTATTAATTATGTACTTCACACCAAAGATAGGCTTTTCAAATAGGGAGCCGTTCCCCTCAGTATGACCTTAAATAGATCCACTACTTACCATGTCTAAATCCACCCCCAACAAGATGACCCTCTCCCTAGTGAGGACAGGGCAGGAGGTAGCCAGATGGCTGATGATCAGCTGTCAGAATAGAGGCCATTCTTTATCCTGTTACTGGGCATTTTATCAATAGCAAGGACCCGGTACAACGATTTATAAATTAAACCTGCATCCAATACTTGGGAAAAAATTAGAATATGAAAATCTCATCAAGAGAGATAAAAATAATAATCTTATGCCAGAACTGGGCCCACAGCAGAGCTCATTAAGAGTGAACTGAAAAGGGGGGCGGGGGTGTGGTGGTTTAATTTTCCTGAGGTACTTTAGCAAGAAGGAAATAGCATCTCCTGATGCCCTTGGAAATCTCAGTCATATAAAGTTGCAAGCTATGCTTTTTGTATTATAACATTAACTGTTCAATACCCTAAACCAATCTTCTCTCCCCTCTGATTGTAGGTTTGGTTTAAGAATAGAAGAGCCAAGAGTCGGAGAAATGAGAGAGCAGCCGTGGTTCAAGCTCCAGCACCACCTGCTGCCATGAGGCACCTTTACCTCATCCTGTTGAATGGGTCCTAAGATCCCGTCCTGGTTTTGGAGCCATAATGGAGATGGGTTCTTCTGGTGCCACTGACACCTGGGCTGCCCGTGCTGCCCATGCCACCCATACTCCTCTACTTGTATTAGCAATAAAGAGACAAATTCTCAATATATTTGACTCTGTGTATCAAATGGGGCCAGTGGGTTGTGTGTGAAAATTGTTAAGGAAATGCCATTTCAACAGAATGACAAGGTGGCCTCCTTCCAGAAGTTTCCCAAGCACCCATGGTGAGTTCGCACTGACCCATACATTCTCCATCTCTCTCATCACCCTCATCCTTATCCCCACCCTGTCCCTTTGGGACCACATACATAAGCACAATGGGGTGGCATGAGTCCCTAGTGTGAGAACAGGGTGTTTCCAGACAGGGATGAGCTCTGTTCATGCTGACAAGTTCAAGCTGAACACTGGAATCCTAAGGCCATCTGCCCTTGGGAGGCTGTTCGCAAGGATTTGTTGGAAGGTGATAGCCAAGCATTCATCCCACGTGCTCCAAATTCTGTTCACTGTCCTCTCTGGGGAGAAGATGGGGGAATAGGAGTCCTTTTGGCACATAGGTTCTGCTGCCTCAAAAGAAACATAACAGACCATCAGGCCAGAAAAAGGCATTTCTCCCTTTTTACCCTTCTCCCCCACCAGCCTGGGAAAGCATATTCTTCACTGTTTCCCAGCTCCGTTCAGTTCAGTTCAGTCACTTAGTCATGCCCGACTCTTTTCAACCCCATGAATTGCAGCACTCCAGGCCTCGCTGTCCATCACCAACTCCCAGAGTTCACCCAAACCCATGTCCATTGAGTTGGTGATGCCATCCAACCATCTCATCCTCTGTCTTCCCCTTCTCCTCCTGCCCTCAATCTTTCCCAGTATCAGGTCTTTTCAAATGAGTCAGCTCTTTGCATCAAGTGGCCAAAGTATTGGAGTTTCATTTTCAGCATCAGTCCTTCCAATGAACACCCAGGACTGATATCCTTTAGGATGGACTGGTTGGATCTCCTTGCAGTCCAAGGGACTCTAAAGAGTCTTCTCCAGCACCACAGTTCAAAAGCATCAATTCTTCGGCACTCAGCTTTCTTCACAGTCCAACTCTCACATCCATACGTGACTACTGGAAAAACCATAGCCTTGACTAGACGGACCTTTGTTGACAAAGTAGTGTCTCTGCTTTTTAATATGCTATCTAGATTGCTCATAACTTTCCTTCCAAGGAGTAAGCGTCTTTTAATTTCATGGCTGCAATCACCATCTGCAATGATTTTGGAGCCCCCCAAAATAAAGTCAGCCACTGTTTCCACTTTTTCCCCATCTATTTCCCATGAAGTGATGGGACCAGATGCCATGATCTTAGTTTTCTGAATGTTGAACTTTAAGCCAACTTTTTCACTGTCCTCTTTCACTTTTATCAAGAAGCTCTCTAGTTCTTTTTCACTTTCTGCCATAAGGGTGGTTACTGATATTTCTCCCAGTAATCTTGATTCCAGCTTGTGCTTCCTCCAGCCCAGTGTTTCTCATGATGTACTATCACAACTTCAATTTTGTCACCTTCAACATCCAATTTCTGCTCTTAAACACTAAAAGGGAACCTCTTGGTTTAATGGTGCTCCAAGTAAGAATAAGGAGATGTTTTCCCAAGCAGTGCTCCACAATAATCACTCTTTGCAAAGAAGCAGTCGTGCCTTTGCTTTATTCATATTGTTTCCTTTGTGTGAAATGACCAGGGTAAGAAAAATAGTAAATTTAGGAGAGTGAAAACCAGACCTACTTTTCAAAAAGCATTAATTTCCTCTCAGCTGAACCCTTCTTGTTGAGTAATCTTTAGTAATGTGAGGCTCCTTAAATGAAGTTTGATACTAAAAGTGATTAAAGATTTCAGTGACTACAGATAAGGTGCTGTGGTTACATCAGAATTTCCTCTCATAGAAGTTAATCAAAAACCAGTTTCACAGCACTTCTGTGCTCACACATGAAGGAGACTGTTTTCTCAGGAAAGTGTACACTCTTTGCCACAGTGTCCACTAATTTTTTGGGCTTCCCAGGTGGCTCAGTGGTAAAGAATCCACCTGCCAATGCAGGAGATGCAAAAGAAGTGGGTTTGATCTCTGAGTCGGAAAGATCCCCTGGAGAAGGAAATGTCAGCCCACTCCAGTATTCTTGCCTGCAGAATCCCGTGGGCAGAGGAGCCTGGCGGGCTACAGTTCATGACTGAGCTGTAAGGACATGAGCTGTACAGGACACGACTGAGTGACTAAACAAGCTCTAATTTTTATTCCGTCTTACCACTTTTTTCACTTGTGAGTGTCAAATGTCACAAAGTGCTTGTTATGTCAGGCTTCCACAGAGAGAAGGATGTTACTGCTACCCAGAGACATCAGGACTTGTTGGGAGTGGGAGAAATTTGAGAATGTTCCCATGTATGCCCACTGTCATTCTCACCAGATGATTTTGAAATCAAAAATTCTTTTTTCCAGGAGGGTTCAGGATGGGGAACATATGTATACCTGTGGTGGATTCATTTTGATATTTGGCAAAACTAATGCAATATTGTAAAGTTTAAAAATAAAATAAAATTTTAAAAAAATAAAATAAAAATTAAAAATTAAAAAAAATCAAATAAGTAAAAAAAAAAATTATTATTTCCTAGTATTGACCACTATCTTTTTTTTATTTTTATTACTTATATTTATTTGGCTGCACCAGGTTTTAGTTGCAGCATGCTGGATCTTTGATCCCTGACCAGGGATCGAACCCCAGCTCCCTGCACTGGGAGTGTGGAGTCTTAGTCACCAGACCACCAGGGAAGTCCCACCACTGTCCTTTTTAAAACATTAGGTTTCTCAGTACTTTAAGGACCCTCAAACTACAGGGCCTGTACAAGAAAGCTTCAGGACACTGTCAGACCCACTCCTAAGCCTTTCTCCACTCTGGCTACAGTGGAAAGGATCACATTCAGCCTTTCCAACCTGTGACTGAAAGCCAGAGAGTACTCAGCACAAATCCTCCAATCAACACTTACAGTAAGTCTGATACACACTAACGAAGAACACTTGTTTTTTAAAATGCTCAGGCTGCCTGGGAGAAACAAAAAAAGGGGGGGGGGGAATATCTATCCTGTAAGTGCTGGTATCTTTATCATACAGTTTTATTATTTTTTTTGGGGGGGGTGCAGTGGAGCACACAGGATCTTAGTTCCATTACCAGGGATCGAATCCATGCGCCCTGTAGTAGAAGTGTGGAGTGCTAACCAATAAACAGCCAGTGAAGTCTCCATTCTTTTTTTTTTTTTTTTTTTTTTTTACGGTCATTTAAATCTTTAATCAGATTCCATCCATGATTAGCAGTCATATTACATGCCATGATTAGCTGTCTATAAACAATTTTGCCTTCTGTGTACAAATTGGTATCAATGAAATAAAAAATAAAACCATATACTAGGCAAAGAATTTTATTTATCTTTGTCTCAAACTTTATTCTTAGGCTTCTTCAGCTTCATTAGCTGCAAAGAATGAATTGTATATAAGCAAAAACTGAAAAGAGCTGCAGTGTCCAGGGGCTTAGGCTTAAAAATATTAGAGATCTAGATTTTATCAGATCCATAAACAAAATTTTAAAAAGCAGTCATAATATAAAATAGCAGCTCCCAGTAACTTCTTCAAGATTTATCTTCTTCAGAAGTTAACTCAATTCAGTTTGCTTCATTCTTGGAAGCCTCATCAAAATTCTCCACAAGATCTGGAACTTCATCATCCTCCTCCTCTCCAGTGGCAAGGGGTGCTTTTCCATCCACAGATTGTTTGGGCAGAGCTTCAGCCAGTCTCCTTAAACTGGTCAGACTGTCGGCACCAAGCTGGTTTAAGATGCTGGGGAGCATTTCTGTCAGTTGCTTTGTCTCAGCGTGGCCCGTAATGGTGAAAGTGTTTGCTGCCAGAGATGCCTGAACTTTAGGGTTGTTAAAGTGGATCACTGTTCCTTGATTTGTGAACATATTCACCTCTTCAATACCAGAGATATTGTTTACCCCTAACTTCTTTAAAGAGAACTGAAGTTTTTTGTCATCTGCTGTTGCTGTTCTATGAACCACCTTCTTCTTTCTGCGAGCAGTTCCTTTCCCACCAATGCGCACTTGTGCCTGCAGTTTGGCGAGTTTCTCCTGGTTCATGATAGTTTCTTTCATCTTGTTGGAGCGGAAATGGGGCCGCGCGGGGGACTAGGGTTGGCGCTCAGGTGGTCTCGGGCAGACCAGCTGAGGTTAGGCGCACACACGCGGGAACGCAAGATGGCAGCTAGAGGCTCCATTCTTTTTTAAAACATGTCTGTACTTCTTTCAGGTGCCAGATGAATTAAGGCAGAGAGGTGGTATGAGGCATAAGAAATCAACAAAACAGGGACTTTCCGGTGGTCCACTGGCTAAGATTCTGAGCTCCTGGTGCAGGAGGCCCCAGGTTCGATCCTGGTTGGGGAACTAGATCCCACATGCCCCAACTATCACTTGACACGCCACCACTAAAGATTCCACGTGCCAAAACTAAGACCTCATACAGCCAAATAAATAAATATATCTTTAAAATGAAAAGAAATAAGCAAAACATTGATGTAGCTAATAATTTACCCTTACTCTAGGTTTGCCAAGAAATAGGTCTTCTAAAATTAATCCCCCAATTTAATTAGTGCCCCAAAGAGAACTTCTCTCAAGGTACATTTCAAACATCCCAAAAACAGATCAGAAATCAATTATTCTGACATAAGAA
Source organism: Bos javanicus (assembly GCF_032452875.1). Classification (NCBI taxonomy): domain Eukaryota; kingdom Metazoa; phylum Chordata; class Mammalia; order Artiodactyla; family Bovidae; genus Bos; species Bos javanicus. Next base: position 4,140,804 of record NC_083897.1, on the reverse strand, counting down.
ATAACCTGGATTAATAAAAAAAAATCTTTAGAAACTGGCTACCAACAACTACATAGAACTGAGGTAGGTTGTCTTTGCAGATGTTCATTTTGGCTAAAAAGTTGTATATAAGCATCATCTTATAAAGGAGTGCAGTAGATTCAGCCTATTACAATAGTAATAGTTCTAGATGTAGTGTTGCTTTCTAAAATTTTCCACAATGAAGAATACATGCCAGTGAACTTTCAAACTAGTAATGTTGGTGATCAAATAAAAGTGAGAGTCACTCAGTCATGTTCAACTCTTTGCGACCCCATGGACTGCAGCCCACAAGGCTCCTCTGTCCATGGAATTCTCCAGGCCAGAATACTGGAGCAGGTAGCTGTTCCCTTGTTCAGGGGATCTTCCCAACCCAGAGATTGAACCCAGGTCTCCCACATTGCAGGAGGACTCTTTACAATCTGAGCCATCAAGGAAGCCCAGAAAGAAGGTACTGTCAACTAAAAAAATTTACAACCTAAAAGTTGGGAATAATGTTTTATTTGGTGGACAAAACTGAGGACTTTAAGCCAGAAAGTCTCTCAGATAGTTCTGAGGGATGACTCCAAACAGGTAAAGGAGGAGCCAAGCTACATAAAAAACCAGGTAGTTGGAATATCAAAAGATTACTGTTAATTCAAGAAAACCAAATATTTAGCACTTTTCTGTGTATGGGAAGATGCAAGAGTCTGGGCTTATGGAAATCATTCCTTTGAAAGGCACCTCAGCTATCTGGGCCGCTGTCCAGCTTTTCTCAGTCCTGAATCCCCTCAGGGTGCACTGTTGTGGGAGGGCCACGGTGGCTGTCAGCTTGATGACTGCAACATCCTTTGTTTACTGATATGGCAGGTGACATTTCTCATTCACATTATGAACTGGCTAGGGGCTTCCCACATGGCTCAGTGGTAAAGAATCCACCTGCCAGTGAAGGAGACATGGTTCAATCCCTGGGTCAGGAAGATCCCCTGGAAAAGGGCACGGCAACCCACTCCAGTATTCTTGCCTGGAGAATCCCATGGACAGAGAAGGCTGGCGGGCTACAGTCTATGGGGTCACACAGAGTTGGACACAACTGAAGCGACTTAGCATGGAAACAACATGAACTGTTTGAGGGGAAAAACTTTTTTTATAAACCAGATTCATGTAAACTGGATCTTGATTCAAACAAATATAATGAGAACCTTGGAGGTCTAACTCAGAAGTGCCTGACAATCAAAATCCAAGATCTTATTTTTTTTTAATTTTATTTATTTGACTGCATCTGGTCTTAGTTACAGCATGTGGGATCTAGTTCCCTGACCAGGGATCAAATCCAGGTCCCCTGCATTGGGAGTGCAGAGTCCCAGCCGCTAGACCACTGGGGCAGTCCCCCAAGCTCCTATTTTAACTGCAAATACTCGGAAACAAAGGGCAGGGGGAAAAGAAGGAACCAGAAACAATCTTATCAGGCAATACAAGAGTGTGGTCCCTCCAAACAGATGTGAAAAGTGACTTTTTAAATTAAGAGAATAGTTCCTATAAATATATACAAAATAGGGCAATGAAGTTTGTTTTGAGTTGTCTTCAAAAAACAAAACTACATTTGCCTGAATTCTGATTATGGGGTGCTGTGCTTACTACAGGGCATACACAGAGCACACATACTGAACACCATGCTGTCATCTGGTGCTGATGCAGCTCCCCTAGAAAATCTCAGACCCTGGAAGTGAAATAATGAAGCTAAAATAGAATCCTTCCCTGGATTTCCTGATTGGTAAGTTCAGCTTGGTCCACACCATGGACTGGGGGGGGCTCAAAACCTTGAGTGGGACTTCCTTCATGGCTCAGGGGTAAAGAATTTGCCTGCCAGTGCAGGGGATACGGGTTAGATCCCCGGTCCAGGAAGAACCCACATGCCTCAGGGCAACTAAGCCTGTGTGCCACCACTACTGTGCTCGAATGCTCTAGAGCCCGTGCTCCACAAGAGAAGCCACTGCAATGCACCGCATTAGAGAGTAGCCCTCAACTGCCGCAGCTAGGGAAAGCTTGAGTGCAGCAACGAAAACCCAGCACAGCCATAAATAAATAAAAACCTCAGGAGTCAGTTGCTATGACAACATAACCCTCATCACATACTCCTCATCCTAAGAATACTGCTTGAGGTGGGAGGGAGGTTCAAGAGGGAGGGGATGTGTGTATACCTATGGCTGACTCATGTTGATGTATGGCAGAAACCAACACAATACTGTAAATCTATGATCCTCCAATTAAAAATAAATACATAACATTTGAATGATAAAAATATGAAAAATGACATTACTTTTACTTGGGGATTCATTTGAGACTTTCCTTACCCTCCCTCCCATTAAACCAGTACAGTAGGGCATTTCAGGGAAAGTACCTTTTTGTCTTCTAGGTGGGAGATGGGGGGTGAAGTGGAGTTGGGGGGAAAACACCCAGGTTAAAGAAAGAAATCACAGTAGTCTCTCTGCACCACAGGGGACCTCTGTGGGCATCCAGTCCATTCCTTTCGTAGTACAGATGGAACGCAAGCCCAGAGCGGTGGGGTGGCCTGCAAGAGAGGGCATGTGGAATTCGTCTCAGAGAAGGTGTCTCTGGGTGACTGTACTGTTCCCGGGGCCCAGATTCATCCAGCTCTGGGCATGCTAAGGCAGGTTCAGCTCTTCAGCACTTACCACCCCCACCGTGCACAGAACTCTTTCCTTCAAAGAGCTGTTGACTTCAAGTTCCTCACTCAGCCTCAGCACTAACGCCCTTACCCTCCACCCTTAAGGCATGCAGTCTCCTAGAGTTCACTCCCGCACAGCAAACGTCAGAGGGTTGAGAAAGGGGATGCCACGCCTACCGGATCACAGAAGCTGTGATTCCATGACAACAGCCATTTCCTCCAATCTCCTGGCAAAGCCAAGCCTGCCCCCTGGAAGCAAAACTCATGAACAACAGCCTGCTGCACACACGTGTTGAATAAGCTTCTTAAGGAAAGACGGCTAATAGCTTGGAAAACTTAATTATGCCAATAGGAATACAAAAGATTTTTAAAGCCCATTCTTTCATGTTTCACAAACAAGAGGATACAAGTGATTTAAAAGGTGGTATTCAGGCATGGGTAGCACACTGCTACACTCAGCCCCCTCCAAACCTCAGCCCCCAGAAAAAACTAGGGCCTGTTTGAGCACTGCAGAGTTGGAACTTGATTTTCTTACTTTCTTTTTTTTTTTTTTTTAGGGCTATTTTCTTTTTTTTTTTCTTTTTAAATTTAATTTTATTTTTTAACTTTACAATATTGTATTGGTTTTGCCATATATCGAAATGAATCCGCCACAGGTATACATGTGTTCCCCATCCTGAACCCTCCTCCCTCATCCCTCCCCATACCATCCCTCTGGGTCGTCCCATTGCACCAGCCCCAAGCATCCAGTATCATTGGGAGAATGGCATTGAAATATGTATAATATCATATATGAAACGAGTTGCCAGTCCAGGTTCAATGCATGATACTGGAACTTGATTTTCTATTCCAGGCCCAAGAATCTTGGTTTAGGAAAGTCCCTGGTGGTCCAGTGGCTAAGACTCCATGCTCGCATTGCAGGGGGCCCAGGTCTGATCTCTGGTCAGGGAACTAGATTCCACATGCCACAACTAAGATCTAATACCACCAAATAAATAAATTTTAAAAAAAGAAAGAATCTTGGTTTAGGTGTGGGGAGCGGGGAACGTAGCCAAGGTAGCGACCAGGAAGAGTCTCTATCCCATTCCCCTTGAATATGGTTGTAAAAGGAGTGAAGCAAAGGATACTTTGAAATTAGAAGTGGAAAAAGAAGCTGCAGTAACTAGAGGGAGAAAGAAATCCATGTCAATGGCTGGGCACAGAGTTGTTGCTGGGATGTAGGGAGCTGGGTGTTCAGCTGGGCTGGGAGGTAGCCAGCAGGACACAAGTAGATGACTCTGACCAGCTGAGCTTTATAAAACAAAAAAAATACAGAAAAAGGAAAAACAGAACTCAGGTTCATGTGCAAATGAGTCCCTAACATTTTCCACAGCTCCCATCACAAGATCAAGCAGCAGAGTTGTCTTTTTCTCCCTGGTTTACCCTCCTTTTAACTCAAAAAATTCACATGAAGCAATTTCACCAGGATTGAAATACTCATAAGGAAGGAGGGAAACTTAAGACAGGAAAAGAGTCTAAAAATGTGATTGCTTCTGGCCCAGTCTCCAGTCTCAGCACCCTTCGAAACAGCCAGGTTCCATTTTGTTATTCTAACCAGAAGAAGGATGTCTCAGGAGTTCCATGGACCCATTCATTCACATCCAAACCTCAACTCCAGTCGGAACTCAGAAAGAAATACTGAAAGGTGCCAAGTTAGTTCTCACATATTCTGTCAAATTAAGGATTCACTTTAATATAGTCTCATGCAATATTTCTGGATAAAATTAAACAGATCAAATGATTGGCTATTGATGAGGGATTTTTTTGTTTTCTTTTACAATAGCTGCACTATTTAAATGATTTCCCTTTTCTCTGCATTGTATATTTTTTATTTGATTCATTCATGCATTAGTTTATCAGAATTTAAGACCACATATAACATATGTGTGCATGCTAAGTTGCTTCAGTCGTGTCCAACTCTTTGTGACCCATGGACAATAGCCCACCAGGCTCCTCTGTCCATGGGATTTCCCGGGCAAGAATACTGGAGTGGATTGTCATGCCCTCCTCCAGGGGATCTTTCCAACCCAGGAATCAAACCCGCATCTTGTAAGTCTCTTGCATTTGCAGGCGTGCTCTTTACCACTGCAGATAAGATGCATATAATACAGTAAGAAAAAAAGTTAACTGTGGATTAAGCTGTCCTTTTTAAAAGAGAAAGTGATTTCCTTTTTCCTGGGTGAATGATAAGCAGCCTATGAACAAATCAGAATCTGGAAGTCCCACACTTTTATTTATTTTTAATTTAAAAAGAATTTCTTTTTGGCCATGCCACTTAGCATACAGGATCTTAGTTCCATGACCAGAGATGGAACCCGAGCCCCCTGCATTGGAACTGTGAAGTTTTAACCACTGGACCACCAGGGGAGTCCGTGGAAGTCTCACACTTTTAAAAGCAAGATTAAAAACAAAGCATGAATATAGTCAGCATTTCTGCTGATTTGAACCCAGAGTTTTCAAGGTGCACATCTTTAATTTATTTTAATACATCAGTACGGTTTGCTTGGCTAAACTATATGTTTTAAATATATATGAAGGTACTTTGTGGAGTGTTCAATGCAATTTCATAGGCCTGCACTCAGAAGTCCAGTTATTTCATAGTTAAAGCAAAATAAAAAACAAAACAAACTTGAATGCATGAAATACCAGAGTTCCATATTTAAAATATACATTTGTCCTTAAAGAAATAGTAAACGAATGGTACATTTATCTTTGAATATTGGTTGTTGGAAAATAGGTATATACCTATAATATAGTATATATATAATATACTATACCTATATATATCTATGGAAACAGTGACAGATTATTTCCTTGGGCTCCAAAATCACTGAAGATGGTGACTGCAGCCATGAAATTAAAAGACACTTACTCCTTGGAAGAAAAACTATGACCAACCTAGACAGCATATTAAAAAGCAGAGACATTACTTTACCAACAAAAGTCTGTCAAAAGTCAAAGCTATGGTTTTTCCGGTAGTCATGTATGGATGTGAGAGTTAAGCTGAGCACTGAAGAACTGATGCTTTTGAACTGTGGTGTTGGAAAAGACTCTTAAGAGTCCCTTGGACTGCAAGGAGATCCAACCAGTTCATCATAAAGGAAATCAGTCCTGAATATTCATTGGAAGGACTGATGTTGAAGCTGAAACTCCAATACTTTGGCCACTTGATGCAAAGAGCTGACTCATTTGAAAAGACCCTGATGCTGGGAAAGATTGAGGGCAAGAGGAGAAAGGGATGACAGAGGATGAGATGGTTGGATGGCATCACCGACTCAATGGACACGAACTTGAGTAAACTCCGGGAGTTGGTGATGGACAGGGAGGCCTGGCGTTCTGCAGTCCATGGGGTCACAGAGTCAGACAGTGTGACTGAACTGACTGAACTGTTGCGTATTACCATGGGAGACAGTGTCCAGTTTTGGTTAAGAACATAGGATTTTTAACATCAGCAAAGTTTTTTTCATCTGGCTTCGTGTACCAGGTTACCCTTTCTGAGTCACAACCATCTGATCTATGAAATGGGAGAAAAAATAGTTCTCCTGTGCAGAAATGTGATAAGGAAAGTGAGCATGAAAGTATTGGCTATTGTTATTATTATTACCACCTGCAAAATACAAATTTCCCCACAGCCTCACAAACATTATGCTTTATCGTTTTAAATTTGTTTTTGTTTGTTAAATAGGTATAAAATGGTATTTATTGTATCTGCACTTCCTTGTTACATGATGAGGTTTATATAGTCTTTTTATTATTATTTTATGTATTTTGCTGTGCCAGGTCTTATTGTGGCATGTGGGATCTATTTCCCCAACCAGGGATTGAACCTGGGCCCCCTGCATTGAGAGCACAGAGTCTTGGCCACTGGACCAGTGGCGAAGTCCCTATACCTTTTTCAAGTGTTATCTTCTGTGTGCTTTTTGTCTTGTGATACCTGTTCTCTTCCTCATTGAGCATTCAGATATTTGGTCTTATTCACTCAAAATTTACTCATTTTAAAGATATTACTAAAGTAAGTAATGCTTCATTCACTGCATATATTTCCCCTATTCTTCTGTTTTCCTCTTTTTCTTAGTGTTGTGGTCCATGTTTTTGTTTCTGATTTTGTTTTTACTTCAGAACTTTAAAATTTTCCTCTCTCATAGTTGGCATTACATTTTATTAAATAATTGTGTTGTGAAGATTTGTTTATTCCATATTTTGATTTGATTTTACCTGATTTTAACCAGTTAATCTTGCTGAGATGTATGACGCTTCATAGTTGGAAAAGCTAGAAAGATGAGGATAGGAAATAACACCTCCCTTGTACCATTGCTGTGACCAGTAGGAAAGGCAGTGTGTGTAGTGTACAACAAGGTGTCTGAAGGTACAGAGAAGGCTCAGTACTGTGATGGGAAAACAGTTATTTCAAGTTGCTGCCTAGGCACTGGACAGTAAGACAACCCTAGACACTTAGATGAGGACCTGAGCTTAGGATTCCCACCCCAAGTTCCTGCTTTACTGTTTCCAGGACACCTTTTAAAATAACTGCTTAGGGATTTCCCCGGTGGTCCAGTCTCTAAGACTCTGCACTCCTAATGCAACAGACTTGGGTTCAATTCCTAGTCAGGGAACTAGACCCCACATGCTGCAACTAAGACCCAGTGCAGCTAAATAAATAAAAAAAATAAAATGGTAAACAAAACAAAGCAAACACTTCCTTCTTAAAAGATTAAAAGAACTACTTAGATTTTAACCCCTCAAGCCCCCAGCCAAAATTACTGACCTCTGCCCACCTTCTAAGTCCAGGGGCTTGCCGCCCTATTTTCTACCTCCATGCTTGTGACCTGGGGTGGAGAACTCCCCTTCCCCCAGGTCACTGCTCCTCCTAACCCCCTTTCTGGGGTTTGTAAGTAATAAACCTTGTGGCTTTACTTCCTTTGTGTGAGTGTTTGGAAACTGTACCTTCAATCAAAATATCCCTGGGATTTTCCCTTTCCCAAGATGGGAGCTCAGATGCTGAGGTAACTACCTGCCAACCCCGAGTAGGTGACTTGAGGCAAGGAAAAGACTTTAATCGGGGAGCTGGCAGACCAAGAAGATTGCAGGCTAGCACCTCAAAATAACCATCTTATTGGGGTCTGGATGCCAGTTTCTTTGATAGATCAGAGATGGAGGGTGGTGAGGAAGCAAAGTAAAAAAGCCATGAATCTTGCAAACATCTCCTAGAATGGCAAGCCTCAGGCAGGGGATGTATTAATTTCTTCCTTCCTACCATTCACAAGTGGACAGGGTTCTGAGCAAAGGCACTTTAACAATCAGGCAGAAGGGCAGGATTCTCTGAGGCAAACCATTCTGTATGATTATAATAACAAAAGCAACGAGAGGCAAGTCAAAGAAACAGTTCCAACATGGAGTCAGAATTGGCTTCCTCCCTGCAACAAGGATACAGTATTAAGTTCCTTCCAAACTTTAAGAGGGTATAATCCGGGACTTCCCTGGTAGTTCAGTGGCTAGGACTCCGTGCTCCCAATGGAGGGGGCCAAGGTTCGATCCCCGGTCAGGTGGTCCCTAGATCCCACATGCCGGAACTAAGAGTTAGCATGCCACAACTAAAGATCCTGCACGCTGAAATAAAGATGGAAGATCCCCCATGCTGCAACTAAGACCCAGTGAAGCCAAATAAAAATTATAAAAATAAATATTAAAAAAATAAAATAAAATACGGTAGGAAAGCTGTTCCTCTGTTGACCAAATACCTGATGGTGATATCTTGGTGTTGTTCTCTTCTTCCAGTCAGGTCCATGGTCATTAGCCTGAAAACGCCAGGGTTGCCTGAGAGTCTTGACCAACCCTACCCCAAACACAAGTTCTTACAAGTAAGAGAAAAGAGTGGGCTTCTGGGGGTGGGGCTGTTTTCTCAGAAATAAGGTACATTATTAGACCTGGAAGGGAAAGATATGCTGAATAAAGCTTTCTCCTAGACCACATGGTAGGTATCATACAGCAAGATGCACACAATATATCAAAGAAACTCTTAAACACATTAAAAATCACATTATTTTTCTTGCAAAAGTAATACTCCATGTTCTCATTGTATTCGTTACCTTTTACCTACTGTCTTTGGGATGCAGTTCATTGTAGTCATATAGTGTCGGGGAGGGGGAAATTTCCCCCTTTCTTTCTGGGTTCTTTTGGCTAGTCTAATAATTAAATTGACAGAAGGCAGATTAACAGGAGGAAAAAAAAAAAACAATTTAATTCATATGTACAGAAAGAAAGATGAAAGTATTAGTCACCCAGTCATGTCTGACTCTTTTTGACCCATGAACAGTAGCCCACCAGGCTCTTCTGTCCATGGGATTTCCCAGACAAGAATACTGGACTGGGTTGCCATTCCCTTCTCCAGGGGGATCTTCCCGACCCAGGGCTCAAACCTGGGTCTCCTGCATTGCAGGCAGATTCTTTAACACTAGTGCCACCTGAGAAGCCCCATATGTATGGAGGTCTCATACAAATAGGGCTTAAGAAGTGACCAAGGAAGGCAGTTTGGGGTGTTTTGTTTTTAAGACAAAGAAACAGTAAATCTGTGAGGAACTGACAGGACAAAGAAATTTAGCCTGGAAGCTTAATTAGAGGAATATAAGCAAAGCTTGGGTTTGGGGTAGTAAACTAGTAAAGAAGGAACCGAGTTTGTTTGCACAGGCTTCTCAGCCTTGAATGTCCTGTCTCTGGTGATAAGGATGTCTCTCCCCTAGTATACAGAGTAAATTTTGCAAGGGAGATTTATTTCTTGCTTTCAGCCGGGATAGAGAAGAGGGTCAGAGTGTTCCTCTCACACCAGCCCTTTCTAAAGTAACAGTTTGAAAAAATACTTTATTTATCTGGCTGCACTGGGTCTTGGTTGTAGCATTCAGGATCTTTGTTTTAGTTGTGGCATGTGGGATCTTAGTTCCCTGACCAGGGATCGAACCCAGGCCTGTTTTAGCCACTGGGTCACCAGGGAATTCCCTCAAGTAACTTGAATTCAAAATAATCAATATGCCACGGTGGCATGTTCTGGGGTGGCCTACTCTGAGCCCCCAAAATAGAAACCACATGATCACTTAAAATGTTTTATCTGATCTCTTTGTAAAACAAGTTTAATACTTGGTCTCTTATGTTTTCTGAAAGTAAGAAGGTTCCTACCAAGAAACAAAACAGCAAACGGTACAAAATAAATTCAGACTAACAAAACAACAGGTACCTAACTTACCACAACTGAATTCACCATTAAGATCTGCCTGGCCATTTTCTCAGTTCAACCCTTAAAAACAACAACTTGGTATTTAATCTGGAACCAAGGTTTGTGGAAATTCCTGAAGTCATTTGGCTCATCCACAAACATGAGCCTCTGGAGGTGAAGGACAAAATATACCAAAGAAACCTTTAATGATGATAGATTATACAACACAGCTTTGGATTTATTCTATAAAGAATTTTCCTTCTTTTTTGCTTTCTACCAAAACACACCAAAATACTGATCGCAGAGAGACAGCAGTGAGTGATCCTGAAGAGAGATGATATTAATAGTTCCCTGCCTAGGAACCGAACTGGGGCAACCTGGATGAAAACCCTAGCCACCAGACCACCAGAGGCTAGAAGCTAGAAGCAAAGTGGCCCTGGCTCTTTCCCTCCCATTTGAAAGCAAGAATGTCTCAAGGAGGCAACAACTGCAAAAACAGGTACAAAGTTTATTATTAGAGACATAGCATAACGGCAACCCACTCCAGTACTCTTGCCTGGAAGGTCCCATGGACGGAGGAGCCTGGTAGGCTGCAGTCCATGGGGTCGCTAAGAGTCCAATACGACTGAGCGACCTCACTTTTGTGCATTGGAGAAGGAAATGGCAACCCACTCCAGTGTTCTTGCCTGGAGAATCCCAGGGACGGGGCAGCCTGGTGGGCTGCCGTCCATGGGGTCGCACAGAGTCGGACACGACTGAAGCAACTTAGCAGCAGCAGCAGCAGCATAATCTGGGGGAGAGTACACAGAGAAACAGGCTGTTTATTCAAGAGAGGAGCTAGGCAGAAATATACTCCCAGAGAGACAGGGTGTGGGCACGCCCCCAGTGAGGAGGTGTGGCATAAGTCAAAAGCTAGGCAGAAATACACGTCCAAAGAGGAGTGTGGGCATCCAGAATGAGGGGCTGCAGTAAAGAGGTGATTTTAAATCACTGGTACAAAACAGTTCTTCCAGGTCTTTGTTTACTTTGGGCCAATTATCTTATTTCTTCATACCTGACTGGTCCTAAGACCCTTCCCAACATGTGTGTCGAAAAGTTTTCAAAAATGGTTTCTACCACAGAGGCTTGCGTGTATATGTCCACACTTATTATGGGGTGGCGGCCCCTCCCTTTTCAACTCCCCAAGAAACCTTCCTGCACATGTGTAGATAGGGAAGTCTTCCTTAACCTCAGGAGTGGGCACCTTCTGTCTTCAGCAGAGCTCAGCTTTTGCCACTAGCTTTGTTCTAGGAGTGTCTGGGTGAGAACAAAGCTTGAATTTTACTCCACCTGACAAACACCAGCTGTCCAGCCCAGAGGCCCATCTATCTGCTACCTCAACAGGAATACTGTAAGAGTTCCCAAGCAGCTCAGTGCACTTTAGTTCAATAACTCTCCACAGCTCAGCCAGACAGCTGTGGGCCACAAGGGTCTGCCCCTGTTTCCTTTATTTTTTTTTTAATTTTTAATTTTTTTGGTTCAGCCAAGCAGCATGTGGGATCTTAGTTCCTCAGCCAGGGTATAACCTGTGCCCCCTGCATTGGAAGTGTGGAGTCTTAACCATTGGAATGCCAGGGAAGTCCTTGCTCCTGCTTCCTTTAGAAAACAAAAGAAGAGCATACCCCCAAAAGCACATCCTCAAGGTTTAAATAGCTGATGAAAGGAGTGGGTATGAGGTATGGGGGTGGGTGAGGGTGAAGAGATGTCATTGCATAAGCACGTCCAGACCCAAACTGATATAGCTATTCTCCTTGAGTATCTAAAAATCTGCATCTACATACATGGGATTTCCCCAGTGGCTCAGTGGTAAAGAATTGGCCTGCCAAAGAAGGAGACTCAGGAGAGGTGGTTTCTATCCCTGGGTTGGGAAGATCCCCTGGAGGAGGAAATGGCAACCCACTCAAGTATTCTTTCCTGGAGCATCCCATAGACACGAGTGTGTGTGTGCTCAGTCGCTCAGTTGTGTTTGACTCTTTGCAACCCTATGGACTATAGCCCACCAGGCTTCTCTGTCTATGGGATTCTCCAAGCAAGAACGCTGGAGTAGGTTGAGAGGAAAACAATTATTTCATGGGTTTTGTTTCACACAAAACTACAGGAGAAGAACTCTGAGTTTTGGGAGTCACAAAATGATCAGGGTAATATGGAACCTTGAAAACCCAAGTATTATTTAATTCTAGTTCCCCCCCACCCTATCCTCATGTGGAAGTTTCCTGCTGAGGATGGAAAATTACAATCACATCTATTTGCCATGCTCTCTTAGAATAAGAGCACAGGGCAGTTCCTGAGAGGGAAAACCAGCACTCAGTTCTCACAGTGACAGTAAACTGCATTTTCCTCTCTGCTTATCAAACACCTTCAGAACAATTCTAGGGTCTTCATTTCATTGAAATCACTGCTGTCTGTTCTCCTTCTTGGCTCTGGGGATCTTCGAGGTGCCATCACACACTCGAACAGGAAACCTAACCACTTCTGCCACCTCCACTTGGTTTTGCAGTGACCCTGGGGAACTGCCCAACAACGCAGTAGAACAAGTGCCTTTGGGGTATTGGGTGTGGAGTGGAAAGCTGTTAAAGTACTCTCAGAGACAGCATCAAAACCTCCCACATTCAGAGTGAATTCCTTCTTCGTTTTGTATAAAGTTATAAAGCACTTCATTTATAAGCTCTCCTCATTGGACCCTTGGGGAACTGAGGCTCAGGGCACTGAAGGGGCTTGCCCAAGGTCACAGAGCTGAAAGGTGGTGGGTTCTCCTGATGCAAAAATCCTCACAACATTTTGTCTTCACGTTGTGTGCTGTGTCCAACTCATTCTGACCTTGTGGACTGTAGCCCGCCAGGCTCCTCTATCCATGGGATTATCTAGGCAAGAATACTGGAGTGGGTTGCCATTTCCTCCTCCAGGGGATCTTCCTGACCCAGGGATCGAACCTGCATCTCTTACATCTCCTGCAGCGGCCGACGAGGTCTTTACCACTATCTCTGCCTGGGAAGCCCTCTGTCACCATATGTCACATCAAATGGCAGGATAAGAAATGATTTTTTCTTTGCTGTCTCCATCAGAAGTTCATGACAGGTGAGTGAGTTTGGATACATCCTTGGGAAAACACATGCTTAATGCTTCCAGGAAACTGATAAAGTTCTGGTTTCCAAATAAGCCAAAGGAGAACAAGACATCTGACAATCATTTAAAAAGAACCAGCACTCTCTGAAGTTGTGAGGATGGAGAAATTGCTCCAGGATCCTCCCAAGTAAATAGGGCTCTGAAACCACCGTCTGATGTGTTCCTTAATGGAGATTCGGATACTGTTTCCCTTGAACATGTGGCTTCATTGGTGTTCTGGCTTGAGTCAGAATTCCCCTAACATATTCCACCACCATGAAGGCCTAAGTTGGACATATTTCTCCACCATGAAGACCTAAGGCTCTGCCAAAAAAGGTACCCATGAACAGAGTTATGTTTTTTGTTTGTTTTTTAAATTTTTTGGCCACACTATGTGGCATATGGGAGCTTAGTTCCCCAATCAATCAGGGATCAAACTCATATCCCCTGTATTGAAAGTATGGCGTTTTAACTTCTGGACCACCAGGGAAGTCCCTGGAGTCATGTTTTTGGTGCTCATTTAAAGTGTCTCTCTTCCATTACCCCAGGAATGTTCTTTCAGTATAAAAACTTGAGTCCAAACATTGGCTCAGTGGTAAAGAATCCAACTGCCAGTGGAGGAGACATGGGTTCAATCCCTGGATTGGGAAGATCCCCTGGAGAAGGGAATGGCTACCCTCCCCAGTATTTTTGCCTGGAGAATTCTAAGGACAGAGGAGCCTGGTAGGCTATAGTCCATGGGGTTGCATAGAGTCAAGACACGACTTAGCAACTAAACAGCAACAATGAATGTACGTATCTTGAAATCTGGACATTAAAATGTGAAAATATTTTTCCACAGGAGAAAAATGTTATCACATCACACACAAGCCAAAACCATCTTTTACAGGATGAAAAATACAAAGGAATTATTTACCTTATTTTTAGTTTTAACCTTTTTATTCCTGGACTTCCCTTGGCTCAGACGGTAAAGCGTCTGCCTACAATGCGGGAGACCCGGGTTTGATCCCTGGGTCGGGAAGATGCCCTGGAGAAGGAAATGGCAACCCACTCCAGTATTCTTGCCTGGAAAATTCCATGGACGGAGGAGCCTGGTTGGCTACTGTCCATGGGGTCGCAAAAGTTGGACACAACTGAGCGACTTCACTTTTTATTCCTGAATGTTTTCTTTCCCATGATCCACTGTATTATTAGATCTGACTGGATCAAAATATGACCCAAACCCCAAAACTAATGTTCACTGGAGTGGAAGTAAGAGTGGGGGTGTTGCAGAAACCAGTACTTGAAAAACCAAGCACCACACACGGAGAATTGGAGAACTCAGGTTTATTATGCTGGCAGGCCCAGGGGAGTTAACACTCCAAGCTCTGAGCCCCGAACAAAGGGGTTACAGAGTTTTTATACACAGACAAGCATGATTAAGCAGGTTTGTGGGTTTGCAGGGGCTGATTGCAAACAGCAGGACAAGGGTGAGTGAGATAGGCTCCAGTTCCTAGTATTGTGAGTCCCCACTTTCAGAGACCTACATGATCCAGACTTTGCAAGGAGCAAGCTGAGTTACAGAGGTAGAAGGAGCAGGAGGTTATGTAATTTTAACTTTCCCTCTTCATTTGCCTCTTGATGCTTCTATCACTCATTGTAGAAAGCATCATCTCATGTTTTGGTAGGACGTTCAGAGCTCTCCATTGTTTAGGGGGCTATATTGAGCTATTACCATTTGTAAGTAAAATTACAAATGGATTCAAGAGGTTATGAACTGGGTAATAGCACTGAGAATACAAGAGCCAAACAGGAGCATCACAAAGAACATGAAGAGAGGATCAGTAAAAGTGAGAAGCCATGACGCCCAGCTCTAGATATTGCTCCCATTACCCCAGGAATTTGCTAGTTCCTCTCTCTTTTTTATGATTCCTTTCCTTAGCTGTTGGGCTATGTCCCTGACTATTCCTGATTGGTTTTCATAAAAGCAGCATTCTTCGTTCAAGAAGAGGCAGAGTCCTCCATTTTCATTTGTCAGTAGGTCTGCTGCTGCTACTGCTGCTAAGTCACTTCAGTCATGTCTGACTCTGTGCAACCCCAGAGATGGCAGCCAACCAGGCTCCGCCGTCCCTGGGATTCTCCAGGCAAGAACACTGGAGTGGGTTGCCATTTTCTTCTCCAATGCATGAAAGTGAAAAGTGAAAGTGAAGTCGCTCAGTCGTGTCTGACTCCTAGCGACCCCATGGACCGTAGCCTACCAGGCTCCTCCGTCCATGGGATTTTCCAGGCAAGAGTACTGGAGTGGGGTGCCATTGCCTTCTCTGTGTCAGTAGGTCTAGCCATCTCCTATTCTGTAAAACCACCTCAGCCAGGGAGTCTAGTTGGTCCTCTAATGAAGAGCACAGCAATAATACTGATTAGGGATAGAGGCCAGGGTTGATAATGAAAAATCCATCGATATTTTGATAGCCAGATCCTCAAGCTTCCACTGTGCGTTGACCAGTCAGCTGCCGGAGTGTGGCTGGAGCAAGGCTGAAGAATCCTCAAGTTTCTGCTGTGCTTTACTAGTCAGCTTCAGGAGTGACTACAGCAGGGCTCAGCGTCCTTTGTGGGTGAGGGCCGTTGTCTTTGGAACTGGACCTTGAGGAGGTTTTAGGGGCCCCAAACTGCTTTCTAAGTGTCCTCATCATGGGAAGTAGCTGCCGTCTTGACTCCGGGGTGGTGGATCCAAGGGATGACACCTATAACTTTAACAGCAGTAGGGGTTGCCAGGACGACCGTGTGAGGGTCAGTGCAAACTGGCTGAAGTGGTTTTTTTCCCTAATCTTTAACCCATACATCATCTCCTGGCTGATAGGGATGAACTCAGTTGCCTAAAGGAATGAGTTTCCTTGCTAAGGTTTATCGGGTGATATGGCAGAAGACTTTTCTCAGGGCCTGGAGGTGTTGGGACATCTCCAGGCCAGCTAGTTGTTGGTGGTCACCCTTGAGCTTTTCTTTGTATCATTGGGGGTGGTCTCCTGTATAAGATCTCAAAGGGAGAATAGCCTGAGAACCTCAGGGTGTATTTATGGAGGGAGGTGAGAGTCCACAGAATGATAAGGCAGCTTGTTCCAGCACTGTCTGTGTGTTGGCCGGGGGATATTCTTGTCGTACTACTACTTGGAGAAACAAACTTAACAAGAAAGTTAAAGATATATGGCCCAAAGATTAATAGATGTAGAAAAGCTGTTGTGGGGTTAGCCAGGAGAACCAGGTCCAGACACTGGTTAGTGACATTAGTGTTTCTCTAGGATGAGAAGATGGAGAAGGCAATGGCAGCCCACTCCAGTACTCTTGCCTGGAAAATCCCATGGACAGAGGAGCCTGGTAGGCTACGGTCCATGGGGTCGCTAGGAGTCAGACACGACTGAGCGACTTCACTTTCACTTTTCACTTTCATGCATTGGAGAAGGAAATGGCAACCCACTCCAGTGTTCTTGCCTGGAGAATCCCAGGGAAGGGGAGCCTGGTGGGCTGCGGTCCATGGGGTCGCACAGAGTCAGACACGACTGAAGCGACTTAGCAGCAGCAGCAGCAGGATGAGAAGATGCAAGAATTTGGACTCATAAAAATCTTCACCTGATAACATCTGACGATCTGAAGGCCTGTTTTCCGGGTTTTTCCCAGGGCACAGAGTGCCTTATTTTTTGTCTCCACCCTGAACTCCTTTCAAGGGGGTGTGGAAGATCAGCATCTTGTAGTGGTCATGATTTAATCTTTGTAGAGGTAGCTGGCAAGGGCCAACTTCCAGTCAGCAGGGCCCCTTCACAGCCACATATTTGACCATGTTCTGGGGGCATTTCATGGTCATTGTGTCCCACGGTGCTGGGAAGGCTCATTCCCAGATCTAACAAAGATTCCATTGACAGGCCACTCCATGTGTTGTCACTAGACCAAGCCTTATAAGTAGCAAAAGTCTCTGGACCATACCTGTCTGACTTCCCTCTTGGTCCAGGAATGTATTTCCTCTTGTTGCTTCTTCCCATATCTAGAGTTACAACTATTGACCTCATATGGAACTGCATATCAGCATTTTATCACAGGCTCAGTCACACATTTGGTAACGTAAGAAATAATCTGAAGCAAGCTACAGAGAAAATAATATACCTAGCAGTTATTAGTAAGGTCACAAGCAAGAATTTAAGTCAAGAACTTTCATTGGGTATAGCCCAGTATACCCCAGGTCATCTGACTCAGTTAAATGATTACAGCCAAGTGTTAATCTCCTGGTTGTACATCATGGAGCATCTGACCTTTATCCAAAGATTGGTTACTGAGATAAGCTTTAGAAACAATCTTAGAGTGTCCTTTTTAATAACTTAATTAACCTTTTTAGCAATATAACATAACAAGGAACTACCTTAGAAGTGAGTCTTAGTAAGCACAGACCTTAATTAAAAAAAACTAGAACTTAATATTCAGTGAAACATATTTTTTTTGGAGAATTCATTGTGAGGGCATTGACACTGTAGCCAGAGAAGCCTTTAACCCATCAAATAAAAATGAGATCTGTCAGGGAGCCAGGGAAAGCCAATTGGCCATCTTGGATTTCCCATAGCCCTGGCTCTTTTATTTTTAGCTGTTGTTTATCCATTTTTAATTTCCTGATTTAGGAGCAGACTATTGCCATGTTTTAAGGACATCAGGATAACAAAAGTCTTACTGTGAGGGGTTATGTTTTGTAGAAGCAGAATAAGCTTTGTCTACATGTACCATAATCTTAAATAATGTTTATTTACTTTCAGAACATCAGAAGGCCTAGGCCAAGAAGCAATCAGTTCTGAACATTGGACAAGTCCTTTATTTTTCTGGACATTGAGCCAGATCAGATGTTTACACAAGATTCAGTTCAGTTCAGTCACTCAGTCGTGTCTGACTCTTTGTGACACCATGAATCGCAGCACACCAGGCCTCCCTGTCCATCACCAACTCCCGGAGTTCACCCAAACCCAAGTCCATCGAGTCGGTGATGCCATCCAACCATCTCATCCTCTGTTATCCCCTTCTCCTCCTGCCCTCAATCTTTCCCAGCATCAGGGTCTTTTCAAATGAGTCAGCTCTTCGCATCAGGTGGCCAAAGTATTGGAGTTTCAGCTTGAACATCAGTCCTTCCAATGAACACCCAGGACTGATCTCCTTTAGGATGGACTGGTTGGATCTCCTCGCAGTCCAAGGGACTCTCAAGAGTCTTCTCCAACACTACAGTTCAAAAGCATCAATTCTTTTGTGCTCAGCTTTCTTTATACTCCAACTCTCACATCCATACATGACCACTGGAAAAACCATAGGCTTGACTAGACGGACCTTTGTTGGCAAAGTAATGTCTCTGCTTTTTAATATGCTGTCTAGGTTGGTCATAACTTTCCTTCCAAGAAGTAAGCGTCTTTTAATTTCATGGCTGCAGTCACCATCTGCAGTGATTTTGGAGCCCAGAAAAATAAAATCAGCCACTGTTTCCCCTGTTTCCCCATCTATTTGCCATGAAGTGATGGGACAAGATGCCACGATCTTAGTTTTCTGAATGTTGAGCTTTAAGCCAATTTTTCACTCCTCTTTCACTTTCATCAAGAGGCTTTTTAGTTCCTCTTCACTTTCTGCCATAAGGGTGGTGTCATCTGCATATCTGATGAAGGAGTCTTTTGGGCCTAGAAAAGAAAACAACAGTTTCAAAGGCCCTTACTGAATCATCTAACTTCGGAGAAAACAAAACAGAACTTTAGGTCCTGCCCAACTACAAATGCCATCTCAACTAAAAAGTACCCAAAACATCCCCCCTGATTAACGTTTCGCTTATCGATTCCATAAGCCTTACAAATATGGAGCCTCACTGATCCCTCTCCGTGCTCAGCCTGGTCATTAGGCCCACTGTCGCCCCTCCTTGCCTGAATAAAGGTAACCTACTTCTGTTGAGGTCGTCTTTCCTCTTTCTGCCTCGGCCAGAACTATACCTTACATCTGAGGTTATTGATATTTCTCCTGGCGATCTTGATTCCAGCTTGTGCTTCTTCCTTTTTCACTTTCATCAAGACCCTCTTTAGTTCTTCACTTTCTGCCATAAAGGTGGTGTCATCTACATATCTGAGGTTACTGATATTTCTCCCAGCAATCTTGATTCCAGCTTGTGCTTCCTCCAGCCCAGCGTTTCTCATGATGTACTCTGCATGTAAGTTAAATAAGCAGGGTGACAATATACACACTTGATGTACTCCTTTTCCTATTTGGAACCACTCTGTTGTTCCATGTCCAGTTCTAACTGTTGCCTCCTGACCTGCATACAGGTTTCTCAAGAGGAAGGTCCTGAATCAAGTCCCAGATTATTCTGTGTCAGTAATATATTTACTAGACTTCCCCAGTAGCTCAGCAGTAAAGAATCTGCCTGTAATGCAGGAGACCAGGATTTGATCCCTGGGTTGGGTAGATCCCATGGAGGAGAACTGGCAACCCACTCCAGTATTCTTGCTGGGAAAATCCCATGGACAGAGGAGCCTCGAGGGCCAAAGTCCTTGGTGTTACAGAGTCAGACATGACTGAGCAATTGAGCATGAGCAATATATTTACTAAGGACAATATCACTATATTTCCTTTTGATGGCAATAGTTTAAGTTTTAATACTAGCAGTAAAAATATAATGGTAGCTAATGTTTTTGCATGTTACTGCTCTAGGTGCTTCATACATTAAAATTCTTAGACTTAACTACTCAATAATATATTAATAGGTACTATCATAACTTTCTCTTTTGTTTCAGGAAACAGCTTTATTGAAATATAATTTATATACTACTACTTATCAGTTTTTCTTCTGTTTTTATTTCTATTCATCTGTTCCTTCTATTTCCTTCATGTTCATGTATTTGGTGTGTTTTAACCTTACATTGTGTAAGGGTCAATTTTTTGGTTTAAAATAAATTGCAATCTTTGATAAATCAAAATCATACCACCAGTCTAAAAAGAAAAAGAAAAGCATGAGAAGGAATGAGGGCAGTGTCTAGTTGCAAAAACTGACCCCCAGCTGACAGACAAGAAAACGAGGTCCTCGGTCCCACAATCACAAGGAACTGACTCCTGCTAACAATTTGAATTTGACCTTGGGAGCAAATTTATCCCCATAGCCGCCAGGAAGGAGAGCAACTCTGCTGACACCTTGATTTCAGCCTTGTGACACTCTCAACAGAGGATTCAGCTGAGCGACATTTTACCTGCGCTACCAAACCACACAATTGGGAAAGAATAAATTTGAATTACTTTAAGTCACTAGTTAGTGTTGGTTGCTCAGTCGTGTCTGACTCTTTGTGACCCCTTGGACTGTAGCCCTCCAGGCTCCTCTGTCAATGGAATTCTCCAGGCAAGAATACTGGAGTGGGTTGTTATTCCCTTCTTCAGGGGATCCTCCCAACCCAAGGATTGAATGCAGGTCTCCTGCATTGCAGGTGGTTTCTTTACTGTCTGAGCTACCAGGGAAGTTCTTCAGTGACTATCTTTGTGTTAATTTGTTTTGGCAGAAATGGCAAATGAATACACGGTGTTCAGAAAGATTCCAAGACTATCTCTGGTTACTGTGGGAAAGTGCTAGATGATTAATCAAAGATGTGCGCCATGGACACAAGGGAGAGGTGGCCTTGGGGCTTCCCTGGTGGCTCAGTGGCTAAGACTCTGCGCTCCCAATGCAGGCGGCCCAGGGTTTGATCCATGGTCGGGGAAACTAGATCCCACATGCCACAACTAGAAGTTCACATGCTGCAGCTATTAAGACCTTGGGTTCCACAAGTGAAGATCCCACATGCTGCAACTAAGACTCAGCACAACCAAAGTAAGAAATGTTTAATTTATTTAAAAGTTACCATTAAGATGAAGAGGCTTTTTTTCTGGCTCATCAAGTTCACACATTGTAACATCTTATATGCAGAAAATCTCCATATAATTGCAGCCGGCACACATTCCCGTGGTAGAGCCTGGCTCTCCAATCAATAGCTGGCAGCACAGCCAGGAGCAAGTCACCATATCCCTCAGGAGGTCCAAGGAGAATGGGAGGAGAACATGGTCATGAGATGCACATGATTCTTCCTGCACTAGTTCTTCTTTTAAAAAAAATTAATTTTTGGCAGCGCTGGGTCTTCATTGCTGTGTCTGGGCTACTCTTTGTTGTAGTACACCAGCTTCTCATTGCAGTGGCTTCTCTTGTTGCGGAGCACAGGCTCTAGGTGCTCAGGCTTCAGTAGTTACAGCACCTGGGCTCAGATGCTCCGTGGCACATGAAATTTTCCTGGACCAGAGCTTGAACCCGTGTCCCCTGCATTGGCAGGTGGATTTCCAACCACTAGACCACCAGGGAAACCCCTGCACTAGTTCTTTAACCTGGGAGGAAACTGAACAAATTGAAGGAAGAAACAGAACAGGCTCTATCTTGAAAGCAAGACTTCATCTTGGGCCGGACTGTGAGCTATATGCCCAGTATCTATGGAAACGACATACCAACTGGAAAACCAGGCCACTCCCCTCTCCATTGCCTAAAAGAATACCCTAATTATCTGTGTAACCGAATAGAATCATGCATTCTATTATGCTTATTGGGGAATGACCACAAGCCTATTGATACTTGTCTACTGTTAACTACCTAGGCTTAAGGCATATGAATCACAAGTTAACTTTGATTGTATCTTTCTTTTTCCTTTGTTCATACTAGTTTCAGGGAACCTTATACACTTAGGGTATATAAGGTTTTCACAAAAACTGGTCGGGGTCCTTGGCTAAGAGGAGACTCTGCCTTGGGCCCGCCGGTGTAATAAATTGCACTCCACTATCTGCATTGTCCTTCTGAGTGAGTTTGTGTCCCAGAATGCGTGGCTACAACAAAATAACACGGTTTGGTTTGGTAAATCATTTCCAGCACACAAGAAAGTTGAAGGAATACCACAACAGTGCCCTGGCACAACTTTCACCTATATTTCAAACATTTGTATATGTTCTCATGTTTGCTTTCTCTGTCTAGTGAACTTTGAAAAAATATAGTTACAGTGATCATGACATGTATGTTCTAAATACTTCCACTGTCTCCTTAAAAAAGGAAATACATAACCCCCATGCTATAACCTAGGTACCGCTAGATGCTTGTGTCACTTGATTTGTTCGTCAAAAAATAAAACTGAGTTGAAAAAATATTTGTTATTTCTAGTTATCTCTTTGTTGTTGCTGTGTCCAACTCTTTGCGACCCCATGAACTACAACACACCAGGCTTCCCTGTCCTTCACCATTTCCCAGAGTTTGGTCAAACTCAAGTCCATTGAGTCGATGATGCCATCCAACCATCTCATCCTCTGTCACCCCCTTCTCCTCCTGGCCTGAATCTTTCCCAGCATCAGGGTCTTTCCCAATGAGTCAGCTCTTCTCATCAGGTGGCCAAAGTATTGGAGCTTCAGCTTCAGCATCAGTCCTTCCAATAAATATTCAGGGTTGATTTCCTTCAGGATTGACTAGTGTGATCTCCTTGCTGTCCAAGGGACTCCCAACAATCTTCTATAGCACCACAGTTCAAAAGCTCCACAGTTATCTCTAGTTTACGACTTATACTACTATTGAAATATCTATATGTCATTATCTAGAATAATCATTTATAATTGAGAAGGAATTTTCTCAAATTCTCAAAGGCGTTTCCCAGGTCTCACCTTTAACAACTTATTCTACTTCTCTCAGGTTATCCATAGTTAACTATACACCTAGTTATCACTATTTACTTATAGTAATAGCACATTCCTCCAAGAAAAACGAAGATTTTAGGCATGAAAGTTTTCAGTTTTGGAGTCTTAAGTAGGTTTTTAGTAGTTTATATCTCTCTCAAGTTACATATTTACATAGGTACCACTAATTGCCTACATTTAAATAATTTCTTCCAAAAGAAATTTTAATTTAAGAATATTTTCAACATCCTGACTTCAAAGGTTTCTAGTTGTCTCCAGTTATTTCTAGATAGGTACTTAGGCACCACAAACTGTCTATAGTCCTAACATATTCTATGAGAAATATGATTTTGGGTTTGACAAAAATAGGTTTTCCAGCTTCCTGCCTTCATCTACTTAGTCTAGATACAGGTGGTTATCTCTATATAAATCTTACCTAGGTGAGTTTATTTAGAGGGCTGCTTCCACATTACAAAAAGCTGTCACACGACCTGAATTGTAACGGATATCCTAGCTAGGCTAAGGAACACCAGGATCATAACCATTAGAGGTTTCTCAGGTTATAACTAATCCCAAGCCCAAACTGTTCATTGTAGGTGAGGTGAGTAGGGTGCAGAACAAGAGCTCTGGAAGATGGTCCCAAACAAAGGGAGAGACACAAGGGGAAAGAGGACGGTGAGAAGGGGAAAGGTGGGCGCCAAGGAGGGGACTAGAGGAGGCAAAGAAGAAAAAGAGGAATTTAACCCAAGTCCAGGGGCTTTCCAGGTGGCTCAGCGGTAAGGAATCCGCCTGCCAATGCAGGAGATGCAGATTCCATCCCTGGGTCGGGAAGATCCCCCGGAGAAGGGAATGGCAACCCACGCCAGTATTCTTGCCTGGAGAATCCCATGGACAGACGAGTCTGGCAGGCTACAGTCCATGGGGTCGCAAAGAGTCGGACACGACTCAGCTACCAAACAACAACCCAGTCCACACGGCGCCCAGCATAAGAAACCCGTGCACTTTTGCAGAGGGCCGGCAGCCCCAAACGCGGTAGCGGAGCATAGCAGAGCAGATGCCGTATCCTCCACAATCGCGTCCAGGGTCAAAGCAATGGCCACGTGCAGTGTTCTACACTTGCCCTCTGACGTAGGTTAGTCCAACTTTCGATTACTTGGTGTATTTTCAAGGAACAGGCTGGATTTCTCGCAGCAGGCATCCGAGCACACTGTGTGCAAATACAGCCCCAAGTTCCTGCCCCCAGTACCCCCGAGGCAACGAGACGGGCTCTGCTTTCAGCGCTTTATTGCAAAAACCCAGCAAGTAGTCTCGCGCCTAATCTTTCCGTCTGAATCACTAGCCTGTTTCGTGGACCTTGAGAGCGAATGGAACAGAATCACAGTCCCATCCATTAGTGGAACAGAATCACAGTCCCATCCATTAATTACCGACTTCTCAGAGGGGAGTCGCGCTCAGAGCCCACGCGACAAGGGGGGACGACTGTCGTCTCAGCCGGCTGGGGTTGCTGGGGCCCCACGGTTTCTCCAGTCTCATCTCTGCGTCTCCCGCTCCGGGGGCCGGGGGGTTGGGGAGGAACTAATGGCAACAAGCCTGAGCCCATCGAGGGCCAGGCGGAGAGACGTTCTCCCAACATTTCTCCCCGGCTCCCGGGACGCCTCATTGAGGTCTCATTCCCTGCCCCCTCCCCCGTCCCAAGTCAGCTCGCGCAATCAGGAGAAGCCCTTAGTTCAGGACCGACCCAAGGCAGGAGCTGGTAGTATTCAGCTCAGCCACAAGTGGGAGCTGGCGCGCCCCCACCCCCTCGCCCCCTGCCAGGACTCTCCCCACCCGCATCCCTCTACTCTATGACCACGCCCTGTCCACGTGCACGCCCCAACGGCTACGCCCACCGCACGCGCCGCTACTGGGGAGTCGCGTAGCCGACGCCGAATAGCTAGCGCGTGGCCGTGGGCGTCAACGGCCGCAGAGAAGCTACAAACTCCTAACGCAGCGAACCAGACCTCTGGATCGCCGCCGTCAACAGCGTAGAGTCGGCCGAGGCGCACAGCTGGTTGGACAGCGCTAGCGACATGGACCGTGAGCCCGGACGCCCGCACGAAGGAGTCGACGAGCTCCAGGAAGAACCCGGTCAGTGCCCGGAGCGGGATAGGTCCTCTGGCGAGCTCGAGGGAAAGGCCCTTTCCCTGGGAGAGGCGAGTGAACGGGACGCGGCTGCGGCGCGGTCGCGGCACGGTCGCCGTCGCCTCTCGGGTCGCGGGCCTGCGACGCCCCGCACACTCGGCGCTCCGACGCCCAGACTTCTTGTCTTTTTCCTTTCCAGATACGAAGCCCACCGAGGTCTCGGGCATTGCAACAAGTGCCGCCGTCGAGGAGGAGTTGGGATCAGAACCTGAGCCGGGAGCGGCGGCAGCGGAAGCAGCAGCAGGAGAACAGGACCAGGTTGGGGCGGGAGCTCCCGACCCCATGGTCTACGAGATCCAGAAGGGCAGCGGCGGCGAAGAGGAGGAGTTTCCACAGGAGCCGATGCTGGCGGACGCGGAGGATCCGCAGCCCTCGGACAGGCAGCCACGCTTCCACCGCTGCTCGTTCCGCCGGCTGCAACTGAAGGAGCTGGAGAGCGTTTTCCAGCGCAGCCAGTACCCCAATGTATTCGCTCGGTAAGTGGCTTGCTCTGGAGGCGCCCAAAATGTTCTGGGACGTTAGGGCTCTTCTTCCGACGCCTTTGGCGCTGTCCCTTCCCCCAGAGCCCGAACTCGGTGGGGGGCTCGAAGCCCTTGGAGGCTGCCGGCCCTTGGGCTCTCAGGTTGGGGCGGTGCGGTGAGTGAGTGAATTAACTCCGGAAACGTAGGTTTCGGTGAATAACGTTTCATTGGATCGGGATTTAGGTCAGTGGGAGGCGAGTGAGACCCGGTTGTGCAAGTACAGGATTGAATCTTGCCTTTATTTAAAATTTTAGATAATTTGGTGGTCGTGCAATTTTGCGCGTTTAGTCTTTAAATATTTATTTGGTTGCACCTGGGATCTAGCTCCCAGACCAGGGATTGAACTGCGCCCCCTGCCTGGGGAGCGAGATGTCTTAGCCACTGGACCACCAGGGAAGTCTCTGTGCATTTAATCTTGATTCTTAAATAGTGCATTAAAAACGCTTAATATTGAATACTGAGTTTTTCAGCGCTCCCATAAATTTTGCGCACAAAGGAAAATTCTCCCTAAAGAGAGCCTGGAACTGGGTATTACAAAAGTATGTTCCCTGGGCATTTGGGAGAATACACATTTTAAAACAAACATAAAATGTACATCGTTTATCTAATTCTGTCCACAACTCCAAATACTGAATATTTGCCATTTTCTCCCCCTAGGAAGGAGCTTGTGATTCCAATCGATGGGAGCGAAATCAAAGTGCAGTTCAGCAAGCCTGAAAACAACAATTTGTGAGGGCAGGAATTATAAAACCTGCTTCAAGTCTTGGACACTTTCGTCCTAGACATTCTAAAGTTTGTTTGTTTTCTCTTTTTTTGATGCCTTTTCCATGTTTAGCAAATTAGTTTTGATCTTTGGGGGCTTTGGCAAGTGGAAATGGGATAAGTAAACACCAGTTTATGGAAATTGCCAATTATCAGAAGTAATTTTGTGATTTCCTAAAAGAGCAAGAAAAGGAAATCACTGTTGTTCCTATTTCCTGTGAAAAATTAAACATAATAAAATTCAATTTTCTTTATTGAACTGATATCCTTTTATTATTTATCCTTTTATTCCTGGTATCCTTTATTGAGCACTTTGTGGAGTCATGTTGGGGCTGGGTCTGATCTGGGAAGTGCACATTAATGCATTAAGGATCTAGGTTATGAGAGGGTTCAACTCTATTACTTAAAATACCAAAAAGTTCTTAGCTAAATGAGTGAATTTATAAATATTCAGGCACTGGAGTTAGGGAATACTTCATATACACTATGTGAGTAAGTGTCTGTTTAGTTAGGCTGAGACTGATATGGGGAGACAGCTTAAAAGTCCAAGTGCAGGGCACTCCTGCCACTGTTTTTAGTCTTCAGTAAAGCAGTGTAGAAAGCGACAGCCCTACATCTTTTTAAAAAATACTTATTTGGTTGCACCAGGTCTTAGCTGGGGGTATGTGGGATCTAGGTCCCTAACCAGGGATTGAAGCCAGGTCCCAGCATTGGGAGTGGGGAGTCTCAGCCACTGGAGCACCAGGGAAGTCCTAGCCCTACCACTTAATGTTTGGTATGCTATGCTGTCAGCCTGAGATCATTGCTAAAATAGTGATGTTATGGGGGAGGGTAGGAGCAAGGTGTACAAACTGGAAATTTGTCTAAAAATTGAAACAATTTTGAATAAAGTGGCACTGAGCTAAGAGTGAAGAGTTTAAGAGAATTGCATACAGTCAAACCATACACCTGGTGGATGGGGCTCAAATTGAACTTTATGAGTGAATATCCTCTTGAGGACTTTCTAACATCAAAAGATACATTTTTGATGGTATTATTTTAAGGAGGTGGGTTTTGTGGAATCTTTTTTGGGGAGGGGGAAGCATTCAGTTCAGGCCAGATTCTTTACCTCTGTTCACATGAAATACTTTTTTGTTTGCTCAGGCAGCGATGACTGATTTGTAGGTCACGAGATTACCATTTGAGACTGTAGAAAACCATAGGCTGTATTAAGAGAGTATTTATCCAAAAATCCCAAATGAGTTTATTAGCTTTGCTTCATGGTGCCTATGTGAGTGCAGCGATGGATACAGGCTGCTGGACTGGTGGTGGTGACTTATAGTGAACTTGGACCCAGGTAAGCTAAATTTTCCTCACCTCTGTAGGCTGAAATATCAAGGCAGTGTCCAGGGTGTCAGCAATTCTTATGTGCCAGGAAGACAAGCCACAAGCCCCCTGGGCCCTCCATAATCAGGCCTGCCTTGTCTTGAGGGAAACCTGTTTAAAAATCCAACTTGCTCATATTGAATATCTCCTTCAGACGGAAGGAACTTTTTTTTTTTAATTTTTTTTTCCTTTTTTAAAAAAATTGTAATTGGAGGCTAATTACTTTACAATATTGTAGTGGTTTTTGCCATACATCAACACGAATCAGTCACGGGCATACATGTGTTTCACATCCAGAACCCCCCTCCCACCTCCCTTCCCATCCCATCCCCCAGGGTCCTCCCAGTGCACCAGCCCTGAGCACCCTATCTCATGCATCAAATCTGGACCAGCGATCCACTTCACATATGATAGTATACACGTTTCAATGCTACCCTCTCAAATCATCCCACCCTCTCCTTCTCCCACAGAGTCCAAAAGACTGTTCTTTACATCTGTGTCTCTTTTGCTGTCTCGCATATAGGGTCATCGTTACCATCTTTCTAAATTCCATATATATGCGTTAGTATACTGAATTGGTGTTTTTCTTTCTGACTTACTTCACTCTGTATAATAGGCTCCAGTTTCATCCACCTCATTAGAACTGATTCAAATGTATTCTTTTTAATGGCTGAGTAATACTCCATTGGGTATATGTACCACAGCTTTCTTATCCATTCATCTGCTGTGAACATCTAGGTTGCTTCCATGTCCTGGCTATTATAAACAGTGCTGCAATGAACATTGGGGTACACGTGTCTCTTTCCCTTCTGGTTTCCTCAGTGTGTATGCCCAGCAGTGGGATTGCTGAGTCATATGGCAGTTTTATTTCCAGTTTTTTAAGGAATTTCCACCCTGTTCTCCATAGTGGCTATACTACTTTTCATTCCCACCAACAGTGTAGGAGTATTCTTTTTTCTCCACACCCTCTCCAGCATTTTTTGCTTGTAGACTCTTGGATAGCAGCCATTCTGACTGGCTGGCGTGAAATGGTACCTCATAGTGGTTTTGATTTGCATTTCTCTGATAATGAGTGATGTTGAGCATCTTCTCATGTGTTTGTTAGCCATCTATATGTCTTCTTTGGAGAAATGTCTTTTTAGTTCTTTGGCCCATTTTTTGATTGGGTTATTTATTTTTCTGGAATTGAGCTGCAGGAGCTGCTTGTATATTTTTGAGATTAATTCTTTGTCAGTTGTTTCGTTTGCTATTATTTTCTCCCATTCTGAAGGCTGTCTTGTCACCTTGCTTATAGTTTCCTTCATTGTGCAAAAGCTTTTAAGTTTAATTTGGTCCAATTTGTTTATTTTTGCTTTTATTTCCATTACTCTGGAAGGTGGGTCATAGAGGATCCTGCTGTGATTTATGTCAGAGAGTGTTTTGCCTATGTTTTCCTCTAGGAGTTTTATAGTTTCTGGTCTTACACTTAGATATTTAATCCATTGTGAGTTTATTTTCGTGTATGGTTTTAGAAAGTGTTCCAGTTTCATTCTTTTACAAGTAAAAGGAACTTTTAATATGCTCAGCTTCCCCCACACCAAGGGTGACTCTATCCCTGATTAATGCCTCAGCTTCCTGAAGTATAAATGGGAATATTGACAACAATTTCCTCATAGATTTTGTTTTCAATTAAATGAAGCAGACCGTCTAAAACAACAAGGACATTGCTTAGCAGTCTAAGTAACATACTTAATTTTGGGTTTTTTTTGGTTTTTTTTATTTTGAAGAATGAGTTGAAATCCAGACTTTTCCCCAATAATCTGGACCGACAATGCACTTTCCCACAAAGTTTCCTAAGCGTAGATCTGTACACTCCCCAAAAAGCATCTCTTTCACTTTCTAGTAACTTCATTAATACCTCTGGGCCTCAGTTTCCTCATCTATAAAATGGGAACGTTGATTCCACCTTCTGTGTAGTTTTTCTTTTGAATTAAATGCAGGCAAGCAGGTAAAAGAAGACAGACTTTGCTTGGTAGATCTAAGTATCATACCTAATTTTGTTTTTTTTCTAATAGATGGAGTTGACATTGAGCTTTTTTCACCAACAATCTACAGACAGTGCCATGTCTGCAAATTTTACTGTGTCCATAAATACACTCACCATGAGTGAGTGAGTGAGTGAAGTCACTCAGTCGTGTCCGAATCTTTGCGACCCCATGGACTGTAGCCCACTAGGCTCCTCTGTCCGTGGGATTCTCCAGGCAAGAATACTGGAGTGGGTTGCCATTTCCTTCTCCAGGGGATCTTCACAACCCAGGAATCGAACCCAGGTCTCCTGAATTGCAGGCAGATGCATTATCCTCTGAGCCACCAGGGAAGCCTAGAGCATCTCTTTCACTTATGAGTAACTTCCTTAATGCCTCTGTGTCTCAGTTTACTCATCTATAAAATCGGAGTGCTCTTTTTTTTTTTTAATTAAATGAAACAGAGCATATGACACATCCAGAATGTTACTTAGTAGATCTAAGTAAAATACTTCATTTCTTTTTTTAGAAGAGAGAGTTGAAATTGAGTGTTTTTCTCCAACAGTCTAGATAGACAATGTCCTTTTCCACAAAGTTGATTGAGTGTAGATAAATACACTCTCAAAGACATCATCCGTTTCACTTCTTGTAACTTCATTACTGCCCTGTGCCTCAGTTTCCTCATCTGTAAAATGGGAATATTGACAACACCTTCCTCGTAAATTTTTTTCTGAATTAAATGAAGCTTAACATGTAAAACACCCACCATTGCTTAGGAGATCTAACTAACATACATAATATTGTGTTTTTTTTTTCTTTTAAGAGTGTTAAAATCTTTATTTTTAACCCACAGCCTTGTAGATTTTTGGTGGAAAAAGCTCAATGTCAACTCCATCTATTAGGAAAAAAACAAAATTAGGTATGATACTTAGATCTACCAAGCAAAGTCTGTCTTCTTTTACCTGCTTGCCTGCATTTAATTCAAAAGAAAAACTACACAGAAGGTGGAATCAACGTTCCCATTTTATAGATGAGGAAACTGAGGCCCAGAGGTATTAATGAAGTTACTAGAAAGTGAAAGAGATGCTTTTTGGGGAGTGTACAGATCTACGCTTAGGAAACTTTGTGGGAAAGTGCATTGTCGGTCCAGATTATTGGGGAAAAGTCTGGATTTCAACTCATTCTTCTGAAAAAAAAAAAATTAAGTATGTTTCTTAGACTCCTAAGCAATGTCCTCAGTGTTTTAAACGGTCTGCTTCATTTAATTGAAAACAAAATCTACGCTGAAATTGTTGTCAATATTCCCATTTATACTTCAGGAAGCTGAGACATTAATGAAATTGCTAGTAAGTGAGAGAATGGTTTTGCTAAGCATATTTATCTATATTTAGTAAACTTTGTGGGAAAGGGCATCGTCTATCTAGAATTTTGGGGGGAAAAACTTGATTTCAATTCTATTATAAAAAAAGCCCAAATGAAGTATGTTACTTAACTCTACTAAGCATGCCCTCAGTGTTTTACATGCTCTGCTTCATTTAATTACAAACAAAATGCACGAGGAAGGTGTTATCAACATTCCCATTTGATAGATGAGGAAACTGAGACACAGAGACATTACTGTCGTTACTAGTTAGGGAAATACATGCTTTTTGTTGAGCGTGTTTATCTATTTAGTAAACTGTGTGGGAAAGGGCATTGTCTGGCTAGAGTGTTGGGGAAAAAATCCAATTTCAATTCTCTGTATTAAAAAAAAATAAGTGAGTTGTTTAGATCTTCTAAGCAATGTCCTGGTTGCTTTGCACGCTCCTCTCCATTTAATCATAAAGAAAATCTACAAGTAAAGTGTTATCAACATTCCCATTTTATATATGAGGAAACTGAGGCACAGAGGCTTTAAGAAAGTAATTAGGTGAAAGATGGTGTATCGGTGAGCCTATTTATCTATACTTATTACACTTTGTTGATAAGGGCATTGTCTGTTAGATTTTTTGGGGAAAAAAACTCAATTTCAATTCTCTTAAAACATTAAGTATGTTACTTAACTCTACTAAGCATATCCTGTGTATTTTACATGCTCTGTTTCATTTAATGAAAAATAAGAATCAGTAAGGTCCAAGAAAATCTACAAGGCTGTGGGGTAAAAATAAAGATTTTAACACTCTTAAAGGAAAAATAAACAATATTATGTATGTTAGTTAGATCTCCTAAGCAATGGTGAGTGTTTTACATATTAAGCTTCATGTAATTCAAAAGAAAATCTGCGAGGAAGGTGTTGTCAATATTTCCATTTTACAGATGAGGAAACCGAGGCACAGGGGCAGTAATGAAGTCACAAGAAGTGAAATGGATGATGTCTTTGAGAGTTTATTTATCTACACTCAATAAACTTTGTGGAAAGGGGCATTGTCTATCTAGATTGTTGGAGAAAAACACTCAATTTCAACTCTCTCTTCTAAAAAAAGAAATGAAGTATTTTACTTAGATCTACTAAGTAACATTCTGGATGTGTCATATGCTCTCTTTCATTTAATTAAAAGAAAAAGAGCACTCCCATTTTATAGATGAGTAAACTGAGGCACAGAGGCATTAAGGAAGTTACTAATAAGTGAAAGAGATGCTTTATGGTGAGAGTATTTATGGACACAGTAGAATTTGCAGAAATGGCACTGTCTGTAGATTGTTGGTGAAAAAAGCTTAATGTCAACTCCATCTATTAGAAAAAAAAAAAAAATTAGATATGATACTTAGATCTACCAAGCAAAGTCTGTCTTGTTTTACCTGCTTGCCTGCATTTAATTCAAAAGAAAAACTACACAGAAGGTGGAATCAACGTTCCCATTTTATAGAGGAGGAAACTGAGGCCCAGAGGTATGAATGAAGTTACTAGAAAGTGAAAGAGATGCTTTTAGGGGAGTGTACAGATCTACACTTAGGAAACTTTGTGGGAAAGTTCATTGTAGGTCCAGATTATTGGGGAATAATCTCGATTTCAACTCATTCTTCTGAAAAAAAAATCAAA
The DNA here is from genome assembly GCF_032452875.1 of Bos javanicus. Lineage (NCBI taxonomy): Eukaryota > Metazoa > Chordata > Mammalia > Artiodactyla > Bovidae > Bos > Bos javanicus. The sequence continues at coordinate 4,108,190 of NC_083897.1, read as the reverse complement.
ATTAAGTATGTTACTTAGACTGCTAAGCAATGTTCTCAGTGTTTTAGATGGTCTGCTTCATTTAATTGAAAACAAAATCTACGAGGAAATTGTTGTCAATATTCCCACTTATACTTCAGGAAGCTGAGGCATTAATGAAATTGCTAGTGAGAGAATAGTTTTGCTAACCATATTTATCTATATTTAGTAAAATTTGTGGGAAAGGGCATCCTCTAGCTAGAATGTTTGGGGGAAATACCTGATTTCAATTCTATTTTAAAAAAGCCCAAATGAAGTATGTGACTTAACTCTACTAAGCATGTCCTCAATGTTTTACCTGCTCTGCATGTTGGACCACTGAGGATCCACTGTCAAGATACATTTCTCCATCCTGTACCAGACACAGCATTAACAGAAAGGACTGCGTGTGATCCATCAGCTGGACTAGCATCTAAGAGCTGGAAAAACCACTAACGAGTGTTGAGAGTGGGAGGAAAAAGTGGAAGGCAAAAATGGAAGCAAAAGTGGAAGCCAAAAGACATCTGGTTATCGGGAAGCTTGACACTTAACACTCACCAAGGGTAAACTGAAGGGAACGGGGCTGTGGTGGAAACTTTCCTAAGATATTTTATCAATAAAGAAACAGCTTTTCAAAAAAAAAAAAGAAACAGCTTCTCCTAGTGGGCAGCGGGAAGAATGGCAGCAGTCAGGCTACTCGGCTACTCGTGAAGGCTCTTGGCGCGCCGCAGCCCTCAGGCTCCCAGCTCTCGCCTGCCCCGCCACCACGATGCCCAAGAGGTAGGTCAGCTCCGCAGAGGGGGCAGTGAAGGACGAGCCCCAGAGGAGATCGGCGAGGTTGTCAGCTAAACCGGCTCCTGCAAAAACGGAAGCCAAATAAGGCTGCGGGAAAGGATAAATCTTCAGACAAAAAAATGCAAACAAAAGGGAAAAGAGGAGCAAAGGGTAGAAGTGGCCAACCGAGAGACTAAAGAAGACTTACCTGCAGAAAATGGAGACTAAAATTGAGGAGAGCCCAACCTCTGATGAAGCAGAAAAAGAAGCCAAGTCTGATTAATACGGCACACCCAGTCCGGTTGGTGGTCCCTTCTTGTACAATCCAGAGGAATGTTTTTATCAACTATTTTGTAAATGCAAGTTTTTTAGTAGCTCTGAAACTTTTTTAAAAAGGAGGAAATCCCACCTCATCCCATTTTTTAAGTGTAAATGCTTTTTTTTAAAGAGGTGAAATCATTTCAGTCAGTTCAGTTCAGTTCAGTCGCTCAGTCGTGTCTGACTCTTTGCGACCCCATGAACCGCAGCACGCCAGGCCTCTCTGTCCAGCATGAACTCTCAGAATCCACCCAAACCCATGCCATCGAGTTGGTGATGTCATCCAACCATCTCATCCTCTGTCATCCCCTTCTCATCCTGCCCTCAATCTTTCCCAGCATCAGGGTCTTTTCAAATGAGTCAGCTCTTCGTATCAGGTGGCCAAAGTATTGGAGTTTCAGCTTCAAAATCAGTCCTATCAATGAACACCCAGGACTGATCTCCTTTAGGATGGACTGGTTGGATCTCCCTGCAGTCCAAGGGACTCTCGAGAGTCTTCTCCAACACCACAGTTCAAAAGCATCAATTCTTTTGCGCTCAGCTTTCTTTATAGTCCAACTCTCACATCCATACATGACATTTGCTCATTGTTTATTTTTTGGTACAACCAGAAAGTAGTGGGATATTGGATATGGGAGGCTTTGATTGTCTTGGGTGTCAGCTTAACATTCCATACATGGGGGTAGCTTTTATATCTTATAATACAAAAGCATACTAAATGGCAATTTGGAGTCAGTTGTGCATTTAATATCTTGAAAACTTTAAATTACTTCTCTTCCCATATTGTTTTGGTAGAATTATTTCCTACAGCAAACTACTCCTTGATCTTGGCTCTCCTGGTCAGAATTTTGTGCTCTCTATAATATCTTTGGTCGTGGTAGTTCAGGTTTCCTAGTAACTTGGTTAATGTGCTGTGAACGATTGACAGTTTGAGTATGTAGTGTATATGATATTAAATTGTGAATCAGTGGGACGTATGATATAACAGAATATCAATATTTGAAGATAATTGGTACTTGATATCCTGTTAAGGAAAATTTGCTCCAAATTTTAAGCTGGAAAGTCACTGGAATAACTGTTAAGAATCACAATTACATGATTTTTTCAATTTCGGGTACGTATGTGAAGAATTGTGTACTAACTGAAATGTCTGTGTAGTGATCCTCAAAACAACCAATAAAAACTCAATTATAAAAGAAGAAAAAAAACAGTGACATGTTGTGTGTGGGGGAGTGGTTACTATGACATAAATTGCTCAATATAGTAAACCAATCCCTATTTTCCTCTCTATTTGAAGGTTTGGTTTAAGAATATGAGGGTCAAGGGGAGGAGATGTCAGAGGGCGTTAATGTTCAGAAATATGCCTCCCCCCTCAGGCCCTCTGTGGGCATAATCTCGGATGGGCCCTGTAATTCCATCCTTGTTCTGGAGCCCGATTGGAGAAGGGTTCTTCTGGAGCCACTGTCATGCAGGCGGCCTGTGCCATCCATGCCTCCTCTGCCCTTGTGTCCCTCTGAACAGGCCGAAGTTGGCCCAGAATCATCCCCTGTCACCTGCGACCATGCTGTAGTCCCTTATGACTAAGATATGGTCTCTATGACAGTTTTTCTGAAGTACTTTTCTGCCAGGTTCCCATTATGCACAGCACAGTACCAAGAGCACTTCACCAAATGCCTGTTAAATGAGTTGAATAAATGCAAAAAGTCAGTGCCCCCCTTTTAAAGTAGGGCACATTTTTTTTATTTTTCAATAAAGAGGTGAATTCTCAGCATCTTTGTTTTTGCATGTCAAATGGGGTTAAGTGTGAACAGATGGGAATTTCTAAGGGAATGTCATTCACACAGAATGGCAAGGAGACCTCCTATCAGGAGGTGCCATTCCCCAGTCATTGGCAGTGGGCTTGTGTGCATGATAAAAGTTTTCCAAGTACCCAAGGTATGTTTATACTGACTTATACTTTTTTTTCCCCTCCACCTTCCATTATCCCATCCTCACCCTCACCCTTTGGTATTGCATGCACATGCAAGATGGGGTGGGATGAGTCCCCAGTGAGAGAACAGTGTATTTCCAGGCAGGGTAGAGTCCCACCCATGGTAATTTAAACATTCAGCCCAATGCTGGACACAAGGGAAGCTTCCTAAGAGGCTACACTACAGGGATTCATGGGAAGGTGGCAGCCGAGCATTCATCCCAAATGCTCCAAATTTGTTCACTGTCCTCTCTGGGGAGAAGATGGGGGAATGGGAGTCCTGCCACACAGGTTCTGCTGCTTCAAAGGCAACGCAGAGGAGACCCCATAAGGACAGTGAGGCATATTGCACCTTCCTCAAAAGCAATCACACCTTCAAATGTATTATCTTCCTTGAGAGAACCTTGATTCCTGCTAATTCAACACCAAAATGGATTATTTTGGTTTAGTGCTGTGCAAAGGAAGAAGAGCAGCTTCCCGAGTAGCATCCTCAGGCCCACTTTTTAAAAAGCATTAAGTTCTCAGTACAGCCTTGGCTCGGAGCAGTGCAAGGCTTCTTTACTGTTCAGTTCAGTTCAGTTTAGTCGCTCAGTCATGTCTGACTCTTTGCGACCCCATGGACTGCAGCACGCCAGGCTTCCCTGTCCATCACCAGCTCTCAGAGCTTGCTCAAACTCATGTCCATCGAGTCAGTGTTGCCATACAACCATCTCATCCTCAGGACTGATTTCCTTTAGGATTGACTGGTTTGATCTCCTTGCAGTCCAAGGGACTCTCAAGAGTCTTCTCCAACACCATCAATTCTTTAAGGTGGTTTCTGTTAAATGTGTTTAATTGTGAACACTGAGGTCCTACTGTGAAGTGATTGCTGAGATAAAGTGCCTTGATTACATTGGAATTTCCTCTCACAAGGCTTCATCCCAGACCAGTTTCACAGCTTGGATGCTCCCAGTGGAAAGAGAGGCTCTGTTTTGGGGGGGAAAGCATGTGCTTTAGGCTGTGCTTCTGCTACTTTCCCTTCTCTCTTCTCTCCCTTTGCACTTGTGGCTGTGTGTCAGACATCAGCACCGTGGTTGTGTGTGATGTGGGCCTTCTGCACAGAGAGGAGGGGAGTGCACCCTGAGGCCCAGCCTCTGTTGGGAGAGAAGAACAACTGGGCCCCAGTGTGTGCACGTTGCCATCCTCACCAGATGTTTTTGCAAACAGAATTTCTCATTTCTGAGTATTGACCGCTGACCTTCATTTTAAACATCAGATTCCTCAAACTTCAAAAATACAACTACAGCATCTTGTACAAACAAAAGCCACCGGACACTATCAGACTGAATTCTGAACCCTGCTAGTCTTTGTTGACAGCTGAGCAGGTGGCTTTGCCATACAGAGACTGGAAGTCAGACAGTATTCAGCACAGATCCTGCAGTTAATACACATACCTGGTCTGACACACTTGCAAAGACTCAGACTACCTGGAAGAATAGCCGATACCCTTCTCCATAACTGACAGGTTTTAAAAAGACAAATATACTATTTGTAATGCATCTCTACTTCTTCTTGGTTCCAGAAGAATTAAGGCAGGATGGCGAGATGAAGCAGAGGAAATATCCAAAACATCGCTACAGAGAGTAATTTCCCCTCAGTCTAAGGTCTAAAATGGACAGGTCTTTTAAAATGAGTCCTACAAAAAAGCATTTCTCTTAATGTGTACTTCAAATACCACAAAGGTAAATAAATTAATTCTTTTAATATAAGGAAATTAACACTGATTTGTAAAAACAGTCTTTAACACTGCTGCTGCTGCTGCTGCTGCTAAATCACTTCAGTCGTGTCCGACTCTGTGCGACCCCATAGATGGCAGCCCACCAGGCTCCCCCGTCCCCAGGATTCTCCAGGCAAGAACACTGGAGTGGGTTGCTATTTCCTTCTCCAATGCATGAAAGTGAAAGTGAAGTCGCTCAGTCGTGTCCGACTCTGTGTGACCCCATAGACGGCAGCCCACCAGGCTCCCCCGTCCCTGGGATTCTCCAGGCAAGAACACTGGAGTGGGTTGCCATTTCCTTCTCCAACGCATGAAAGTGAAAAGTGAAAGTGAAGTCACTCAGTCGTGTCCAACTCCTAGCAACCCCATGGACTGCAGCCCACCAGGCTCCTCCGAATTGCCAGGCAAGAGTACTGGAGTGGGTTGCCATTGCCCTCTCCGGTCTTTAACACTGCTGCTGCTGCTGCTAAGTCACTTCACTGTCTACCATCAAGTAGATTTACTCAAGATCGCTGGTCCTTCTTGAGGTTACTTTTGGCTGAAAAGTTATAAACAATCTCAGAAAGACAGGAGTAGTTTCAGCATCTTACAATAATCTAATAATTACTTTAAAAAACTTTATATCTTGCTTTCTAAAGGTTCTAAGGTTGTTTCACATCCAATAATACGTCTCTTTCGAGACAGCTGTGAAAAGTGAATTTTTAAATAAAGAGTTACCTTAAATGTATACAAAGAAGGGGAATGGAGTTTGTTCTGAGGTGTTATTTTTTTTTAAGAATAGAAGTATACTTACCTGAGTTCTGATCAGGCTGTTGGGCTTATAATTGGGCAGCTCTGAGCACATAAACTGTTCTAAACCAAACTGAGTGACACACCAGCAAAGAACAGATTAAGGGTTGTATCCTCCCCCAGCATCCTGGCTTCCCAGGTGGCTCAGTGGTAGAGAATCCGCCTGCCAACGCAGGAGATGCTGGTTCAATCTCTGGGTCAGGAAGATGCCCTGGAGAAGGAAATAGCAACCCATTCCAGTATTCTGGCCTGGAGAATCCCATGGACAGAGGAGCCTGGCAGGTTCCAGTCCATGGGGTCACAAAGAGTCAGACACGACTGAACAACAACTGAGCACATACAGGAAGCACTGTTTTACCAGGCAATCATTTGGTGCTGACGTGATCCCTCTAGGAAATGTTGCAATCTTGCAAGTGGAGCTAAAATAGAGTTCTTCACTGGATTTCCTGACTGGTAAGCCCAGTTGGTCTCATTTGACTTCGTGTAGCCCACGACATGGACTGGGGTTTTGAAAACCTTGAGCGGACACCTCAGGAGTCAGTTACTATGACAACATAACCCTCATTACATAACCTTCATCCTAAGAATGCTGCCTGACATTACTTTCACTTTGGGATTCATTGGAGACTTTCCTTACACTTCCTTTTGTTAAACCAAAGCACTAGGGTGTTCCAATGAGAGGGAATCCTTGCCTCAGCCAGGTTGTTTTCTTTTTCTTTGTTAATATTTATTTATTTTTAATTGATTGATTATTGTTTTACAGTATTGGTTTGATTTCTGTCATACATCAACATGAATGAAAGCCAGGTTGTTTTTAAGAGAAATTTTTTAATAATTGTATTGATTTGGCCCTGCTGGGTCTTCTTTGCTTTGTGAGCTTTGCTCTAGTTGTGTCAAGGGGGGGCTACTCTCTAGCTGTTGTGTGCAGGCTTCTCACTGTGGTGGCTCCTCTTGTTGGGGAGCACAGGGTCTAGAGCTCATGGGCTTCAGTAGTTGTGGTGCACAGGCTTAGTTGCCCTGTATCAGCCAGGTCGTTTTTCTCAGCAGGCGTATTCTCATTTTCCTTTGTGTAACCCTCACGCGAGATTTCTTCATTTCAGGTATAACCGATTCATTTTGCTGTACACCTGAAACTATCACAACATTGTTAATCAACTATACTCCAATATAAAATAAGAAATTTGAAACAAAAAGATATCTTCATTTGACAAATGAGACAAATATTCCCAGAGCCCTTCAGTAATAATCAATCACAGAGAGCCAGTCCCATTGGATCCTGTGGCTCTTCCAAGCAAAGTGCCTTTGTTTTCTGTACCCAGCTTAAAGGAAGAAACCCTGGTGGTCTCCACACTGCAAGGGTCATCAGTTCACACCCTTCAATTTACAGATTTGGGACACAGGCCCAGAGCAGTGGAGTGGCCAGCCCAAGAAAGCACAGAGTTCATCCCAGAGAAGGCCAGCCTCTCGGTGGCCATGCTGTCTGCTGGGCCTTGTATCATCCAGTATGACCACTGCCCATTCAGATTCAAAGCTCCCACCAAAGCCTGATCACTAAGTCATTTTACCTCTAGGAAAAGTAATCAACCTCCCCTGCAGAGGCATTTGGCCTCCTGGTGTCCACAGTTTCAGGTCCTGAGAAGGATGCAATTTGTACCCTCCTCACAGAAGACTGCAGTCCATGGGGTCGCTGAGGGTCAGACACGACTGAGCGACTTCACTTTCACTTTCGCTTTCACGCATTGGAGAAGGAAATGGCAACCCACTCCAGTGTTCTTGCCTGGAGAATCCCAAGGACGGCACCTGGTGGGCTGCCGTCTATGGGGTCACACAGAGTCGGACATGACTGAAGTGACTTAGCAGCAGCAGCAGCAGCAACAGCAGCACAAAAGCCCAAGTGTGCTTCCACTACAACAGCCCTCATTTCTCGCAATCTCCTTGCAAAGCCAGGTCTGCCAACCACCAGCATGATGCATGACCAAGAGCCAGCCCTGAACTTACACTGAATTAGCTTTTTTAGGAAAGTAATATTAATATAACAGCATGGAAACTGTCGTTGTTGTTGTTGTTTAGTCGCTAAGTTGTGTCTGGCTCTTTTGCAACCCCATGGACTGTAGCCCCCAGGCTCCTTCCTCTGTCCCGTGGTTTCCCAGACAGGAATACTGGAGTGGGTTGCCATTTCCCTTCTCCAGGGGGATCTTCCCAATCCAGGGATCAAACCTGAGTCTCCTGCCTTGGCAGGTGGATTCTTTACCACTGAGCCAGTGCCCTGAAATTATCACTAGGGAATTAATATTCATTTTGAAATTGATAATTTATGGTTTGCCTTGATCAATGTCACACTTGCTCCTTCTCAGACATCAGCATGAAGCTATGGGGCAGGGAAATTTGGTGTGATGGTATAAATATAATTTTCAACTGCAGTGAGCTGTATCCACATACCCACCCCACACCATCACCACACAAACGGTAGGTCTGCAGGTAAATGTCTAATATTTACATGCCAATCTTTTATTATTTTAAAAATTAATTTATAAATTTATTTGGGGCTGTGCTGGGTCTTCACTGCCGTGCAGGGCTTTCTCTAGTTGCGAGGAGTGGGGGCTTCTCTGCAGTGGCTTCTCTTGTTGTGGAGCACAGGCTCTAAGGCCTGAGACTCTTGGGCTCTAGAGCACAGGCTCAATAGGTGTGGCACATGGCATGTGGGATCTTCATGTCCCCTGCATTGGCAGGCAGATTCTTTACCACTGAGCCACCAGGGAAGCCCCAACATACCAATACTTTAGACTCTAGACGTACAAAACACACCTCTTACATATACTCTCGCTTTCAAAATCAAGGGACACCAGACATTGACATGGTGGCATTCAGACATGGATACATAACTGATATGCCTAGACTGTTTGAAGCACAGGCCCCAGACAAAATTAGAGCTGTTATGAGAACTGCAGGTTCTTTAGCATAAGGTCCTCCTATTTCAGGTCCAAGAATCTTGATCTAGGGGGAAAGATGAGATAGGTAAGACCCAAAGAAAAGTAAGTCTCTGTCCACCTCTCCCTTGAACAAAAGACACAAAGGATGAAACAAAGGGTGTGTTTTCATAGTAAGTGGAAAAGGAAGCTCCAGAGGAAAAAGAAATCTATGTCAACAGCTGGGCCCAGAGCTACTGATCTGGGTTAGGGAGCTGAGTATTGAGGCAGGCTGGCACCTCGGCACTGCCTCTGGATAGCAATCAGAAGGGTACAAGAAGATGGCTCTGGCCAGCTGGGTTTTGTAAGAGAAAAGAGAAACAGGACGGAGGTTCATGTGCACGTGAGTTCCTTACATCTCCTTCCACAGCCCTCACCACAAGGTCAAGCAACACAGCTCTTTTTATTTTAATTTATTTATTTGGCTGCCTCAGGTCTTAGTTGTGGCATGCAGGATCTTTGATCTTAGTTGCGGCATGAAGGAATCTTTAGTTGTGGCATGTGGACTCTAGTTCCCCAAACAGGGGTTGAACCTGAGGCACCCTGCATTGGGAGTGAGGAGTCTTAGCCACTGGACCACCAGGGAAGTCCCCAGAGCTCTTTTTTCTTTTTTTCTCCACTGCCTCAGTTCCATTCAGTCACTCAGTCGTGTTTGACTCTTTGCCACCCCATAGACTGCAGCATGCCAGGCTTCCCTGTCCATGACCAACTCCTAGACCTTGCTCAAACTCATGTCCATCGAGTCAGTGATGCCATCCAACCGTCTCATCTTCTGTCCTCCCCTTCTCCTCCTGCCTTCAGTCTTTCCCAGCTTCAGGGTCTTTTCCAGTGAGTCAGTTCTTCGCATCATGAGGCCAAAGTATTGGAGTCTCAGCTTCAGTATCAGTCCTTCCAATGAATATTCAGGACTGATCTTCTTTACAATTGACTGGTTTGATCTCCTTGCAGTCCAAGGGACTCTCAAGAGTCTTCTCCAGCACCACAATTCGAAAGCATCAATTCTTCGGTGTTCAGACTTCTTTATGGTCCAACTCTCACATCTGTACATGACTACTGTAAAAACCATAGTTTTGAGACTATACAGACCTTTGTTGGCAAAGTGATGTCTTTGCTTTTTAATATGCTGTCTAGGTTTGTCATAGCTTTCCGTTCAAGGAGCAAGCATCTTTCATGGCTGTAGTGACCATCTGCAGTAATTTTGGAGCCAAAGAAAATAAAGTGTGTCACTGCTTCCATTGTTTCCCCATCTATTTGCCATGAAGTGGTGGGACCAGATGCCACGATCTTAGTTTTTTGAATGTTGTGTTTTAAGCCAGCTTTTCCACTCTCCTCTTTGAGCCTCTTTTCACCCTCATCAAGAGGCTCTTTAGTTCCTCTTCACTTTCTGCCATTAGAGTGGTGTCATCTGCATATCTGTGCATAGTCCCTCAGTTGTGTCCAACTCTTTGCGACCACAAGGACTGTAGCCCACCAGGCTCCTCTGTCCATGGAGATTGTCCAGGTAAGAATACCGGAGTGGGTTGCCATGACTTCCTCCAGGGAATCTTCCTAAACCAGGGATCAAATCCAGGTCTTCCACACTCCAGGCAAATTCTTTACTGTCTGAGCCACCAGGGAAGCCCCTGCATATCTAAGGTTGTTGATATTTCTCCCAGTGACCTTGATTCCAGTTTGTGATTCATCCAGCTCAGCATTTCACATGATGTACTCTGCATATAAGTTAAATAAGCACAGTGACAATATACAGCCTTGACATACTCCTTTCATAATTTTGAACCAGTCAGGTGTTCCATGTCCAATTCTAACTGTTGCTTCTTGACCTGCATACAGGTTTCTCAGGAGATAAGTAAGGTGGTCTGGTATTCCCATCTATAAGAATTTCCCACAGTTTGTTATGATCCACCCAGTTAAAGGCTTTAGTGTGATCACTGAAGCAGTGAAAGTGAAGTCATTCAGTCATGTCCAACTCTTTGGGACACCATGGGCTGAAGACTGCCAGGATCCTCCATCCATGGGATTTTCCAGGCAAGAATACTGGAGTAGTTTGCCATTTCCTTCTCCAGGGGATCTTCCTGACCCAGGAATTGAAGCCAGGTCTCCCACACTGCAGGCAGACTCTTTACCATCTGAGCCACCAGGGAAGCAGAAGTAGATGTTTTTCTACTCTCCTTGCTGTTTCTATGATCCAGTGAATGTTGGCAATTTGATCTCTCATTTTTCTGCCTTTTCTAAATTCAGCTTGTACATCTGGAAGTTCTTGGTTCATACACTGCTGAAGCCTAGCTTGTAGGATGGATTTTGAGCTGAAAGATTGAGTGAAGCACTTTAATAGCATTGACTTTTAGGATTTGAAATAGCTCAGCTGGAATTCCATCACCTAGCCCTGTTTGTAGTAATGCTTCCTAAAGCATACTTGACTTCACATTTCAGGATGTCTGGCTCTACGTGAATGACCACACCATTGTGGTTTATCTGAGTCATTAACATCTTTTTTGCCTAGTTCTTCTTCGCATTCTTGCCACCTCTTCTTAATCACTTCTGCTTCTGTTAGATCCTTGGGTTTTGCTAAAGCTGAGCTGACCAGGAGGCAGGGAAATACCCAATTCAACCTCCTTCTAGCCTTCTTGTCTCTGCTAAAGGGAAGGGTGTGAAAGTTGAGAAGCACTTGTAAAGGTCACAGTTCAGGGATACAGGCTCACTAAAAGACTGAGATTCAATCATAGGACTACAGACTGCTTCCCCTGCCCCCAAGCTTACCACCACATCAATAGTGCTCCTGTATAATAAAAGTGGATTACAGCTGAAAGAACTGCAAGCTCTGACTCTGTTTAAGAAGAAGCCTCTAGGGACTTCCCCAGTGGTCCAGTGGTTAAGAATCCACCTTGCAATGCAGGGGATGCAAGTTTGATCCCTGGTCAGGGAACTAAGATCCCCCATGTCTCAAGGCAGCTAAGCCTGAGTGCCACAACTATTGAGCCCAAGCACCACAATAAAAAGATCCCCATGATCCATCAAAGATCCCACCACAGCCAAATAGTAAATAAATAATTTTTTTTAAAAAAAAGAAGAAGCCTCTAAGGAAATGCAAAGATGACAGGGGAGATGAATAAGGATACTAGTGGAAATTTTAGCCTCTGACACCTACCACTAACAGTAAACACAGCCTAATTCCTAGCCAAATAAACACACACAAACAAACCTCACAAGAAAAATATATCTACTTCAGTTCTTTTATCCAGTACATTGACTGGCTTTCAACAAAAATTTACAAGGCATGCTAAAAATAAAAAGAAACATTCAAAAGAGAGAAAGCAGGCATCAGAGCCAGACTAAATTATGGCAGAGATTTTTGTAATTATTGAATCTAGAACTTAAAATAACTATGATTAATATACTAAGGGTTGTAATGAAAAAAGTGGACAAGATACAAGAACAGATGAGCAATGTAAGCTGGAGATAAAAACTCTAAGAAAGAATCAAAAGAAAAAGCTAGAAATCAAAAACACTGTGACAGAAATGAAAAATATCTTTGATGGGTTTATCAAAAGACTGGATGAGGCAGGTAAAAATCAGTGAGGTAAAATATAAAACAATAGAAACATCCCAATATGATAATGGAAATATCCCAAAATGATAAGCAAAGAGAAAAAAGAATTAAAAAAAAAAACAGAAAAGAATATTCAAGAACTGTAGACAATTTAAAAGGTATGGGACTTCACTCATAGTCTCGTGGCTAAGACTCTGAGCTCCCAATGCAGGGGGCCTGGGTTCAATCCCTGGTCAGGGAACTAGATCCCAAATGCAGCAACTAAAGATTCTGCATGCCATGTCTGAGACCCATCAAAGACAAATAAATAAAAATAAATATATATATTTTTAAAAGCTTAACCTTAAAAACAAAACCTACACACCATTTATATTAGCACCTCAAAACTGAGATACTTGTGTATAAACCTAAGAAAATATATGCAGTATCTCAATATCTATATGCGGAAAACTATAAAACTCTGATGTAAGAAGTCAAAAGTAGAGCTGAATAAATGAAGAGATATTCTACGTTTATGGATAGGAAGACTTGATAATGTTAAGAAGTAAGTTCTTCCCAACTTGATCTATAGATTGAACACAATCCCAATCACAATTCCAGCAAGTTACCCTGGAGAAATTGACAAACTGATCCTAAAATTTATATGTAAAGGCAGAAGACCCAGAATGGTCAAATTAATACTGAAGAAAAACAAAGCCAGAAGACTGACACTATCCAACTTCAAGACTCACTATAAATCTACTATAATCAAAATTGTGTGGTACTTCCAAATCCAGTTCAGTTCAGTTGCTCAGTCATGTCTGACTCTTTGTGACCCCATGGACTGCAGCATGCCAGGTGTCCCTGTCCATCACCAACTCCCAGACCTTGCTCAAACTCATGTCCATCGAGTTGGTGATGCCATCCAACCATCTCATCTTCTGCCATCCCCTTCTTCTCCCACCTTCAATCTTTCCTAGCAACAGGGTCTTTTCCAATGAGTCCATTCTTCACATCAGGTGGCCAAAGTATTGGAGTTTCAGCTTCAGCATCAGTCCTTCCAATGAATATTCAGGACTGATTTCCTTTAGGATTGACTGGTTTTATCTCCTTGCAGTCCAACGGACTCTCAAGAGTCTTCTTCAACACCACAGTCCAAAGTATCAATTCTTCGTATTAAAAGCAATGCCTTTGATATGAAACATGTTACTTCATTGGACTGGCCAGGGTTGGGTTTGATGTACTGAGTAAATGATGGGTCAGATTTAAAGTTATAAATAGGTAGACAAGGTTTGGAGAAGGAAATGGCAACCCACTTCGGTATTCTTGCCTAGAGAATCCTGTGGACAGAGGAGCCTGGTGGGCTGCTATCCATAGGGTCGCCTAGAGTCAGATACGACTGAAGCGACTTAGCATGCATGCATGCATTGGAGAAGGAAATGGCAACCCACTCCAGTATTCTTGCCTGGAGAATCCCAGGGACGGAGGAGCCTGGTGGGCTGCTGTCTATGGAGTCGAAGAGTCAGACACGACTGAAGCAACTTAGCAGCAGAAGCAGCAGCAGGCAAGGTTTGGGGCAGGGTGAGTTATAGATAGGGTATTAATGTGAAGTTTGGACTGTAAAAGAAGAGGGAGTAAGAGTAAAATCATGATGTGGTGTCTCATGTCTAAGGAGAGAAAATGATAAAAATAAGAATCCAGGTGTAGAAATCAATCTGGGTAGATGTGAAATCTCCCTGGAGCCAAAGATCAGTTATAAAGTCAAGGAATAAGGGGAGATCAGTAACAGTGGTGTTTCCAGGAAACGTAAGGGCTTGTGTTACTATGTGAAGGCAAGTGGATAATGAATTCATCTAGGCTGATCACAGTAGAGGAGGGCCATGTCCAAAAAAACAAGAACTATGGAGAAGTAGGTGAAACAGAGGGAAAGCTTTAGAATAATAGTCCACTCAGGGGGAGACACAGAGTAAAGTCCTATTGTGAATAAGGTAAGTAAGGGAAATCCCAGTTCAGTTAGTAACCAATACATCTATTTTTGTTTTACTTATCGATATTTGTTTTTCTGCCACAGGGACAGGGGCTCTGTGTACAGCAGACTTGGGTATAGCATAAGTCCTCTTGGAGGAGGTCGCCATTAACCCCACCATAGAGCTGCCAAAACTTACACAGGACTGGGAAATAGACTCTTGGAGGGCACAAACAGAACCTTGTGCACCAGGACCCAGGATAAAGGAGCAGTAACCTCACAAGAGTGACCCAGACTTGCCTGTTTGTGTCCAGGAGTCTCCAGAGGAGGCATGGGTCAATGGTGGCCTGCTGCAGGGTTGGGGGCACTGAGTGTAGCACTACACGCACGGGATCTTTTGAAGAAGGTCACCATTATCTGAATGGTCTAGTGGTTTTGCCCACTTTCTTCGATTTCAGTCTGAATTTGGCAATAGGAGTCCATGATCTGAGCCACAGTCAGCTCCCGGTCTTGTTTTTGCCGACTATATAGAGCTTCTCCATCTTTGGCTGCAAAGAATATAATCAATCTGATTTCAGTGTTGACCAACTGGTGATGTCCATGTGTAGAGTCTTCTCTTGTGTTGTTGGAAAAGGGTGTTTGCTATCACCAGTGTATTCTCTTGGCAAAACTCTATTAGCCTTTGCCCTGCTTCATTTTGTACTCCAAGGCCAAATTTGCCTGTTACTTTAGGTATCGCTTGACTTCCTACTTTTGCATTCCAGTCCCCTATAATGAAAAGGACATCTTTTGGGGGTGTTAGTTCTAAAAGGTCTTATAGGTCTTCATAGAACCATTTAACTTCAGCTTCTTCAGCATTACTGGTCGGAGCATAGACTTGGATTACCGTGATGTTGAATGGTTTCCCTTTGAAATGAACAGAGATCATTCTGTCGTTTTTGAGATTGCATCCAAGTACTGCATTTTGGACTCTTTTGTTGACTAGGATGGCTACTCCATTTCTTCTAAGGGATTCCTGCCCACAGTAGTAGATAGAATGGTCATCTGAGTTAAATTCACCCATTCCAGTCTATCTTAGTTCGCTGATTCCTAGAATATTGACGTTCACTCTTGCCATCTCCTGTTTGACAACTTCCAACTTGCCTTGATTCATGGACCTAACATTCCAGGTTCCTATGCAATATTGCTCATTACACCATCAGAATTTGCTTCTATGATGAGTCACATCCACAACTGGGTGTTGTTTTTGCTTTGGCTCCATCCCTTCATTCTTTCTGGAGTTATTTCTCCACTGATCTCCAGTAGCATATTGGGCACCTACCAACCTGGGGAGTTCATCTTTCAGTGTTCTATCTTTCTGCCTTTTCATACTGTTCATGGGGTTCTCAAGGCAAGAATCAAAAGTGGTTTGCCATTCCCTTGTCCAGTGGACCATATTCTGTCAGACCTCTCCACCATGACCCACCCGTCTTGGGTGGCCCCACATGGCATGGTTAGTTTCATTAAGTAAGACAAGCTGTGGTCTGTGTGATCAGATTAGCTAGTTGTCTGTGATTGTGGTTTCAGTCTGTCTGCCCTCTGATGCCCTCTTTCAGCGCCTACCGTCTTACTTGGGTTTCTCTTACCTGATACACAGAGTATCTGATGAACTATGGGTGGAGGGTCATGACATTGTAAAGGAGACAGGGATCAAGACCATCCCCAAGGGAAAAAAAAATACAAAAAAGCAAAATGGCTGTCTGAGGAGGCCTTATAAATAGTTGTGAAAAGAAGGGAAGCAAAAAGCAAAGGAGAAAAGGAAAGATATAACCCATTTGAATGCAGAGTTCCAAAGAATACCAAGGAGAGATAAAAAAGCCTTCCTCGGTGATCAATGCAAAGAAATAGAAGAAAACAATAGAATAGGAAAGAATAGAGATCTCTTCAAGAAAATTAGAGATATCAAGGGAGCTTTTCATGAAAAGATGGGCTCAATAAAAGACAGAAATGGTATGGACCTAACAGAAGCAGAAGATATTAAGAAGAGGTGACAAGAATACACAGAAGAACTATACAAAAAAGATCTTCACAACCCAGATTATCATGATGGTGTGATCACTCACCTAGAGCCAGATATCCTGGAATGTGAAGTCAAGTGGGCCTTAGGAAGCATCACTACGAAGAAAGCTAGTGGAGGTGATGAAATTCCCGCTGAGCTATTTCAAATCCTGAAAGATGATGCTGTGAAAGTGCTGCACTCAATATGCCAGCAAATTTGGAAAACTCAGCAGTGGCCACAGGACTGGAAAAGGTCAGTTTTCATTCCAATCCTAAAGAAAGGCAATGCCAAAGAATGCTCAAACTACCACACAATTGCACTCATCTCACACACTAGTAAAGTAATGCTCAAAATTCTCCAAGCCAGGCTTCAGCAGTTCGTGAACTGTGAACTTCCAGATGTTCAAGCTGGTTTTAGAAAAGGCAGAGGAACCAGAGATCAAATTGCCAACATCCGCTGGATCATTGAAAAAGCAAGAGAGTTCCAGAAAAACATCTATTTCTGCTTTACTGACTATGCAAAAACTTTTGACTGTATGGATCACAATAACCTGTGGAAAATTCTGAGAGAGCTAGCAACACCAGACCACCTGACCTGCCTCTTGAGAAAGCTGTATGCAGGTCAGGAAGCAACAGTTGGAGCTGGACATGGAACAACAGACTGGTTCCAAATAGGAAAAGGAGTACATCAAGGCTGTATATTGTCACCCTGCTTATTTAACTTATATGCAGAGTACATCATGAGAAACGCTGGGCTGGAAGAAGCACAAGCTGGAATCAATATTGCCAGGAGAAATATCAGTAACCTCGGATATGTAGATGACACCACCCTTATAGCAGAAAGTGAGGAAGAACTAAAGAGCCTCTTGATGAAAGTGAAAGAGGAGAGTGCAAAATCTGGTTTAAAACTCAATATCCAGAAAACTAAGATCAAGGCATCTGGTCCCATCACTTCATGGCAAATAGATGGAGAAACAGTGGAAACAGTGTCAGACTTTATTTTTGGGGGCTCCAAAATCACTGCAGGTGGTGACTGCAGCCATGAAATTAAAAGATGCTTACTCCTTGGAAGGAAAGCTATGACCAACCTAGATAGCATATTAAAAAGCAGAGACATTACTTTGTCAACAAAGGTCCGTCTAGTCAAAGCTATGCTTTTTCCAGTAGTCATGTATGGATGTGAGAGTTGGACTATAAAGAAAGCTGAGTGCTGAAGAATTGATGCTTTTGAACTGTGGTGTTGGAGAAGACTCTTGAGAGTCCCTTGGACTGCAAGGAGATCCAACCAGTCCATCCTAAGGGAGATCAGTCCTGGGTGTTCATTGGAAGGACTGATGTTGAAGCTGAAACTCCAATACTTTGGCCACCTGATGCAAAGAGCTGACTCGTTGGAAAAGACCCTGATGCTGGGAAAGACTGAGGGCAGAGGAGAAGGGGATGACAAAGGATGAGATGATTGGATGGCATCACCAACTCAATGGACATGAGTTTGGGTAAACTCCGGGAGTTGGTGATGGACAGGGAGGCCTGGCGTGCTGCGGTTCATGGGGTCGCAAAGAGTCAGACATGACTGAGCGACTGAACTGACTGACTGACTGAGGTCCCTGTGTATGAGTGTTAAGTCAGCTGAATTCGTTCGATGAGGCTTTAAGAGAGAGCGATCTGCCTGTTCTCTCATGAGGTGTCTAATAAGGTTAAGAATGGGAAGATAATCTCCAGCAAGGGGCTGGCAGTAGGGAACTGACCTAAGAGAAAAGGGAGTCCATGCAGCGTAGCCCTAATATGAGCCAAAGCCATGGGAAGGAGTTCAGTCCTAGCGTTTGCTTAGGTCCATTTTGAGAATAGGTTATGCCAAGGGATTGGGCTACGTGTTGAGTGATTTGGGAGATTAAAGCTGGCCCATTATCGGATTGGAGAGTGGGAGGCCCAAGTGAGGGATGATTTCTCGTATGAGAAACTGTGTTAACCTCTGAGGCAGTTTTTGATCTCATAGGAAAAGCCTTGATCCACCCTAAAAATGTGTTTACTAGAGTGAGTATGACTTTTATTTTTCGTGTTGGAGGCATGTGAATAAAGTCAATTTGCCAGTCCTCTCCTGGGATATAACCTCGAGCCTCATTTGTTGGGAATGAGGGAATAGGCTTTAAGGCTCTCTGTGGTGAGACTGAGGAGCAGATAAAGCAAGAGTGAGTGATTTGCTGTAGGAGTGAAAGAAGGTGATAAGAGGTTTTAAGAGATGATAAAGAGGTTTAGTGCCTACGTGCAGGGCCTGATGAAGAATCTGTGTGGCCTGAGATTGGGGAAAGACATGGTGGCCCTGTTTTTTGTAACCAGTCTCCTTGTGGTTGTGCTCCCTCTTGTAACAATCTTGTAATAATTGTTTTTACTTCAGGGAGGTAAAGGGGCTTTATGTTGGGGATTACTATAAGTTGTTGAGCTGGTGATCGGAGTGAGGCTTGTTTTGCTTCTCTGTCTGCGGCATTGTTGCCCTGTGAAATGGAGCCTCAGGCCACCTGGTGACCTTGGCAATGTATAATGCCTACTTCACTTGGCATGTTAGCTGCTTTTAAAAGTTGGAGTATAAGCAGGGCATTAGTTATGGGACAACCTTTAGTAGATAGGAGCCCTCGTTCCCTCCAAATGGCAGCATGTGAGTGTATGATGTGCAAAGTGTAAGGGGTCTAGTTAGTGCAATAAGTTCTGCCTTTTGGGAAGGGGTTCCTCAAGGGAGAGGTTGGGATTCAATAATTTCGGTGTCAGAGACAATTGCATATCCAGCTACTTTTTTCCCCTTTTGATGTCATAGAGGAGCTGCCATCAATATACCAAGTAAAGTCAGGGTTATTTAAAGGGGTTGAGGAAATGTGGGGAAAATGGGGCGTCAGGTCTTCTAATGCCTCTTTGCAAGTATGAATAGGGGGCTCAGAAGAATTAGGGATAAGTGTGGCAGGGTTTAGAGTAGGACAGCGTTCAAAGAAAAACTCAGGAGATTCGAGAAGGGTGACATGAATTAGTTGAATGCCTGAAGGAGATAGAAGGGTCATGGATTTGTGAGAAAGTGAGTCCTTAAAGTCATCTGGTGAACGAATGACAGTGGGTGCTCCAAAAGTAAGTTTTTTACTTTCCTGAGCAAGGAGTGCAGCTGCTGCCAGAGCATGTAGGCAGGCTGGCCATCCTTGAATTGTGGTATCTAATTGCTTTGACAGATGAGCAACAGGGTTAAAGGAGGGCCCTGATTTTGTCCCAAAACTCCTAGGGCAATTTTGTTTCTCTCAGTAGTGTAGAGTATAAAGGGGCGAGAAAGGTCAGGAACTGTTAGAGCTGGAGCTGAGAGAATGGCTTGCTTAAGGTTGTTAAAGCCTGAACATATATTTGATTTTAGCTCTAGGGGTTCTGAAAGATCTCCTCAGCTTGATATAGGGGTTGTGCCAAGAGGGCCAAATTAGGAATCCAGAGGCGTAGATATCTAGCTAACCCCAAGAAGGACTGGATCTCTGTTTCTGATGTAGGGAGTGGTAGGGTGGATATAAGGGACTTTCTATTGGTAGTAATATATCTTTTTGTTGGTGTTAAAAGGACTCCGAGATAGCTGACTCTAGGAAGAGAGAGCTGAACCTTGATGGGAGATACTCGATAGCCTCGATCAGCTAGAAAATTAAGGAATTGTACAGTGTGTTGTTGAGAATATGTAAGCAAAGGACTACAAAGGAGGAGATCATCCACATATTGGAGGACAGTACTTGGAGTAAGGTCAAGAGAGATTAGGTCTGATGCTCGAGCTTGGCCAAAGAAATGAGGGCTATCACGAAAGCCTGTGGGAGGACTGTCCATGTCAGCTGTTGGGAGCGATGATTGTCTGGATCAGTCCAGGTGAAGGCAAAGAGGTCTTGAGAGTCTGGGTGTAAAGGAATAGTAAAGAAGGCATCTTTGAGGTCTAAAACAGTGAAGTGGGTAGTGTAAGAGGGAATGAGAGAGAGAAGAGTATAGGGATTTGGAACTACTGGGTGTATGGGGATAATAGCCGCAATGATACATCTCAGGTCCTAGACCAGGCAATAGGAGCCATTTGGCTTTTTGACACATAGGATAGGGGTGTTATAGGGCGAGTGAGTTGGGTGCAAGAGGCCCTGACATAGGAGTTTAGTGACAATAGGCTTTAACCCTTGTTGATGTTTTTCGGAGATGGGGTATTGTGGTTGATTGGGGAATTTAGAGTGGTCTTTGAGATGGATATGAATTGGACCATGGTGAGAGGCAACAGATGAGTTGTCTGTATCCCAAACTATGGTGTGTATGGACGAGGAGGGCAATGGGGTGGGGGAAGAGGAGCGGGGGTTAAGAAGCAGTAGCCAGGCTAGATCAGAGGCTGGACTTGGGATAGTAATAGAGGCTTTGAATTTTGAGAGAAGGTCTCTCCCAAGAATAGGAGTGGGGCATTTTGGGAGTATGAGAAAAGAATGGGATAATGGGGTATCTTGAAGTGTGCAAGGTAGAGGCTCGGTTATTCATAGTGTAGATATTAAACCATCAACCCCCATAACAGAGACCTGAGAGATCTTGGTTTTTCCAGATTAGGCAGGCATAGCAGTGTAAGTGGCCCCTGTGTCAATGAGAAAGGAGATTGGCGTACCTGCCACAGTAAGTTACCCTGGGCTCCGTAGAGGTAATGACAGTCAGGGCCTGGAGCCCTGGGCAACTTCAGTCTTCAGTGGCAAGTTCGAGGAGGCTGGGCAGAGCTGGGTCGGAGGACTCCTGCTCAGGACCAGGAGGGGATGTCCAGGTCCCTGGAGGGGGATTTGGGCAGTCGACCTCCCAATGTTCCTTTATGCCACAGCTGGGATATGGACCTGGAGGGGGCCTTGGCTTTAGGCATAGGCAGGCCCAGTGGCCTTCTTTGCTGCATTTGATGCAGGGCCCAGGTGGCTTCCTTTCTTTGTTGGTTGATGGAGGCTTGCAGCCATGTAGGGCAATAGCTAAAATGTGGTATTTGGCCTGATCTCATTGGGCCTTCTCTAGTTTTGCCTGTTCTTCCTGGTCATTGAAAATCTTAAAGGTTAAATTTAAAAGGTCTCGTTGAGGGATTTCAGGGCCTTCTTCTACCTTTTTCAGTTTCTTTAGGATATCTGGGGATGACTGGGAGATTAAATGGGTGCTAAGGACAATGGTGCCCTCTGCCGAAGTGGGGTCTAATTTTGTATATTTGTGTAGCACTTCCTTTAACCTGGCTAGAAATTGTGCTGGGTTTTCATCTAGTCTTGGAGTTCTTTCCTGGAGCTTATCAAAGTTGATGGCTTTATGCCTTGCCTCTTGAAGACCCACAATGAGGCAAGTAATCATATGATTACGGGCTGCTTGTCCAGGTCTCCCTGCCTGATAATCCCAGTTGGGATCATCTCAGGGGACAGCCGTTGCCCCTACAGGGTTAGTGTCGTCTATCCTGTGTATCTCATCAGCATGCGCCTGAGAGACTTGCCATACTCGTTCCTTCTCTTCTGGGAGAAGAGTGGAGGAAAGTATGATGTAAATATCATACCAAGTTAAGTTATAAGACTGGGTAAGATACTTGAATTCTTTTAGATAATTATCAGGGTCTGAGGAGAAGGAGCCAAGATACTTTTCAATCTGAGATAGATCAGTGAGGGAGAATGGGATATGAACCCAACAATGCCTTCTGCCCTAGCTACTTCCCCTAAAGGGAGCAATGGATCAGGGGAAGGAGCGGGGTCCTGTGGTGAAGTTTCCTGTTTTAAAGTTGTTCGGGACCAGTACGGGAGGGGATCTAGGGAGGTTGGGGTAAAGCCTTGGGACCTTCAGGGTAGAGGCTGGGGCTGAGGTCTCAGAGCTTATCTCAGGCACAAGCTGGGGAGGGGGATTGGGAGCTGCTGTGGTGGAGGCCTGCACTCGAGAAGGAGGGAGGGAGGAGGGGACGTAAGGTGGAGGTTGTGGAACTGGATCTGGAGCTGCTGCAAAGGGGATTGGGAGTGCTATGGGGTGGGCTGTGGTCGGAAGGGTTGAAGGAAGAAGAAGAAAAGTCTGAACAGGGATCAGAAGACATTGTATTAGGAGGATGTGGCCCACAGTGGGCCAAGAGTATTTGAGAAGTATAACAGGATTCACAGAGAGAGGATCAAGAGTGGAGAGCTAAGAAAACCTGAACATAAGGGATTTCTAACCACTTGCCTTTGCGGAGGCAGAAGTTATCGATGTCCCATAGAGTATTATAATCAAGAGTTCCATTTTCTGGCCGCTGGGACCTGTTATCAAGTCTGTATTGTGGCCAGACAGTGTTAGAATAGTAAATAAGTCTTTTTGGTCTGATCTCCTCTTGGAAGCCCAAAGCTTTTAGGTTTCGGAGAAGGCATCCTAGAGGAGTAGATTTTGAGGGCTGGGATTGAGAATTTCCCATTGCGGCTGAATAGGGAGGTTAGACAAGGGCGAGAGAAAGCGAGGAGAAAGGTCCCAGAGAAAAGGTGTCCCCGTACTCAGGACTTTCTCAGAGAGTAATAATAGTCTGTTTTGAAATGGGTGTCCCCTATTTCAAAGTCAGACGGGGCACAAGGCCAAGGGCCCGAGGGCTGTGGGGATCCTCCCGCCTAGAGCTAGGACTTGGAAATGAGGCGAGAGACACAGGATCCAAGAGAATGGGATTTCACTCACCCTTGTAACCGACGGATGAAATGTGGGCTAGTGTGTGGATGTCAGTCCAGCAAGGCAAGTGGAAAGTCCCCTTCCTGAGCTTGCCTCAGTTTCTCAGCAAGGTCTGAGGGAGGGGACCACCGGAGGTGGGCTCATGAGAGGAGTCCACCCAGTTGCGTTGGATCTTCCCTCCAGGGTTTCAGCACCAGAATGTAAGGTGAGTGCAGAGAAAAAGAGAGCAAGCCAGGCAGTCAGGCAAGAAAAGGGAAATTTTATTAGAGGGAAAAGAGAGGGTGACTGGCCCTTAAGGAGAACCAGAGTCCTCCCTTTCTGATGGAGTCTTTCTTATGCCCCACCAATGAAAAATTCTCTGAAGGGATGGTCATGTAGCCAGAGGTCTGGAATCTGGTGGTCTCGAAGCTTTGTGAAGATAGGTACCAGTGCGATAACAGGATGCCATTTGGGCAATTTGGTCAGTCTCAAGGATCACTGTGATTTATTATTTGCTTGCGAGGTCAACATAACGAGCCATCTTATCAGTGAGACCCCCATGTGGACTCTATCACCTTGATTCATGGACCTAACATTCCAGGTTCCTATGCAATATTGTTCTTTACAGCATCTGACTTTACTTCCATCACCAGTCACATCCACAACTGGGTGCTGTTTTTGCTTTGGCTCTGTCTCTTCATTCTTTCTGGAGTTATTTCTCCACTGATCTCTAGTAGCATATTGTGCACCTACTGACCTGGGGAGTTCATCTTTCAGTGTCCTCCTATCTTTTTGCCTTATCATGCTGTTCATGTGGTTCTAAAGGCAAGAATACTGAAGTGGTTTGCCAGTCCCTTTTCCAGTGGACAACGTTTTGTCAATTTAGATAAATCCCCTTTAATTTGCTTGGAACTGGAAAAAAAAAAAAACCTGTGTGTGTGTGTTTGTGCCTTCTAAGTCACTTCAGTCGTTTCCGACTTTTTGTGACACTATGGGCTGTAGCACACCAGGTTCCTCTGTCCATGGCATTCTCCAGGCAAGAATACTGGTGTGGGTTGCCATGCCCTCCTCCAGGGGATCTTCCTGACCCAGGGATGGAACCCACGTCTCTTATGTCTCCTGCACTGGCAGGTGGATTCTTTACTATTAGCGCCGCCTGGGAACTTATACTTACATGCATACATACATAGACATACAATTGTTTATTTACTTACTTAGTTACACAGTACTTATTGTTCATACAGTTGTTTAGTGACACGTATCCTGTGGTCTGTCGTCCTTCCCTTTAAGTCTTTCAAGTCAACGATGAAAAAAGTACAGTCTCATGTAGAGCTTAGAATTGAGCAGCCTCATTCGGAACCCGAAGGATGAGGGAACCTTGTTGCCCCACCGGCTTCCTTACAAGAGTACACACATCCCGTCCCTGAGTCAGTAGGACCGCCTAGGTCTGGGGAAGGAATTTGCCGACGTACCCGGAACTGTTTCCAAGGTTTCCTCGGGTTCTGGCGGTGATAAGCCTGCCGGTCCTGGGAGCCAAGGCAACGGATAATTTTTCCGGGCTCGCTCGAGCGCCCCCTTCACCCACGGATTCAGGGACCCAGCAATAGCGATGGCTCCGGTGTCTGGCTCCCGCAGCCCGGAGTGGGAGGCCTCGAGCTCCGGGGGGAAGCGTCGCAGTTCTTCGAAGAGCCCTAAGCCTAGCAAATCCTCTCGCTCCCCGCGCGGCCGCCGCTCGCGCTCGCGCTCTTGCTCTCGGTCCGGGGACCGGAATGGCCTCAGCCATCAGCTGAGTGGCCCCAGCCAAGGCTCCCGAAACCAGTCCTACCGTTCGCGCTCGCGGTCACGCTCTCGAGAGCGGCCCTCCGCACCGCGCGGCGCCCCTTTCGCTTCTGCCTCCTCGTCCGCCTATTATGGCGGCTACTCACGCCCCTACGGGAGCGACAAGCCGTGGCCTAGCCTCCTGGACAAGGAGAGGGAGGAGAGCTTGCGGCAGAAGTGAGTGAGACGAACGCACTTTCTTTCGCAAGCCCACCAGCCTTTAGAGTCCGATTTATCGTTCATTCCGCACCCGACTATTCGCATTTCGCTCTCTCTCCCTGACTTGGCGCGCGTTTTCATCCCTTCCTTCAGTCCACCCACGATGACGCCTTATTCATCCCTTTCCATCGTTAGGTTTTTCGCTCATCCTTCGGCCCCTTCATCTAATGCCTTGGTCTCCTTCCCGCTACCCCTTCCAGCCTCCTGGCTTGTTGCGGGCATGGTCAAGAGCCTCGGACCTGCGGGAATTACAGCATTTACTTGGTTGTGTCGTTGTCGTTAGTGATCACGTTTTCATTCCCCAGTAGACTGAGCCCTTGGAAGAGCCCAGATTATTGATCACAAAATTTACAGTGCGGAGCACTTTGTAGGTGCGCAGCCATTGCTTGTTGAATGATCAAACAGGTTTGAGACAATAGGATAAGTGAGTGGAGTTGTTTTGTAGTGACTTGGGAAAGGTTGAGATACAAGGTTTAAATTGGAGGGGAGGAGAACCTCTGAAACAAGATGTTTGACTAAATGTAGGAAAAAATGATCTGCTAAACTATAAGATTGGACTACATTGAGAAAGATCTTAAGCGGTCTCAATCTTGACCCTGAAAAATGAGGTCAGATTGACATCAGATCTCGTTTAATGACAGTGAGTATTGGAGAGGAAAATGAATAAGGAGAAAGGAAAAGAATTATAATTACTGTTTTGTAAGCTTTAATTTTTTTACTTAAAAAAATCGAAGTATAGTAGATATACAGTGTTTTTAAGTAACCGGTGTACAATAATATAGTGATTCACTATTTTTAAAGGTTACACTTCATTTATAGCAGTTATGTGCTTTGTAATTCTTAATATCTAATGCTTATTGAGTGTTAAATTGTGTGTCAGACACTGTACTGATCATACTGTATGTGTTTAAAAGTACAAGAAATTAAAAAGTGTAGCAGGCATTGAGGGGCAGGTTAAGGTTTCAACAATTGGGAGATAGCTTGAATCTTTTTCTTCCAAAAGTGGGAAGCACTAAAGTCTAGTAATTAAGAGGACAGGCTCCAGAATCAGACTGCCTGAGTCTGAAGCCCTCCTTTGTTACTTAATACTTGTGTGACCTTGGGCAAGTTACTTAACCTCTCTTAGTTTGATTTCTTCACCATGTAAAAGGGAAAAATTAGTACAAAAGCTTTTTAGAGATGTAATGATTTAGTGCCTGGAACACAATAAATTGCCCTTAAGTGTTAGCTGTTAGTATTTTGTGCATGGGAACAGAAACAGTAAAAACAGTCCTAAGATAGATTGGAGACTGACTTCTCCAAATTGAAATTTCCAGAAAGTTACCCCCAGGCTGTGTCCATCAAAAAGCATCCAGTTTCCATACTAGACATTCCTCACC
Source organism: Bos javanicus (assembly GCF_032452875.1). NCBI lineage: Eukaryota > Metazoa > Chordata > Mammalia > Artiodactyla > Bovidae > Bos > Bos javanicus. The sequence goes on along the minus strand of NC_083897.1, from coordinate 4,082,049 downwards.
AATAGATGTCAGAATTCCTTGGATGAAATTTGCATTTGTACATTTAGAGGATAAATAATTTTAAAGTATCCACGAAGTTGGGTGGCAGGAGGGATAAGAACTTTACTGTTTGGTCTTTTTAGCCTGTCAAGCATTCTTCATCCTGTATGTATGTATTCAAAGTTTAGCTATAAGTATGTCCTCTATTAGATTTTATGTTACTTCAAGTAGGAAACCTGAGTCTAACTCTGCACAATTGTACCTTTTCCCCTGAATAAGGAAGAAAAAAATAATTTGTTTTAAAAAATCAAAAAGGATTTTATTTCTTCAGTAAGGTTCTTTTTTTAAACAAGTGGAGTCACAGCAGCTGACGTTTAAAGAAGTAAACCTTAGTTTTTGTTGTGTATTGTTTGTGTGTTTATAAGGAATATCAAAAATTAAGAGAAGAAATCACAAACATAAAATAATTTTGTCTTCCAAGGATAGAGAATTTACTCCTTTTTGAAAAAAATAATTAGGGGAAAAACAGAAAACAAACACTATATCTCATTAAGTAAAGTTTTGTCAAAACTTTTCTTTTACTTTCAGAGGTCCCTTTATTTTCTACTTCTAATGCTTCATTTTTATTTTCTTCATTAATTCCTGACTTTTTGAAAACGAAGGTTTGACCTTGTCAGAAGTAGAGAATTCTCTTTACTTTCATAAGGATACATAAACAAATGAAGTTATTTCCAAATGTAAGACCATTTTTGTCACATATTGCAGAAGATGAAATGAGCAGTTGGGAGCTGTGTGATGCATGTACTGGAAATGACACACTGGACAGCCTCCCAGGCTGAATCTTGGCCAGGCCTATCGGGCTGTCTGTAGTTTGTACTATTTGGTAGAACATCAGATACATCAGAACATTAGATCCTAATATTGAGTTAGATCCTAATGTTGAGTTTACTTTAAAAAAAAAATTTGTCCACCTCTTGTGGCATGCAGGATCTTAGTACCTGAACCTGGGATCAAATCTGTATCACCTGCAGTGGTAGCACAGTGTCTTAACCACTGGACTGGCAGGGAAGTTCTTGAGTTTAAACCAAGTTATTATTAGTTTAAAGTTTAAAATGTAGAGGGAAAACAGGACTTAAGTAGACCCCTTTGAATCTTATAATACATTTAAGAAACAGTTTACCTGCCTATCTCTTCTAGGAGACTAAGTGAGAGAGAGAGGATTGGAGAATTGGGAGCTCCTGAAGTGTGGGGACTTTCTCCAAAGAATCCAGAACCAGAGTAAGTGATTAAAAAATGCATCTCTTATATGGCAGAAACCAACACAATATTGTAAAGCAATTATCCTTCAATTAATAAAAATAAAATTTAAATATATATATATATATATTTTTTTTTAAATGCAACATTTGTTTAAATCCAGAGTCTATGGTCAAAATTTTTGTTAAGTGAAGAACCTTAACTATAGCTCTTTTTTCCCCTCTTTCTTGTGATTTATGCTATTCTGTGCCTTGAGTTTTAAAAACATTAAACATACCTTAGGATTAAAACATGCTCCTAGTGGATTTTAGCATGCTAATTGTTCTCTTTAAATTGTAATTCATGGGATGCTAATTTCCTATTCATAAAAGGGTTCAGTGTTGAAACAAACACATTTATATTATTTTGAATTATTTTTTCTCAATCCAGTAACTGATTAAATGTCAGACATTAACATTACAAAAAGTTTTTAAAAATGAATATACTGAGTCTGTTTAGTTTCCTGTATTCAGTATTATTAAAGGCCTAATGCTTTTTCCTTTTCCTTATTTTTTTTTTTCCTCTGTGTTGTTGTTCAGTCATGTCCAACTCTTTGCGACCCTATGGACTGCGGCTTTTCTCTCTTTGGTGCCATTCAGAAGTTGCATCTACCCTTTGCTCTATTTCTGTGTTTTCTTTAGAGTTGAGACAAGGTGCTTGACAGGTAAACCTGTAATTTGCGACAGGGTGATAAAGCATTATTATCTGAAAGTTCTTTTTTCTTCTTAAAAAATTGTTATTTTTTCCCACCCCCTATAATTTTTTGAGATATATTTGACATACAATATTAGTTTCAGGCATGTTATAACATGATGATTCAATATTTGTATATATTGCAAAATGATCACCATAGTAAGTCTAGTTAGCATCCATCACCATGTATAGTTATAAAAAGTTTTTTCTTGTGATGGAAACTTCTAAGATTTACTTTCTTACCAACTGTCAGATATGCAATACAGCATTATGAACTGCAGTCGCCGTGCTGTGCATCACATCCCCATGGCTTACTTCTTTTATAACTGGAAGTTTGTACTTCTGGATCCCCGCCATGTGTTTTACCCATGCCCTGCCCCCACCTTCTGCGCTCTGGCAACCATCACTCGTTCTCTGTATCTGTGGTGTGGTGGTTTTTCATTTTTTAGATTTCACATATAAGTGAGATCATGTGTTATCTTTCTCTGTTTGACATTTCATTTAGCAAATGCCCTCACAGGCTGTCCATGTTGTTGAAAATGGCAAGCTTCATTCTTTTTTAAAGATAAATAATATTCTGCTGTGGGGTATGCGTGTGTGTTTCTCATAGTTCCTTTATCCATTCATACATTCATGGATATTTGGTTGTTTTAACATTTTGGCTATTGTAAGTAATGCTGCAGTGAGCATGAGAGTCCAGATATCTCTTTGAGATATTGATTTTAGTTCCGTCAGATACATATCCAGAAATGAGATTGTTAGGTGATATGAAGTTCAATTTTTAATTTCTTGAAGAACCTCCATTCTGGAATCTATAATAGCTGTACCATTTTATATTCTCACTAACAGAGTGTAAGTGTTCCCTCTTTTCCATATCCTCAGCAACAGTTGTTATCTTTTGTCTTTTTGATAGTATTCATCCAAACAAGTGTGAAGTGATATCTCATTGTGGTTTTGATTTGCATTTCCCCAATGATTAATGATGTTGAACATCTCTTTATTACCTATTGGCCATCTGTGTGTCTTCTTTGAAAAAATGTCTATTCAGATCCTCTGCCTATTTGTAAAATCACATTATTTTTTGGGTTTTGGGTTTTTCTTTTTTTAATATTAATCTCTTCTCGGATATGATTTGCAAATGGTGTCTCTCATTCAGTCCATGCTGCAGTCCCCGGGGTTGCAAAGAGTCAGACACAACTGAGTGACTGAACAACAACATTCAGTAGGTTGCCTTTAACACTCTTCTGATTCTTATTACCATTTTTTTTAAAATTCAGCTCTGATGAACATACACCAGTAGAGGATGAAGAGCCAAAGAAAAGCACCAGTTCAGCTTCTACTTCAGAAGGTATTTTTTTAATTGAGAGCTTTTTTATTGAGAAATTTTTTTAAATACATTTATAAATAGTTGAACATTAGACTTTACTTTTACTCAAATTGCCTGTCATCATTTCCTTTTCAGTATTTCAAATACAATAAAATCGATACTCAGAAATACTTCTGATGCTTGTATATGTATGGCTGAGTCCCTTCACTGTCACCTGAAACTGTCACAGCATTGTCAGTCAGCTATACCCCAGTACAAAATAAGTTTTTAAAAAAATTTAAAAAGAAATACTTCTTTAGAAGTAATTTTATTTGTTTTTTATGTAGAAGAAAAGAAAAAGAAGAAGAAGTCTAGTCATTCAAAAGAAAGATCCAAGAAAAGGAGGAAGAAAAAATCATCTAAAAGAAAACACAAGAAGTATTCTGATGATAGTGACAGCGACTCTGATTCTGACACAGACTCCAGTGGTAAGAAAGCCAATATCATTCTGCCCGCCTTGCTTCAAAACTAGTTTTACTTCTTAAAGTTTATTTTACTTTTATTTATTTTTGGCTGTGCTGGATCTTCGTTCCTCCATGGGGCCTTTCTCTAGTTGTGACAAGTGGAGGCTGTTGTTCATTGCGATGCACACGCTTCTCATTGCAGCGGCTTCTCTTGTTGTGGGGCTCAGGCTCTAGAGTGTGCAGGCTCAGTGGTTGTGGCGCATGGACTTAGTTGTGTTCCCTAGCACGTGGGATTTTCCCGGACCAGGGATTGAACCTTTTCCCCCTGCATTGGCAGGCAGATTCTTAACCACTGGACCGCCAAGGAAGTCCAAAGCTTTTGCTAGAAAAAGGTTCTTTAAAATAATAATAACCCAGAGTTTTGAACATGCACTGACTTTGTGTCGGGCACCCTGCTAAGTGCCTGATAGGCATTATTGCTGTTTAATCCACACAGTCACTGTCAGACACATCTTAGAGTTGGGGAGACAGAGGACCCGAGCAGATTATAAGTCTGCTCATACCCAAGGTCACACAGTTGGGATTTGGAGCTAAGCGGTGTGACTCCAGAGTGGTTGTGTGTAGCTGCACAAGGCGTGTGGCACCGAACCAAGTTGGGGTCAGTCTTTGAGACATGTGGTGCCAAACCAGGCCATAGGGGGCTGCATCATCCCAGTGGAGCATCTCTTGTGAGATTCTCACACTCAGCAGTCAGCTTTGTGTGATTTTCAGAGGCATAACATAGGGGACCCTTCAGGCCAGCAGTTGATTTCTAGAAGACACTTCCTGTGGGGCTGCATCACAACAAAGCCGTCTTTTGGTGCCCTCCCATGGCTGGTGATTGACAGAGGGTGCCTCCTCTGGGGACACATTTCTGTGGATTTCTCATCACAGGTACTCTGTCACTCTCCTGCAGCGTCCTGTGTGCCCTGAGAGTGACTTTATCTCCTCATATTGCACGTCCTTTCTCCTGACTCTGCCATGTGGTACAGAGTCCGGCTGCCTACAGTGCCAGTCTCTCCTTGCATGTGGCTTGGCCTACTCACTGCATGGATGGACGTGCATTACTTTTGTAATAAAACCGACTTTAGAAAGAACTAGCTTAAGAGTCACCTTTTCACGGTCAACCATTCCTCACCCACCCTCTCCAAACCAGCCTGATGGTGAGACTCCTCTGTGCGCCCAGAACACCGCCCCCCACTTCCCTGTCACTCGGATTCTACTGACCCCCTTCCCTCTGTCTCCTCCACTAGACTGAGCTCCTGGAAATCACCCCCCCAAACACAAACATCATGAAGACACTCAAACATCCAGAAAAGTGAAGGGAGTAGTGTCATTAATGCCATATACAGTGCTCGTCACTCAGGTGTACCATCTGTTAGCATTTTGACATGTTTGCTTCAAATATGGATTTTTTTGTTGTTGAGATATTCAAGGTAAATTAAAATATCACACTGCCACCCTAAATATCTTTGTGTACATCTTTAAACAATAAGGACATTTTCCTATCTAATCACAATACTATTATCTCATGCAATCAAGTTAATAATAATACCCTATAGAACCAAATGCTTAGTGCAACTTTAATTTCTATGTCCCTCATTCCTTGCACATTTCCTAAGAATAAATGTTTGAATGAATTAAATCCTCTGTAACAACAAATAGAAGAGTTATAAGGTATTTATCTACTCAGAAGTATTAAGGTTTTAGAGTTAAAAATTTTTTAATTATAATATGCTTTAATTTGCAGATGAAGATACAAAAAGGAGAGCAAAGAAAGCCAAGAAAAAGGAAAAGAAGAAGAAACACAGATCGTCAGTTTTTTCTTTAATTTTTATTATGGAAAATTTTAAAAATATGTACAATTGTATAAAATAGTATAATGGACTTCTGTTAACTATCACTCAGCTTGAACAATTATCAACTTATTGACAGTCTCTGCTGTCCACCCCCACTGTTACTTTGAAACCAGTCCCAGATATCATTTCATCCATAAAACTGCAAGTTTCTCTAAAAGATAGGCATTCTTAAAAAAAAAAAAAAGTACAGTACTATTAATCCACATAAAATATTTAATAATAATTCTTCATTCAGGTCTCAGCAGTTTTTCAAATAGTTTCCTCAAATTAGAATCTAAACAATGTACATGAATTGTGATTGGTTGGTAGGTCTTTTCCATCTTTTTAAATAGATAGCTTTCCCTTCCCTTTTTGTTCCTGCAGTTTAGTTGTAGAGGAAACAATATCATTTGCCCTGGAGAGTTTCCTACAGTGTGGATTTTGCTGGTTGTATTCTTACGGTATCCTTTTAACATGCTTTCTGTCCTTTATATTTCCTGTAGATTGATAGATAGTTAGATCTAGACACTTGATAAGGTTCAGATTTGAGTTTTTGGTAGGAATACTTCATAAGTAGTACTGTGTACTTCCAGCAGGAGGCAGATAATATCTGGGCATCTCTTTTTGTCATATTAACCTGTATCAATAGTCTTTGTTGAGGTCCCTTACTTCATTAGGGATTGCAAAATGATTCTTCATTTATTAGGTAAAATAATTCTATATGAGAAGCCTACCCTCATTAACTATTTGGTTACCCTGAAGTTTAGGAAGGGTGGAATAATTGCTTACTTGTTTTATGAGTTTTCAAAATAATGAGTTGAGGTTTTTTGAGGTTTTTATCATCATGAGCCCAAGGATTCAAACATATATGATGTTTTTTAATCCATTATACTGAAAATTACTGATGTTCAAATTGATAAGAGCTGTTTTCTTAAACTGCTTTATTTCTGCTATCTTTGTACAACATGAGAACTATGTTTTATTGTTCCCTTGAAAGTGAAAGTGTTTGTTGCTCAGTCTTATCTGACTCTTTGCGACCACATGGACTGTAGCTCACCAGGCTCCTCTGTCCATGGAATTCTCCAGGCAAGTCTACTGGATTGGGTTGCCATTCCCTTCTCCAGGGGATCGTCCCAACCCAGGAATCGAACCTGGGTCTCCTGCATTGCAGGCAGATTCTTTACTGTCTGAGCCAGCTTATGGTGAAATAAATAAGTTAAATTTTTTAATACAAATTCTTCTCTAACACATTTGAATAAGCTGAGCATCCAAATCATTTCAATCAGTCTTTCGCTGCCTTGAAAAAGTAAGATGCCCTTTAACCTGGGAATATTAAATCAATTTATATCAAATTATAATCAATGCAGGAAGAAATATAAGAAAAAGAAGTCTAAGAAGAGCAGAAAAGATTCCAGTGACTCAAGTTCTAAAGAGTCCCAAGAAGAGTTTCTGGAGAATCCCTGGAAGGATCGATCAAGTAGGTTCTTCTGATAGAGTTTGACTTCAGAACAGATAAAACACTGAATTAACTGATTAGTCAAAATGTGAATATGTTTCTGAATATCTTTCCTGCAGAGCCTGAAGAGCCCTCAGATTTGATTGGCCCAGAGGCTCCCAAAACACTTGCCTCTCAAGATGATAAACCTCTAAAGTAAGTAGGAGCATGTTTATAATCTCTGAAGTGCCTTCCCAAAAGTATGGTCCTAACTTACTCTTCCAAGTATATCTTTCACTACTCCCTTATTTAGACCCAAAGTTTCTGTGCACTTTCACCTTCTTCCTCCAACATGCCTTCCCTTCTTTTCCCAGTCCTGGTTTCTTCGTTAACCCCAATTCCTTCCTGTTAAAATCCTTAACATTTCTCAAAGCCCTTTTCAAAAGGAGGGGCATGTGCTGATTCCCAATACCTTCCCTCTACAGGTAGGTGTGATTCCTACCCCTCTTTAATTCTTCAGTACTCACAGCATTTTCTTTTGTGCATTGTAATATATATTCTACATTGTATTAGTGTTATATCCTTATTAATGTATAAATTCCACAAGAACAGAGATTATTTTTACTGTATATTACAAGCTTTGAGTTTAATAGATATGAAGAATTTAGTGAATTGAATGAAGGGGTGGTAGTTTTTGTTTTTTGTTTTAAAATTTTTTTCTTCAAGTGTACTAGGTCTTAGTTGTGGGATTTGGGGTTTAGTTCCCGGACCAGGGATCAAACCCAGGCCCCCTGCACTGGGAACATGGAGTCTTAGCTACTGGATCACCAGGGAAGTCCCAGGATGGTAGTTTTCAAAGTCCCCTTGAATGAAAGTTAATAGAGAACTGTTACTGTATAGCATTATTATTGGCCGTAAGTTTTAAAAATATGTTAATTTGAGATATATTATTTCTCTGCTTTGTATTTAAAGGGAAAAGGAATTCACTGGAGGCAGAAGCAATAAAGACAACAGCTGTAGGGAAAATTGATCCATAATTGTAAACCATGAATATATGCTCACTAACATCAGTCCTTTTATTCTTCCAAAGTATCTCTGCATTTCTGGGTTAGTAATATAGGTCACAGTGCAGTGTTCCCTAAATAAATTAAGGTAATTTACATTAGGCTTCCCAGCATGCTGCCCAGTAACTGTTATTCCTACTGTTTTCTGAGAGAAATGATTTTTGTGCTTTCTTTTATAATGAACCCTTTCTTAATTCTATATTACTTTGTAGCTATGGCCATGCTCTGTTACCCGGTGAAGGTGCAGCTATGGCTGAATATGTAAAAGCTGGAAAACGTATCCCACGAAGAGGTGAAATTGGCTTGACAAGTGAAGAAATTGCATCATTTGAATGTTCAGGTTATGTAATGAGTGGTAGCAGGTATGTTCATTAAGTGCCCATTTCTAACGAAAAGTAGAGTATAAATGTTGGTTTTTTATTGGTTTTATTGGTATAAATATAGTTGTCTAAAATTCCAGGTAGGTATGCAACTCAGTTGTATCTCCAGCGTCAAAGAATTAGTCTTTCCAGTGTTGTTTTCTCATTCATAGTTTGATACAGATAGTTTATTTTCTGGAGGAGATAGTTAAATTTGGTTACTTATCAGTGCCGCATGAGCAATGTGGCATTCTGGTAGTTAAAAAAGCATTTTCATAAGACAGTAAAAGTTTCTGAGTTTGCCTGTAGTTCTCTGTGGAGAACATGGACTCTCTAGTCCTCTGGATACTGAGAATGAAGAGTGAAAAAAGATATGACAGAGGTCAGTTTCAGTGTGAGAAAAGGAATATAAAATGGGGAAGAAAAAGCAAAATACCAGGAAGAACAAGGAGAGTGAACTAATAGGGTTTCAATACCAAGATCAAGCTGAATTTTAAAACTTCATAAACTTTTAAAAGTGGGCAAATATTTGCAGGACCCCTGAAGCATCTTCAGAATCTTGGAATTCTGAGGACTGACATTTGAAAACATTATATCTAAGAACCAATAAGACAAGAAAAAGAAATGAGAGGCACAAAAATTGGAACAAAGGATATAATACTGTCACTTTTTTTGAGTGATAGAAAATCCTAAGAAATCCTCAGATGAATTATAAATAACAGGAATGTTTAACAAATGGTTAGATATAAAGTTAATACACAAAAATCAATTGCATTTCTGTGTACCAGCAACAAACAACTAGAAAATATAATTAAATGAAAGGAAAACATTTATAACAGTATCATCAGAGAATATGAAGGACTTAGGAGTAAATCTTAACAAAAGAAGTCTAAGATCTTTATAGGAAAAACTATAAAACACTGAGACATTTAAGAAGACCTAAATAGAGAGATACCATGTTCATGAATAGGAAGGCAATACTGTAGAGTTATCAGTTCTTGCAAAATTAAAATGTTAGACTAAAGGGCCAACAGTAGCCATCTCATTTCTGAAGAAGAGCAGGAAGGTGATTTTTCCTACTGATATGAGGGTTTATTATGAAGCTTGCAGCACTTCACAAAGAGTGGGGAAACAAATGAACTGTTCAGTGGAATAAAATAGAGAGCCTGGTAGAGTTAATTCATGTATGGAACTTCATTACATGAAAGAGCTGCTTTCTCCAATCAGTGGGGAAAGAAGGAACTAGGCAGTAAATGGAGCAGGAAGAAAGTGGTCACCTGTATGGAGAAAAATGAAAGTAGAACCCTTTATCACTATATTTAAAAGTCAGTGCAGCTAGATTATGGACTTAAATGTCAAAAACAACTTCATTACTCTTAGTATAGAATATGAACAGATATCTATTAGATCTTGGGGTGGGGAAGTATTTCTTAAAGAAGACCAAAAAATGCACCAACCACACAATAATATATTGATAACTTTACCTGAGATAAAAGCAACAACTTTTGTTCATCAGAACATCTTAAAATAAGTGAAAAGACAAGTTCCAAGCTGGGATAAGATCTTGTAATACAAACAACTGATAAAGAGTCAGTACAGAGAGTATTTAAAGAATTTCTGTAAACAAAAGGAAAGTGAGAAAATTACACAAACAGGCATTTGTCAGAATAAAAAAATATATGGCTACACATAAAAAGATGTTCATGATCTTGTTCAGATCATGAACTCCTTATTGCCAAATTCAGACTTAAATTGAAGAAAGTAGAGAAAACCACTAGACCATTCAGGTATGACCTAAATTAAATCCCTTATGACTATACAGTGGAAGTGAGAAATAGACTTAAGGAACTAGATCTGATAGACAGAGTGCCTGATGAACTATGGATAGAGGTTTGTGACATTGTACAGGAGAAAGGAATCAAGACCATCCCCAAGAAAAAGAAATGCAAAAAAGCAAAATGGCTGTCTGAGGAGGCCTTACAAATAGCTATGAAAAGAAGAGAAGCAAAAGGCAAAGGAGAAAAGGAAAGATATACCCATTTGAATGCAGAGTTTCAAAGAATAGCAAGGAGAGATAAGAAAGCCTTCCTCAGTGATCAGTGCAAAGAAATAGAGGGAAACAATAGGATGGGAAAGACTAGAGATCTCTTCCAGAAAATTAGACATACCAAGGGAACGTTTCATGCGAAGATGGGCTCCATAAAGGACAGAAATGGTATGGACCTAACAGAAGCAGAAGATATTAAGAACAGGTGGCAAGAATACACAGAAGAACTGTACAAAAAGATCTTCACAACCCAGATTATCACGATGGTCTGATCACTCACCTAGAGCCAGATATCCTGGAATGTGAATCAAGTGGGCCTTAGGAAGCATCACTACGAAGAAAGCTAGTGGAGGTGATGGAATTCCAGTTGAGCCATTTCAAATCCTAAAAGATGATGCTGTGAACGTGCTGCACTCAATATGCCAGCAAATTTGGAAAACTCAGCAGTGGCCACAGAACTGGAAAAGGTCAGTTTTCATTCCAATCCCAAGGAAAGGCAATGCCAAAGAATGCTCAAACTACCACACAGTTACACTCATCTCACACACTAGTAAAGAAATGCTCGAAATTCTCCAAGCCAGGGCTCAGCAATACGTGAACTAAGAACTTCCAGATGTTCAAGCTGGTTTTAGAAAAGCAGAGGAACCAGAGATCAAATTGCCAACATCCTCTGGATCATCGAAAAAGCAAGAGAGTTCCAGAAAAACATCTATTTCTGCTTTATTAACTATGCCAAAGCCTTTGCCTGTGTGGATCACAATAAACTGTGGAAAATTCTGAAGGAGATGGGAATACCAGACCACCTGACCTGCCTCCTGAGAAATCTGTATGCAGATCAGGAAGCAACAGTTAGAACTGGACATGAAACAACAGACTGGTTCCAAATAGGAAAAGGAGTACGTCAAGGCTGTATATTGTCACCCTGCTTATTTAACTTCTATGCAGAGTACATCATGAGAAATGCTGGGCTGGAGGAAGCACAAGCTGGAATCAAGATTGCCAGGAGAAATATCAATAACCTCAGAGATGCAGATGACACCACCCTTATGGCAGAAAGTGAAGAAGAACTAAAGAACCTCTTGATGAAAGTGAAAGAAGAGAGTGAAAAAGTTGGCTTAAAGCTCAACATTCAGAAAACTAAGATCATGGCATCTGGTCTCATCACTCCCTGGGAAATAGATGGGGAAACAGCGGCTGACTTTATTTTTGGGGCTCCAAAATCACTGCAGATGGTGATTGCAGCCATGAAATTAAAAGATGCTTACTCCTTGGAAGGAAAGTTATGACCAACCTAGACAGTATATTGAAAAGCAGAGACATTATTTTGTCAACAAAGGCCCATCTAGTCAGGGCTATGGTTTTTCCAGTAGTCATGTATGGATGTGAGAGTTGGACTATAAAGACAGCTGAGCACAGAAGAATTGATGCTTTTGGACTATGGTGTTAGAGAAGACTGTTAAGAGTCCCTTGGACTGCAAGGAGATCCAACCAGTCCATCCTAAAGGAGATCAGTCCTGGGTGTTCATTGGAAGGACTGATGTTGAAGCTGAAACTCAAATACTTTGGCCACCTGATGCAAAGAGCTAACTCATTTGAGAAGATCCTGATGCTGGGAAAGATTGAGGGCAGGGGGAGAAGGGGACGACAGAGGATGAGATGATTGGATGGCATTACGAACTCAGTGGACACGGGTTTGGGTAGACTCTGGCAGTTGGTGATGCATAGGAGGCCTGGCATGCTGCAGTCCATGGGGTCACAAAGAGTCTGACATGACTGAGCAACTGAACTGAACTAAACTGAAAAAGATGTTCATAATCATTGGAAATGGAAATCAACTTATGGACATATGGTTTTACACCCATTCAATAGAAGTTCAAAGTTCTAACAACTGCAAGCATTTGATAGGATGTGAGTCTATAGGATCTCTTAAGTATTGCTAGTGGTGGTATACACTGGTAACAACCATTCTGGAAAACAGTCTGATGTTGTCTTGGAAAGTTGAGCATTCACATAGTTTATGACCCAGCAATTCCATACCTGTGTACCCAAGAGGAAAGACTTTCCCATGTACCAGGAGATGTGTATATGGATGTTTACTACAGCATTATTCATATAGCACTTTCTGTTCCAGATCACTTCCTCTACTCACTATACCCTGAGCAACCTAAATACAGTGTCATCTCCTTGACTCCTTGACCTGCCACTCCCCCACCTTCACACTAACCTGAAATGAGTCTCCCCTCTTCACCTTACTCAGTTTGCTCTGTTTTTCTAGGCATAGTTCAAGCTTCATCTGTAATTGATTGTGTAGGTTTGCGTACATACACATAAAAGCAGCAGGTTTTCGTGAAGTTTTCCTTCTAAATAAGCAGACCTTTTGAAGATGATCTAAGAGTTTCCCTCTGCCTCAGAGCCTATGCTTTCCTGATTTGGCCCTTGGGCTAAAATCCCTTCTTTCTTTTCTGTGAACTGCTACTGGATTCTAAGGAAGTTAAATCCACCCACAAAACATCGAAAGATTCAGTTGTAGATTTAAACCTAGTTCTTTTGATTATAGGATAAATTAGAACTCTGAAGTTCTACCAGCTAGATGACAACTTAAATCTTATCTGTCCTACTATCAAGTCTGCATTACCACTTAGGAAGTTTAATAATTTGCCTGTTTGCTTTTCTTACTGGAAACATCAGAACTAGACTTACACCCTTAGAATTTGAAATTAATAACTCACTCTATTGACAGAACCTCAGAGATCATTATTTACTTACTAGAAATTAATCAAAGGACATGTCAGCAGATAAAATGAATGATCCTTGGAAAATCTAACCCATTAGAGAAAGTTTCTATTTGTCAGCATTTTAAATTGACCACTCTGTATTAGGAAAGGATTAGTGAGGAAGCACTATGAGAATAACTACTGAGAAATTAAGCCAAAAATACAATTATCTCCAGGCATCGCCGAATGGAAGCTGTGCGTCTGCGAAAAGAGAACCAGATCTATAGTGCTGATGAGAAGAGAGCCCTTGCATCCTTTAACCAAGAAGAGAGACGAAAGAGAGAAAACAAGATCCTGGCCAGTTTTCGGGAGATGGTATACAGAAAAACTAAAGGGAAAGAGGACAAATAAGGATTTTCTGATTGTTCATCAGACGTTTTTAACAACAAAAAAGAAAGTTTGGGTTCCATATATACACACACAAAAAGATTATGATCTGAAAAAGCTTTACAGTGCTACTGTGCCTTCTATTTAATTCTTTCAGTCCTATAAAAAAGCTGCGTATTGATATAACTTTAGCAAGCTCTTTGGGTTATTTTGGATTAACCAAAACAACTTTCTGGTTTAAAAATCCAAATTATGAGTGAAATTCTACTGTGTTGGGGGAGGAGGCATTGAGAGAGAGTGCTGGTGAAATGAGGAACTGAACTCTTAACATTATGGGACAGTGCTGCCACGAGTTCTACATGATGCCCACCCCAAATGAACTTGTGGAAGTTAATCACTCCTCTGTGTTGATACAGGAGGCCACTTTTGTTAACAGAAAGAAGGCATGGCTGAAAAAAAGCAAATCTAGAATTGGAAGATTGACTTGTTTATTACAATATGCTGTCTGCTCTGGAAATAATGTATTTTGATTTTAGTCCCTACCTCCACCCCCAAACCAACCAACAGACCAAACAGCAAAGTCTAACCCATAGACTTACTGAATTGAAAATGTGAACATTAAGTTTAAAATTCCTAACAGGTTACTTAAGAATGGCTCTTTCAAATATAAATATTGGGAAGTCTATTGTGTAAATGTAAGTACATTATTTCCATCTGAACTGTGTTTAGATCATTATTTGAACACTGTAAATGAATAGGAATCAATAATAATCTTGAGTTTAATAAGGAAAAATATAATGAATCATTGCTTTAACTTCATTATGTCATAAGGATGAAGATAATGTGATATTAAAAATTTTTAAAGTCTGTACTTCATTTCATTTTAAACATGCTTAAACTTTTCAGTTTCTTTTTTACATCTGTCATTCAGGTTAACTTCTCACTTTATCACTTTTTTTGGCTACTATTGACTTTTGACTTTGGGAAAAATGAAAAATTCTGGGACTGTGAGATCATGATCTTTTTCTTCCCTCCTTTTGTTCAAGTTTAGTTGTTAAGACATAGGAGGGAAGTGGGAAGGGGATAATAGAAGTTTTGGCTGTTTTTGTTAAGGTTGTTTTGAACTGCATTATTATGTGCCTAAGATAAGTATAAATTATCTGAATGATCGGGAATTTCAGGCTCTGCTGTTACAAAAGACCCTCTCTCCTTATAAGCTAACTTCCCAGATGACTCAGATGGTAAAGAGTCTGCCTGCAATGCAGAAGACCTGGGTTCGATCCCTGGATCAAGAAGATCTTCTGGAGAAGGGAATGGCAACCCACTCCAGTATTATAATAGTTGAAAGGTTTTTTTTTAAGTTTTAAAACAAAACAGTGAAAGTATACTTGATATACTTTATTAAAGTATAGATAAAAAGTTTACTACTTAACATACATTCTAGGAAAATGTCTACCTTTAACCCACAATTAATGAACTAAACAGCCAGTTGGCACGTGGCAACATTTATGATGCCTGAATTTGAAGTGATTGTGATCTATCATCATTGTTGCCTAGCCTAATACATCTGTTCTTTGCAAAAGTTGAAACTAGGTCCCAAATTTGTGAGTCATAATCTGTCCATTTCCCTGTGTAATAAAACATAATTTTTATTTCCCATTTAAAAATTTTATTCTCAGGAATTCCCCGATAGTCCAGTGGTGAGGACTCTGTGCTTTCACTGCTAAAGGCCCAAGTGCAGTCCCTTGTCAGGGAACTGAGATGCCACAAACTGTGCAAAAGGGGGCCACATTTTTTTAAAATTTTGTTCTCTAAGAACATTAGTTTTTGTTACTAGTTCCTAGAGACTGAATGGGGTTGTTCTCTGATTTTCATTCAGTAGGCAAGGTAGTTTAAATGCAACAGTTGTTAAAAACTTTTTATTTTGTATTGGACTATAGCTGATTAACAATGTCATGATAGTTTCAGGTGGACAGCAAAGGGGCTCAGCCATACATAAACATGTATTCATTCTTTCCCAAATTCCCCTCCCATCCAGCCCGCCACATAACGTTGAGCAGAGTTCCCTGTGCTGTACAGTAGTCCTTGTTGGTTACCCATTATTAAATATAGCAGCATATATGTGTCAATTCCAAACTCCCTAACCCTTACCCCCATCCTTCCCCCTAAATGTAACAATTTTGTGATATGTGAATATTATGGATGTCCATTGGATTCTCCTGTATCCTCCACAGAGTAGATACTCAATAAATGCTTATTGAGTAAGTGAAAGAAAATATATTAATTTATTTCAGAATTTTATCATATCTTTCATTAAGATTTTTTCAGGAAAGATCTGCCAAAGAATAGCTTCGGTAGCATATTCTTTGGGAAAGAGGAGGGAAGAATAAAATGGCTAAGAGTGTTTTATTTTCAGCCCATTAGAGTTACTGCTTCAAACTGTGTTTTAGTCACTTGAGCCATAAGTCAAATGGGAGGGCTGTTGTAATTGAAATATATTTTTTTGTTCTCCAAGGAGACTTACCTAGTTCTCCCACCTCCTCACCTGTTGCTCTGATAAGATTTTCCCTCCTTTTCAATTTATTTCACAAATGTAACAGTTGAAGAAGAAGAAAGAAAAATTACCCACAGTTTTACCCCATCAATTGTCTTTAGTATTCTGTGTTCCTTTCCAGTGCTTGTCTACCTAAATACGTATTCTGATATACCTATAAGTAATCACTCATAATTTTGTCTTTGATGTTTAAGATATTACAGCCAGGCAAGACAGCTTCACAGACATGGTAGGAAGAAATGATCTGGTGTGAGAATGGAAGAAGGCCATAAATAGTAAGGGTGGTGATTGAACCTTCCCTGTTTCATCAAGCCAACCCTCAAGCCACCCTGGTGCCATCACAGTTGTGACGCTGTCTTGTGGCAGGCAGCATGTCCAGTTGCAGAATTTCAGAATGTATTGTTTAACAATGAGGCTTAACTTGCATTAAATAAAGACAACTGTGAGTAGGCAAACCCTTCAGACTGGTTATATTATGAGCTGTAGAACTGTTGCCATTTTTCTGTTCCCCGGTTGTGCCCATGAAAGAGGTATGTTCAGGTTGGAGACTCAGGCTCAAATGGGGGAACAAAGAGCCAAGGACCAATCTCAGTTTGGTCTGACAGGTGAATTTTATCTACTCCCTAAACTCAGCTTTTGTATCTGAAAGACTCTGAGCGATACAGATAGTGACGGGAAAAACCTTTTAGAAAATAGAAGACAACTTAGTGGTTACTCTGCTAATGTAGTGGAAGTTGCCAACTGGAAAATGAATGCAAAGAAAAACAATGCAGCTAGATTGTATGCCACAAATTTATTATTCAATAAATATTCTGTGGTTTGATGTACAGTATCATATTTTTAATATGCTCTGATTAGAAATCTCCTAAAATATTCTGGAAGATTCCAATACTGTTGAATTGGAAGATATTTGGATTCATTAAAACATATTTGGCCTCAATAATGTCCCTTAGCCATTTTTCTCGAAAGCGAATTTCTCCTGGTCTGCAGAGGAGGAAAAACAAACACAACAAAAGCTTTTAAAGGGAAACAAAACACTGAGCCAGGGAACCATTGATTCCCTGTTTACTCTGTTACATTCCTAGTGAGCAAAATGCCTTTTGGGGGTGGAGGCAAAGATTGTCTCCATTCCTTAGGCCCAGTCAATAAAAGGGTGAGTTTATATGTAAAGATTCTGTAAGAGAGCTGCTGTACAAAGAAAAGGAATTATTGAATATTATTTATGAGTGAGTTCCATGTGATTGTGAAGTTTCCCATTGAAACGATAGACGGGACCTCCTTTGGCCACACCTTACTCCAGCAACTAACCTCAAGTTGTTAGTCACTGAAAAGCAAGACATTACAGATAAAATCCATTTTCTAGAACAAAAGCAGATTCTTACTTTCAGCCCATCTTAATGGAGTAGGTGGTCCAAAGAAGAAAAGTGACCATTACATAAATTATCTGTCGCTGAGGGCTTCCCAAGGTAGCTCAGTGGTAAAGAATCTGCCTGAAATGCAGGAGACTCAGGTTCAATCCCTGGGTTGGGAAGATCCCTGGAGAAAGATTTCCCAGTATTCTTGCCTAGGAAATCCCAAGGACAGAGGGGTCTGGAGGGCTACACTCCATGGGGTACACTCCATGGGGTTACAAAAGAGTGAGACACGATGTAGCAACTAAACAACAGCAACAACAAAACAGGCCTGCTGGCTTCTTGGAGTGTGATGACCTTGTCCTACTACCCTTTTAAAATCTCTAAATTTTCTTTACCTGTGAACTAATGAATGGCCCTCAAAGACATAAGAGACATCAATGGGTGTGTCCTAAGAGAAAAAGACAACTGTCAGCCAAGACCAGTCATACCAACTCATGATTCTTTACATTGCTATATGTATCCACAAGTATACTCTTTAATTTCTAGAATTCATCTTCCCTGTGAATTGGAGATCTGTGGGTGGTAGTTGTCACTTCAAACCTGTGTTCCCCCAAAAGATCTTTTAGGCAATAAATACTTTAAGAGTCTCCACAAAACTGAAAACAAGTCAGGGGAGGCTGTGCTCTCATTACTAGGAGCATGAGGAAGTCATGTGCCTTCTTTACGTGGTCCAGTTTACTCAGTCAACAGAACCAACTTACCTTGTAGGGACAGCCTAAGAATGAAACCATATAGATGAACATGGTTCAAAGACATTTTAAAATGTCTTTTACAGTTATAATTCTGTCTCAGTGACCCCCCATCCAGTGTCCCCTCCAAAATTATACTTGGAATTCTGAGCCAGGCTCTTGCTCAGCCCCAGGTCTTCTCTCTTCATGGTGTCATGTACCTCCAGCAGTCTCCCTTTCCAATCTTAGAGCTTGCCAGTTAGCAAGATAGCTGATGGTAGACTGTATCACCAGGAGAAATGAGAACTCCTTGTAGTCTACCTCTTTAGATCACTCCAGGTTCCAGACTCTCCAAATAGGTAAGTTTGTACTAGGATAGGATAAATACAGGACATGGTTGGCTGACTATGGTGTGGTCATCCTTAGAGTCAGGAGAGCCTCAAATAGCTTGTGAAAGGATGAAGGCAAAGGGGAAGTAACACTTTTATGTCTCCTGTATTCCAGACATGGTTAGTACCACCCTGGTTCTAAGGATCCTAACCCTGGACTCATGGGTGTCATTTGGACTCCTTTCACAGCAGCTGTCAGCATATTTCATATTCACAGTCAACCTAGTGGTGACAAGCAGTCATTCCTTCAAATACTCAGTGGCAGCTATTTGCCAGGTCTTGTTTTACAGCAGCACCAAAATCCCTGCCTTCATGGAGCTTACATTCTGGTGGGGTTGCAGACTATAACAAGGTAAGAAATTACATAGACGATCGGAAGATGGTAAAGTATTAGGGAGGGAAGGAGGGTTTCAGTCAGAAGGAACAGCAAGTACGGAAGCCCTGAGGTGGGACTCTACCTGGCTTATTTGAGGAGTAGCAAGATCAGAGTGGCTGGACCAGAGTAAGTGAAGGGGCAGGGGTAATAGGAAAGCAGAAATAACAAGGGACCAGATCACACAAGGGCTGTAGGCCCTCACTACTCAGGGTGTCGTCTGTGGATCTGCAGCATCAGCAGCTCCTGGGAGCTTCTTAGTAATGCAGAAGCTCAGACCTGCTGAATCTGAATCTTCCTTTTAACAAGATCCCTGAGTAATTCACATGCATTTTGAAGTTGGAGAAGCATGTTGGAACATTCGAGGTGTGACATAATTTCATTTTTCCAAGACTCCCTCTGGCTAGCTGAAAAGAGACAGGATGCGGGTAAAGGTGGAAGCAGAAAGACTGGCTAGAAGGCTATTGAAATAACTTTGGTGAGGGATGATGGTGTCTTGGCCCAAGGTGGTAGAGGTGCAGTGGGAAGAGAGGCTTGGATTGAGCACCTACTTTGAAGGTAGGGCCAATAGGATTTCCTAATGGATGTGACTGAAAAAGAAGAGTCAAGGAAGATGACAAGGATTTTGGCCATCAGCTGAGATGAGGAAGGCATAGGTCAGACTTTGAAAGGAAAATCAGAAGTTCAGCTTTGGATACAGTAAGGGAGATGTTTAAATATCCAAGGGACAGAAGTCTGGTCTGGAGACAGAAATTTGGGAATCAAGCTAGAGGTGAGGCTTCCCTGGTGGTGTAGTGGTTGAGAATCCTCCTGCCAATGCAGGGGGCACAGGTTCGATCCCTGGTCCGGGAATATTACACATACTGCAGAGCAACTAAGCAAGGAGAAGCCTGCACACCACAATGAAGAGTAGCCCCTGCTCACCGCACCTAGAGAAAGCTCACACATAGCAACAAAGACCCAGTGTAGAAAAAATCAATGTTTTTAAAAAATAAGCTAGAGGTAGCATTTAAAGCCAGGAGACTGGATAAGACTGTACAAGAAAAGAGGCTAGAGAAGATACCCAAAGGCTGAGTTTCAGGACATGCAAACATGAAGAGGTCAGTGAGAGAAAGAGAGCAGAGGACCAGTAGAGTAAACCAGGAGAGAATGTTGTTGTTCTAGAAGCCAAATGAAACATTTCACAGAGGAGGGCGTGATCAGTGATGGCAAGTGCTACAGCTGGGCTCCACCAGATTGAAGACAGAAATATGACTGTTCAGTTTCACAAGGAAGGGGCCATCAATGGCCTTGACATGCGAAGTCTGTTCTCATTGAAGTCTCACTGAAGGGAAGAGGGCAGCCAAGGAAGCGCTTACCAGAGGTTTGTTTTTGTTGACCTTGATGGTGAAGTACACACTGGCAGTGATTTGGGCTATGGGTCTCCGAGCAGTTGGGATGCTCCACCGTACACAGTAGATGTAGTAGAAGCTGTGAAGCACATCTTCCTTCCTTAAAAACTCTGTGTAGTGCTCCCAGCGGCCTTGATACTCCCATTTCTATTTCACAGGGGAAAAGAAAAAGCACACAGAGGAAGAAAAGCAGACTTCTGTTCAAGTCCTCTCAGTGCACCCCACCCTTTTTGGCACTAGGGACCAGTTTCGTGAAAGACAGTTTTTCCACGGCCAGGGGGGTGGGGATGGTTTGGGGCTGATTCAAGTGCGTTACATTTATTGGGCACTTTTATTTCTAATCTAATGCTGCCACTGATCTGACTGGAGGTACCTTCCGGTCTGTAGCCTGCATGTTGGGGACCGCTGCGATGAAGGTAGCACACAACAGTAGGGATTATAGCCCCACTTGTGGAATCCATTTCTAACCTTTTAGACCGGGGTTCAAACTACAGTCAACTCTCACTTATCTCCAAGGGTAGAGGAGAGAAAAGGTGGAGCTAAAATGGGAAATAAGCTAGCATTGCAGACATTGCTTGAGATTGGACTTTGGAGCACAGGGGCTCACACTCGGGTGTGTGTACATACACACTGCATGCATGTCCACAGTGACTTCCTTCCGGACCCTTACTTGGAAGGCGAGTTTGGTTAATTGGCAAATTAGAAAGTGCTTAGGACATGTGTTCTGCTCACTCCAGGAGACCGACCTAAATGTGTGACTAGGAAGTAATGAGGCTGGGTTAAGACTTAACCTTCCAATGCAGGGGGATGCAGGTTCGATCCTTGGTCGGGGAGCTAAGATCCTACGTGCCTCGTGGCCCAAAACATAAGACATAAACAATATTGTAATAAATTCAATAAAGACTTTTTAAAAAATAAAAGGAAAGTGATGAGGCTGATTTCATCACCTGTTTGGGAAAACCAGACTCACTTCATTGCAGCCCTAAGTGGTAAGTAAAATAAGGTTAGAAAAGGAATAGGTCAGGATCATCCAGATGGCTTGGAGAAGCTTCCCCCTCCAAAGCACACACCTTAATAACACCTCAGGTCCACACAAGTCACGTTGCACCCTTGAGCCTTAGTACCAGGCCTTAAAAGCCGGAGATATTCATTAAGTTCAACGAAATCCCCTTGCTCTGGCTGTTGGGGCACAGAAAGCTTCCAAATTGGAAAAGATCCTAAATTAAGATGAAGGTCCACAGAAGGACAGGAGTAGGATTTTCTAACAATCCCAGTGATATCTATCAGAAGAGAGTTTGGGAGGAGATGGTAAAAAACTTCAGGCCTTCTTTAAAAAAATAAATATTGGGACTTCCCTGGTGGTCCAGTGGTTAAGAATCCATCTCCCAATGCAAGGGATGTGGGTTTGATCCTTGATTGGGGAACTAAGATGCCACATGCTGCAAGGAACCTAAAGCCTGTGCGACTGCATGCCACACAAAGAACCTGCATGCTGCAACAAAGACCCAGGGCAGACAAAATAATAATAAAAAGAAAAACTATAGGCTGGCCTTCTGCCTCAGCTGATTTTATTTCAAACTTATACCCAATTGGCTGTTAAGAGTTGGCCAGAGAGGAACATCAGACTCTAAATTTCTTGAGATCAGGTCTGTGTGTTCTTACATAGATCATTATTCCTTTGAATTAAGGAGTCAACAGTCAACCCTATGAGGACCATTGGAGCATGCCTTTTATTTTCAACCTTTCTGTGTTATACTTGATACACTTTTTTAGGCCTAATGTTTAATGTCACAGATGGTCTCTGATGGTCCAGTGGTTAAGACTGTACTTCCAATGCAGGGGGTATGGGTCCAATCCCTGGTCAGGGACTAAGATCCTACATGCCTCTCAGGGCAGCCAAGATTTTTTTTAAAATAATCTGTCACACAGTCACAGGCTCTATAGCATTGGAGTGGTCCCTAAAGATGATCTAATAGAGCCCCTCGCTTTGCACATGAGGATCCTGGCACCTAGAAATAGCAAAGGACAAACAAAACAGCTGGGACTGGGACCCAGGCTCCCAGGCAGCCGCCTCAGTGCTCTCTCCACCCCATCAGATGTCTCAGCTCTAGGATATTCTAAAGCGGGTTTAGACACAGTAAATTCAGCTGTCTCCATCAAGCCAATCTTCCCATTTTTAGCTCTATGCTGTGAGTGTGTGTTATCCCATGTTTTGTCATTTTTACATAACGTTGCTTTATATACTCACTTCCAGGAAAAGAGTATTTCATTGTGCTATTCTGCCATGGATGGCTTAGACAATTACATACTATTAGACTCAAAATCAACATGCACCTGGAAGTATATGCACAAAACTGTTATCCCTGGTAAGTGACATCTGAAGGAGTAGAACTGGATTTTGTGTGGTTAGAAGGGGGTTTTCATTGTCTACTTTGTGTCAGTGAGCAAAAAGCTCACTGAGTTTTTTTTTTTAATAATGATATCTTAATTTTATTATGAAAATATTGTAAGTGTGTGATAGGCATGAAGGGTTTTCCAGGTTTTCTTGTATAAAGAACTTCTTTGTGTATTTTTGGGACTTCTTGGTGGTCCAGTGGTTAAGACTCCATGCTGCCAGCACTGGAGGCATGGGTTCAATCCCTGGTCAGAGGACTAAGATCCCACATGCCGTGAAGTGCACCAAAAGATAAAAATAAATTAAAAACAATTTTTTTAAAGAACTGTTTTGTGTGTTCTTGTTACCACATTGCATTGCTGAAGAAAATAAACCAGTTATGCCCACTGGTAGTGTATAAGTGTACCTGTTCCCTCCCCACAAACACACAAGCCTTCTGATACCAGATTGAATCATTCTTATTCACATTGTAATACCTTAAAATCTTTTGAATTTGCACTTTTCATTGATAGTAAACTGTATTATTTTTGGCATCAAAAAGGACTCTTCCTATTATGGTGAGAAAAGTATATCAGATAGACTTACAGTCAAAACTTCATTTTGCTGATTAATCAGAAAGACTTTGGACAGATCGCCCAAGCTCTCTGACCCTCAGGATTCATCATCTGTAAAATGGGTACACTGAGGTACCTATACCCAGGTTTGTTGTGAGGATTAAATGAGATAATGCATGTGAAGTGCTTAGCGGTGCTTGGCACATTGCAGTGCTCGCTCAGTAAATGGTAATAACTCCTAATTTGCCATCCCCTGGTGTGTGGTGAACTCTAAGAAATCTTCAGTAAGCTTGAGAAAGTGCTCCATTAGAAATGCCTGGCACTTAGATGGTAGACTTTACTTCTAGAGCTTGCTGCATTAGTAGGACTGGAAATGGTGGTTTTATGTCAGGAGTTACATAGAGCTTCTAGCTTTTCCATCACCTTCTACTTTCTAATTTGTCTGTGTCCTCACAACAGTCCTACCAATGAGTAAGACAAATACTTTGACTTAGCTTTTCATCTGTGAAGAAATAATGGCACAGAGAATAAATCTGTTCATATATTCAACACATATTTATATACCCTGGTGACTCAGCTGGCAAAGCATCTGCTTGCAATGAAGGAGACCTGGGTTCGATCCCTGGGTTGGGAAGATCTCCTGAAGAAGGGAACAGCTACCCACTCCAGTATTCTGGCCTGGAGAATTCCATGGACTACACAATCCATGGGGTCGCAAAGAGTCGGACATGACTGAGCGGCTTTCACTTTCACTACTATGTACCTGACCTTTCTAAGGCCTGGGGACATGACAGTGAACAAAAATCTCTGCCTTCATGGACCATGTGTTCTGATGGCGGATAAAAGGCAATAGGGTAAATAAAATCTAATATCCTAGATAGAGCTGAGTTCTGATGGGAAAGAAATAAGGCAGAGGAGAAATGGGTGCAATTTTAAATCAGGTGGCGGGGAAAGGCCTCTGAGCATAAGGCATCTTAACAAAAACCTGAAGAGAGGGAAAACATGACCCATGAGAGTAGATCTCAGGGGAGAGGGAACAGCAAGTGCAGAGACCCTGAGGTGGGAGCATGCCTGGCAGTTGAACTGCAAGTACAACTTGAGTGAGAAAGGTGACCAGGGAGAAGGTGGTAGGTGATGGGGTCTGAGCAGTCAGTTGGGAGGAGGCGGGGATGGAGACTCGGATCACATGGGGCCCTGCAGCCCAGGCAGGACTGACTTTTAGCCTTTTACTCGGGACCAGTAGGATCTCCAGAGGCACGTTCTCCTGCTTGTTCTCTGTTCCCTTCAGTCTGATTCATAAGCCCTGGGTGCAGCAGGCAGAACCTTTGGCCCAAACCCAAATGGGAGATGTTCTCCGAGTGGGAAGGCCCAAGGGGAACCAGAACTTTGCACCATTTGTCTTCATTGTGTTCCTGGTCCCCTTGCAATGGCAACAGCAGTCGTGCCGCTGGATCACAAATGGAGGGTGTGGAGTCCCGAACCCCTGACCTTTCCTCTTTCCCACTTGACTGGGGCCTCCCTGGGGCTGGGAAAGTGCCCTTAGGCCAGAAGGCTTGGATGGACTGACCAGAGGAACAGACACAGCTGGACACTTCTTCCAGGCTCCAGAAGTTTGCCTCCACCAGTTTCAACTGGTTTCTCTTCCAAGGAAATAGAGCAAGTGGGGGTTTCAGACCAGTCTTCTTCCTCCACCCCGCCAGTACGCAAAGCAACCCAGGGCCTTCTCCCAAGAGCTGCCAGGATAAGCCCCACAAATAGGTCAGAGCCAAGACCAGGAGGAAAAAGAAAAGGAGTTAGGAGCGTGTGCATCTGACTGTACAGTGAACACATTCCAGAGCTAAGGCAAAACGCCTTGTGATCTCTCTACATCCCCTCTGTTAACGTGAGAACTCTAGAGCTGGGACTACAGAACCCCTGTTTTTAGAGAGGCATCTCCCTCCTTAGAAGGGCTTCCCCAGTGGCTCAGTGGTAAAGAATCTGCCTGCCAATGCAGGAGATGCAGGTTCGATCCCTGGTTTGGGAAGATCCCCTGGAGAAGGGAATGGCAACCCACTCCCATAATCTTGCCTGGGAAATCCTGTGGGCAGAGGAACCTGGTGGGCTACAGTCCACAGGGTCGCACAAGTCAGACACAACTTAACAACTAAACAACAATTCCTTCTTAGGCCATTAGGCCCCCATTTAGGGCAGTGGCATGGGAAAATTGCTTAGCTGAGAATATCTGATTTTCTTAGGGAAGTGTACGGTGAAGACAATACAAACACTGGGAATACGATTGTGCTGTTCACCTTCAAAGACTATCCCATCTTGATTTGGAAATCCAGATGAGACAGTTTTTATTTATTCAAGTCGCCTGTGGTATCATCACTTAGGCTTTCTAGCAGGACTTCCAACTTTTCATCAAACAGGAGCCTTTGTGTCATTCTTCTCCCTTGTGTGCAAAGCTGGAGTGGCCAAAGAACTTACCAAAACAAACTCCTCAACTTGTTGACGGCCCTTTTCTTCTGTGAACTCACCATGGGTGATCCAATCGATATTTTTGACGGGGTTTTCAGCTTCTGCAAACAAAGTATGAATGTATTAGTTACTTCCTAGTGAAGCATTACCTAATGAGACCACAGGCACCCAGACAGGTTTACTACCTTCTGCAGATTTGACAGCAGCAGTGATGGCATCTTTGGCTAAAGTTAGAGCTATTTTTGTTATGTCTTGAGGATCTTCTGTAGCCATTGCCTGGCTTGTAGAACCTTTATCCTCATTTGCTTCCTTCTCAAATTTGACATTTTTGGTCACATTCATTTTCTTTTCACTGGAAAAAGAAACTCAAGAAGTTACTCTGTGTGTGTGTGTGTGTGTGTGTGCGTGTGTGCATGTGTGCATGCCTGTATAAACTCATCTTAAGTACAGACTATCTCTTGAAGAATCACAAGACACAGGAAACGGTTGTTGCCTCTAGAGAGGGTATTAGGTGTTAGAGTAGGAGGGGTCTCTCAGTTTACCTTCTGTGCCTGGATGCTGAGATCCCCTATTCCTGAAAACCAAGGATTTTCTGATTCTCATAACCATGAAGACTTAAGTCAAGGAAGGTGTAGCCAACTGATTCCTAACTTCCTTATAGTTCTAACAGTATTGATTTCTAGTTGAGTCTTTATTAGAACTTCAACCCCCAGGTTTCCCTGGTGGCTCAGTGGTAAAGAATCCACCTGCTAATGCAAGAGATGTAGGTTCGATCCCTGATCTGGGAAGATCCAACATGCCATGGAGCAACTAAGCTCCTGTGCCACAACTATTGAGCCTGTGCTCTAGAGCCCAGGAGCCGCAACTACTGAGCCCATGTGCTGCAACTACCAAAGGCCCTAGAGCGGGTGCTCTGCAACAAGAGAAGCCACCACAATGAGAAGCCCGTGCTCTGCAACAAAGAAGAGCCCCCACTTGCGGCAACTAGAGAAAGTCTGTGCAGCAACGAAGACCCAGCACAGCCAAAAATAAATAAATAAAATTATAAAACAACAACAGCAACTTCAAACCCCGCTTTAGGCTACTGAGGGCATGTGGCTCTTTGAAGATAAAGTGAATTAAAAGGATTCGAGGCAGTACAGTAGAGCAGGAGTTTGCTTTTCAGTTTTTTTCCTCTTGGATTTTACAGATATGCAATTATCTGTCAGAAACTACCTTTTCTTTTGCCATCTCTTTCCCTGCAATATATAAGTGTTAGCTTTGGGTAACACTTCCAGAAAAATGGAAGGGAAACGAGACAGTGGCTTCTTTTGCTTCAGGCTTCAAGGGGTGTGCTTTTTGGTGTGGCCTCAGTAAGTATGATGCTGGCTCAGAGCTTGAAATTTGTTAAGAAAATATTTGTCTGCCATAGGGTCGCTAAGAGTCAGACACGACTGAGTGACTTCACTTTCACTTTTCACTTTCATGCATTGGAGAGGGAAATGGCAACCCACTCCAGTGTTCTTGCCTGGAGAATCCCAGGGACGGGGCAGCCTGGTGGGCTGCCATCTATGGGGTCGCACAGAGTCGGACACAACTGAAGTGACTTAGCAGCAGCAGCAGCAGCTCCTATTTTAGTGAGATGTTTGTGTGTGTTAGTCACTCGGTCGTGTCTGACTCTTTGCGACCCCATGGACTGTAGCCTGCCAGGCTCCTCTGTCCATGGAATTCTCCAGGAAAGAATACTGGAGTGGGTTGCCATTCCCTTCTCCATGGGATCTCCCCGACCCAAGGATCAAAGCCATGTCTCCTACATTGTAGGCAGATTCTTCACCATCTGAGCCACCAGGGAAGCCTAAGATGTTTGTAAGAGATAATTAAAATTTCCCAAGTGTGTTTAACACTTATCCAGATTGTGGAAATTAGTTATCATGACTGTGAAGGGTTCATCACAGAGCTAGAAGTCTTTGCACATTTTCCATCTTTTTCCCTTGAGTCTTGGAGTCTTTCTTTCCCTGCTATGCTGAAGTCTCCTCACTGAGGTGTACTCACTTCTAGCATAGTTATAAACCCCCTGCAGGCAATCCCTGCTTGGCCAGTGCTGCCTGAAAGTGGCTCTCTCGCTCCTAAGGGAGCTATTTATTTCTCTATAAATAAATAAAATCTTATGCCTTCTAGGCCCACTTTCCCCCCCTCCCCTGCTCTCCAGCCAGGAACACTGAACTGCCAGGACTGTAACAGTGGGCTGTCCATGCCCTCTGGCTTCCAGGCGGTGCCACACAATGGGGAGATCAGGCTGAAGGAAGGAAAGTGAGCTCCAGGCAGGTATTCCCCGGGGCTCTCTGCCTCCCGGGTCACCCCTGACTGGCTGCATGGAGGAGGTGGCCACCAGTCCCAGGGCAGCTTGCTCACTTCTCAGTCTGGTGAGGGTAACCATCCTCTCCCCTCAATGTCATGGCCCCACTATTACCAGCCCCGAGGAGCCATCCCACCCTCCTTTCCCTACCCTTTGCCAATAGCTTTGTAAATATTCCCTTTACTTAACCCTCTCTCCGACTTTCTGTATGCCAGCAGTTTCCCCACTGGGGCCCTGAATCATAAAAAGGACTCACGTGAACCAGGAAGCCAACCTCACCCCAGGCCATCCAGCTCCACAGCCTGCCTCTTCTCCACCCTGCCCTCCTCCCTCCCCTCCACGCTTCACAATGAGTGATGACCTCATCACTGTTAGCCTCTTTCAAGAAGGTCATCCTTTGTTCCCTTTCTGGATGTCATCACTGGTCCCAGACTGTGGTGGGTGCTGTACTAGGCAACCCAGCTCCCCTGGGTGCAGTGGAGGGGTGGACAGGGTCATCCTTTGGGGGAAAACGGAATCTTCCCAGGCAGCCCATCCCAGAGTGAGGAGGGACTGAAGGGTCGGGGTAAGGGTGTCTGGAGGCCCTTAGCCCTCGAGAACTGGCTCTCCCACCCTGAGGCCTATGCCAATTTGGCCAAAGCAGTTTGTCATAAAGCCCATCCAGCAATGTGATCCTTCAGAAAACAGCCCATTTGGCTACCTGGTCATTTGGTGACTTGACTTTCAGTAAATTGCCTCTTGATGAATTTACTGGAAGCCAAATCTGTGCCCTTCAAACCCACCAAATTAGCAGGGGCCTTGTCTATAGAAGGACCCCAGGAACCCTGTGCTCCAGTGGGGAGCAGGGCTCAGGAGGCAGTTCCCATCTTATCCTCACATGCCTGTGGACCACAGACCCAAAGCCTCCCTCCCACCGCCCTCTTGTAGCCCTTTCTCTCCCTCCCCTTCCTAATGAGAGGCCAGAAGGCAGAATGGCTATGAAGGGTTGGGGTCAAGTTTGAGGTGTGAGTGACAAATGGGGAAAACAAGGGCAGGCCCCTTTTGCAGAGCCCTCCCTCCCTTCCTAACCCTCAATACCTGAGTGACCCGATCCTCGGATCCTGGATCCTCGGATCCTGGATCCTCGTATGAAACGGCAGCGGCCCAGGAAGCCTCAGAAAGAGTCGCTGGGCAGCTTTTCCCCAGGTTTCCCGGCTGGAATGTTTACATGTGCTACCAGGGCAACACCAATTTCAGCCAATAGGAACCAAAGCCCAAATGATTGACTTCTTCTGTTAGTGAGAGAGGGGGCTAGTCCAGTCACAGCAGCAATCTGACCTATGGATCAGGACTAGGCTGTCCTGTCCAAGCTAGCTTCCCCCCAGCAGGTGGGATTGCAGGGCTGTGCCAGGAGTAGTGAGCCTCGCAGCTGGTATATACTGGGAGTCCTTATTGTGTGCCAGTCACTGGGAAGCGATACATCACAATAGCCCCAAGAAGTAGGTGTTGGTGTTTTCATTAGAGTTGAGCAGGGGCACAGAGTGTATTACATAAGTTGGCTAAAACTCAAACCCAGAGCTGTCCACCTTCATTGACTGAGCTTTTACTTATTTATTCCCAACTTCTGAGGTTAGGATCTCCCTTGTGTGCCTGATTGTTTTCAAAGATGTCTTTTATGAATCCAGGACCAGCTTATATTGTAATGGTTATCAGCACATACCCAGGAACAATTTACTTAACATTTCTTAGTTTGTCTATAAAATGGGGATGACAGTGCCTATGGAATAGGATTCTTAATGAGGATCAAATCACAGTTTTACAGAAAAGGCTGAGAACAGTGCTTGGTACATCAGAGCCAAGGCAGGAGGAGGGCTTGTGTGGACACTGGCATTGGGGAGCACAGAGGTTCATGAGCTGTGAAAACTCTGGATGATGAGGAGTGGCCTGGGTTCTGTTTGTTGATCTGACTCCCATACGGCCCATCGGACCAACTGCCATGAACCTTCTAGTGCCTCAGCAGGCCCTGATCCACAGCCCTGCCCTTCTCCTGGGTTCCCTGGGAGAAAGAGGGGGAAATGGAAACACTGGGCCGGGTGGCACCTGCACTCCAAAAGGACAGAGCTCCAGCCGCCTGTATGCGGCAAGACCTAAGAAGCCCTGGGGCCATTGGTGCCAGGCCCAGGGTGGGCAGTGGGATTCTTAACTGCCCAGAGGAGAGAGATGTGCAATCCACCGATGAGACGCTCTTAGAAGGTAAAAATGTTCTCGAGGGGGAGCCAGGAAAGATTTCCCAGCTGATTAGAAAGGCTCCTCTTTGAGGCAAAAGCTTCAAGTGGGTGGCCAGAACGTCACCTTCTACCCCCAGCCAAGCCCCTCACTGAAGCGACAAACTCTGGCCTCTGGGCCTAACAGATTGAGAGACCTTTTGAACCCTCATCAGCAATAAGGACAGGGTCCTCCAAACCATGCCCTCCGCCCTCCTCGGATGCTTCCTCCCCGGGAGGCGCCGCACAAGAGTGTTGAGGGGAGGGGGCGGTTTGTAAGTGGGGGCGCAGATGGGAGAGAAGCAGGTGGGGCAGGAGAAGAAAGAGTAGGAAATAAGCCTGTGGCAGCTCCCCTCTCACACACCCCGGTCCCCAAGCTCTTGCACTGGAGCTGGGGCCGGGGCCGAGCCCGGGGTGGGGGAGGGCGGTGCAGCACCTGCTCCAGCCGTGCGCCAGCCTGCGCCTTCGAGAACATGGAGCCTGTGTGCAAAGACATGCCCCGCGGCCCCGCCTGGGGGCCCTTCTAGACCCTGCGGGCAGCCTGGTGAGTGTGCTCGGTCTGCTTGCGGGGGACCTTGGACACGGGGTCACACGGGGTCAGAAACGCGCAGTCTCCCAGGCTTCGTCCCTTGCTCCAGCCAGGGGAGGGAGAAGGGGCGGGGCCTCGCTTGCCCCGCGTGTGGAAAGTGGGGTGGATTGGTACCCAGGATGCGGTGCTCTGTGGGGGGGTGTTGCTTTGGTCGCTGTCAGCTTCTTTCTGACTTGAGGACAGTTAGGGGAGGAACAAGTTGGGGAGGGGGGCAGAAGCGGGCAGGGGGTCCAGCAGGGGCAGTTGACATCAGCGCAGGAGAAAGGACAGCCACACCCTGGGCCTCGGCCTTTCTTCCTTCCCACCTGTAACCTGTTGAGGCTTGTCCCAGGCCACAGGTGCGAGGCCTTGCCCAAGGCCACAGAATCGAAGCCCAGAACCAAGGACACCTCCCAAGCCGACTGAGCCCCTTTGTAATGGTTGCCAAAAGCCCCCCTGATCATCACTAATAAGTTCCTGACTCCCAATTAAGCCAAGGTGCCCACTCCGCTAAACACCCTATAGCGCCCCAACCCATCACCTAACGCCAGCCTTCCAGCAGGAATTTTCTTTGTCTTGAGGCTATAAAAATTGGCTATTAACTCATGAAAACTGTCAGCTTTCCCTCCTCTGTCAGGAGGTCATCCCACTGCATTCACAGTGCCCACATTATCTCTGCTCTTTGTTCCTAATAAAAACTCACTCCCTTCTGAAATGGCCTGTGTCTGGAAATTCTTTTCCAACCCGCGATCAGACGGCCTCAGTGTAGCCCTTCAGTCATGTTCGTTCCCTCTCAGCTCCTGACCTCACCTCTCCTGGTACCTTCATGCTAAGCCTGTCATCCCCTTCCCTTGTTTATCTTCTTACTCCCCCAACCCCAGCCTATGCCCCACAAGGCTGTTCTCAGAGATGAAGCTCATGCTATATGCTGACGATCCCCTGGCAAGTGATCCCAGTCAGCTAGCACGGCTCTTCTGAGTGCTGCAGACCCTGAAGTGAAGTGAAGCTGAAACAAGTTTCCCACCCTCAGTGCACCTACAGTCTAGTTGGGAGGATAAACTGTGCTTACCTGAAAAAAGAAGAAGTGAGTCCAATGTAGCAAGGCACCATGGGTTTGGGCAGCTTCTCAGCAAGTGTGGCTGACTGACTTCACTTCCACCATAAAAGGCCTGACCAGACTGCCCCAAGAAGGGAGAGGAGGTGATAGGAGCCCAGGGCCTTTCCTAAACGAAGGCCTGTTCTCCATCCATAAAGGCCACACACCCTGAGTACTGTGCCTGTCAGTCCCAGGTGGGCAGATCACTGAGAGCTGTGATGTCACAGACCTCCCAGCAGTCCTTGAGCATGCAGGTCTGATATTGCGGGAGTGCCTCATTGAATAGCTTCCTGCTCAGTACACAAGTACTATGGCAGAACTGTTCCCAGATGGCTGGCCTTTTGATGGGGATGCCTAGATGGTCATTCCCACGTTGGGGCGCCCATAACAGACACTGGATGAAAACTCGAGAGTTGCCCTAGAGACTTGATCCAGCTTGACCCACAGACTAGGATCTTAAAGTTAAGAGATGGGAGTGGGCTTCTGGGGGCCTGCACTGTTTTCTGGCCTCTAGAAACAAAGAGTATTAAGCCTAAAAGGAAAACAATCTGTCTGCTAAGTGAAACAGACATTCCTCAGCCATGTGGTAGGTGGCACACAGAGGGACAGGCAGGTATGCCAAAGAAAATCTTAAACAGACAGGAAAGCTTCTTGTTTTCTTGGGGGCAAGTGACACTCAGTGTTTCCATTGTCTTCCCTTTTCTCCTACTGCCTTTGGCATTACAGTTCTTTGATGTCATAACTGAAATTGCATACTTGTTGGATTTACCTGGTGGTGCATTGGATAAGAATCCCCCTGCTGATGCAGGGGACATGGGTTTGATTCCTGGTCCAGGAAGATTCCACAGGCTACGGAGCAACTAAGCCTGCAAGCCACAACTATTGAGTCTGCATGCTGCAACTACTGAAGCCCATGTGCGCCAGAGCCTATGCTCTACAACACGAGAAGCCGCTGCAATGAAACCTTGTGCACTTCAGCTAGAGAGTAGTCCCCGCTTGCTACAACGAAGACCCACTGCAGCCAAAAATAAAGTTAAAAAAGAAATTGCATACTTGTTTGTAAATTTTATTTCTCAACCACCCTCTAGCCCATTTAATAATTGATTTCTCCATGTTTTCTGGAATTGAGGAAGACACCTGCTACGAAACAAAACAACAGATGAAACAAAATGCCTGCAAACAAATAAAGCAGCATTTACGTGGGTTAACACAAGTCAGATCTGCTAGGCCATTTTCTCAATGATGCCCTGAAAAGAACAATTAGGTCTTTAGTCCTCAGTGAAGATTTGTGGAAATCCCCAAACTGGTGATTTGGCTCTTTATTGCCAAAGAGACTTTGGGGGTGGCCAACAGCATCAGACACAGAGGACACGCAAATATACCAAAGAAACCTTTAACGATGAAAGATTATGCAAACATAGCCTTGGATTGATTTTTTCCAGAAATGTCCTCATCTTCTCTTTTCTCAACCATGCATCAAACTGTGAAGGTCCTAAGAACATTCTCCTCCCCAGCTCAGACTCTGCTCCAGCTTCATCTGGGAAGCATAAGAAGAGCGTATCCCAAAAAGAGCATTCCGGAGTATGCGAACCTCAGAGGTGAGCTGTTTGGTCAGGAGTATGTGGATGTGGTGGGGGGAGGAAGGCAGCATTATACAAGCACACAGAGACTCAAATCAAGAAGTTGAATGCTAGTGTCTTTGAAAGTGAAAGTCACTCAATCATGACCAACTCTTTGCGGCCCCATGGACTATACAGTCCATGGAATTCTCCAGACCAGAATACTGGAGTGGGTAGCTGTTCCCTTCTCCAAGGGATCTTCTCAACCCAGGGATTGAACCTAGGTCTCCCACATTGCAAGCGAATGCTTTACCAGCTGAGCCGCCAGGGAAGTCAATGTCTTTAGACACGCAAAATCGGCATTAACACACTTGGAAAAGAAAAACCTCTATAATCGTTTCACATGTCTTGTGTGTCAAAAAAGTGTGAAAGTACAAAAGTGTAATAGAATAATTTTGAGTTCTGGGTCACAAAAGCATCAGGGTGATGTGAAATCTTGAAAACCAAGTGATGTTTAAGTCTCTCCCCCCCATCCCGAAGTTTCCTGCTGAGGACAACAAGCTTCAGTCCCATCCAGTCACCACCTTCCCCTGGAACAGAGCAGGCAGCGTCTACCTGGAGGGGTAAACCAGGACCTGGGTTCGCACAGTGGCAGCAAATTGCATCTTTCTCTCTTTCAGAACACAACTTCAGAGCAATTCGTGTCCTTATCAAGGTTAGTGCCATCTTTGCTGCAATGTTCTGTGAACCCCCAGGCTGTAATCACAGGTTCCAAGAGAGAAGCCAAGACTGCTGCCACTGCCTACACCTGGTTACGCCCTGGGTCTCAGGGTCCTCCCGACACCACATTTGGGTGCCTTTGGGGCAGCTGGGGGCAGACTAGACAGCTTCCACAGGCACAATGCCATCCAGTTACAAACTACTCCACAGACACGACGTCCTGACAGATGTCAGGACAGAGATACCCAGGGATGTGTGCAGAGCGCCGACTATCCTCCCTTAAAAGATGGGAGATCTGAGGCTCAGGGTAGTGAAGTGACTTGCCTGAGGTCACACAGCTGATAGGGGGCAGAGCCTCCTGATATGCTGGTACCCTCAGTGTTCAGTCTTCACAGCCCTTCGGAAAAGAAACGGTTTGTTCTTTGCCCTTCTCGACCTGAGATGCGTCACATGTGGCGAGTTGGGATACACCTGTGGGAAAACAAAAGCCTCTGAGGATGGGATAAAGTTCAGGTTTACAGATGAGCGAAGGGAGAACCGGGGCTTCTCAAGTGGCGCTAGTGGTAAAGAACCCACCTGCCAATGCAAGAGACGTAAAGAGACTCAGGTTCAATCCATGGGAGGGGAAGATCCCCTGGAGCATGGCATAGCAATCCACTCCAGTATTCTTGGCTGGAGAATCCCATGGACAGAGGAGCCTGGCGGGTTACAGCCCATGGGGTTGCACAGAGTGGGACACGACTGGAGCAACTTAGCACGCACACACAAGGGAGAATCTGGGATCTGAACTTGAATGAAAAAAGGACAAGGAACAGGAGGAAGAAGCCATGTTACTTGATGGAGACCTGGCTGTTTCCAGGGTTTCTCAATCTCAGCAGTGTTGATGTCATCATGGACTTCCTAACCCTGGCCGGGAGGGCCAGCCCCTGCGCTGAGGCTATTGAGGAGCGTTGCCGGCCTCTATCCACTAGATGGCAGTAGCACCTCACGTGTCCCTAGGAACAAAAACGCCCTGGCTGAGAACCACGGCTTGCAGTCAGTTGGTGCTCCGTAGAGCAGCCCCGCAGACGGAGGCGGGTCCTCACCTCACTCTCCTGCCTGCCGCCCGCAGAGCTCCCAGCTGCCCGGGAGGAAGCCCAACACCCGCGGAAGACAGGTCAGCCTCTGCAGTCTCTCTTTCCTCTCCTTCCTGCCACGCCCCTCTTTGCTCTAGTTCTGCACGACTTGTGGCACTTGCCCACGCAGCCGTGCTAGTGTGATGTGCCCACACTCATGCTTCTTTTCTCACCTCAGTTGCTTATCTCCTAAATGCTCTCCAACCTTCAAGGCTTGGCTTGCTGTGGGCATCACCTGGAACTTACCTGAAGCCGTTTCCCTTCCCCCCATCCGAAGACTGAGTCAGGCCCCTACTCTGCGCTCGCAGCACCTTCTGCAGACCTGTCACAGTACTCAGCACCCCGTCCTGTAATGGCCTTGCAGTCCCACTGACTGAGCTCCGGAAGGGCGGGGCTGTGTCTTGTTCATATCTGGGGCATAGTGCCTGGTGTGGCATTCACTCAGCAGGGTTTAGCGAAGAGAAAGTGAAAGTCGCTCAGTCGAGTCCGACTCTTTGCGATCCCATGGACTGTATAGTCCATGGAATTCTTCAGGCCAGAATACTGGAGTGGATAGCCTTTCCGGTCTCCAGGGGATCTTCCCGACCCAGGAATCAATCCCGGGTCTCCTCCTGCACTGCAGGTGGACTCTTTACCAACTGAGCTATCAGGGAAGCCCAGATAAAAGGAAGGGTTTTCTGAAGTGAGCCACAAAGACTAAAAGCACAGGAGCTTGGGAGTCAAGACACCAGGATTCCAGTCCCTAGGTCTGCTACTAGCTAGCCAGGTGACTGCTCCCCATCCTTGAACCGGTTTCCTCATCTGAAGAATCAGAATTTGGACTAAATGTCTAAGGGTCCTTATAAGTTAGAATTGCTGATTCTAGACTGTCTTTTTTCCCATAAATATTTCACTTCAAAGTGTTTCCCAAACAAAGGGTAGGGCCATCCTCTTCCTCTCCCTTCTGAAAGTGTATGGCTTCCTCTAACCTTTTTCAAAGTCTTTTCCTAGTGATGATTTCATTTGACCCTAGAAATAATGATGGCAGCCTGGTAAATATAATTTCAAACAAGAACCATTCTTCCAAACAAGTGACAGAGGTAAAATATGTGTCAAGTGTTACCATCACAGAAGACAGAAGAACATGTGTTTATTTTTCTCCATGCATAGAAACCCATCAGGGTAGTGTGACAGTGGGGTAGGTGATGGGCAGGGAACTTGAACAGTCTTTTCACTGAATAACTTATATTGTTGGATTTTTGAGCTATGTATGGTATCTATTTTAAAAATTAAAGAATAAAACCATATGTATAAAATCAGCTACAAGGATGCCTTGTACAGGACAAGGAACATAGCCCATATTTTATAACTATAAATGGAGTATAACCTTTAAAAATTGTGACTTTGTTGTGTACATGAAACTTATATAATATTGTACATCAACTATACTTCAATCAAAAAGGTAATAAAACCAAACGAATGGCATCATTTCTCAAGCGTCCTTTCAACTGGCCTTAAAAGCAGGTGAGTAGTGAATCTGAGGTCAGTAGCCAGACCACACCTGTCAGAGCTGCTGTAAGAAAACCCTTCCGGCTAACTGCACTTTCAAAAAATCAAGAGAAACATGGGCTGCAAAGCATCACTATAGTCTTCTGGCTTCAAAGTGTTTTAATCTGGTTCACTCCCTGGCAGTAGAGTATAAAAATAAAGCTAAGTTTCATAGCAAGTGCTACCAAAAAGGGAGTTGAAGAATTCAGATGCTAATGCTGAACCTGACCAACTGATTTCTGTCACTTTGCAGCTCCTTGCTGCAAGCCCTGACAGTTATCTAAGGATGAATCTGCTACTGGATGGGCCCCACCTAGAGGCCCATGGACAGAGAACAGACCTAAAAATCAACACATTTAGTGACAGATTTAGTAATGTTGTTAAGTCTCCTGTATTCCTCTCTGTACTACCTGCTCTCTCTCTTCCTTTCCAGATAGTTCTCATAACAATCATAAAATGAGCCCTGTGTAATAGCATTACATAAAGACCAGAGGTTGTATTAAATTTGTAATCATGACCACAGCTTTCCTTTAAGGTGGCACAATACAGAGTATTCCTCTGGGTGTGACTGCCACCTCGGTCCTCTGTAAGGCCTATCCTGTAAGATGAGGTCAACAGAAGCCATATGGTGCAGGTGTGTTTAAATCCATCAGTAGATCAAATGTTAAACTGGATAAAAAAAAAAAAACCTGTTGTTGTTGTTAGTTGCTCAGTCATGTCTGACTCCTTTTCGACCCCACAAACTGTAGCCCACCAGGCCCCTCTGTCCATGGGGTTTCCTAGGCAAGAATATTGGGGTGGGTTGCCATTCCCTTCTCCATGGGATCTTCCCAACCCAGGGATCGAACCTGCATCTCCTGCATTGGCAGGTGGATTCTTTACCATCTGGGGAAGGCCCGGATAAAAGATGGAGAAGAAAGGTAACTTAATTTTCTCACCTAGAGGTTCCGTGGTCACCTGGGGTGTCGATTTATACACATGGATTATCACCTTCTTCACAGTAGTTACACCTTTTCAGATCTTAATATTATCTGGTTACCTTTAGCACTGGACATGCAATTCTTTATTTCAAATACATTCATTTTAATAAACATAATCATTGTTGCTGCTCTACATAATAAGCTAAAATAAGAATCAACACTTAAGTGACTACTATATGTGGATACAGGATGCACGGACGATGAAGGTGCAGTCTGGAATTTTAAGCATATAGGGATTCACTCAGAAAAGGAACGAGGAAAAAAAAGTACTACTTTTTCTGTATCCTTCTAGCAATCTCTGAAGAAACACTGTTTTCCAATATTTTAATATCTACTACAAGAGTAGGAACTACCTTTGTGACACATCGTGTGCTGGGCAGTTATTGGTGCTTGGTGTACATTACAGCTGTAATTTTACAAGCCTCAGTTGCCTTCTAGTTTTTTTTAAGTGATAACGCTACATCGGGTAGACGTCCTGATCTTGTGTCGTACTATTTTAAAAAGTAAAGAAAACCTCTGATTTTATTTTTTATTTTTATTACACACTACAAAATACAATGCATGCTACACAATATGCTGCATAATCTACTAGCAGGGATAGAAGAGCATGACTGGGTTGTTCTTCATCAACCAGGACAACGTTTCCTTAATCAATGTTCTCCAAACCCTGAAAAACAGTTTAAAAAGGAAAATGAGAGAATTCTGTTCTTCTCAAAGATGTGCAATGACTCCTAGAACCTGTAATGATTCCTAGTTTTCATTTTCTGACAGTAGCAAACATATCACTTAAAACTGTTTTATAAAACAACAGCCAACATCAGGAAGAGATAATTAGCCTTATTCTACTTTTTTACAAATGAAAAAAGTTACAAAAAAAAAAAAACAACAACAACGGAGGCTCAGCCAGGTTAATCCCTTGCTTAAGTCAGTCAGGAAGTAGTAGAGTCAGAATTCAAGTTCAGGGACCACCCTCCCCCGCCCCCTCGCAGAACTTGTGCCCTGTAAGGATGACACTGTTCAGAAGACCATTCTATCACACCAAATGCTTCAGAAACTATAGAGTAAAAGTGTCATCAGTGATGACATTTCTTCCAGGTTGTTAAAATAACACAGTCCAGGTATTCTGTTTCTGTTGTAGGAATAATCTTTTTAAAGAATGAGGGCAAACTTCTACAACATATAAGAACATACTATTAGGCCGAACCATATGAAAATGCTACTGTCTGACCATTTTTGACCCACAAAAAGTCATTTCGTGATTCAAATATAAATTATAGTAATTCTTTAATATACTGGTGCATGAATTGGCAAACCAATGGAGTACAGAAGAGTACATTAGTGAAACAGGCCCATGTGTATATGGAAATTTAGTTTACTAGAGTGGTATCTGAAACAAACAAAAAAATGGACTGTTCTATAAGATAATTCTTGTAACTGGCTGTTTCTTGGAAAAAAACTAAAGTTAAACCCTTGCTTCACATTATACCCCCAAATGACCCGTAGACAGGTCAGAGTACTAACTGTGAAAAAGGGGAAAGAACTGTTAATTGTATTTGGAGAAACTGTAGAAATATTTTTTAGAATCTTGGATACAAAAGTCCTTTGTATCAATGTAAACTATGATAAACAAAACATCCAGATTAAAAATATATCTGATGAAAGCCAGGATAAAGTAAAAAAGACAGCAGACAGAAAAATATTTGCCACATATAAAAGAGACAAAAGATTAACATCTGTAATGTATAATAAGAACCTTTATAAATCAAAAAGAAAAAAGACAACAGAACAAGAAAGGATATAGGCAGACAATGCAGAGAATAAGATGATCATTAAGTATGTAAAAGGCACTGTGCTACTTTAATTTGCATTTTCCCAGTCTGCTGTAAGCCCTTTGGAAAACGTTAACCAGAATGCACCTCAACCCTAACAGGTGAGCTAGCATCAGAGCCATCTTACCTTTGACACATAGGAACGGTTTACTCCAGAGACGCGCCTATCTCTTTCCATCAAATACCACTGATATGGATAATGGGCAACCCTTTTTTCCTACAATGAAAGGAAATCATTATTGCAGTTTATGAAGGTGAGTGAGCCAATAGAGAGATATTAGAACTTTAATTAATAAGTGACGTTCCAGAAAAATGGAATCATCACTCATATAAAAACCAAATTAAGATAGAATCTTAAATAAAATCGGACCACTAAACTTTAGAATTAAGACGGTAACCATGATTTCTTACACTTTCTGTTTTAACCAGCATCATTTTTTTCTTTCCTCTTTTTTTTTTAAAGTCATGACTACTTGTTCCTTTTGGGGACACTGAGATGAAAGAACAGTGGTAGGTCACAAGTGAAAGACAATCACAAAGCCAGAAACCAAATACATTGATAATTTATAACTTCCCTGGTGGCTCAGACGGTAAAAGCATCTGCCTACAGGAGACCCGGGTTCGATCCCTGGGTTGGGAAGATACCCTGGAGAAGGAAATGGCAACCCACTCCAGTATTCTTGCCTGGAAATCCCATGGACAGAGGAGCCTGGCAGGCTACAGTCCATGGGGTCGCAAAGAGTCGGACACGACTGAGCGACTTCACTTCACTTGATTAAAGAACTAGTTAGAGAAGAAAATCACAATCCTAAAGTGAAAAACAGGAGCTTGAGCTAAATTCCTAAAGACTTGCAAGAGAAAGTGGGGGGTAAAAAAAAAAAGTCAAGGTAAAAACCTAATTAAGGGGAATTCCCTGGCCGTCCAGTGATTAGGAACTGGCGCTTTCACAGCCAGTTGCCCGGGTTCAATCCCTGATCGAGGAAAGGAGATTTTGCAAACAGCGCGTCAGGGCCAACAAAACAAAACAAACAAATTAAATCAAGGCTAGGAAAAAGTGAAAAACGAGAAGCTACCGAGATATGGATGCGAAAAATTAAAATCAAAATCCAGCCAGAAAAGAGACTTGGGGTGGAGGCAAGACTAATTGACGCCTCTCTCCTCTGCCTAGGTAGGGCTTTCCTGGTGGTTCAGACGGTAAAGAATCTGCCTGCAATGTAGGAGACCCCGGTTCGATCCCTAGGTCGGGAAGATCCCCTGGAGAAGGATATGATAACCCACTCCAGTATTCTTGCCTGGAGAATTCTATGGACAGTGGAACCTGGCGGGCTACAGTCCATGGGATTGCAGAGTCGGGTACGACTGAGCGACTAATACTTCCAATGTTCTTTCTCCTCTGCCTAGGAGTCCGGACTTAACCTCTTTTAATCTCCTACCTTTCCAGCCCCCAGTCTCTGCTCCACCCTCCTGCCCTGGCTTCACCCATCAACCTTACTAAATCCTTACTAAAGTGGAATATGGTGCCGGACGGGTTTCGTTCCGCAAGTCTCCGCTTTTAGGCAATAAAAAAGACTGGCAAGGACGGATCTCAGTATTACCATCTCGGAGAGAGCCTCCGGGTCCTAAGGGCCTCCCGACGCCACCATCCATTACGTAACGACAGCGATGGAATCAGCCGCCGGGCCGGAGAAGCCGTCTTACCTTGCCGCCGTTACTGAACCTGTGGATGCGCGCGGTGGCCATTCCCGGGATGAACAAGCACACGCCCATAACGGCGATCCCGGGAAGAACCTCGAACCACATCGCGACGCCGTTCCGGAGGCCAAACACTCCCTTCCAGGTCCCTTAAAGGTGACCCGGCTTCGATCTCTTCCGGGTAAGCTCCGCGGCTGCGCGCGAGCGGGGTAGGAGTCACGTAAGCCTCCAGAGGAAGCGACGGGGCGCGGCAGGACTCAAGAGGGGCGCGCGCCCGCGCTCTCGCACATTCCTTGCTCCCGCAATCCTCTGCGCTCTCGCACACTCCCTGCTCCCGCAGTCCTCTTTCTGCAGCAGATTTTGCATCAACTTGCAGTCGTGCGCCCGACGTGCAGTAACGCCAGCCAGCCCCGCGCCAGCCAGCAGATCATCGCCGTTTCGGACCTCAAGACTCTAAAAATGGCCGAGCAACTTTCCCCAGGAAAGACGACAGACCAGGTGTGCACCTTTCTTTTCAAAAAGCCTGGGCGAAAAGTGGCTGCAGGCCGCAGAAAGCGCCCGATCTGCAACCAGGAGTCCGGAGACAGCAGCAGCAGCAGTGACGAAGGGAACACTGTGGTTCGCCCGGAAAAGAAGCGAGCGGTCCACAATCCGATGATACAGAAGACCCGTGGCAGTGGTAAACAGAAGGTGGCTTACGGCGACCTGAGTAGCGAGGAGGAGGAGGAGAACAAATCCGAGAGTCTCGGCGTGGTCTATAAGTCCACTCGCTCGGCGAAACCTGTGGGGCCAGAAGATATGGGGGCGACTGCTGTCTACGAGCTAGACACAGAGAAGGAGCGTGACGCACAAGCCATCTTTGAGCGCAGCCAGAAGATCCAGGAGGAGCTGAGGGGCAAGGAAGATGACAAGATCTATCGGGGAATCAATAATTATCAAAAATTCATGAAACCCAAGGATACGTCTATGGGCAATGCTTCCTCGGGAATGGTGAGGAAGGGCCCCATCCGAGCTCCCGAGCATCTGCGTGCCACCGTGCGCTGGGATTACCAGCCCGACATTTGTAAGGACTACAAGGAGA
Source organism: Bos javanicus (assembly GCF_032452875.1). Taxonomy (NCBI): domain Eukaryota; kingdom Metazoa; phylum Chordata; class Mammalia; order Artiodactyla; family Bovidae; genus Bos; species Bos javanicus. The sequence goes on along the minus strand of NC_083897.1, from coordinate 4,039,487 downwards.
CTGGCTTTTGCGGCTTCGGAGACAGCTGCAAATTCCTCCATGACCGTTCAGATTACAAGCACGGGTGGCAGATCGAACGCGAGCTTGATGAGGGTCGCTATGGTGTCTATGAGGACGAAAACTATGAAGTGGGAAGCGATGAGGAGGAAATACCATTCAAGTGTTTCATCTGTCGCCAGACCTTCCAAAACCCAGTTGTCACCAAGTGCAGGCATTATTTCTGCGAGAGCTGCGCGCTGCAGCATTTCCGCACCACCCCGCGCTGCTATGTCTGTGATCAGCAGACCAATGGCGTCTTCAATCCAGCGAAAGAATTGATTGCTAAACTGGAGAAGCACCGAGCTGCAGAAGGAGGTGGTGCTTCAGGTTTCCCAGAAGACCCCGATGAGGATCCAGTTCCCATTACTTAAATTTTCCCATTATTCTCAAATCTCAAAATAAACGTTTTGTTTTGGAAATTTTAACTCTCGTCCTTCCTTTCTAGGGAAAGTGAGTGAGAAGAAAAGGTGGGTGGTGAAGTGGGGTCCTGGATGGATGGCTTGCAAAAGCATCGAGGTAGGTAAAATCTGGAGTTTTACCTGGCATAAATGCTGCCTGTGTGTAACAGTTACTTTTCATAACCCTTTTACATAAATTTGGGGGATTCAACAAAAGAGCTAGAATTTGCTTGAAGTGACCAAAGCTGTGATAAAAACAAGAACTGAGCCTATTTATTATATCACAATTATGCATCACTTAATAATTTACGAAAGTATTTTCACGCATGATCTTTTGGGAGCCTGTAGTACTTCAAAATACACCCCAGCCAAGGTGTGTGTGTTAGGGGTTGGGGGAGCAGTAAGAGTGGGAGAATTAGGATTGGGGACTGCTAGCTAGCCCTGCAACCTGTGTATGGGCACTGCTCCTTGCTCTCCTTGAAGCATAGGTAACTCCTTCCATGGATGATTGAAATGGTCTGTGCTCCAGGGTCCAATATGATAGCCACTAGCTTCATGTGGCTGTTGAACATTTGAAATGTAGCTGGTAGTGACCCTATGCAGTTCTGGACTGAACTTGTGAACCTGCAGAAGGCAAAAGCCTAATATTTTATAATCTGGTGTCTGAAACTGTGTTTTCATAGAGCTGATCATGCCCTATTAATCTATGAACCTGTTTTCCCAACTAGCCTGTGAATTCTTCAGTGACCAGGCCAGTGCTTGGCATATAATAAGCACTTAATAAATAAACTCAGAGAGGTCTGAAAAAGGAGATCGGGGCCAAAGCCTTGAACCCAAGCCGAGGAGCTTTGACTATATTCTTAGGTAAAGAGATTTGGGGAGGGGAACACAATCAAACTTTTTTTTTTTTTAATGTAACAATGGTTACAGGCTATCAGACTGCAGCAAGATGGAAGGCAGGGAGGCCAGTTAGGACAAATGACTAGTAAATTTTTATTGATCTGACTAGAATTTGGGCTGACCCCCAGGGGAAAGATGTAAGAATAAATTGTGGGTTAGAGTTTTTATATTCATATACATTAATCTATTTAAAGATATTCTTTGAGGAGCCACCCTTGTCAGGCACTGTGCCTAGCATACGGGATATTAGCAAAGAAGATAGACATAGCCCCTGACCTCATGGAGCTGGACATCACACAGTGCAGGTTTGATGAGTACAAAAACAAAGTGCACTGGGCTGACCTCTCAGGATTAAACCAATTCCAGCCCTTGAGAGAATTCAGAATCAAAGTCATTTCATACAATGTCATGTATTCTTTAACAGAATGTATTAAGTACAGTGGGGATACATGAGAAGCCTAGCGGGAAAAAAGGCTTAAGAAAGTATGACACAGAAAACAGCATTTAAGGGATGAGACAAAAAAAAAAACAAAAAACCAGGAGAACAGGAAAGAAAAAGTTGTAGAGACAATTGAAGAAAGAGAAACTTAGGTGGCGCTAGTGGTAAAGACGGAGAAGGCAATGGCACCCCACTCCAGTACTCTTGCCTGGAAAATCCCATGGATGGAGGAGCCTGGTAGGCTGCAGTCCATGGGGTCGCTAGGAGTCGGACACGACTGAGCGACTTCCCTTTCACTCTTCTCTTTCATGCATTGGAGAAGGAAATGGCAACCCACTCCAGTGTTCTTGCCTGGAGAATCCCAGGGACGGGGGAGCCTGGTGGGCTGCTGTCTTTAGGGTCGCACAGAGTCGGACACGACTGAAGTGACTTAGCATAGCATAGTGGTAAAGAAACTGCCTGCCAATGCAGAAGATGTAAAATGATGTAGGTTCCATCCCTGAGTCAGGAAGATCCTCTGGAGGAGGCATGGCAACCCACTCCTGTATTCTTGCCTGGAGAATCCCTTGGAAAGAGGAGCCTGGCGGGCTAGAGTCCATAGGGTCACAGAGAGTCTTAACACACACACTGAGGTGGAAGGCAAAGGAAACAGTGTTCTAACAAGTGTTATGGAAAGAAACAGGACAATGAGTAGCAAAAATCGTGGTATGCTCAAGGTATTTTTCATGTTTACAAAGTTTATGATTAAAATTTTTTAAAGAACTATTTTTATTACTCTAATTAAATGGTGCAACTTCATTTCATAGGTGAAAACTAAATAGTTCCTCTTACAAATTAGAAAAAAATTAAATACGGGGGTGGTTCCCTGGTGGCCTAGTGGTTAGGACTCTGGGCTTCCACTGCCATGGCCCGGGTTCAGTTCATGGTCAGGGAACTGAGATCCTGCAAGCCTTGTGGCATGGCCAAAAATAAATAAATAAATATGGGGAGATAAAGAGCATGCCAGCTGAGATGAGTTGCAGCTGGACCCTAAAGGTGCTAACCTAGTCTGAGAGTTCAGAGGAGGCTCCCCTAGGAGATGACCCTCAACTGGAGACCTGTAAATGGGGATTAGGAAGAGTATCCAAGTCAGAGGGTCAGTATATACCAAGGACCTGAAGTGAGAGACTGGCTTCAGCTAAGAACTCCAAGCAGTCCAGGATGCTGGAGGAAAAAGGTGGCCAGGTAGTCAGGGCCAAAGAACAGCCACCTTGCTGTCATGTTAAGGACTCTGGACTTTATCAGAAAGGCAACGGGATGCCATCAAAAGGTTTTAAGAAAGAAAGTGAGCTGATCAGATTTGAATTTTAAAAAGATAAGTCTTCGGTGTGGGGAATGGACTGTAGAATCTGGACACAAGACAGATCAGTCTGGAGGCTGGTGCACCAGTCCACATGATATCATGGCAGACTGGACTAGACTGGGGACTGCAGACATTCATTTAATAGTTTTTTATTTTTTATTTTTTTTTACCCTTCTAAAGCCTTTATTAGCATCAGGTAGATTATTTCATTATAACTTCTTAACTTCAAGACAGCCATTGAAATAACTTGCTGGAGGTTACCTAAGGCCCATAGGAGCAAAATCTCAGTCTGGGATTGGGTAGATAAATACCAAAAGATTAATGTACCCCAATTAAAGGAGCAAAGCTACTGTACAGTAGGTCTCCATACATATCTTAAGTACACAGGTGCCTTGCAAACCTGAAATGCACAAGACCTCCTTGTATATAGTTTGATATTTATAATACATGGATACAACTGAGTTTCTCTGGTGGCATTTGTCAATGGAAGTTGAAGCATTTAAAAAGGTTTGTCATTATGTAATGATGGTGCCTAAAACCTCTATTTCTATGGTATTTTTGTGAATTGCTAGGTTTTATTCACTTTTTAATTCTAATGACATTAATTATAGAAAACTGTACAAGTAAGTTCAGAGTACTAAAATAAGCAAATGAAATACTTTTTCCAGTTTAGAATTTTCAAATCAGGACTGTCTCTTCCAAACATTCAGGCATTTTTTTTTCTTTTTAGGAATGGGAAGGAGTAAAATTGATAGGATTAGTGTGAAGAAAAGCCATCTTTTCAATGTAGTCTTTACAAAAATGACATAAAACCTTCTCTATATTTGAGCATATAAGCCTCATATAGGAGAATTCTAACCATTACAAAGTTAAATCTAAAACATTCAAGCATGACAGCATAAAAATATTCAAAAAACTTGATTTGGGTTACTATATAATTCCATAAAGCTAAAGTTACATTTAAGTATAAACTTTCAGTAAATATGGCAACAGCAAACATCAAAAGCATATTTGCCAGCAGTTTCCCATACCTCTGTATAAAATAGTATTCCAAAGAAGCATGACTGGATAGCAGAATTACCCATTTTTCTTAAGACTTTCATCACCAGTATCACCCTATGCCCCACTATTGTTGGGTGAAGTGCAAGTTATCATGAGACGGTTTTTCCCTTGGAAAAAAGATAAGGAGAAACTAAGGAAGAAAATATAGATTTAAAACTTATCTGTGGTTGAGCCAAAACACCCCAATTTGTCTACATTTTAGTAAATGTCAGGCAAATTGAAGTAGTTTCGGTCCCAGTAGCTGCCAGAATAAAGCCAGTCCTGGGCTCCGCTGTAGGGATTAGGGCCTTGATGGAACCACCTCGTCTTCCAGTCCTCTGACTTGGACCTGTTCTTGCGTGCCACTCTTTGTTTCTCCTCGAGTCGCTTTTTTTCTTCACTGGCTTGATCCATTTCCCCGTTCTCCATGGCTCTGATGTCAGGTCACAGCCTGCAGTCTGTCTTAGGAAGCGTGCTCTCCATCTCCTTGTCTACTTCATTCAAAACCATTGCAAAGCTAGTAAAATTATACATCTGGGCCGAATTCGGAGGCTGCGGGGCTATTTGCCACAGGAGAACGCTCCCGGGGATGACAAACATGCTCTGGAATTCTGGCACTGGCATTTCATACGACTCCTCAGAAGCACTCACCTGTTTGCTGTTCTTCTTCTCTTCAGTATTTTTCTTATCATTTTTTTGGTAAGCATCAAATGTGGCCAGGTCAACACTGTATAAACATTCTGTCCACTTCCCGTAGAGAGCACAGAGCTTCTTTTTGCTTTTATCTTGAATGTAGCCTTCAACTATGTGTAATTCTTTACCAAAAAGGCCACATGGCTTAAAATTCAACATGCATTTGTCCGCAGTCTTGTGGTTTGTGATCTCCACATTCCCATACTGCTCGATCCAGAGCTTTCCCACAATGATGTTGTGCACACAGCAGGTAGGATTTGTCCATGTATATGCTTCATTGTGTTCAAGAAGCTCCAGTGCTATGGTTCCTTTGGGTTTTGCTTCTATGCTTTTCCCCCAGAACTTCAGTTTGGGACAGATTGAGCCATGAAAGATGAAATCATTGTTTAATCCTTCAGCATGAAATGCACTAATGGGTGGGTGATGGCTGACCTGCTCAGAGATGAGTCTGAAACCAAGGTCATCTCGAGCTAATTCATAAGTCTCTCCCAGAAGTGGGTTGAAAGGCTTTTCAGTGCATTCCCACTGAGAAGCAACAGCAGAGACAGCAAAGGTAGCTCCCCACTGCATCCTTTCCACAGGATCTGCAAACGAACTGGCCTTGTGGATGAGGTACTCATGCTCCATAAATTCAGTGAGTCGCTGGAGGAAGCTCAAAGGCTCATTAAATATAACTGGCATGGTGATCTTGGAGAGTTCCGTTCAGATACATTTTCTGAGGCTGCTCCAGATACTGAAGTCATTTCTGGAAAACATAGGGGAGGGCAGGCTTGTTCTGTGTTTTTTGATGCCTTTGAAGAATGCGTCTCCACCACCAGAGTCCTTGCCTTCCGACATTCTGTGCTGTCTACTGCTCGGGTGCTCTGCTTCCTCTTTCAAGGAGTGCGTGGTCAGTCACTGCTTCCAGCCTGCTCAGGGACAGAACTCGCCCTCTCTAGAGATTCTCAGAGGCGGGGAGCCTTTGACCAGAGACTGCTCTAATTCGTGATGTTCAGTGGCTAGAGTCGCCAGCGCTTCTGATAAAATTTTGGTTTTTTTCTTGTTCCTGTTCCAATTTCAAATTCCTTCCCTGGGCTGGGGCCGGGGCTCTCCCTGGCGGCGCACTCCGTCCGGTGCGGCTCGCGCCGCCCAGGGCTGCTCGAGGCTCCCGCACGAATGCGCTCGGTCTGTCCTTCCGCCTTTTTGCCAGCCCAGCCGGGAGGCGCGATCCAGGGTGACACCGCAAGGTCCCTAAGTCACCTTCGCGCGGCCCGCCCCCGGCTCCGGAGAGGTCGAGCAGGGAGAAAGGCGCGGCCCAGGACCAACGCCCTGGCCGCCCGCGGTCTGCGCTGGCCCCTCGGCTGCACCGCCGACCTCCGGGGCTCCCGCTGGCCTAATAAATAGTTTTGAGCACCCACTATATGCCAGGCATTGAGTTATGCGCTGGAAAGGAAAGGAAAGTCGCTCAGTCGTGTCCGACTCTTTGCGACCCCTGGACTGTAGCCTACCAGGCTCCTCCACGGAATTTTCCAAGCAAGAGTACTGGAGTGGGTTGCCATTTCCTTCTCCCAGGGGATCTTCCCAACCCAGGTCTCCCGCATTGCAGGCAGACACTTTACCCTCTGAGCCACCAAGTCAGGTGGTATGCACTGCAGATACAGCCAAAGCAAAGGCACTCGAATCCCCACACTCTAGAACTTACATGAGAGAGCATAGCAGAATCGCACGTGCATAATATATAATAAATGGAGCTAAGTGCTATAAAGAACACTGGAGCAAGGTAAGGGGATGAGAGAGCAGTGGGCAGCAGGGAGGGGGCATGTTATTGTATATAGGGTGGTCAGGGAGGATCTCTTTCTGATAAGGTGACATTTGAGCAGAGACCTAATGAAGCAGATAATCTGGGAGAACAGCATTCCAGATAGAGGACACTCAGTACAAAAGCCCTGAGGCAGGAAAGTGCCCAATTTGTCCTGAGAACAGTGAGGAAGAAATTTAATGATCTGTTTTGGGGAGCCCATACAGAATGAACTCAAGGAAGAGGAAAGAACTCTAAGATGAGATAAGAGAAGTAATGGGGGTGAGGGCAGACTGTGTACAGCTTTATGAGCCATTGCAAGAACTTGAGGTTTTATTGTCAGTGACAAGGAGGGTCACTGGGAGGTTTTAAGCAGAGGACTCACATGATCTGACACTGGCTTTAGAGAGGATCCTTCTGGAACTTATGGGGAGTAGTGGAAATGTTTTATATCTTAACTGGGGTGTATGTTACACTAGTGTCTACATTTGTCAAACTCATTGGAATGTACATGTATGTGCATTTCACTGTATGTGATTAATATTTCATTAAGAAATACCTTCAAGTCAAAGGAGAAAAAAGAAACTGGTTGCTATATAGAAAATACTCCAGGGTAGGCAGGTCAAGGGATGAAGCGGAGAGATCAGAAGGCTACTGCTATTGTCCAGGTAAGAGATGGTAAGTGCCCCAAACCAGGTGGAGATGAGAAGGGGTCAGATTCTAGATGTAGTCTGAAGGTAAAACTGACAAGGTGTCTTGGCAGGTTAGATATGAGGTGTAAGATAAAGAGAAGAGTCAAGGTGACTCCAAGATTTTTGACTTGAGTAACTGGGTGGAAAGTGGTACCATTTAGTGAGATGAAGAGAGGCACATACAGAAAAGTACATAAAACACAACTTTGCAGTATAACAAGTAGCTACATAGGAAGCATTGGCATAACCACCACCCAGGTCAAGAAATACAAAAATAACAATGCTCAAGAAGCCCCTCAAGTATCCGGATTCTCCAGATGGCACACACAGGTAACCACTCTGCTGATTTTTATGGTAATCACTCCCTTGCTCGTTTTCCATTGATCTTCCTCTTTAGCTATTTCTCTCTCCTTCCCTCTCGCCAAGCAAAGAATAATGTATACTTAGTATCTTTCATTTTCTTGTAACAGCTTTACTGAGATACAACTTACATATCATATAATTCACCGTTTTAAAATATGCCCTTGAGTGGCTTTTATTCACAAGTATATTCACAAGGTTGTGCAACCATCCCCACTATAATTTCAGAACATTTTCTCAATACTTCAAAAAGAAAAGCATACCCTATATCTGAAACTAACACAATAGTGTAAATCACCTATGTTCCAATAAAATTAAAATTAAAAAAATTTTGCTAATAATAAAAAAGAAAAGCATACCCATTAGCAGTCATTCTCCATCTCCCCAGTCATCCAGCAATCCTTCTGTCTCTATATATTTGCCTTTCCTGGACATTTCATATCAGTGGAATCATATTGGGTTGGCCCAAAAGTTCATTTGGGTTTTTTATGGAAAGCCTGGACTGAACTTTTGGGCCAACCCAATACAATGTGTGGCCTTTTGTGTCTGCCTGCTTTCATTTAGCATGTTCTCAGGGTTCATCCATGTTGTCGAGTATATCAATACATTCCTTGATGTGGCTGAGTAATACTCCATTTTACGGAGATACTACCTTTTGTTTATCCATTTATCAATTGATGGACTTTAGATTGTTTCCACATTTTGGCTATTATGAGTAATGATACATTCATGGACACATACTTCTGTGTCTAGGTATATCTTCATTTCTCTTGGGGAGATATATAGGAGTGGAAATGCTGTTATATGGTTAACTGCTTAACCTTTTAAAAACTGTTTTTTAACTGAAGTGAAATTCACATAACATGAAATTAACCAGTTTAAAGTGAACAGTTTGGTGGCATTCACAATGTTGTAAAACTACTGTGCGTGCACGCTCAGTCACTTTAGTCATGTCCAACTCTTTGTGACCTCATGGACTATAGCCCGCCAGGCTCTGCTGTCCAGGCAAGAATACTGGATTCTCCAGGCACGAATACTGGAGTGGGTTGCCATGCCCTCCTCCAGGGGATCTTCCTGACCCAGGCATCTCTATGTCCCCTGCATTGGCAGGCAGGTTTTTTACCACTAGCATCACCTGGGAAGCCCTATGAAACTACTAGCTCTGTATAATTCCAAGACATTTTCATCATCCCAGAAGAAAACCTCATACCCATTAAGTAAATGCTCCCAAGTCTCTCCTCTCAGCATCTTCTGGCAACCACCAATCTTCATTGTTTCCGTGGATTTAGCTATTCTAGATACTTCATGTAAAAGGAATCATACAGTATATAGTCTTGTGTCTGGCTTTCACTTAATACAATGTTTTCAAGGTTCATTCACATTGTAGTATGTGTATGTATCAGCACTTCCTTTTTGAAGCAGAATAATATTCCATTGTATGTATATACCACAATTTATTATCCATCTTTCTATTGATGGATATTTTTGTATTCTCCACCTTTTGGCAATTGTAAATAGTGCTGCTCTGAAAAATGAGTGTATATATTTTTGAGTACCTGTTTTTTAATTCTTTTGAGGATTCACCTAGGAGTAGAATTGCTGGGTCATATGGTAATGCTATCTTTAACTTTTTGAAGCACTGGCAAACTGTCTTCTTTTAGCAGCTAAGGCATTTTATTTAGGAAACCCGAACAAACTTTTTTTTTGATTTACGTATTTTTAATTGAAGGATAATTGCTTTACAGTATTGTGTTGGTTTCTTCCATACGTCAACATGAATCAGCCATAGGTATACATATGTCCCCTCCCTCTTGAACTTCCCTCCCACCCCTCTACGTCTGAACAAATTTTTGGCCAACCCAATATATTTCTACCAGCAGTGTAAGAGGGCTCCAATTTCTCCACATCACCGGCACTTGTTATTTCCCTTTTTCTTAATAGCAATCCTAGTAGATGTGAAGCAGTATCTCATCATGGCTTGGATTTGTACTTTCCTAATGAGAAGGAAATGGCAACCCACTCCAGTATTCTTGCTTGGAGAATCCCATGGACGGAGGAGCCTGGTGGGCTACAGTCCATGGGGTCGCCAAGAGTCGGACACGACTGAGTGACTTCACTTTCACTTTCTTAATGATTATACAGTGGAAGTGAGAAATAGATTTAAGGGACTAGATCTGATAGATAGAGTGCCTATGATGAACTATGGAAGGAGGTTCATGACATTGTACAGGAGACAGGGATCAAGACCACCCCCATGGAAAAGAAATGCAAAAAAGCAAAATGGCTGTCTGGGGAGCCCTTACAAATAACTGTGAAAAGAAGAGACGCAAAAAGCAAAGGAGAAAAGGAAAGAGATAAGCATCTGAATGCAGAGTTCCAAAGAATAGCAAGGAGAGATAAGAGAGCCTTCCTCAGTGATCAGTGCAAAGAAACAGAGGAAATCAACAGAATGGGAAAGACTAGAGATCTCTTCAAGAAAATTAGAGATACCAAGGGAACATTTCATGCAAAGATGGGCTCAATAAAGGACAGAAATGGTATGGACCTAACAGGAGCAGAAGATATTAAGAGGTGGCAAGAATACACAGAAGAATTGTACAAAAAAGATCTTCATGACCAAGATAATCATGATGGTGTGATCACTCACCTAGAGCCAGACATCCTGGAATGTGAAGTCAAGTGGACTTTAGAAAGCATCACTATGAACAAAGCTAGTGGAGGTGATGGAATTCCACTTGAGCTATTCCAAATCCTGAAAGATGATGCTGTGAAAGTGCCACACTCAATATGCCAGCAAATTCAGAAAACTCAGCAGTGGCCACAGGACTGGAAAAGCTCAGTTTTCATTTCAATGCCTAAGAAAGGCAATGCCAAAGAATGCTCAAACTACCGCACAATTGCACTCATCTCACACGCTAGTAAAGTAATGCTCAAAATTCTCCAAGCCAGGCTTCAGCAATACATGAACCATGAACTTCCAGATGTTCAAGCTGGTTTTAGAAAAGGCAGAGGAACCAGAGATCAAATTGCCAACATCCTCTGGATCATCGAAAAAGCAAGAGAGTTCCAGAAGAACATCTACTTCTGCTTTATTGACTATGCCAAAGCCTTTGCCTGTGTGGATCACAATAAACTGTGGAAAATTCTGAAAGAGATGGGAATACCAGACCACCTGACCTGCCTCTTGAGAAACCTGTATGCAGGTCAGGAAGCAACAGTTAGAACTGGACATGGTACAACAGACTGGTTCCAAATAGGAAAAGGAGTACGTCAAGGCTGTACATTGTCACCCTGCTTATTTAACTTCTATGCAGAGTACATCATGAGAAACGCTAGGCAGGAAGAAGCACAAGCTGGAATCAAGATTGCCAGGAGAAATATCAATAACCTCAGATATGCAGATGACACCACCCTTATGGCAGAAAGTGAAGAGGAACTACAGAGCCTCTTGATGAAAGTGAAAGAGGAGACTGAAAAAGTTGGCTTAAAGCTCAACATTCAGAAAACTAAGATCATGGCATCTGGTCCCATCACTTCATGAGAAATAGATGGGGAAACAGTGTCAGACTTTATTTTTGGGGCTCCAAAATCACTGCAGATGGTGACTGCAGCCATGAAATTAAAAGACACTTACTCCTTGGAAGGAAAGTTATGGCCAACCTAGATAGCATATTGAAAAGCAGAGACATTACTTTGTCAACAAAGGTCTGTCTAGTCAAGGCTATGGTTTTTCCAGTGGTCATGTATGGATATGAGAGTTGGACTGTGAAGAAAGCTGAGCACCAAAGAATTGATGCTTTTGAACTGTGGTGTTGGAGAAGACTCTTGAGAGTCCCTTGGACTGCAAGGAGATCCAACCAGTCCATTCTAAAGGAGATCAGTCCTGGATGTTCTTTGGAAGGACTGATGCTAAAGCTGAAACTCCAATACTTTGGCCACCTCATTCGAAGAGTGGACTCATTGGAAAAGACTCTGATGCTGGGAGGGATTAGGGGCAGGAGGAGAAGGGGACAACAGAGGATGAGATGGCTGGATGGCATCACCGACTCAATGGACATGAGTTTGAGTGAACTCCGGAAGTTGGTGATGGACAGGGAGGCCTGGCTACAATTCATAGGGTCGCAAAGAGTCGGACACGACTGAGCGACTGAACTGAACTGAATGACTAATGACTGAGCATCTTTACATGTGCATGTTAGCCATTGTATGTCATCTTTGGAGAACTGTCTATTCAAGTCCTTTACAGATTTTTTAATTGGGTTTTCTGACTCTGGGTTGTTCAGTTGTAAGAGTTCTTTATATATTCTGGCCCATATCAGATATATAATGTACAAAATTTTTCTCCCAATCTGAGTTGTCTTTTTACTTTCTTGTTGGTAGTCTTTGAACCACAAAAGCTTTTAATTTTGATGGAGTACAATTTAACCACTTTTCTTGTTATTCATGCTTCTGGTGTCACATCTGAAAATACATTGATAAATCTGAAGTCATAGAAATTTACCCTTATGTTTTCAAGAGTTTTATAGTTTTAGCTCTTTCATTTAGGTTTTTGATCCATTTTAATTTTTGCGTACAGCATGAGATAAGGGTCTGATTTCGTTCTTCGGCCTGTGACTATCCATTGATCTAGCACCATTTGTTGAAAAACCATTGAATGTTCCTCGCACTCTTTTAACATGAATCAGTTGACTGTAGCCAAGTGGGCTTGTTTCTGGACTCTCAGTTCTACTCTATCCACCTATATGTCTATTCTTATGCCAGTACCACAAGGTCTTGATTACTGTCATTTTCTAGACAGTTTTAAAATCATAAGTGTGAACCTCCCTATCGTTTTGGATGTTCTGGATCTCCAAAATTCTTTATGAATGTTTGAGTCAGCTGATCAACTTCTACAAATAAATCAGCTGGGATTTTAATAGAGATTTCACTGAATCTGTAAATCAATTTAGGGATTATTTCCATCTAAATAATGTTAACTAATATAGGGAATTCCCTGGTGGTCATGTGGTTAGGACTACATGCTTTCACTGCATGGGGTCTGGGCTTGACCCCTCGTCAGGAACTAAGATCCTGAAAGCTGAAAGCTGGCAAGGCCAAAAATAAATAAATAAACAATATTAATTAATAGTAATCTTCTAATCAAACTCAGTGAACATAGGATGGTTTTCCATTCATTTTAATCTTTAATTTCTTTTACAATTATTCAAGGTGTTCATTTCTAATCCTTTTTATCTGTATAGGATCAGCAGTAATGTGCCCTCCTCATTTCCTTTGTTTTTTTCTTTTTTGGCCATGCTGCATGTCTTGTGGATATAAGTTAAACCCAGGCTGGGCAGTGAAATGGTAAGTTCTAACCACTGGACTGTCAGGAAATTTCCTATTGATTTCTGATTCTAGTCATTTGAATCCTCTTCTCTTTTGTTATTTTTGAGTCAATCTAGCTAAAAGTTTGCCAATTTTATTGATCTTTTCAAAGAACCAACTTCTGGTTTCATTGATTTTTCTCTGTTTTTTTTTGTAGTCTCTCTTTCATTACTTTCCTTCTAGTCTTTATTATTGCCTTCCTAATGCTTGCTTTAGGTCTAGTTGGAGAATACACTTTTCCAGCGGTTTGTTTTTTTTTTGGATATTCTGGGTCTTTGTTGCTGCACTCAGACTTTCTCTAGTTGTAGTGAGAGGGGGCTACTCTGTTGTGGTGTGCGGGCTTCTCACTGCGGTGGTTTCTCTTATTGCAGAGCACGGGCTCTAGGGCACACGGCCTTCAGTAGTTGCAGCACGTGGGCTCAGCAGTTGTGACGCATAGGCTTAGTTGCTCTGGGGCATGTGAGATCTTCCTGGACCCGGGGATCAAACCCCGGCATTGGCAGGTAGATTCTCAACCACTGGACCACGGGGAAGCCCACCATTCATGTCTTAGTGCATCAGAATCAGCTTCCGATTTATAGTGATTTAATTCCAGTGAGACATAAAGCATTCCTATATACTTCTCTTCTCTTCTGTCCCTTTTCATGATACATAGTACATCTATAAATGTTACAAACTAACAATACAGTATTACAGAGGTCCCCAACCCCCAGGCCACAGACTGATACCACCCTGTGGCTTGTTAGGAACCAGGCCACACAGCAGGAGGTGAGTGGTGGGTGAACAAGCATAGCTCCATCTGTACTTACAGCTGTTCCCCCTCCTGTCAAATCAGCAACAGCGTTAGATTCTCAGAGAAGCACAATAAATGTAATGCGTCCAAGTCATCCTGAAACCACCCCTACCACCACCCCGGTCCATGGAAAAACTGTCTTCCATGAAACTGGTCCCTGGGGACTGCTGTGTTATTACATTATTTGTATACTTTTATGACTTTTATAGGACCTAAGAAATGAAAACAATTATATATTTATACCTTCTGTTATATTAACCTTCTTTTTATCATTTCTGATTCTCTTTATTTATTCTGGTAGATCTGAAAAACCATCTGGAGTCATTTTCTTAGCCTAATACATGTTTGTTCCACCCACCTCTTTTGTGCTATTATTGGAAAATATATTACATTTCTGTTGTAAACCCAACAATACAGTACAGATATATTATTTTATACAGTTAATATATAAATTAGTTGAGAGAAGAAGGGAGAAGAAATGCACATTTATACTGTTTTTTAATAATTCAGTTCAGTTCAGTCGCTCAGTCGTGTCTGACTCTTTGCAACCCCATGGACTGCAGCACGCCAGGCTTCACTGTCCATCACCAACTCCCAGAGCTTGCTCAAACTCATGTCCATCGAGTCGGTGATGCCATCCAGCCATCTCATCCTCTGTCATCCCCTTCTCCTCCTGCCCTCAATCTTTCCCAGCATCAGGGTCTTTTCCAATGAGTCAGCTCTTCACATCAGGTGGCCAAAGTATTGGAGTTTCAGCTTCAGTGTCAGTCCTTCCAATGAATATTCAGGACTGATTTCCTTTAGGATTGACTGGTTTGATCTCCTTGCAGTCCAAGGGACTCTCAAGAGTCTTCTCCAGCACCACAGTTCAAAAGCATCAATTCTTCAGTTCTCAGCTTTCTTTATGGTCCAACTCTCACATGCATACATGACTACAGGAGAAACCATAGCTTTGAGTAGACAGACCTTTGTTGGCAAAGTAATGTCTCTGCTTTTCAATATGCTGTCTAATTGGTCATAGCTTTTCTATCAAGGAGCAAGCGTCTTTTAATTTCATGGCTGCAGTCACCATCTGCAGTGATTTTGGAGCCCCCCCCCAAAAAAAAATTATTATACAACTACTATTGGTTTGTAACCTCAGGAGTTCCCTGAGGGAAATCTGAAATTGACCCCCTTACATGGAGCATAAGGAGAGACCAATAAAAGAGGCAGACCACTCCATATTTTCAGGTTGCAGTTTTAATAAGCAAGGGAAGTTACATAGGAGGCTTGTCCTGAGTAGCTGCAAGCTGAGTAAATCCCGCATCCACCCACCAGATTCACTCTCGTAACAACTTTCATATATGATGTACAGCAGTGTTAATTATATTTATTTTTCTTATAACTTGAAGTTTGTACTGTAAACAGACAATGTGGAGTGCCATTCCAGTTCTACAAGGATCAAGTCATTGGCCACTGCAGTCACTGACCTACAAGGCACCCTGAAAGAATTTAGGATGAAACACTGTGTGTTTTAGATATATGGGCCCCTAGATAGTTAAAATGCATATCTAAGGAAGAATTTCAATGACCCCATTATTCTTGCATCTTCCCATACTTAGAAAAGTACTAAAATCATTAACTGAGATACTTGATCCTCATGAGCAGTAAACTTTCACCAAGATCTTGACTGCACTATATGTACTAGCTCTTCCCCTACCTTTTCGAAACTATTTCTCAGAGTTTTCTGAAAGGCTGTCTCCTGGGCTACAGTCCTCAGCAAGAGTCAGAATAGATTTAACTCACGGTTTTTACATTGTGTTTTTTCCAGTACCTTTTGATTACTTTCGTTCAACTGCCCCTCCTCCCACCTCCACCTCTGGTAACCACAAATCTGTTATCTTTTTCTGTGAATTTGTTTGAAGTTTAACTGACCTACAATATTAGGTTAGCTGCTAGTATACAGCATAGTGATTCCATATCTATATACATTTCAAAATGATCACCATAATAAGTCTACTTACCACTGAGCAATATCCTTATGAGAAGAAGAAATGTGGATACAACAAGAAATCAGGGGCCTTCCCTGGTGGTCCAGTGGTTAAGAATCTGCCCGCCAGTGGAAGTGACATGGGTTTGATCCCTGCTTCTGGAAGATTCCACATGCCTCAGGGCAACTAAGCCTGAGTGCTACAACTACTGCCTGCACTCTAAAGCTCCACAACGAGAGAAGCCACTGCAATGAGAAGCTTGCATACTATAAATAGAGAGTGGCCCCCGCTCACCACAACCAGAGAAAGCCCGTGCACAGCAAGGAAGACACAAGCAGAGCCAAAAAAAAAGAAACATCAGGGGTGCATGTACATAGAGGAATGACCATGTGAGAACATAGTGAAAGATAGCCATCTGCAAGCCAAGGAGAGAGTCCTCAGAAATAAAACATGCTGATGCTTTGAGCTTGGAGTTCTAGCCTCCGGAACTGTGAGAAAGTAAGTATCTGCTGTTTAAGCTGCCCAGTGTGTGGTATTTTGTTATGGCGGTCCTAGCAAGGTAATATAGGGCTTACTTTGGCCACCTGATGGGATTCCCTGGTTGCTCAGATGGTAAAGAGTCTGCCTGCAATGTGGAAGACCTGAGTTCGATCCCTGGGTTGGGAAGATCCCCTGGAGAAGGAAATGGCAACCCACTCCAGTATTCTTACCTGGAAAATCCCATGGACAGAGGAGCCTGGTGGGCTACAGTCCATAGGGTTGTAAAGAGTCAGACAGGACTGAGTGACTTCACTTTGGCCACCTAATGTGAAAAGCCAACTCATTGGGAAAGACCCTGATGCTGGGAAAGACTGAGGGCAAGAGGAGAAGCGAGCAACAGAGGATGAGATAGCTGGATGGCATCATCAACTCAGCAGACATGAATTAGAGCAAACTTGGGGAGATAGTGATGGACAGGGAAGCCTGGCATGCTGCAGTTCACGGGGTCACAAAGAATTGGACATGACTGAGAGACTGAGCAATGACAACAGGTGGCGCTAGTGGTAAAGAACTTGCCTGCCAAAGGTAATTCATATAGGACCCTCTAGTAAGTCTTTCATGTAAGTTACTGTACCTTTCATTCCAGCATTTCCAATTCTTTTTTTATATATAATTTATTCTTGTTGAGTTCTCTATTTCATACAACATCGTCTCATACTTTTATTTCTTTAAGCATGGTTTTCTTTAGTTCTTTGAATGTATTTGTAATGGATACTTTGAAGTCTGTTACATCTGATACCTGGTTCTTCCCGGGTGGTTCAGTGGCTGAGACTTTGTGGTCCCAATGCAAGGGGGCCTGGGTTTGGTCTCTGGTCAGGGAACTGGATCCCACATGCTACAGCTAGGACCTGGCACAGTCAAATAAATAAATATTTTTTAAAAATCTGACACCTGGTTACTCTCACAGATAGTTTTTGTTGCCTGTTGCTCCCCAAATATGTGGGTAATACTTTTCTGTTTCTTTGTATATCTCCTAATATTTTCATTGGAATCAGGGTGTTTTAGGTAATATACTGACTCTGGGTGTAGGCTCCCCAGCCACCACTCTGGGCTTCTTATTGTTATTTGCTTACTGAGAGGCTGGATCATTAATGAAGCCTCTCCTTGCTCTCCATGCCCCACTGTACCCTCCCAGCGTACACCTCTCATGTTGGTCCTCAAGGAGTATGGCCTTGGTGAACCCGTAGTCTCCCAAGATGACAGTGGTTTTGACAGGTTTTTCTGTCTCTTTTCCTGACAGTACCCAGCTGTTAGACTCCTTTATTTGCAAGATTGTTGTTCTACTGTCTTCTATAGCACCCTGAGGCATAAACTGCTCTACTGTCCACCCCAATCAAATGAGAGCTCCTTTGGAGGACCAGTTCCTGAGGTCACTGTTTGAGCTTTGTTCTGCACCTAGGAGGGCTCCTTACACAGTTCTCTTCTTAGAGGAGCTGGCCTACAGTTTAGTTTATATCTCCACTGAATCTAATAATCTTAAATCCTCCCAAAGAGCAAACTCCTCCTTTTACCATGACCTCCACTGTGTTTCCCACTCCAGTACTCTTGCCTGGAAAATCCCATGGATGGAGGAGCCTGGTGGGCTGCAGTCCATGGGGTTGCTAGGAGTCAGGCATGACTGAGCAACTTCATTTTCACTTTTCACTTTCATGCATTGGTGAAGGAAATGACAACCCACTCCAGTATTCTTGCCTGGAGAGTCCCAGGGACAGGGGAGCCTGGTGGGCTGCCATCTATGGGGTTGCACAGAGTCGGACACGACTGAAGTGACTTAGCAGCAGCAGCAGCAGCCACTGTGTTTGAGAATACCCTTAAAGCTCAAATTTCCTCATCCCGTGTTGCTAATGAAGTCAGTTCCTTTGGGATGAGATTACCGACTGTTTTGTGACCTCCCCCAAAGAAAAAGCTCCAAGTCAAGACTCTGGGGTTGAGGGCTGAGGTTGTTCCTTTCTGTGTAACCGCCACACTTTAGGACTTGAGTGCTAGGTAGAGGTGCGGCAATAGACTCAGGTCTTCTCAGCTTGCCTCTAACGGTATGGAACCACCATATCAGCCAGGGCAGTGGTGATCAGGGCCCCAGTATTTTCGGCCCCACCATGCTCAAGATAGAGCCTCTGTCCCACCAGAGGGAGCTGGGTGAAAGAAGGGACCCCGACCTTTCAGCCACATTACCCCAGTACTTAGCCATAGCAACAGGTAGCCAGAGGCAGGATGAGAAATGGCAATGTCTTGCCCTTCCGAGGAAGATAGCCCTCTATGGGAGCTACAAAGAGAGGGAGCCCTGTATTCTTGGCTACACCAGTCTGGAATGGAGCTTCCATCTCACTGAGCTGGGAAGTGGGAGGAAGAGAGCAGCCTTGGTTCAAATACCATAGGCTCTTGCTGTTCTTATAGAATCTTAGTAGATCTTTCTTTCTTTCCTTCCTTCTTTCTTTTTGCTGCATCACATGGGAACTTAAGTTTCCCAACCAGAGATCAAACCTGAGCCCCCTGAAGTGGAACCATGGAGTTTTAACCACTGAACGGCCAGGGAAGTCCCAGTAGATTTTCTTGGATAGGTATTTTCTTCATTTGGTGTATACTCTTAGGATTATTTCCAGAGACTGTAAATGGTTGTTGTTTTTTTTTTAAATAATCTTCACCAGTTTCACTGGGGAATGGGTCCATGGAGCTCCTCATGCCATCTATAAGAATTCAGTCTTTCCTCCCATTTCCTCTTTAGCTCACCAAAAAGCCTTCTTTTGGCCTTACCGTTTCTCAGGGACATTATTAGTGATGACCAATATCTTGTTTCCCTTCCTTCTGGGGCACAGGAGACTACACTTCTAAATACCCTGAATTACACAATGCCACATGGCTAGATCTGACCAAGGAAATGTGAACAGAAGCAATATCTGCACAAAGCCTCTATGTGAGTCTCCAGTTTCTCCCTTCCCCTGCCCAAGTGAACCTGGAAGCCTCCTGTTGAGATGGTGAAGTTAACATATCAAAGCATAATCAATTTTTAGTCACCCCAGGGGGGACAGCTGTTTTGATGAGTTTTCTGGACCTGATGCAGACTTAGGGAAAGGGACAGTCTTGTCTCACACCACTGAAATTTCTGGTGTTGTCTGTATTGCAACATCGTCTACCCTGTCTTGATAAATTCAGCATTCCAGGAAATTCCCTGGTGGTCCAGTGGTTAGGACTTGGCACTTTCACTGCCTTGGCCTGGGTTAGATCCCTAGTTGGGGGAACTGAGATCTCACAATCTGTGTGGTGCAGCCAAAAAATAAAGAAGTTAAAAAAATTCACCTGGAGAAGGAAATGGCAACCCACTCCAGTATTCTTCCCTGGGAAACCCCAAGGACAGAGGAGCCTGGTTAGCTATAGTCCATGGGGTTGCAAAGAGTCAGACATGATTTAGTGACTAAACACGGACAACTAGGTTTGAAACCCAAGGTCTCCCTGGCTGTGTGACCATAGGCAAGTTACTTAGCCTCTCTGAGCCTGTTTTACCTTTTGTAGAAGAGACACAAATCCCCCACCTCAGGATGGTCTGAAGGTCCCTGAGGACATGAAGCTCAGACACTGTCCCTGGCCACCCTCAGAACCCATTCCAGTCCCTGGGAAGCTCTAGATAGGGGCAATCCTCAGGCCAGTTACCAAGGCTCAGAAGAGAGGGAGCTGAATAACTGAAAGCTCGGGGTAGCAGTCCCATACTGACAGCGGGGACTGGGGTCTGCTGAGACACGCCCACTGGAATGGGGGCTGGGAGGCACCTCCCTCCTGGCTCTGCAGATCCCCACTCTGGCCCAAGTTCCCCTCCTACAACTTCACAGCCTGGACGCCAGTTAGGGACCTGGGTTTGGGGGCTCCTGCCTCTCAGTCAGGTCAGGGGTGGAAGCAGGTCCAGGCCTTCCTAGGTTATGCTTTGGCAGAAAGACTGGTGAGCCTGGCTGGGTATAGTTGGCAGCCTGG
Source organism: Bos javanicus (assembly GCF_032452875.1). Classification (NCBI taxonomy): domain Eukaryota; kingdom Metazoa; phylum Chordata; class Mammalia; order Artiodactyla; family Bovidae; genus Bos; species Bos javanicus. The sequence continues at coordinate 4,019,179 of NC_083897.1, read as the reverse complement.
GTTCCTGCACTGAGTTTCCTGAGGTCGAATGCACATCCTGGTTCTTGGTTTTCCCATCTCTATAAAGGGCATCATGATAGCACCTGCACCGAGGTTGGGGAGGGGAGTGAAGCTGAGAGGACACAGGCTAGCAGACATGAAGAGGACTGAGGGGGTTCCTGGAACGTGATACTTAGTTTTCGAACCAGGAAGGTCTTAGGCAGATGGGGACAAGTTGGTGACTCCACATCTCAGGCACCTAGATAATAGTGCCTGGCACATGGTCAGAGTTCGTAAAAGCTGGTCCTGGGTACACAGACGGGACGGACATCCTATAGTACCTTAGGGTCCCCAGGAATCCCCAGGACCCTGGTGGTGTAGTCAGAGCAAAGGTGGACTACAGTTTTAGGATCAATCAGCCAGAAACACGAGACTTACACCAAATTAACATCAGATGGAGCAATGCGGGGGATGGACATAGAACAGGAACCTTGGATTTCCCCATGGACAAGGGCAGGCAGGTCAAGTAAACAAAATAGAGCCTTAAGTGTTGCGGAATCAGGTTAGTCCTGAGCCTGGGGAAAGGAGGGCTGGGGAGGGGTCAGTATATGAAGAATTGAGGTTAATTTCAACAGATGTAGAGCTAAATGATTATTAATTTTGTCTGAATAGACAATACATTCACACAGTTCAAATATCCCAAAACTTAAAAAGGCCTTTGTCCTCCCCTCTTCCTTATTCCCACCCCACTCCCTTCATAATTGCTGTTAGGTTATTTTCCTCTCTTTGAACTTCAAAGACAAGCAAACCTGCATTTGTATTCTTATAGATCTCTGCATCTTTACACAGTATTTTCAGTTCTGCTTTATTACTTGCATCTGAACCCCCCAAATTCAGCACTCCACTGTAATGACTTTTGCTAAGGTCACCCAGCCTTAACAAAAGGTTTATACTTTTCTAAAGTATAACCCAGTTCCAAATTACAGTTTTTAGAATTTGCCTTATTTTATTTCTCTGCAGCATACAACTGCTACTATTTATAGAGACACGCGTGGCTAGCATTTAATAAATATTATCTCATGATAATAAAACGAAATCAAACTTGTCAGATCAGGGGTCCTAATTTTGGAGTAGTGGAAACTAAGTCACTGTGGCAGAGAGGTTAGCACCTGTTTCTAGAAAAACAGCCCCTGGTTGAAACCACTGGTCTAGGTATACCAGCCAGCCTGCATTCCCTAACATGACATGCTGTTTCATACCTTGGATAATTTGCATAAACTATTTCCTTCATCTGTAATATCTTCCCGCCTCCTCCTCTGCCTGACATTTGTTAATGGTTCAAATACCTGCTTAAAACACCTTTCTTGGGTAAAGTCTTTGTTTCCTGTGTTAATTTCTTTTCTTTTTTCTTGGCCATGCCACACAGCATGTGGGATCTTAACTCCCTGATCAGGGATCGTATCTGTGACCCCTGCATTAGAAGTGCAGAGTCACCACTGGACCACCTTAATTCCATTTTTTTAAGCTCCAGTGCCTAACACAGTCCCTGGCATAGAGTAGGTGCTGAATGAAGAAAAGGTAAAATTAAAATATAGGTGCTGAATAAATGTTTGCTAAAAGGATTAATCATCATTATTAAGAGATTTTTCTTGAGCTCCTTGAGCACTGAATTTCATAAAGGGTATAAAGCAGGATCCTAATTCTAGGGTGGTTTACAATTTAATGGTGTGATAGAAACTGTTAATTATCCTCCATTATCCTTTCTATCCTTTTGTCTTGAATAAAAGAAGCCCTGATGTCTGCCTAGTAAAAACATTTCTCAACCTCCCTTACTAAGTCCTAGTCTTGTGATATAAGTGAAAGTGGTATGTGTTCTTTAAAAGAGGAGGGCATGTTCTTCTTACCTTCCTCCTTCCTTTTGGCAGAATGCAGATGAAATGGCTGGAGCTCAAGCAGCCATTTGGGGACTTATTGTTTGTTTTCAAGCAGTTATTTTGGACATGAAACAGAAGCCTCATGCTAAGGATGGTAGAACAACAATAGAGAACAAGCCTGTGTCCCTGATGAACATGAAGCCACTATTCCCACCTTGGACTTCATGCTTTCTGACTTCATTTATAGGAGAAACAAATAGACTTTTATCTTGTTTTAAAAAGTATTACATTTAATCTTAAGTAATTGAGTTGGGAAGACCAAAAGCAGACAAGATCGGATTGAAGCAGAAGAGCAAAACAGAATCCCAGGAGGCCTGAGGTAGTTTGCATAGGGTAAACAATTGCAACAGAGAAGGCAATGGCACCCCACTCCAGTATTCTTGCCTGGAAAATCCCATGGGCGGAGGAGCCTGGTAGGCTGCAGTCCATGGGGTCGCTAAGAGTCAGGCATGACTGAGCGACTTCACTTTCACTTTTCATGTTCATGCACTGGAGAAGGAAATGGCAACCCACTCCAGTGTTCTTGCCTGGAGAATCCCAGGGACGGGGGAGCCTGGTGGGCTGCAGTCTATGGGGTCGCACAGAGTCGGACACGACTTAAGCGACTTAGCAGCAGCAGCAGCAGCAAACAATTGCAAAAGGGGTTCAACATCAAGGATGCATCAGGCCCAGAGGTGCTTGGGAGTACAGTTTAAATTCTTCACACCTGCAAAGTGCAGGGTCCCTCAAGCTGAGAAACAAACAATAGTAACAACAAAAATGACAGGAAAACAGATCTGAACTGGCAGAAATCAAGGGACCCAGTAAAGGCAAACATAACATTTATCTGTAAGGAAACTCTTATACCCAGACACGTGAGACTTCTACAGAGAGCAAGCCCAGTGAATATGGGCTTATAGCTAAGATTATAGACCACATAAGGAAATCTTCCCTCTGCTTGAGGGAGGAGTCAGAAGAGGCAACAAATGGGATAATTTACATCTGAGGAACTAAGGATAATCAGTTCAGTTCAGTCGGTCAGTCGTGTCTGACTCTTTGCAACCCCATGGACTGCAGCACACCAGGCCTCCCTGTCCATCACCAACTCCCAGAGTTTACTCAAACTCATGTCCATCAAGTCGGTGATGCCATCCAACCATCTCATCCTCTGTCGTCCCCTTCTCCCCCTGCCTTCAATCTTTCCCAGCATCAGGGTCTTTTCCAGTGAATCAGTTCTTCACATCAGGTGGCCAAAGTATTGGGAGTTTCAGCTTCAGCATCAGTCCTTCCAATGAGTATTCAGGACTGATTTCCTTTAGGATGGACTGGTTAGATCCCCTTGCAGTCCAAGGGACTCTCAAGAGTCTTCTCCAACTCCACAGTTGAAAAGCATTAATTCTTTGGTGCTCAGTTTTCTGTATGGTCCAACTCTCACATCCACACATGACTACTGGAAAAACCATAGCCTTGACTAGATGGACCTTTGTGGGCAAAGTAATGTCTCTGCTTTTTAATATGCTGTCTAGGTTGGTCATAGCTTTTCTTCCAAGGAGCAAGTATCTTTTAATTTCATGGCTGTAGTCACCATCTGCAGTGATTTTGGAGCCCCCCCAAATAAAGTCTGTCACTGTTTCCATTGCTTCCCCATCTATTTTCCATGAAGTGATGGGACCGGATGCCATGATCTTAGTTTTCTGAATGTTGAGTTTTAAGCCAACTTTTTCACTTTCCTCTTTCACTTTCATCAAGAGGCTCTTTAGCTCTTCTTCGCTTTATGCCATAAGGGTGGTGTCATCTGCATATCTGAGGTTACTGATATTTCTGCTGGCAATCTTGATTCCAGCTTGTGCTTCATCCAGTCTAGCATTTCTCATGATGTACTCAGCATATAAGTTAAATAATCATTGTGGTAATATACAGCCTTGACGGACTCCTTTCCCAATTTGGAACCAGTTCCCCATTGGAACCACTAGACCATTCAGGTATGACCTAAATAAAATCCCTTATGATTATACAGTGGAAGTGACAAATAGATTCAAGGGATTAGATCTGATAGAGTGCCTGAAGAACTATGGATGGAGGCAGTGATCAAGACCATCCCCAAGAAAAAGAAATGCAAAAAGGCAAAATGGTTGTCTGAGGAGGCCTTACAAATAGCTATGAAAAGAAGAGAAGCAAAAGGCAAAGGAGAAAAGGAAAGATATACCCATATGAATGCAGAGTTCCAAAGAATACCAAGGAGAGATAAGAAAGCCTTCCTCAATGATCAATGCAAAGAAATAGAGGAAAACAACAGAATGAGAAAGACTAGAGATCTCTTAAAGAAAATTAGAGATACCAAGGGAACTTTTCATGAAAAGATGGGGGCAATAAAGGACAGAAATGGTATGGACCTAACAGAAGAAGAAGAGATTAAGAAGAGGTGGCAAGAATACACAGAAGAACTGTACAAAAAAGATCTTCATGACCCAGATAATCAAGATGGTGTAATCACTCACCTAGATAGAGCCAGACATCGTGGAATGTGAAGTCAAGAGGGCCTTAGGAAGTATCACTATGAACAAAGCTAGTGGAGGTGATGGAATTCCAGTTGAGCTATTTCAAAGCCTAAAAGATTATGCTGTGAAAGTGCTGCACTCAATATGCCAGCAAATTTGGAAAACTCAGCAGTGGCCACAGGACTGAAGAAGGTCAGTTTTCATTCCAATCACTAAGGCAATGGCAAAGAATGCTCAAACTACCACACAATTGCACACATCTCACATGCTAGCAAAGTAATGCTCAAAATTCTGCAAGCCAGGCTTCAACAGTATGTGAACTGTGAACTTCCAGATGTTCAAGCTGGATTTAGAAAAGACAGAGGAACCAGAGATCAAATAGCCAACATCTGTTGGATCATTGAAAAAGCAAGAGAGTTCCAGAAAACCATCTATTCTGCTTTATTGACTATGCCAAAGCCTTTGCCTGTGTGGATCACAACAAACTGTGGAAAATTCTTCAAGAAATGAGAACACCAGACCACCTGACCTGCCTCCTGAGAAATCTGTATGCAGGTCAAGAAGCAACAGTTAGTACTGGACATGAAACAACAGTCTGGTTCTAAATAGGAAAAGGAGTATGTCAAGGCTGTATACTGTCACCCTGCTTATATAATTAGGGATAATAGAGCAGTCTAAAAGAGCTTTTGGAAAAAGGAAGGAATAAGAATGGCAGAAAGTGAAGAGGAACTAAAAAGCCTCTTGATGTAAGTGAAAGAAGAGAGTGAAAAAGTTGGCTTAAAGCTCAACATTCAGAAAACTAAGATCATGGCATCTGGTCCCATTACTTCATGGCAAATAGATGGGGAAACAGTGTCAGACTTTATTTTTTGGGCTCCAAAATCACTGCAGATGGTGACTGCAGCCATGAAATTAAAAGACACTTACTCCTTGGAAGGAAAGTTATGACCATCCTAGATAGCATATTCAAAAGCAGAGACATTACTTTGCCAACAAAGGTCCGTCTAATCAAGGCTATGGTTTTTCCAGAGGTCATGTATGGATGTGAGAGTTGGACTGTGAAGAAGGCTGAGCGCCGAAGAATTGATGCTTTTCAACTGTGGTGTTGGAGAAGACTCTTGAGAGTCCCATGGACTGCAAGGAGATCCAACCAGTCCATTCTGAAGGAGATCAGCCCTGGGTGTTCTTTGGAAGGACTGATGCTAAAGCTGAAACTCCAGTATCTTAGCCACCTCATGCGAAGAGTTGACTCATTGGAAAAGACTCTGATGCTGGGAGGGATTGGGGGCAGGAGGAGAAGGGGACGACAGAGGAAGAGATGGCTGGATGCCACCACCGACTTGATGGACGTGAGTTTGAGTGAACTCCGGGAGTTGGTGACGGACAGGGAGGCCTGGCGAGCTGCAATTCATGGGGTCGCAAAGAGTTGGACATGACTGAGCGACTGAACTGAAGAACCATAATACAAAAAAATGGTAAAGCACTAAAAAAGATGGATTTAAAAAATATCCAAAGGGAAATTGGATCTCTGTCTACTACCCACTACATGCCAGTAGCACTGATAACAACTAAAAAATAATCATTAAACTTTGAACAAAGTTTATAAATGGATACACTAGACACAGCCAAGGAAAAAAGTCACTGAATTGGGATACAGATCAGAATAAAGGACCTGGAACCTAACACAGTAAAACAGTAAAAAGAAAACCTGGTTAGATGGTAGGGGGAATGAGACATTCCAACACATATCTAATACGGAGTCAAGAAGGAGAGAATGAGAGACAGACAATATTTGAAGAAATAACAATTGAGAAATTTTTAAGAAATAAAGTAAATATTTAGAAACTTTTAAGTAAATTTTTAGAAAGAAAGTAAATGTTCAAGCTAAAGGAGCAACCTCACGTACTTGGCAAGATAAATAATAACAGATCCACATCTGACATGTTGTAGTAAAACTGCAGAGCATCAAAAACACAGAAAAAAATCTTAAAAGATAAGAGAGATAGATTACCCACACAGTAACAATAGCAGAATAACTACAGAATAACAGGCTTCTCAAACAAGTAAATAAATAACAGAGATGATAGAATAATAAGATGATAAAATAATATCTTCAAAGTGCTGAAGAGGGGCTTCCCTGGTGGTCCAGTGGTTAAGAATCTGACTGCCAATGCAGGGTACGCAGGTTTAATCCTTCCCCTGGGAAGATCCCACATGCTGTGTGAAAACTAAGACAGTGAGCCACAAGTACTGAATCAACGCTCTAGAGCCAGTGAACTGCAACTCCTGAGCCCACAAGCCGAAACTACTGAAGCCTGAGTGCATAGAGCCCGTGGTCCCCAACAGAAGCCACCACAATGAGAAGCCTGCACACAGCATTACAAAAATGTACATAATAGGCCAAAATTGAAAACAACCCAAATAGTCAAACACAGAATGCCATCCGACAGACAGGGGAATCCAAGAAAGGCAAAGTGAAGTCCCAGGAAAACATTTATGTAGCAGGCCTAAAGATCGATCGATCCTTACCGGGGTAGAATGGTGGATGGCAGGAAGAAATATGTCTCCAAATAGAAAAAACTAGTAAATGACCTGATTTGTTTGACCTTATGGAATATGAATTTACATCTCTGGATGGGTTTGGCAGAAAAATTAGTAACAAGTAGTACAAGGAGACAAATCAGTCAAACTAAATAAATAACCAAAGTAAGAATTTCCTGGCAGTCCAGTGCTTGGGACTCCTCTCTTTCACTGCTGAGGGCGTGTGTTTGATCCCTTGTCAGGGAACTAGGATCCTACAAGCTGCAGGGTGTAGCCAGAAAAATAAAATAAGCAAAGTAATTAATAACTCCAGGGGGGAAATGTCATATACTAAAGGAAGAATAATAAAAGTATGTTATATGTCTCAGCTAGGAACAACATTTACATAGTCAATGTTAACAGGGCTTTCCTCGTAGCTCAGTGGTAAAAAATCTGCCTGCAATGCAGGAGACGCAGGTTCGATCCCTAGGTTGAGAAGACCCCCTGGAGAAGGAAATGGCAACCCACTCCAGTATTTTTGCCTGGGAAATCCTGTGGACAGAAGAGCCTGGCAGGCTACAGTCCATGGGGTCACAAAGAGTTGAACAGGACTGAGCAACTCAACAAAAAACCAAATACTGTTAACACTGAATTAGGATTAAATGAAAACATAAAACTAAATGGGGTAAGGAGAAGTATATGCAAGAACAAGATGTGGCATTGAGAATAAATCCTGTTGGAAGCTGTTATTTATTTGTGGTTTATCACTCTGCCATGACTTGAGTGATTTATAACATACAATTTGTGAGCCAGAACTATTTTCTACAATAGACATATTTATGACATCACCAAATTCTCCAAAACATGTTTTACAAGCTACTGGAGCTAATACATGCCTAAAATAAGATGGGTAAAGACAAGTTCTTTAGTAAAATATTATGAGACCTTAAGTCCTTATGAAATGGAGCAGGGTTTTATGATCCTTCCCCCCTGCCACTCCTCATGCTGTCTGTGAAAGGAGTTAATATAAAAGGGAAAATACAACTGAAAAAAGCTGCCTGCTCAGTGAAGGCCAGGGAAGAATTTTGAAGTAAGACTTTTCCTCTTCTATGTGTAGACAGACAAAATTCCTTCTGCTTTTCTACAATAGGGTCCCTACCATGATATTGCCCGCTTGGAAAGCTGGAAGAAGGATCTTGCAATGTTCAACCAAATGCTGAGAATCAGTGATGTAAGGAACTTTGGGGAGAGTTCTTTCTGTCTCTCTTTTGCTCTCCCTTAACTGGTGAAAAGGAGCCATAACACCTCTTCACCATGGTTATGTTCTTTTCTTTTGCTTTAGAATAAATAATATATTGACATGGTGCAATAACCAAAAGGTTAAAAAGGCATACAGTAAAAAAATATATGAAAAGGTGTTCAACTGAATTAATCATCAGAGAAATGCAAAGTAAAGCTACAATGTGTGCTTAGTCGCTCAGTTGTGTCTGACTCCTTGTGACCCCATGGACTGTAGCCCACTAGGCTCCTCTGTCCATGGAATTCTCCAGGCAAGAATACTGGAGTGGGTAGCTGTTCCCTTCTCCAGGGGATCTTCCCCACCCAGGGATCAAACCCAGGTCCCCCACACTGCAGGGGGGTTCTTTACCATCTGAGCCCCAGGGAAGCCCCAAACTACAATGAGCTACCACTATGCATCCACCAGACACTACCAAGTGTTGGGAACGATGTGAAGCAACTTGGACTTTCACACACTATTGTGAGAGTGTAAACTGGTACAATCTCTTGGAAAACTATTTGGCAGTATCTAATAGAGTGAAGTGTATGCTTACTCTATGATCCAGCAATTCCACTCCTAGATATGTATCCATAGATATGTAAATGCATACCTATGATCACCAAATAACATGTACTACAATGTTCAGAGTTGCACCTCAAATATTGGAATGGATAAATTGTGGTAGATTCATTCAATGGAATATTACACAGCAATGAGAATGAACAATTCAAAGCTACACAGGACAACATAAATGAATCTCATAGTCATAAAAATTGAAAAAGGGAGTTCCCTGGTGGCCTAGTGGTTAAGATTCTGGGCTTTCACTGCTGTGGCCTGGGTTCAATCCCTGATCAGGGAACTGAGATCCTGAAAGCTACGTGGTGCAACCAAAAGTAATTAATTAATTAATGATAAAAATCGAGAGAAAGAAGCTCAACATAAAAGAATACATACTATGGGATTCAGTTTACCTAAAGTTTAAGCAAACTAGTTTAAGCAAAACTAACCCATGGTCTTGGTGGGGGAAGTGACTGGGAAGGAACACAAAGAGCATCTGGAATGTTGGCATTGTTCTGCTTCTTGATCTCAGTGCTGATTACACGAGCGTATTCACTCTGTGAAAATACATCAAGCTATATGTTTATTTTTTGTGCACTTATCTGTGCATGTGCTACACTTTCAAATTTTAATTAAAAAGAAACTTTACAGTGTGTGGTAGACAAAACAATGCTCCCTTCAAATTGTCTACACCCTAATCCCCCGAACTTGTGACTACGTTAAATTATGTGGCAAAGGGAATTAAGGTTACTAATCAGCTGACTTTAACATAGGGAGAGTATCCTATATTATCCAGGTGGGCACAACGAAGTCACAGGAGTCCTTAAAAGGGGGAGGAGGGGGCTTCCCTGGTGGCTCAGTGGTAAAGAATCTGCCTGCCAGTGTGGGAGAAATGGGTTCGATCCCTGATCCAGGAAGATCCCACATGCCACGGGGCAACCAAGCCTGTGCACCAAATCTATTGAGCCTGTGCTCTAGAGCCCAGGAACTGCAACTACTGAGCCCATGCACCAAAACTGCTGAAGCCCACACACCCTAGAGCCTGTGCTCTGCAACAGTAGAAGCCTCCCCACAATGAGAAGCCCACGCACCACAACTAGAGAGTAGCCCCTGCTCGCTGCAACTAGAAAAAAGCCTGCACAGCAATGAAGACCCAGCACAACCAAAAAAAAGTGGAAGTGGGAAGAAGAGAGAGTGAAAGAGACACAGATGAAGCAGGGTTAGAGAGAGATGCCATGTTATTGGCTTTGAAGATGGAGGAAAGGGCCACAAGCTGCGGAATATAAGCAGAAGCAATTACTTTGCCAACAAAAGTCCGTCTAGTCAAGGCTATGGTTTTTCCAGTGGTCATGTATGGATGTGAGAGTTGGACTGTGAAGAAAGCTGAGCACCAAAGAACTGATGCTTTGGAACTGTGGTGTTGGAGAAGACTCTTGAGAGTCCCCTGGACTGCAAGGAGATCCAACCAGTCCATTCTGAAGGAGATCAGCCCTGGGTGTTCTTTGGAAGGAATGATGCTAAAGCTGAAACTCCAGTATCTTGGCCACCTCATGTGAAGAGTTGACTCATTGGAAAAGACTCTGATGCTGAGAGGCATTGGGGGCAGGAGGAGAAGGGGACGACAGAGGATGAGATGGCTGGATGGCACCACCGACTCGATGGACGTGAGTCTGAGTGAACTCCGGGAGTTGGTGATGGACAGGGAGGCCTGGTGTGCTGCGATTCATGGGGTCACAAAGAGTCGGACACGACTGAGCGACTGAACTGAACTGAACCGAAGAATCTGAAAAAGACAAGGAACTAGATTCTTTCCTACAGCCTCCAGGAAAAAACTCAGTCGTGCTATCATTTCAGTTTTAGTCAAATGACATCCCTGTTGGACTTTTAACATATAGAACTGTAAGATGATAAAACTGTGTTATTTTAACCCACTGAATGTGTGGTAATTTGTTTCAGCAGCAATAAGAAACTAATACAGGCCATGTTAGGAGAGATCAGGTGTTCAGTTTCAGACATGTTCAGAGAATCTCAATGTGTTTGATATCTAAGTGGAGATGTCAAAGTAGGCAGTTAGATACATGAGTCTGGAATTCACAGGAGAACTATGGGCTGGTGTGTAAATTTTGGAGTTGTCAGTGAAGAGAGAAAAGCCAAAAGAACAGATGATAGTAACAAAGGAGTGAGCACAGATAGAAAAGAGGTCTAAAAACCGAGCCCTGGAATACCCAACTCTGACAACTGAAATAGAGTTGTTTAAATCTAGCAAGTGCCCCAAAACAGGCATATACCAAGATATAAATGCAGGGCTAAGTAGGAGGTCAGAGGCAGATAGATACTTGGCTAGGCTTGTAAGAGTGGGCAGATACTGGAGGCAAGAGTGAGTGACAGATCTCAAATAAAGGAAAACAGTCATGGCAACAGGAATTATGAACTCAAACATATGCTTGGCAACAGAGGTAAGAAAATTTAAGTACAGAATCTGGGTAATATATTCCAGATGTCTGCAAAAAATGGAACCTTGGCCCTGAGCCAGCTTTCTGTTTTGTGTTTCTATTACATCCTTAATTTGATTCCTGCCTGCTGTGGGTGTCTGTATCTCACTCTGGCTTATCATTTGCCCTCCTCTCCCATTTTACCTCTTTTTACCTTAATGGCACATAATACAGATATAATATGTTCAATTCATACTAAGACTTTTTTCACATTTTAAAACTTTTTTATTTTATATTGGGAGTATAGCCGATTAACAATACTGTTATAGTTTCAGGCTCACAGCAGAGCTCTCCGGCCGTACGTACACATGTATTCACTCTCCCCCAGGGGCTTTCCAGGTGGTGCTGGTGGTAAAGAGCCCGCCTGCCAATACAGGAGATGCGGGTTCAATCCCTGAGTTGGGAAGATCCCCTGAAGAAGGAAATGGCAACCCACTCCAGTATTCTTGCCCGAAGAACTCCATGGACAGAGGAGCCTGGTGGGCTACAGTCCATAGGGTCGCAAAGGGTCGGATACAACTGAAGCAACAGAGCACTCACTCTCCCCCAAACTTTCCTCCTATCCAGGCTGCCACGTAACATTGAGCAAGTTCCCTGTGCTACACAGTAGGTGCCTGTTGGCCATCCATTTAAAATACAGCAGTGGGTACATGTTCATCCCAAACTCCCTAACTCTTCCCCTGCCCCAAGCACAAGTTCATTCTCCGTAAGACTTTTTTTTTTTTTTTCACATTTTAACACCTCTGAAACCAAGATGCATCTTAAAATTAATGGTATGCCATATTTCAATTGGCAGAATTTTTTTCTTTTTTTTTGTATATAAAATAATGGTTTTAGATTCAACAGTATCTTAGCTTTGATGAAATACAAATGCTCTACCACTTAGAGCAATACTTCTCCTTTTTTTTTTTCCTTTTTATTGGGATATAGGGGTCTGCAAATTATTCCTCACCAGGGAAATGTCCATTCTATTAATAATTTTCCTGGAATAGCTTTTTGGAGCTTTTTCTTAGAGCTGCTGCTCTTGCTGACAGCAGCCTCTTCAGGTCCACGGTTGAGTGGCTCCTCCTTGAAAGAGAATTTCCTCTTTTTCTTGGGGACCCTCTTGTTTCCTGACTCCTCAGGGTCACTAACTGGTTCCTCTTTGGGGAAAGAGTTCTTCCTCTTTAAAAGACTTCCACTGCCAGCTGTCTCTTCAAGATCACTACTAACTAGCTCCTCCATGGAAAAAGATTTATTTTTCTTGGGTTTGGAGAGGGAGACACATGGGTCTTCCATTCCGTTCTCCTAAGGAGCCTTCTGAGACTTTTGCAGAGCAATATTTTTCAAATTTTGCATTTCTTTTCATTTCAGGGGCTGATCTTTGAAAAATAATTCACATAAAATACCATTTGCCAATTTTGTGTACAATTCAATGAGTTTACACAAACGAAACCACCACAATCATGATAAAAAGTATATTTTTTATTATTCCAGAATGTTTCCTGAAGCCCCTCTTCAGTCCATCCCTTCTCTCCAACCCTGCCCCTGGCTATCACTGATCTGCTTGTGTGCATGATAAAATGGCTTCAGTCGAGTCAGGACTCTGCAACCCCATGGACTGTAGCCTGCCAGGCTCCTCTGTACAAGGAATTCTCCAGGCAAGAATACTAGAGTGGGTTGCCATGTCCTCCTCCAGGAGATCTTCCCAACCCAGGGACTGAAGCCCATCTCTTGCATCTCCTGCATTGGCAGGCGGGTTCTTTACCACTAGCGCCACCTGGGAAGCCCTTCTCTCACTCAGTTCAGTTCAGTTGGTCAGCCGTGTCCCACTCTGTGCGACCTCATGAACTGCAGCACACCAGGCCTCCCTGTCCATCACCAACTCCCAGAGTTTACTCAAACTCATGTCCATTGAGTCGGTAATGCCATCCAACCATCTCATCCTCTGTCATCCTCGTCTCTTCCCACCTTCAATCTTTCCCAGCATCAGGGTCTTTTCCAGTGAGTCAGTTGTTCACATCAGGTGGCCAAAGTATTGGAGTTTCAGCTTCAGCATCAGTCCTTCCAATGAGTATTCAGGACTGATTTCCTTTAGGATGGACTGGTTGGATCTCCTTGCAGTCCAAGGGACTCTCAAGAGTCTTCTCCAACACCACAGTTGAAAAGCATCAATTCTTCGGAGCTCAGCTTTCTGTATAGTCCAACTCTCACGTCCACACATGACTACTGGAAAAACCATAGCCTTGACTAGATGGACCTTTGTGGGCAAAGTAATGTCTCTGCTTTTTAATATGCTGTCTAGGTTGGTCATAGCTTTTCTTCCAAGGAGCAAGTGTCTTTTAATTTCATGGCTGTAGTCACCATCTGCAGTGATTTTGGAGCACCCAAAAATAAAGTCTGTCACTGTTTCCATTGCTTCCCCATCTATTTGCCATGAAGTAATGGGACCAGATGCCATGATCTTAGTTTTCTAAATGTTGAGCTTTAAGCCAACTTTTTCACTCTCCTCTTTCACTTTCATTAATCAAGAGGCTCTTTCTTTGCTTTCTGGCCTAAGGGTTGTGTCATCTGCATATCTGAGGTTATTGATATTTCTGCCAGCAATCTTGATTCCAGCTTGTGCTTCATCCAGCCCAGTGTTTCTCATGATGTACTCTTCATATAAGTTAAATAAGCAGGGTGACAATATACAGCCTTGACTATTCCTTTCCCGATTTGGAACCAGTCTGTTGTTCCATGTCCAGTTCTAACTATTGCTTCCTGACCTGCATACAGATTCCTCAGGAGGCAGGTCAGGTGGTCTGGCATTCCCATCTCTTTAAGAATTTTCTCTCACTAGTTTTACCTTGTCTGGAATTTTGTATCAATGAGATCATACAGCATGTACTCTTTGTGTTCTGTTTCTTTCACTCAGCATGATCATTTTGAGATTCATTAATGTGGATGGATGTATGGGTTCATTTTTAATTAAGTAGTATTTCATTCTATGGATTGCCACATTTTGTTTATGCATTAGTGGGTTGACAGACATTTGGGTTGTTCCAGTTTGGAGATATTATAAATAATGCATAACTAGCCTTTTTAAAAGCGGGAAGGAGGTCAATCCTATCTAAAGTGAGTTGGATTTTATTTTCTCCTACCTACAGGGCATCAGTATCATGATATATTCCTATTACTTTTAAAAAGAGTGGTGAAAACAAATCTCACACATTTGGTCATAATGCTCCTTTAAATGTCAGTGTTTTGTGCATTAAGTGTCTGTGAATCCTAAAAAAATATAAGGAAAAGAAATTCTAAAGGTTCTGAAAGCTCACTTTACAACCAATAATAGAAAATACAAGTCGTTCCCTCAGTGAGGTAAACTTTGGATAACATCGGTTTTAATCTCTGGAAAACGAAGCCCGCAGAATGTATCTTTTGATCTGAAAAACATTAACCTTTCAAGATTAAAGATTCCATTTACTTACAAACAGGGAACCTGAAATACGACGACTCCAGAACTCAGCCAGAAAAGGGTAACCGCTTTGGATGCCGGGATTTGTAGTCCGTGAAATACTCGTCCTAACCAAGATGGCGGATATGCTAATGAACTGCCCCGCGGGAGTCTGGGCCGCGAGGGGATTGGGCGATGCGGGGATTCCGCGGGAGGGAAGCTAAGACCAGGTGTTACAACCTTTCCAGCGAAGGAAGCCGGATGCCCTGAAGTCTCGCGAGATCCTGGAGGGGCCCAATGGAGCGTTGGGGTCGGCTTATCACTAGGAGAGCTTGTTGGGGGCGGAGCTTTGCCCCGAGCGGGCCGGGAGGGGTAGGTGCCCGGCGTAGCGGCGTTTAGGCCGAGCTACCGCGGTGAGGAGCGAAGCTGTGGCCATGAAGGAGGAGAAGGAGCATAGGCCTAAGGAGAAGCGAGTAACCCTCTTGACTCCCCCAGGTGCTACAGGCAGCGGCGGTGGGGCTTCGGGAGACAGCACCAAAGGGGAAGATAAGCAGGATCGGAACAAGGAGAAGAAAGAGGCGTTGAGCAAGGTGTCTGGCCGGCTGTTGGCCCAGGAGAGGGCGGGACGGTTCCACCATCCGAGAAAGATGGTTGGGAATGGGGCTGCCCTCTTCCTCTCCCAGTCTCTTCCTCTGTTTCTTCACTTGAGTGAAAATCGCATCAACCTGTCTCATCCACTCTCCCAAAATGGGGGTCCCCTTCCCGGCAGAGCCCCGGGATGGGAGTGAGGAAGGGCGGGGGGAATCCCTGACTAGAAGGGTTTAGATCAGAGCCGTGAGATGATGATGGGCGGGGGGAGCGGCGATAGCGAAAAGGATGAGGAATTGAGGGGGAATATTAAACAGGAAGGTACTATCACCAGCGGGAGTAGTACGTGATAGGAATATTAACAGAGGTTAGTTGAGGGAATGGGTGGGTGGCGACTATTAATGGTCTTGGGCCAAATCGGGTACATTCTGTTCGGGGAGCAATGAGGGAATTGGGGCTATTTCTTAGAATTTTGAATTCTTTATGCTGACTGAATAAGGACTTTATCAATCAAGAATTCCTGGCACCCACAAAAGACCAGGGATGGTTTACAAATTTCTTACCACTACTGAAAAATGGGTGACAGAAAATGAGGCGAAAACCTAGTAAACTGGGGCTTCGGGTTAACAGAACCTAAGATTTCCTTGCTCCAGGCAATTCTCGTTTCCGAGAGTTTTTTTTTTTTAAACTATGTTACTGTTTGACCAAACTGTGTTACTGTTGCTGCTGCTGCTGCTAAGTCACATCAGTCGTGTCCGACTCTGTGCGACCCCATAGACGGCAGCCCACCAGGCTCCCCCGTCCCTGGGATTCTCCAGGCAAGAATACTGGAGTGGGTTGCCATTTCCTTCTCCAATGCAGAAAAGTGAAAAGTGAAAGTGAAGTCGCCCAGTCGTGTCCGACTTTTAGCGACCCCATGGACAGAAGCCCACCAGGCTCCTCCGTCCATGGGATTTTCCAGGCAAGAGTACTGGAGTGGGGTGCCATGTTACTGTTACGTTTGACTAATCATTCTGAGCGTTCTGAACATTCTCTTGGGTTTTTAGAAATGATCTCATCTTTTAAAGGGCAGCTTTCTTCAGGGACAGTGGTTCAGGTATGACAGAAAATTGATTTGTACTAATTTTATTTTCCTTATTCATTTCTTAAGGTGGTAATTCGGAGATTACCGCCCACTTTGACCAAGGAGCAGCTTCAGGAGCATCTTCAGCCTATGCCTGAGCATGATTATTTTGAGTTTTTTTCTAATGATACTAGGTAAAATAAGAGGGAGGGGTAAATGAAAAAAGGTTTCTTCCGTTCTTTTTTTTAATCCTACTCATGATTTCTGTTTGATTTTTGAGCCTTTTTAATATATGCATACTTGTAATTCAGCCAGACACCTGCAAGCACATTCACATAATTGCTTTCCTCCCTGCAGTTTGTATCCTCATATGTATGCAAGAGCATACATCAACTTTAAAAACCAAGAGGACATTATTTTGTTCAGGGATCGTTTTGATGGTTATGTATTCCTTGACAATAAAGGTGAGTCCTTTTAACTGAAGGGGAGTTTGTCATTTGTATGTTTAAGACAATGTATCCCTGTTCTCTTGATGCCTTCATAGTGTTTCTAAAATCCTGAGTGCTAAGATGAGCAACATTTAGAGTTTTACGCATTTGATAAGCTTATGGCAGCCTTATAAATAGATAATGACTTTTTACAAGTATTTGTATTAACCTATTATTTCTGTAGTTTGTCAACCGAAGGAAAATGCCACTGTTTTCTCCTCCTGTGACAGTTCTTTTGCCCTGTTTTAGGTGATCTGTTGTCTTGAGTATTTACTAGTTTTAAGTGATACTGACAAGTGACTCTTTAAACTTGTATGACAAGTTTTAAATATTTACTTCTCATCTTGCTTCAAGGACCAATACTTATTTAATTCAGATCCTTTATGTCAATAGTTGCCAGTTGGAGTACTGTTTAACATTCTAAATTGTATGTAATTAAACCATTGAGCTTGATGATTTCCTACCTCCTATCCAGGAGTTTATAGGGAAGAAAAACTTCTGCATTAACCCTCATTTTATTATCTGTTGCTTGCAACATTTAGCCAGAGAATGTCCAAGCTGTTTGCTACTTTTCTTTTGGCTTTGCAATATTGAATGATGTGTGTTTTTGTTAGATTATATTTTTCAGTATTACTTCAGAGTTGGTAAAAAATGAAATCTTTGTCAGGGAATATGCCAGTAAAAGTTGAAGAACTGCTTCTTTGTTTGTCCAGTTTTTATTAATCCCCCCAAACCAGCTACTTTTCTGCTCCACAAGTTTATTCCAGTAGAAAGCAAGTGATTTCTTGAAAATCTGAGTTGTGTTTAACTTTTTCCTCTCTTTATCCCTTACATTTAAACAAGTGATGGATTTTGTCAATTTATTGCTTTTTAATATCTTGTTCATCTAGACTGAGGACGTTAGACTTAGTAATACTTTCACATGTGCTCATCACCTAATGCTTAGACAAGCACTCTCTCTAAACTTATAGAATTTTCCATTTTCTGTATAATTTAGTCTTACTTTGCCATGAAAATAATCTTTTTGAAGATAGTGACTTAAGACAGCAGTTGTGGGGAAAAAAGTCCAAATTCCTTAGTCAGATAAACAGCATCCCCCATTGTTTGGCCTCACTTCTAATTTTTTTTTTTGCCTATATTCCACAATTTCCTTTTGCTTCAGTCTGGTTTATCTATTCCTTTTCAGGTATATCAGTTATTAAGGTAATATGATTCTGCACTCAACTAGGATTTCTAAAATCTTGTTTCCTCTGTGACTGCTTTGTGATATCTAATGGTCAGTTCTAGTCATTTATCCTGGCTTATGTTTACACACCGAAGGTGTAAAGATGGTATTTTATACCTTGTATGACATTATTCTATAGCAAGGATTTGATGTATTTTTCCAGTAATCACTTAGGTTTTTAAAAAAATTATTATTGAGATATAACTCATACCATAAAATTCAGTGGTTTTTAGTATATTCACAAAGTTTTATAACTATCACCACTGGGTAATTCCAGAATGTTTTCATCACTTCAAAAAGAATCCTGTATTCATTAGCAGTCATCTCCCATTCTCCTCTCCCCCAGCCCCTGGCAACGGCTAATCTACTAACTATGGATTTCCTTATTCTGAAAATTTCATATGAGCTAAATCATATAATATATGGCCTTTTGTAACTACCTCTTTTACTTAGTATGTTTTCAAGGTTCATCCATGTTATAGTATGTATCATTGTCTCATTGCTTTTTTTTGTTTTTTGACATTAAAAATTGTGGTAAAATACACATAAATAAAATTTATCATCTTAACCATTTTTAAGTGTGCAGTTCAGTAGTGCTGACTACATTCACATTGTTCTGCAACTAATCTCTAGAACTTCTTCATCTTATAAGACTGAAAGTCTGCCCATTAAACAACTCCCCATTTCTCCCTCCCCCCAGCCTCTGACAGCTGTTAATACATTCTGCCTCTGTGAACCACTATTCTTATTAAGTTGACCATTCTAGGTGTCTCATATAAATGGAATAATAGTATTTGACTTTTAGTGACTGGCTTATTTCAATTAGCATAATGTCCTCAAGGTTAATCCATGTTGTAGCATGTGTCAGAATTTCCTTTTCCACTGTATGTATATACTTCATTTTCTTTATCCATTCATCCTTTGAGAGAATTTGGCTATTGTGAATGCTGCTGCTGGAAATGTACAAACATCTGTTCAAGTTTCTGCTTTCACTTCTTTGGAATATATACCCCAAAGTGGAATTGCTGGGTCATGTGGTAATTCTATTTTTAATTCTTTGAGGAACCACCATACTGTTTGCCATAGTGGCTGCACCATTTTATATTCCCACCAATAATGCCTGAGGGTTCTAATTTGTCCATGTCCTGGCCAACACTTGTGATTTTCTGGGGTTTTTTCCCCCTTTAATAGTAATCATTCTGACAGGTATAAGGTGATATTGCATTGTGGTTTTGATTTGCATTCCCCTAATGATTAGTGAGGTAATATTTTAATCTTCACATTCTTAAGCACACAGCATCTTTTCATTTGCTTATTGGCCATTTATATATCATCTCTGGAGAAATGCCTATTCAAGTCCTTTGAACATTTTAAAATCAGATTATTTGGGGTTTTGTTGTTGAGTTACAGTTCTTTACATATTCTGTATATTGACCCCTTATCAGATATATGATTTGAAAATATCTTCTCCGGTTCTGTAGGCTTCCTTTTCACTCTGTTGATTGTGTCCCTGGATGCACAGAAGTTCTTGATGTTGGTGCAGCACAGTTTATCTGGTTTTCACTTTTGTTGCCTGTGCTTTTGGCGTCTCCTGCTGTATTTTTTAATAACAGCTTTGCTGAGATATAATGCACATGCCATAAAATTCACCCTTTTAAAGAATTACAGTTCAGTGTTTTTTAGTATAGTCACAAAGTTGTGCAGCTATCACTACAATCTAATTTTAGAACACATTCATCACCCCACGTACCCATTAGTTGTTACACCCCATCTCTAGATAAGCACTAACCTACCTTCTATCTCTAGCCTTACTTACTATAGAGATTTCTGGTTTTGTAAAGAAAATCAATTAAGGTATAATTTTCATTTAAAATACATCCATTTTACATGTGCATTTGGTGACTTTTGACATATTTATACCCCTGTATAGTCAGTATCATGATCTTGGTTTGTTTTTTGTTTGTTTGCTTTCTGGCTGTGCCATGCAGTTTGCAGGATCTTAGTTCCCCCAGCAGGAATCCAGTCTGGACCCCTGAAGTGAAAGTGCCAAGTACTAACCACTGGACCACCAAGGATTCCCTTTGATGTATTTTTTAAATGAAAATTAGTTTGTAGATTTTCCCCCCACATATCACAATATTAGAGTTTAAAGGTTGAATTTAAATGAATATTTTAATTCCCTCCCATATATTTTTGTTGTTTTTTCAGTATGAATTGGGGACTGCTTTGGTATCATGTTGATTTTAGTTGTGCCAATGAGATTTATGCCTTTTGGGAGACCCTATTCAGATCACTGTCATCAAAGGAAGCCTAGAGAGCAGGAGGTTGAGTCTCTTGTATCCATTTTTGACATTTTCTTTCTTTTAGCAAGTGTGCTATTTTTTCTAAACAGGTCAGGAATATCCTGCCATCGTAGAATTTGCACCTTTTCAAAAAGCTGCAAAAAAGAAGACTAAGAAAAGAGATACTAAAGTTGGAACTATCGATGATGGTATAGTATAGCTCTAGTTACTTAATGTGCTAATGCCATGTGTTTTTTTAATTTAATCTTCGATTAATAATTGATTTACAATGTTGTGTTAAAGTGATTCAGTTATACATATATCCATTCTTTTTCAGATTCTTTTCCCGTATGGATTATTACCAAATACAGAATAGAGTTCCCTGTGCTATATAGTAGGACCATAGATTTTTAAAAGAATATATTAGCTTTGTGGGAATTGAGTGGATTCCAATCTTTTAAATTAAGAAAACATATGAAATAAAGTTCTTGAGAAATGTAATTCACTGATGAAAGCTTTGCTTGTTAGAATGGAGGTGGGTTTCCTCTAGTTATTGGCTAATGGCTTTTCATTCCTTCACCATTAAACAATATATTGTTGACTGTTGAGTAGTAAATCACCTTAGGTATATTCATTAGAAGACAATGGAAAAAGTCAGGTGTTTCAAAGTACAACTCCTTAAGGCCCCTTACCATTCTTATGATTATTTATTTGACTTTTGGTTTCCATTTGTATAAAGAGGAAGAGTTATCATTGAGAACTGTGATGGAAAAATTTCTGTACTTGAGTAACAACATAAAGTAACAGAAGTAGCTAATCCTGTTTCTAGGCTTTGAATATGCAGTTAACTGCACACGTGGTAATTACATTGAACTGAAATACTGGAACTAAAAAACAAATAATTGCCATTTATGGTAAACTGGATCCAGGTTTTGAGATCTCTGTAATGTGGTTGTGTTGGTTAAGGACTTAGCCACAATATTTTATATCAGATTGGTATTTCAGAATCACCTAGTTTGGTTTCCATTATTATTTATTACTATAATGTGTATTTTATAAAGAAAACACAGGCAAGACTCAACACACAGCTGCTTATTGACTATATCATAGATTCAGATGTTGAAGACTAGATCAGGTAACATGCTCCACAGTGCATTCTCCACATACAATATAATGACTCAGATGTGCTTCCCTTTCTGATGTCGGAGGCGTCTAGGAAAGAATTCCAGATGTTACCATCACCTCTAGTGCCACATCTAGGACATCCCCCCTCATTTATCTGTTTGGAACACCCAATTTTCATATTCTGAGTTTCATTAAAGTGAGGTGTACCCATGCAGGAACTGCTTACATGCTCAACATGATACTCTCTGAGGGTCCCATAGCTATAGCTTGCAGTTCTCCCATAAGTATGACTCTGGATTAATAGGAGTGGTGGTTTTTAAAACCAAACTACTTAACATCCCTGGAGGTTGTGTTACAATGCATGGTGTCTCACTTTGCCTGACTCTGTCGGTATATCTAATAGGAGTTCTCAGAGTAAGTGACCAATAAAGCCCCAAATAGTCTATCTTATGGGTATAGTTGGGTTTATTTTCAATCTTCCATGAAGCAGAAAATTATCTTCTTTGATAAGTAACTATCCTGGATAATATTTCTTATTTTATTTAAAGTCTGCTATATTTTCTATTTATTTAAATAATTATTTAGATCCAGAATATAGAAAATTTTTGGAGAGCTATGCTGCAGATAATGAGAAAATGACATCTACTCCAGAGACACTGCTAGAGGAAATAGAAGCAAAAAATAGAGAACTAATAGGTAAGTGGGCAAAAGGAATTAAGTGTTATGGTTTTTTCATCAGAAGACCTGTCAGACTCCCACTTCCGTCATTTGCTAGTTATGTGACCATAGGAAAGGCACTAACTTCTCTGAGACTCTGTTCGTTCTACTATAAAGTACAGATAATAGCTGACTCACGGGATTATAAGAATCCATCTATAAGATGGGAAATATTCTCTGACTTATTTGCATGCGTGCTGAGTCACTTCAGTCGTGTCCAACTCTTTGCGACCACATGGACTATAGCCTGCCAGGCTCCTCTGTCCATGGGATTCTCCAGGCAAGAATATTGGAGTGGGTTGTCATGCCTTCCAGGGGATCTTCCCCACCCAGGGATAGAACCCAGGTCTCTTACATCTCTTGCATTGGCAGGCGGGTTCTTTACCAGTAGAGCCACCTGGGAAGCCCCCTCTGACTTATTTAGTGCCACACAAATGTTAGTATAAAAATTTGAAGAGCTATATGGGACCTTAAGATGTTAATGAGTCTTTGAAGATTAGTTGGTGTTTTCTACTAATAAGTTCATATTCGTAAAAAAGAAAATTTGACTTGAAAATATTAAAAAAAATGAAATTGGTTACTGCAGAATTGGAAACCTCTTGAGAAATTCTAGCTTGGATGTTGGTTTTGGTATTAAGTTGTCACTACTGTATCAGCTCTAAACATGAGCATAGCCTCCAACCTGCCCAGGATTTCCACTCCTAGGAATTTCTCCAAAGGAAGTATGCTTTTCAAAAAGCTAGCTATAAGATTAGATAGCATTGTTCAGAATACTGAAAAATGAATTAAATATTCTTTTAAAACTTCGTTTTTTTAATGGATACTTCCCTGGTGGCTCAGCTGGTAAAGAATCCACCTGCAATGCAGGAGACCTGGGGTTGATCCCTGGGTTGGGAAGATCCCCTGGAGAAGGGAAAGGCTACCCTCTCCAGTATTCTGGCCTGGAGAATTCCATGGACTATATAGTCCATGGGGTTGCAAAGAGTCAGACACGACTGAGCGACTTTGACTTTCATAGTATAAGCCTACCTCTGATAGTTTCCATAGAATAAATTCCCAGAAGTGGAATTATGGGGTCAAAAGTATTAGATATTTTTAGCCCCTTATCCCAGTTTCTTCCTGGGTGAACAGATTTATACTCCCATCTGTAAAACAAGAGAATGTCCTTTGCACTTTATTTTCATTGACACCAGGAATTGCTCTTTTTAAAAATTGTTTTATTGTTTTAATTTAAATTTCTTAACTTTTAATATTTTAAACCTTCAGAATTTAAGTAGACTATTGTAAAACTTCTTTCCAATAAGATAGTTGTGAACTTACTGTTTGAGGGGTATAGTTTTCCCACCTCGGGTGGTTGGCAGGGAATGTCAGAAAATGGACTCCTTTCTAGGGTTCGATTAAGTATTATTAATAATCTGTTTACATTTGTGTAGCTAAAAAGACAACTCCACTTTTGAGCTTCCTGAAAAACAAGCAGGTAAACCTTTTGTTTTTCTGGTTCTCACAATACTTCTGTTTCATTGGTTCGCATTCTGTAAATTTAAGAGCATTGGGATCATACAGTAGGGATAGCTGCTTTCTCTACCACTGTTCTTTAAATATTTGGCTCATTGGCCTCACTGTCTGGCCTGCTCCTTCACTCTGGTTGTTGGACCATAGATTCACTCTGCAGAACTAGGGGTTCCTTAGCTTGTTCCAGAGGCACTCTTGATTTCCTGAAAGCCTTTGGATACTGTAGCGAGGCAGCAGTGGGAGACTGATATGAGCAGGCTGTGGTCTTTTTCTCTCTCATATTCTGAATGGACTCGGGAGGGGGTTAAGGAAGTGGAAAGTGGGAAGGAAAGATGATACAGTTAAGTGGGTGCCCACCGTACTTTCTGAACTATGTTCCGTACTTTCTGAACTATGTTTTCGGTGATAATTATCTTGTCTGAAGGCTCTGTTGATGTTTCTTTGCAGAGGATGAGAGAAGAAAAGAGAGAAGAAAGGAGGCGGCGAGAAATAGAAAGAAAAAGACAAAGAGAAGAAGAGAGGAGAAAGTGGAAAGAAGAAGAGAAACGAAAACGGAAAGATATAGAAAAGCTAAAGAAGATAGACAGAGTTCCAGAAAGGGACAAATTAAAGGATGAACCAAAGATTAAGGTATGAACATAAGTTAAACTGACTGCATGTTACTGAAAATTGCATGTACTATATCTACTTCTTCAAATATGCATGCATCTTGTATTGGTGTAAACTGGTTTAGTTTTGTTTTTGTCTTTTTTGGGAGGGAGTGAATCTTTGCTATAATATTCATGTATTACTCTTAATTTAAGATAATTTAAAAGATTAAGTAGTTTACATGGGATTTCTTCAGTGCAGTGTTATTTATAATCATTGAAAATGTTCAATTTTGGATTATTATTCTCTCACTTCTTCATATATAAGGGCTTAGGGCTGGCTGGCATGAATTACGGGTTTTATTCAGCTTTTCCTTCATATTTGATACATGAAGTTGCCTCATCTGTTTGTTTTCCACTGTCTTCAGGTACACAGGTTTCTGTTACAAGCTGTGAATCAGAAAAATGTAAGGACCAAGTACATGATACAGAGCACCTAGTATCATGTCACACACACACAGGTCTTAGTTAATAAGTCCTTTTGGTGGCGGTGGTAGTGGTACCTGTAGAAAACGCCCTCAGGCTGACTTGAGTCCTAAAAGCTGAACCCTTTTAAATTCCTGATTTAGAAAGAAACCCAGATGATTTCCTGATGCTCTGCTGTATACCCAGAAGCTTCAACAATGTGCAGTGAGAGGACAGCCATGCCTTAAGAGCTCTTTCTCTCCTCTTCCTTTATACACCTCTCATACCTGGCTGCCTTGTGGGAGTATTCGGAATATACATCTTCTCCCCTCACATGATTCCCCATGTTACCTTCTTGGGTCTACCTGGGAATCTGTGAGCAGCAGGTTCTGATTAACACACTGCATGTAGGAAGAGGAAAACCTGTGGAAAGACCCCAGCCTAGCTGCTTCCCTTCCAGGGGCCTGGCTCGGGCAGCCGGTGCTCCAGTGAACTGCCCAGGGAAGTTCTTGTACATAGTATGGCAGAGAAAATCTCACAGAGATGATGGCCAAGTCTCCTTTTACCTCCTCAGAATTCAGCTGGTCAAGTCGCTAGGGCGCCCCGAGGCTCTCCAGGACTCATTGGTGATAAGGGGCTTGGCGGTGGCAGGGTGGGGAGGTTCTCATCTTAATTCCTTCTATCGATCTCTGTGTCCGCCCTGCTTCAAGCAACCTGACTTGCTATTTCTGTCAGCAAGGCAGAAGGTCAAGCTGGCTATGCTAGAGACATTCGTTAATAGTCTTATTAGAGTAATGAACATCTTGGCTCCTGATGAAGATGTTCATTAGAGAAATCAGAACACTTGCAATGAAACCTGCACATGTTCCCCTCACTGCACTGGCGCCTTCATAGTGCCCACTCTGGACTCACTGTTTCCAGTGGCTTGCTGTGTGCTGAAATACTTCACGCTTAAGTCTCATGCGTGCTGCTTTGCCTTTAGCTTCGTGGCTTGTATGATGCCTTCACAATGAGATGAAACTCTGTATGATGCCTTCACTCTGAGACTGGAAATTCCTAAAAATCTCTCTGAATATCCAACACTTGGGGGTGTATTCTAGAGAGATTTGTAGAAGCAGCATGAGAAAGAAACTTTGTCAGCAATTTGAACTTTATAAACCACTTTTTTTAGAATTGCATTCTGTCATATATACATATGACATTGAACAGAGTTCCTGTTCAGTAGAGATGGAACTTCACAGTTCTGTTGTATGAGATATTTGGATTTTTAAATCAAATGCCAAATAATTCTTGCTTTTCATCTCTAATGATAATATGATTGTACCATCATAAGTATGTAGCTACTCTCAGACTCAAGGCAAAATTATTCCTGCAATGGATCTCTCCTTTGGTGACAAGGTATTTGTTATTCTAATAACTTTGTAAAAATAGTCCAGCAATAATGACCTGGCTAGCATTTTTAATTTGTACCGTATTTTCCTATCAAGTTATACTGACATGCTGGCTTGCTACAGAAGGCATACTTGAAAGTAAGCGTTGGTCTACTCAAAGGTTGACCCATTTAAAGCCAAAGGAGTCTTGATCCTATTGCCACAAAGTGATTAAACCACTTCACTGGAGTGCATAACACTTTCACATTAATAGCACCCTTTTAGCAAATTACTGCTCTTTGTGCACTATTTGTTCACCTGAAAGTTTGAGTACTGCAGAGACGGGGCCTTCAATAGCCTGAATTGAAAATATTTACTATATTGTTTTCTTTGCGAGAATCAGAAGACAATCCCATCATTCAAAATAAACCTAAGTTTGTTCTCTTTAAAGCTGCTCAAGAAGCCAGAAAAAGGAGATGAAAAAGAATTGGACAAAAGAGAAAAGCTCAAGAAATTGGACAAAGAGAATCTGAGTGATGAAAGAGCCAGTGGGCAAAGTTGTACATTGCCCAAGCGTTCTGAGGGTGAATTTAAAGATGAAAAACCTAAGAGGTCGGTAGTCGAGGGCTCTTGGGTACATTTGTTTTCGACCTGTTTCTGGCTGCTAGTTTTACTGCTGCATTCTGGACTTGTACGTGAATCAAGATACTGGGTTTTATGAGGGGTATGGGGATGAGGAGGACAGGTTTCAAGTATTTTAGTATCTTAATCTGGTTGAATGACTTTTGGGTGTTTTTTCCCAAATTGCTTTTCAAAATACTAGTATTTTTTTTTTAATGCTGCTCCGAAAGTTCAACCTCATTGTAGTGGCCAAGGCAGGATCAGAGTATTCCTGCCTTTGTGATTAGAAGAGCTTCAAGGGTGCATTCTCAGATTTGTTTTTCGTGCAGACCTGAAGATGAGAGTGGCAGAGAATACAGGGAGAGGGAGCGGGATTATGATCGAGACCAAGAGCGCATCCTGCGGGAGAGAGAGAGGCTGAAGCGGCAGGAAGAAGAGCGCCGCAGGCAGAAGGAGCGCTATGAGAAAGAGAAGGCTTTCAAGAGAAAGGAAGAAGAAATGAAGAAGGAGAAAGAAACACTTCGGGATAAAGGAAAGAAGCCTGAAAGTACAGAGCCAGTAGGCAGCTCAGAAAAAACTGAAAAGAAAGAAGAAGTGGTTAAGAGAGATCGCATAAGAAACAAGGTGCTACATTTCATTAAACTTCTTTTCATGAGGATTTTCTTTGTCTTTTCCTGCAAGTATAAAGGAGAGGGCTAACTCATTGTTAACAGAATTTTAGGGGAACTTTATCTGTACCTTTTTTCAGTCTTGTGGGGGTCCTTTTTATTAAAGTTTGTGTGTACTTTTCAACGGAGAAGCCAATGGCAACCCACTCCAGTACTCTTGCCTGGAAAATCCCATGGATGGAGGAACCTGGTAGGCTGCAGTCCATGGGGTCACTATGAGTCGGATATGACTGAGCGACTTCACTTTCACTTTTCACTTTCATGCATTGGAGGAGGAAATGGCAACCCACTCCAGTGTTCTTGCCTGGAGAATCCCAGGCACGGGGGAGCCTCGTGGGCTGCCGTCTATGGGGTTACACAGAGTCGGACACTACTGAAGCAATTTAGCAGCAGCAGCAGCAGTACTTTTCAAACATACACAAAAGTAGAGAGAACAGAGGAGTAGTAGGATGTACTTATCACCCAGCTTTGGCAGTTATCACCTTACGGCCAATCTTCTTTCTACTCTACCCCATCTTGCTCCTATGGGATGATTTTCAAACAAAACCTAGACAGATAATTTCTTCTTTAAATATGTCAGTATTAAGAGTAAAGACTTTAAAAAAAAAAAAAAGTTTGGTCACACTGTGAGGCATATGGGATACGGGATCTTAGTTCCCCAACCAGGGATGAAACCCATGCCCTCTACAGTGGGAGTGTGGAGTCTTAACCATTGGATTGCCAGGGTTTTTTCTTAATAAAATAACCCTAGTATTCTTTTTCTTAATAAAATAACCCTAATAGCATTTTCACACCAGACAGAAGAAGACTTTCTGACAATAACTCCTTAGCATCCTGTCTACCCAGTGTACAGATTTTCCCAATTGCTCATTAACACTTCTTTTCATTAACATCTTTTGTATAGGCTCTAAACAAGGTCCACAAATTGTATTTGTTTGAAATGTTCCCTTAAGTCTCTTAATCTAAATAATTCTTCGTCCTTTCGTTTTCTACCATTTCTTTGTTGCAGAAACCAGTTTGCCCTATAGAGCGTCTAATAGTCCAGAGTGGCTAATTACATCCCTGTGGTAACATTGAACATGTTCCTCTACCTTCTATGTTTCCTTGAAAACCAGTAGTCATATCTAGAGCAGGGTCAGAAAATTTTTTTCGTTCAAGGGCCAGATGGTAAATATTTTAGGGCCAAAAATAATTTGTGGGCCATGTGGTTTCTGTCAAAACCAGTAAGCTTTGTAGGAAAGTAGGCATAGATAGCATGTAAAAGAATAAGCATGGCTGAGAGCCAGTCAAACTTTTCACAGAAAGATGGGGGTGGCCCCCTCATTTAGAGGCCTTAATATATTCAGACTCAATTGTTGGCAAGAATACTTGATAGGTGGTGGTGTGCAGTTCCTACTGCATTGTTATCAGGAAGCATACAATGTCTTGGTATCCGTTTATTGTGATGTTAAGATTGACCAATAGTAATGGTACTATGGTTATGTGATAAGATGTTCTTGCTCTTAGGATACACAAGCTGAAATATTACCAATGAAGAATCATATGATCAATAATAATGGTATTATGGTTATGTGATAGGATGTCCTTGCTCTGAGGATACACAAGCTGAAATATTTAGTGATGAAGGGTCTTGATGTCTGCACTTATTCTCCAGTGGTTCTGCAAAAATAATAATGTATCTATATATATGTGTGCCCGCATACACACTAGAGACAGAAAAGGCATATATGACAAAATGTTAATCATCGTGAATCTAGGAGAAGGGTATTAGGTATTCATTGTACAAGTTTGGCAACATTTCTATAGATTTAAAATTTTTTGAGATAAAAAGTTGGAAAAATAGCTGATCAATTAGCTCAGGTATTGTAAGCCTGATCCATATATTATAAAATTTTTTATCAGCCTTTCTCCTAATGACATTGTATAACTTGTGGATTTAGAAATACTTGGTGAACTCCAACTTGTTGTTATCAGTTATTGCCCTTGTTGACGTTTAACTTGTCCCATCTTTGCACACTGGGAGCCCCATCATCCATTTCTCTAAATACTATGTGGCAGTCGCATCTGTTTTAACGTTTCATCTTGTTAAAACAGTGAAATGTTTTGCTGGAATTACTCACTTAAGAATAATGCTTTAAGGCTCTTTCATATGTCAGGGAGAAAGGACAGGGAAGGCTCATGTTGTCTTTTGTTGAATTAGAAAAAAAAGGCCTATACATTTAAGTTTTTCAGGGTCATATTGTGATAAACCAAACACAGTACTTGAACTGAGAGGTACCTGGTGATGATATTGAGGCCTATTTAGGAACCTGAGATCTAAAGTGTTACCTAGAGAGTCTCAAGCTGGGTTGTCACCTTGTCAAATCTGAATTAAGAGAGAGTCATATTTGTGCTAAGTTACTAGTGTTTGAGCTCATAACTTCAGGGACTTTGCATTATTAAGAATTGGTGTTCTTTATTATTTTCACTCCTAAAATTTTCTTAGATGGTGCATTTTAAAATCCATTTACTGATGGGGAGGAGAGAGCGACAACAACCACGGTTTCTAAGTAAAAACTATTCAAGCTGATTCAGTTCATCTTGAGATAGTAAAGAAAATTAGGCAGTAAACTTATCAAAATTTACTCTGGGCATATAAAATAATACTTGATAACTATTGCTTATAAATAGTTGTTTTTTATTTATAAAAATAAATAGTTGTGAAATAGTTGTTTTTCTTTGTAGGTAGGGGAAAGGAAGCAGGCAGTTTGAAGCCAAATAACCATCGACACTTATTGTTATGTACTGTGCCCTCAAATTTTGATCTCATGTGGGCTGTCACTGGTATATTTTATCCCCTGGACATGCTTAGTAGCAGTTTTGTAACATGAGCATTTCATTTTACTTTAGGATCGTCCGGCGATGCAGCTTTACCAGCCAGGAGCTCGAAGCCGAAATCGCCTCTGTCCCACTGATGACAGCACCAAGTCTGGAGATTCAGCCGTAGAAAAAAAGCAGGAAAGTGGTATTAGCCATAGAAAAGAAGGAAGCGAGGAGTGATAGGTCCAAATGGCCTCAGGTGTCCTGACTGTCTAGGCAGCCAAAGAGCACGAATTAAGCAATCCAGAAGTGCCTTCAGGGCAAAGGAATAGAGAGAGAGAGAAAGGGGGTCGCTGTGCTGGTGGGGTACACTGCAGAGGAGTATGTTTTGCGTTAAAGCAGGAACCCGATTGCAGGTTCAGATTGGAAGTACAATTTTCATTTTTTATGCAGTTCCTACAATTTTAAAGTGTCAGACAAAGCTGAGGGGGAGAGGACACATGTTGCAGTTTGCAGGCAAGAAATATGAGAGGACTTATTTAGGTATGACACGAGAAGAAGATAGAAGAACTGGCTTTAAAATCAAAAGGTTTTGTTAATCCTGGATTGAATTTTCTTAAAATTTCAATGGAGCAGAGTCACTGTGAAGTCTCTTTCAGATCTAGTTATAGTCATTGTTGGTGATAACTGTTGACTTTGTGTAGTGTAGAAGCAAGAAGCATGTAATTGTAATAAAAGTACAGTGAAGGATATAACACATTTTCACTTACGCAGAAATTTAAATAGTCTTGTCATGTCGATATCTTATGTCCTAAAATTTTAGGATTACTTTGGGAACAGCTACCCACTCCAGTATTCTGGCCTGGAGAATTCCATGGACTATGTAGTCCATGGGGTTGCAAAGAGTTGGACACAACTTAGCAACTTTCACTTTCAGTTTAGTTCTTTGTTTGCTTACGTGAGATTAGTGTAAAAAATTTTTTTAAACATCTCCTTTTGCCTTTAGCAATTTTTGTATTTGTAAAGTTTAACCCTTAGTTGGTTCTTGACAATCCAGTCTTTGTTTGACTTTAGGTCTCATGAGCTGAGTGCCTACCCTCTCCAGGAAGGAAACTGCACCAATATTTGTTCCTGTTAAATAGCAACTTAGCTTGTTTTGCATTGATGTCAATAAATATCAACATCACTCAAGTATGAAGCTAAGTGTGTTTATTAACTTTACTAAATAGCTATTACTTTTGAGAAATTAAACTTTTGATACTTAATCTTTTGGGAATTTTGAAAGTGGATGAATGATATTGTTTCTGCCTTCACCAGCACCATGCTTTTATTTTGCCCACAAAGAAGACCAAATCGTGGTTCATCACTCTTGTTCCATAAGAACCAGAATTTGTCTGGATGACATCCTTGAGCTGCTGCTTCATTTCCATCTTGCCAGCTTCTCCTACTATGGCATCAGTGTGCCTTTACTTAATAAGTCACTGCTTTATGTTTACTCAGCTTTTAGAAACCAGAATCCCAAAAGGCAGATAAAGAGGAAGAGACATTGAAGGTGATTGAAAGAGAATGGTCCTCAGCTGACACAAAGGAAGAGGAATTTTCAAGGAGAAGAATGTCTGGCAGTGTCCCATGCCACAGGGGAGAGGAGATTAAGGAAGACAAGAAACATGCAGTGTTCACTAGATTTGGCAGTATTGAAGCATGTGTGAATTGGTGAGGCAGAAACCTCACCAGTTATAGTGAGGGGTGAGTGGCAGGTGGGAAGTGGAGATGGGGGCAGATGGACATACGGGTCTTGGAGCTCAGAGGAGAGATTTGCACTGTAGATACCAGTTTGGAATTCATCTATTTTTAGGTGATCATTGAAGCCATGGGCCTGGATTTAATCACTTGGAAAGAGTAGGGAAAAAACAGAAATAGACCTAGAGCCCAGCCTTAAAGAACTCTTAAGGATGCTAAACAGGTAAAGGAATGGATCTGTAAAGACGGAAAAGGAGTAGCCAGAAAGTCGGTGAAAAACTAGAAGACCAGTATTACCTAACCCAAGAGAAAAGAATGAACAAGGAAAGGGGAGTGGCCATCAGGGTTAGATGCTGCTGGAAGGTCAAGTATGATGCCTGAAGAGAGGCCATGGAATTCAGTGACTTAAAAATCACTGATGACCTGGAAAGATAAGGAATGAAAGCCAGACTGCCCTGAGAACGGAAACAGCATAGACAGCTCTTCAGAGAAATCTAAAAAAAATGGTGATAGATAAAGGGTATTGGGGAAGGATTTTTTTTTTTAAATATGACAAATACTAAAGCATTTTTAGAAGCCCAAAGGAAAGATATGAGAAGAGATGAATACCCAGGGGAAGAGAGAACCAATTAGGTTTCCGGAGAAGGCAGGTGAAAAGGGAGCCTCTTGACAGCCGAGGTTGTTGCCAGTAGAGGAGTTGGCCTTTGCAGGAGTATCACCCCAAACTATCAGTCATGAGTTGGTATCACTTGCCTCTGTACCCAGCCTGGGGCCTGTTTCCAGCCCTCATGGCTGTTTTTGTGTCACTACCTCACTCTTCTGTTCTGCTGGCCCTGCCAGTCCAACTCATTAAACCATACTTACCTATCCCCTGTTAAATTTCCACCCATTGATGTACTCACTTCAACAAACATTGACTAGTCTCTGACTGTGTACTAAGCCCTGGAATTCAAAGACTCAAGCCTTTGTCCTTGAGGAACCATTGGCCGGCCAGTGGTGTCAAGAGACAACCAGAAATAACCAGAGCACAGTGCACCATGTGAGAAGGACTGTGGTGACAGCCTGGAGTGGGGATCTGCCCTTAGGCTGCCAAGTGTTGCTGAAGAAAATCCCTAAACCAGACTAACTGCTGAGACTACAGGAGGGCCCTCCCTCCTGTGAAGCAACTGATTGCATTTTTGCCTTCTTCAGATACAGGTTTGATTTCTTTAAAAATAAAGACAGGATGGAGACAGTTCAGACACTGGATATCTGAATATTCATCTAGCACCTCCTGTATGTTGGCACTAAGGCCATAGTTGTGAATAAGGTCCCTGCCCTCCTAATGCTGACAGCCTTGAAGAATTTGCTGCTCTGGTGGAGAGAAGTGATGCTAAGGGAAAATAGGCAGGAAAAGTTCAAGGAGCAAAGGTAGTGAGAATAGGTACCTACAGGGCAGTGAAAAAGGAGTGGCCTATACATTCATGAGGCTTTCATGCCTTCAAAATCAGGAACTATATCCCTTGCCCAGCAGGCATATACAAAGTAGTCCTGAGGCAGTCATTTAACTGATTATAAATTAAGATCTAACTTGACCTTATCTTTAGTTCCATAGGAGATTAATTAGAGTTTTGTGGCCTTTTCTGGGTATATAGAAGCTCAGTGTTAACATGTTTTTATGGGGCAGTCCAGAATTTACTATCTCTGGGACTGTCCTCTACACCATGAAAATGTATTATGACCATTTATATCCTTACAAAGGAAGCAGGGAACAGATAAGCTGACATTTGGTGAATTCTTAGAAAGCATATACTGACAATATATAGGATCGGCTATCCTTCAAAATCTCACAGAGTTCATTTATTCATCTACCAAATACTGATTCAGCTCCTGCTATGGAGACATGGATAAATACATAACAGTTCATTGCTACTGTGGTACCTGATGTATTATCCACATTTCCAGACTTTAAGACTCTCCTCCACATCTCCAGCCCTGACTAATCCATCCCCTGGACGTCATCCAAAGACCCCAAGTATCTCTGGCCACAAAGTAAACTCAGGTTCCTCCCATCCGGTTTTGCAGAGGATGTGAACCACCTACTCACTCAGCACTGAGGATCAGGTCTGACTCCATCCTCACTCCCCACGGCCACTCAGTCATTCTGCCCTCTCCAGCCCTCTGTAGCCCAGGTTCAGGCTGCCATCATTCATGCAGCCATTTAGTCGTTCACCATTTTCTGAGCGCACACCATATGCCATTCATGTTCTAGACTGTAGAATTACATCAGTGAACAAAACAGACAAACTTCCTGCCTTCATGGAGCTTACATTAAAGTGGAGAGAGAAAAGAAGCAAACTACTTATGGTTAGAAAGTGACAGGCACTTAGGGGGAAAAATAAATCGGGGGGAAAGGAGTATGGTCGTGGATGGGGGCTGAAAGACTTCCATGAGAAGATGACTTTTGAATAAAGAGAAGGAAATGAGATAAAGAAAAACCAGAAAAAAAGGATTCTGAAGGAGCAGTCAGTAAGATAGGAAGAAAACCAAGCCAAATGTGCTGTCCTGGAAGTCAAGTAAATAAAGCATTCTAAGGAGAGGTCAGCTAAGACAAATGTTGACAGGTCACATCAGATCAGAGAAATGAGGATTTCACAACACAGGGGTCACTGATAATCTCAGGACAATTTCAGCTTGAGTGCTAGGTGAAAACCTAATTGGACTGGGCTCCTGAGAGGATGGGTACCCTCTAGGATGGCTATAATTTTTTTAATAGAAAATAACAAGCATTTGGGAGGTTGTAGAAAAATTTGAACTATTATGCAGTGTTACAGGGAATGTAAAATGATACAGCCATTGTGGAAAACCCCACTAGTTACTCAAAAGGTTAAACAGTTACCATATGACCCAGCAATTCCACTCCTAGATATATATCTAAAATAACTGAAAACAGGTACTCAAACATACTGGCTTCCCCGGTGGCTCAGCGGTAAAGAATCCTCTGGCCAATGCAGGAGATGCGGTTTGATCCCTGGGTTGGGAATATAGCAACCCACTCCAGTATTCCTGCCTGGGAAATCCCATGGACAGAGGAACCTGGAGGACTACAGTCCATGGGGTAGCAAAAACAGTTGGAGACAACTTAGCAACTAAACAACTCAAACATAATTGCACACCAGTGTTTATAGCACTGTTCATAATAGCCCCAAACACAGAAGCAACCCTACTATCCATCAACTGATAAATGGATAAACAAAATGATATGGCCGCACAGTGGAATATTATTTAGCCATAATAGGAAAGAAGTACTGACACATATCACAATATGAAAGAACCCTGAAAAGTTACATTATGTAAAAGAAGCAAGACACAAATGGTCACATAAGGTATGATTCCATTTATATGAAATGTCCAGAATATGCAAATCCATAAAAATAGAACGTGGTTGTCCAGGCCTGGGAGGAGAAGGGGACTGGAGAGTGACTGCTAATGGGCACAGGTTTCTTCTCGGGGTAATCAAAATGTTCTGGGCTTAAATACTGGGGATGGTTGTACTCCCTTGTGCATGTGCTAAAACCCACTGAATTATACACTTTAAAATGGTGATGTTTATGGTATATGAACTATAGCTCAAAAAAAAAAAAAAGGATGGGGAGAGTAATTGAAAAGTACATATAGACAAATCTCACAGTTTTGTTGTAAAGGAAGGAAAACAGAAGTAGTTAGGGAGTTGTGGTAAAGACCAGGTTTTTGTCTTGAGTGGATTTTTAAGATGGGAGAAACAAACATATATTTATCTGTGCATTGATGGGAACAATCCAGGGAAAAGCAGGGACAGAAAGGGAGAAACAGCCAGAGGCAGATTTCTGAATAGGTAACAGGGGTTAGGATCCATTGTAGGAACAGGACAAAGGTAGAGAGGTTTGGAGTACAGTGCTGGTAGCTGGCATATGGTAGGTGAGTTGTGGAGTTCTCCTGTGATTGCTGAAGTTTTCTCAATGATTAGGAAGGAAGGCTGTCGCTGAGAGTGAGAAGGGAAGAAGCAGGGCTGAGACAGTCATCCAGGCCAACAGTGGACAAACTGGGGACCAAGCCTGGTCACTGCCTATTTGTATACAGCCTGCAAGCTAAGAATGGCTTTTGTATTTATGTTGTTATTTTTCAGTCACTCAGTCGTGTCCAGTTCTTTGTGACCCCATGGACTGCAGGATGCCAGACATCTCTGTCATTCACCATCTCCCAGAGCTTGCTCAGAGGCATGTCCATTGAGTCGGTGATGCGATCCAACCATCTCATCCTCTGTCATCTCCTTCTCCTGCCTTCAATCTTTCCAAGCATCAGGGTCTTTCCCAATGAAGTCGGCTCTTCGCATCAGGTGGCCAAAGTGATGGAGCTTCAGCTTCAGCCTCAGTCCTTCCAATGAATATTCAGGACTGATTTCCTTTAGGATTGACTGGTTTGTATTTATAACTAATGGGAAAAAATACAGAGAATAATATTTTGTGATATAAAAGAATTCTATGAAATTAAAATTTTAGTCTCTGTAACTAAAATTTTATTCGAACCTGATCACACCCATTAGTTTATGTACAGTAGCTACAGCAGCAGAGTTGACTAGCTGTAATAAACATCGTATGTCACCTGCAAAGCCTAAAATATTTGCTATCAGAAACAGTGTGCCAGCCCCCTGATCAAGGCCCTTTCTGGGACCAGGGGTCATGTGGGAAGCTGTCAGAAATGCAGACTCAGAACCTCTCATCTTGGCCTTCCCTGGTGGTACAGTGTATAAGAATCTGCCTGCCAATGCAGGGGACACGGGTTCAATTCCTGATCCGGGAAGATTCCATATGCAATGGAGCAACTAAGCCTGTGTGCCACAACTACCAAAGCCTGCATGCCTAGAGCCTGTGCTCCGCAACAAGAGAAGACATGTGATGAAAAGCCTGCACACTGCAACCAGAGAGTAGCCCCCGCTCACTGCAACTAGACAAAGCCCACGTGCAGAAACGAAGACCCAGCTTAACCAAAAGGAAAAAAGAGAGAACCTGTCGTCCATGTCCAACAAATTTCCCAGGTGACTTGTGTGCACACTGAATCTTGAAGAGCACTACTCTCAGAGAGCCAGAGGGTGGCTACACTGGGGGAGTGCAGAGCTGCAGGGCAGCACTGAGAGCCCACTGGAAGTCAGTGGTTGTGAACCTCAAGGGAGGCCTGTCGGTCTTCTTCAGCCTCATTCAGCTGCCAGAGGCACAGGCTGTCAAGGAGGTGGGGAACTGGATTTACCAGGGTTACAGTTTCTCCAAGCAAGTACAAAAAAGGGCAGGGTGTGGACAACTGAGTGGCTGATACAATTTAAGTGAAATAAGGAGGGAAGACGAGGCATGGCGGGGCAGTGGAGGGAATAGGGGAAGGGTGTAGGTTCAATGGCTGAGTGGTCCTGGTGAGGTGGGAGCATCGTCAGTACTGGGATGCTACAGGAAGTTAGCTGCAAGGAGAGCAGAGAGTGGGATCGTTGTAAGGTTGAAGGCAGGGCAAAGGAACAAGAGGCTATAAGTGGATGCTGAATTCACCCGAAATCATGACAGGAACAGTGCTGGAGAGAGCAGCAGTGAGCCAGGAGTTAAGTCTGCAAGGAATGGGTGGGAGAGGCTGGGGGACACTGCAATGAAAGAGCGCATGGTTGTGCTGGGACTTGCAGCAGCGGCCCCTGTGGGTCTCCTTGTTTCCACTCCTTTTGAAGCTCTACTCTGAGAAACCCTCTTGGCTAGGCAGAAGTGCTTTAGGGGTTCCTCAAACAAGAAGTATCCAGGCCAAACACTGAAACTGTCCACTGCCCTGAGGGGCCTGTCCTTCTATTTTGTCTGTCTGAGGTATTTGAGTTCACTTAGTCATTCATTAGGAGAAGGCAATGGCAACTCACTCCAGTACTCTTGCCTGGAAAATCCCATGGACGGAGGAACCTGGTAGGCTGCAGTCCATGGGGTCACACAGAGTCGGACACAACTGAAGCAACTAAGCAGTAGCAGCAGTCATTCATTAAGCTTCCCTTGTAGCTCAATTGGTAAAGAATCTGCCTGCAATGCAGGAGACCTGGGTTCAATTCCAGGGTCAGGAAGATCCCCTGGGAGAAGGAGATGGCAACCCACTCCAGTATTCTTGCCTGGAGAATCCCATGGACAGAGGAGCCTTGCAGGCTACAGTCCATGGGATCGCAAGAGTCAGACACCACTTAGCAACTAAACCACCAAACCAAGGTCATTCATTCATTCATCAAATATTTACTGAGCACCTACCATGTGTGAGGCACTATGCTAGGCTCGGGGAAGACAGCAGTGAACAAAATACATAATCTATGACCTCATGAAATTTACATTCTAGGGAGGGAGTTAGGCAATAAAGAAAGAAAAAAAGGACTTCCCTGGTGGTCCAGTGGCTAAGACTCTGTGCTCCCAATGCAGGGCACTCGGTTTCGATCCCTGATCCGGGAACTAGATCCCACATGCCACAATTAAGATCTCGCATGCTGCAACTAAAAGAATCCATGTGCTTAGTCAACTAAGACCCAGTGCATCCAAATGAATAAATAAAAATAATAAATATTAAAAATATTCATTTGGCTGCATTGGGTCTTAGTTGTGGCACGTGGGCATGCGGGGCTTAGCTGCTCTGCACCATATGGGATCCTAGTTCCCCAACCAGGGATTGAACCCACATCCCCTGCATGGGAAGGTGGATTCTTAACTGCTTAACCACCAGGGAAGTCCCAAATAATAAACATTAAAAAAAAAAAAAGACTCCTCGAGTCCAATGCAGGGGACCGAGTTACATTTCATCTATAATTTTATCTTTGGATCCATGTAAAAGTATCTTTATGTTGAAATATAACACCCATACAGAAAAGCACACAAACCCAAAGTGTTCAGCTAGATGAATTTTCACAAAGGGAACACACCCATAGAACTAGCACCCAAATCATGAAATAGAATGTGTCCAGCGTCTCCTCTCCCAACAAGGACAACCACTATGCGGACTCTTAAAGGCACAGATGTGTCTTGCCCAGTTTTGGTTTTTTGACATAAATGGAATCATATAGTAAGCATGTTTCTGTGTCTGGCTTCCTTTGTTCCACATTAGTGGATGTTTGTGAGATCCATCCATGCCATTGTGGGTAGCTGTAGTTTGTTTATTCTCATTGCTCTATAGGAGCGGTTCACAAACATTTGAGTCTTTAGGACCCCTTTACAGTTAAAAATTATTAAGTGGGAAGACTTTTGTTATGGTTGTGGGCTCTCCACCTCTGCCAGAACCGGAAGCTGGGGACGAGCCCTCAGATGCCGTGACTCGTCCCTAAATGTAGCCCCTCCACTGCTCATGATAGATTCCTGTGGCCTTTTAAATGATTGAATAACAATAAAAATGGATCCAAAGTGACTTCTCTACTGCAGCAGAAGATTCTTATTACCTTCCATTAATTCAATTTACTCTTTGGGAACGGACAGAATGAGTGAAGTACAGAAAACTGAAGAGAAGAAAACCTCACTTTGGAACTTTCTCCATGACTATTCTTAAACCCTGCCTTTCTACTTGTTTTAATTTTGCTGTAAATTTATAAATAGTGAAGACCAAAGAAACAGAAAAAACATTTGGGAGCTTTATACAAAGAAATTTGCCTTTAAAGCTGCTATTCTTGGAGGGAAAAGCATATCAAGTTCCTATCTTTTTTCTTTTTAACAAGGTTTCTTACGTCCTTAGATTTTGAAGGATAAGACATAAACTCATACCTGCAGACTACTTTTACAGCTTAGATTTTGAAGGATAAGACATATAAACTCATACCTGCAGACTACTTTTACAGCTGTGTAAGAATAATGAGATTTGTAAATTAAGGGCTTTGTAATGCAGATGTTTTGCTACTAGAGTTGACTACTCAAAAAATCTTTTATAGCTCTTCAATGTTTTATTTTTGATCTATCACTTCAATGACATTATTTGACCAAACAGAAGTCATTCTGTCTTTCTAAGCTATGACCTTGTTGTGAACAGTATCTGTATTTACTGTGCAAATGTCCGTGCATTATCTATTTAAGCAACATCATAGTGCCATCACTCAAGGAAGTTGAATGAGGTGAACATTGATATAGCTCTTTCCCCTTCCCCCCATTTTTTAAATGTAACAAACACTTTTTATGTTCCCCTTCCCTTTCCCCCTCCCCTTTGGGAAATGTGTCAGGAACTAGATAGTTTAAGATGAGCAATTGAGGGGACTGAGAGATTGATCCACAAAGAGCCTGGCTTCTTTGTGCTTCATCATAAGGCATTCTGGTGGCCAACCTAAATTAAGTACCCTTTTAACAACAGAATCTCATGAAAATCCAGCTGGCAACTCAAGAACTTCAGGAAGCCGGACCACAGAGGTTATACTCTGGGATCCTGGTCATGAGGTTGGATGCCTCACCTTGTTGAAAAGAGACACTGGACCTAAATGGTGCAGCATGACTTTGTTCCTGCTTGGCTAAATTTCTCAACACCACAGTCAGCTAAGTCACCTACACTGAATTTCGAAAAACATGGAGAGCACCTACCCCAAGGAGATGGTAGATTTGGAGTAAGCCGTTGTAGACATAATTCCTCTGATGGCTTTTTCAACAATGGATCTCTTTGAATGACAGGAGGTTCTTGGCACCAGCCCTCCCTGTTCCGCCATGATTCTGTAGACTCTGGTGCCTCTAAGGGAGCATATGCTGGAATCATAGGGAACCTATCTGGTTGGCATGGCTCTTCACGAGGTTATGATGGCATGAGCCAGCATAGTAGGGGTGGCACAGGAAACCATCGCCACTGGAATGGCAGCTTCCACTCCCAGAAAGGCTGTGCCTTTCAGGAAAAGCCATCCTGCAGATATTAGGGAAGAGAATAAAGAAGGTAGAAAAGTTGCAGTTTGAAGAGGAAGACTTTGCTTCTTTGAATCCAGAAGCTGGCAAACAGAATCAGCCATGCAGACCTATTGGGACCCCTTCTGGAGTGTGGGAAAACCCACCTAGAGCCATGCAGCCCTCCAAAATGCTAGTCATCAAAAAACTTTCCAGAGAAGATCCTGCTGCTGCCTTCTCTGCTGCATTCACCCCACCAGGATCTCACCATGCAAATGGAAACAAATCGTCAACCATGGTTCCAAGTGTCTATAAGAACCTGGTTCCTAAGCCTGTACCACCTCCATCCAAGGCCAGTGCATGGAAAGCTAACGGAATGGAATGCAAATCAGGATCCCTTTCCTCTAGCTGAGAGTCTGTTTTTACCAGTCCAATCTCTGTTACCAAACCAGTAGTACTGGCTGCTGGTGTAGTTTTAGCCTCTCCCAAAGACAGCCCCGCCAGCACCACTCCCCTGAGATCAGCTCCTCTCGTCTGACCAAGTTGACCCACAGAACTACTGACAGGAAGAGCGAGTTCCCGAAGACTCTGAAGGATGACCAGAATGGAGACTTCTCAGAGAGCAGACAGTGTGAGAAGTTGGAAGATTCAGAGGACAACAGCACACCTGAACCAAAGGAAAATGGAGAGGAAGACTGTCATCAGAATGGTCTTGCTCTCCCTGTAGAAGAGGAAGGGAAGGTCCTCTTTCACTCTTTGGAAGCAGAGCACAGGTTACTGAAAGCAATGGGATGGCAGGAGTATCCTGAAAATGATGAGAATTGCCTTCCCTTCACAGAGGATGAGCTCAGAGAGTTCCACATGAAGACAGAGCAGCTGAGAAGAAATGGCTTTGGAAAGAATGGCTTCTTGCAGAGTCGAAATTCCAACCTATTCTCTCCTACGAGAAGCACTTGCAGAGTAGAGTTTGAGGACTTGGTCATGGAGACAAGTAGCAGTGAGACATCTGATGACAATGCCTGAAAGTAGGCATATAAATGCTCACAGTTAAATCTGACCCAGTAAACTCAGCTTGTGTGTTTAGGGGTTATACAGAAGAAATCGTTCTTTTCCTTTTCCTATGTTATTGTTGAATACTTCATGCACAAGGGAAATAATCATATCCCAAAGAGAGAGTGAGCAATTGGCTTGTTTAGCTTTTGTCGTTGTTCTTCCCTGTTATCTGCTTAATAGAGAGAACTTTGTGTGGTGGGAAGAATTTTTAAAACACACACACATACACAAAGTACATATGGTGCAATGCACAGGTGGGAGCTGGCAGTCCTGAGTGAGGAGGAGACACTGGTTTGCAGCAACAGCTTCTACTACCAGCCCTTGGGGAACTCACCCCTGTGCTCAAGCAATCACTGTCAATGACAAAGTGACTACTGAAGTTATAATTGTATTAAACTAATGCTAATAATTTGGATATTTTATTTTACTTCTGGCTGCTCAGGTCATGTTAGCCCTTAACCAAGCATATGTGGTTTTTTCCCTTTCTGGGTACAGCTATGAAATATTTGGATATAGGAAATATTGTGTTGTTCTTGCAGCCTTGATATTCAGGGTGGATTGTAAAATATAAATTTTTGTGAGATTTCAAAGATTAAGATTATTTTGATAACATTATTTACAGATTTAAAAGATGTGGTTATCACAAGTCAGTTGAGGGGGAAAACTACTGCATAAAATAACTTGGAATAAATATTTTGCATCAGTTTGGATTGTCTTGTGTAAGAACTATATTTACTTTAAAATTAGATGAGTGGATTTAGAGGTCTGAGGAAAATCTGAATTCAGACACACCTGTTTCTCCTTTTAGCAGATACGTTTTTGATGCAGAAAAACATGTTCAATAAACTACCAGTAATAAAACCAGAAAAAATTATTAAGGACTCCAAAGGGCCTTTAGGGCTTCCCTGGTGACTCAGATGGTAAAGAATCCGCCTGCCAATGCAGGAGACCCAGGTTTGATCCCCGGATGGGGAAGATCCCCTGGAGAAGGAAATGACAACCCACTCCAGTATTCTTGTCTGGACAATTCCATGTACAGAGGAGCCTGGCGGGCTAGAGTCCATGGGGTTGCAAAGAATCAGACATGACTGAGCGACTAACACTTTCACAAAGGGCCTTCGTGTGGATTATTTCTATCGACTGAACTGAACTGAACCGAACCGAACCGAGTCTCTGAAACCCCACAGAACACCCGTGAGAGGACAAGAGTAAAAGAAGCAGATGACTTCTTTGTATTATTATAAAAATACTTTGACCCTGCAGGCCCTTTGAAAGGGGTCTTAAGGATCTCCCAGAGTTCCCTGGATCACACTTTGAAAACTGCTGCTGTACAACAGCCCTTGGTAAATATACCACACTTTACATGTTCAGTTGAAGATAGATAGTTTCCTGTTTGGGGTTGTTAGAAATAATTTTGCTATAAACAATTTAGTACATGCCTTTTTTCACATAAAAAAAATATATATATATATATATTTACTTTTTAAAGCCACACCCTATGACATGTGGAACCTTAGTTCCCTGACCAGGGATTGACCTGTGCCCCCTGCATGCAGCACAGAGTCTTAACCACTGGACCACCAGGGAAGTCCCAGTACATACTTCTTGATGCATATTTGTTCACCTTTCTGTTGGAGAAACATCTAGGAGAGGAAATGTAGGGCCATATAGAATGTAAGTGGAACCATGGAAAATACTTACATGATTAAAAAACAAAATTAAATTTACAAAAACAAATTTTTTCTTCATCCATCTTTTTTCCCTCCTAACTTGGGAAACAACTGTTGTCCTGATGCTCTCCAGCCTGCCCACTGTGTCCGCTGAGACCCCCACACTATTAAACCTGGGTTTCCCTGCATCTTTAATGTCTCTTCTTCCTGCCTTCCTCTCCACGATCTACCAGAAACCACCAACTCCTTTTTATTTTTTGGCTGCACTGTGCAGCATGGGAGATCCCAGTTCCCCGACCAGGGATGGAACCCATGCCCCCTGCATTGGAAGTGCAGAGTCTTTACCACTGGACTTCCAAGGAAGAAGTCCAAGAGAGTATTTAAAGCCATGATATTTGGTGAGGTCACCAAAGGAGAAGAGTGTATATAGAAAAGAGAAGAAGTCCAAATCTGAACCTCAGGGCTCTACAATGTTTAAAAAAAAGAGATAGAGAGAGAGATAAGGAAGTGAGATAAGGAAGAATCAGCAAAAGAAACTCAGAAAGAGTGGCATCCAAGGTAGAAGGAAAACCAGGCAGAACAAGTGCCCTATGAAGCTGTAAGAATTAAAAGAATGATTTATATAAGCTCTTAGCACAGTGTCAGTCACACTCTAAACCTGAGGAAATGGTAGCTATGATGATGAATGAAAATTCATGTATTAAAGGCTTATCTGTTGCTCCTTCTGGCCACCAAAAATAAAATACTGGCTCTTAAATAAATAATAAAAATCTAAGGTGAGAAGCCTGAGGTCTCACTTGAATCAAATGTAAATTTGTATGAGGGTCTGAACCTAAACACTGCTGCTGCTGCTGCTGCTAAGTCGCTTCAGTCGTGTCCGACTCTGTGCGACCCCAGAGACGGCAGCTCAACCCGACCCTGGGATTCTCCAGGCAAGAACACTGGAGTGGGTTGCCATTTCCTTCTCCAATGCATGAAAGTGAAAAGTGAAAGTGAAGTCACTCAGTCGTGTCCGACTCTTCGCGACCCCATGGACTGCATGCAGCCCACCAGGCTCCTCCATCCATGGGATTCTTCAGGCAAGAGTACTGGAGTGGGGTGCCATTGCCTTCTCCAGAACCTAAACACTAAGTGGGATTAAAGTAACTAAACTTCTGCTGTTAAAAATCCTTACCTAAATCTATTACTGTAAAAATGCTTGAAGTGATTGAAAAGATAGAGGTCTTTGTTTTTAAATGGGG
This sequence comes from Bos javanicus, assembly GCF_032452875.1. Classification (NCBI taxonomy): domain Eukaryota; kingdom Metazoa; phylum Chordata; class Mammalia; order Artiodactyla; family Bovidae; genus Bos; species Bos javanicus. The sequence goes on along the minus strand of NC_083897.1, from coordinate 3,974,462 downwards.
AGAAGAAAAAGAAGCGACTGCCAAGAAACAACTGTTGTTTAGTCGCTAACACGACTCCGTGCGACCCCAGGGACTGCAGTCTGCCAGGCTCCGCTGTCCATGGGATTTTCCAGGCAAGAATACTGGAGTGGTTTGTCATTTCCTTCTCCAAGGGATCTTCCCCACGCAGGGATCCAACCCTCATCTCCTGTATTGGCAGGCGTGTTCTCTGCCACTTAACCACCAGGGTAGTCCCGCAGAGAAGCAGGTGTGGGTGAAAATCCCACTGGCCCTCCCTGGTTGGGCGTTCCCGCCCCCGCCCCCGCCCCCGCCCCCGCCCCTGCCCCCGCCCCCGCCCCCGCCCCTTCGCGTGCTCCCTCCCTAGCCGAGGACCGAAGTCCCTTGCGCTGGAACATGACGTCTCCCCCGCCCTCTTTGGAGACAGCCCCGCCCCCTTGCTCCTCCCGCCTTCGGAAGGGTTTCTCCCTTGGCATTTATCGTGGACCGTCTGCCTCACCCATGACACAAGGTGCCCCTGGCACACTAACAGGCTCCTGAGGAACCCAGTTACGGAACTGAAGCAAAGCAAATTCCATTTCGCACGAACAAGCGCGTGGGAACAAGCGTTTCCCACGGTCTAACGGGAGCGTGGGCAGAGAGGAACCGCCAGAGGGCGTTGGTTGGCGCACAGCGTGACCTACCCAAGCCCCGCCCCCGGCGGCGCCTTCTAAACACGTCCTTCCGCTCACTTCCTCCTCTTTTCTCTTCTCCGCCATCCTATGTGCGGTTGAGTTCTTTCCTCACCATGGTAAGTCCATCCGTTGCCATCGGTTCTGGGGTGGCTTTCCGAGACCTGAGATCTCTGCTAGCTCCCCGGCGCCGCGGGCTGCGTCGAGGTGCGGGACACTTTTTAAGGCCTTTTCCAGGGGAGAAGGGAGTTTGGCTTCGGCTCCAGCCTGAGGGCCTGGCGGGAAGCGAGCGAGCTAGCACCTAGGGAAGGGCGGGCTGTGCCGGCCCCGCAAGGTCCGAGAGGGCCCTCTCTGTTCCAGGCCGCTACTCAGGCGGGCGGGGATTCCCGTTTTTCCCAGAGCGAACTGTGTTTCTGGGGCAAGAAGTCGAAGGGGCATCCCAGAAACTGGCCCGACTTCGAGATGTTGTCAGTGACACGCGGGATGTTTCGGTCATCGAAAAGGGAATGTGGACTGCTGGTTTTCGAAGACTTATTAACTTGGGGGCCAGAATCCTTCGACTTGATGAGATTATAGGACTTTTTAGCCCTTTGTTCGGGAATTTGAACGTTACCCCGTTTAAACTCATGGGACAAGGGGTGATGCGGCGTGAATCTGTGTGTCATTCGGGCGTTCTTCGTAAAATGCTAGCTGCGTGCGGATTTTTCCTGTGGGAAAAACTGGGTTTTTCCCGTGATAGTACCCTGGAAAATTTTAACTGTATATGCTTTTAGGTGTGGAGAGGATCGGTATCTGGTGTTATACAGTTTTATTAACAGAAATTTACAGTTGCTGCTATGAGCTGGGAGAGAGGAGTGTAGTCTTTTCCTTTGTAATAACGCCTGTTATGCAAGGGTGTGTTGGGCCACATCGGGCAGACAAACAGCACTCAGGACATTTCTCTGGACTCTACTGCACACCGGGGAGGGAAGTGTTTGGATTAGATGACCAATAGAGAAGGAAATGGCAACCCACTCCAGTATCCTTGCCTGGAAAATCTCATGGACAGAGGAGCCTGGTGGGCTGCAGTCCATGGGGTCGCAAAGAGTCGGACACGACTGAGCGACTAACTAGATGACCCAAGTTCTTTATGAAAGCCAAAAAACAGCGGGAACTTGGGAAAGTGACATTTTAAGTAGAGTTAGATTTAATACCAAGATGGTCGGTGAGCTGGAACAGATCTGCCAAATGTTAGGGACTTTGTGTAAGGTGTTTTTTTCTCTTTTTGAATGCACCGCATGGCTTGCGTGAATCTTAGTTCCCGACCGGGGATCGAAGCTGGCCCCTTGCGGTGTAAGCACAGATTCCCTAACCACTGGCCCGCCAGGGGATTCCCAGTACCCGGTGTACAAAACAGTGCACTGAAGCTGGTTGACTTGCAAGTTGTTCGTGAAAACCATGTGCTCTAGTCCCAGTCTTCAGTGATTGTGGTCCTCTCAGTCCTAGGGTGACAGCAGGGAAGACTGGAACACACCCAGGCCTTGTATCTGAGGAACAAAGCAAGGGGCAGTGATGGGTTTAGCATTGAGAGGGTTTTGGGCATGTGTTAAGCATTTGAGTATTTGTTGGATTTAGAGAGTTCCTAATTTTTGAATAAGTTCTGGTATTTCTGTTAAATTAATTGCATTTCCTTCCCAGTCTTCTCACAAGACTTTCAGGATCAAGCGATTCCTGGCCAAGAAACAAAAGCAGAATCGTCCCATTCCTCAATGGATTCGAATGAAAACTGGCAATAAAATCAGGTAAGGACACACTCCCCCACCCATGTGTTTTGTTAAATTTAGGATTACTTTGGGTGCACAGTTGAAAGTTACATGCAGTTTTATTAATCTTGTGCCACCATTCTGCAATTCTTTTTTTTTTTTTAATGTGGTTCTGGGTTTCTGAACAGCAGCCAGTCCACAGCTGGGCTTAGGGGCAGACACTCCTCCAATATTTGTAAATTCTCTGGTTCCTTTCCCTCTGAACCAGAGCATAAGGTGGCTCTCTCATTACACATCCCAGTGAGAAGATCAGAAAGTGTTTATTTTTTCTGAAGATTGAAAGATTTGCTTTCCCCCACAGAATTGAACTGATGGTTTTAAGAGAAAGACATTACTAGAATTTCTCCAAAGAACCTCTAAGGTCATCTAGGTTAACTCTAGACAAAGGTGGATATCAGACTCTTTCAACCAAAGTATTTTCAAAGCATTTTTAAGCTGACACTGTAGGGTGGGCCTAGCAAGTGAGTCCTTGCCAAGATAAACACTGAAGCCCATGAGTGCAAGATTGTGAAGCTAGTGTAGAAGTCTGATTTGGTTGTATGGCAAATAGAAGTGGGATTAGTTTGCTGATGTGAAGACCAAGGTTGAGATGTGAATTGTCAGGGCTAAAAATGAAGGCCCATTTCCTTAGTTTATACAGCCAGTTAGACACTGGGAAATCGCCACCCACTGTAGCTTTATAGGCCAATTAATTGCAACCTTTGGTTTACTGTATCCCATCCAGTGATGGTAGGACCTGCCTTTGTAGTTGTGAGAAATGAAAGAAATGTATGTAAAGCTCAGTGCATAGCTCAGTAGGGGGTGCCTGCAATTATCAGACACTGGTCTTTTGCTCTGTGGTCTAACTTTTAAAATGCAGTGAAAGCAGGTTGCAATTACAGTGCTTTCTTTTGTGGAAGTATTGACATTATCCTGCTGAAAGAAAATCTGTGTTGATCGTTTTTTGATTTTGCCATTTATGGGGGTAAAATCATGACAGATTGACATGAACAGTTGATGGCCTTTGAAGTGACTGAGGATATTAATGTATTAACGTTGTGCAAGAGCTTTTATGTACATGTAACCCATTATGTAGAATGACTGGTTTGATCTAGTTTAGTACTTGGGGTTATATATCTCCGTCTGGGTCTGCTCCAGGTCTGTTGAATCAAAAGTAAGTGAGCTTCTCTACTACTTACTCCCAGTAAAGAACGAGTGTGTTTTCCTTAGCCTGGAGTCATTTTGAGAGGTAAAAAATTGATTTGACTAGTTCTTTAACACATCTAGCAAATCATTTTTTACTCTCCAAAAAGAACTCCAAACTTGCTAAAGAAGGGAAAATGGAACCCTTTGCTTTCAATGACTTTTTTATGGTACTTTTAAGGCAAAGTTTATGGTGAGTAAGAGCAACTAATTTGAGGTCAGACTGCCTTTGTAACTTGGTATTTCCTTCTGTGTAGGTACAACTCCAAGAGAAGACATTGGAGAAGAACCAAGCTGGGTCTATAAGAAGCAAGCTGGGTCTATGAGAAGTGGTCTTAACATGTAGACCACTTTTTTAAGCAGCCAGATCACAATGAAAACATCACTACTGTAATGCTTGGCCCATGATGTTATTTCCTCACTATCAGTCTGAGACCCAGCAATAAATATAAAACGTTGCAATTGTTATTGTATTATATGGTTTGTGATGACGTACTGAATAAATACTGTCAGTTAGGACATGGGCCTGTCCAAGGATAGAAATGTTCTCTAGCTACCAAGTACTTAGAAGTACAGCTTGTAAAATAGGAACTGGCTTTTAAAAATTTTGTTGTCTTATTGTTCCCTATAACTAGCAGCTCTTACACCTACTGTTATAGGAAGTACACGTATGTGTCATCCTTGAACCTGAAGGCAGCACCTTTTTAAAATAAACCGTGGGGGGAGGGGTGCTTGCCACAAGACATGCAGGATCTTAGTTCCCCAACCAGGGATTGAACCCACTTGGCTGCCAGGAAAGTCCCATAAAAAGCATGTTTATGTGCTATTCTATGATGTGGACCAGGGTTTGGCAAACTGATCTGCCTGTTTTTGTATGGTCTGTGAACTAAAGTTATGCATTTTTAAATGGTTGAAAAAATCAAATGTTTTTGACATTTAATAAATTCAAGTTTACCTACCAGGCATTATTCCTAGGTACTTGGGATTAACCAATGGATGGATAGACAAATGTATGTTAGGCTAGTAATAGGCCAATATATGGGCCATAGCTACTGTCTGGGAAAGATGCATGCTCAATTACTCAGTCGCGTCTGACTCTTTGGACCCCAGGTGCCTCTGTCCCTGGGATTTTGCAGGCAAGAATAATAGACAGGGTTGCCATTTCCCACTCCAGGGGATCTTCCCCACCCAAGAATCAAATCTCCTGCATTGGCAGGCAGATTCTTTAATCACTGGAGGGAGCTAAAATGCCCTAGTTACCTGTGGAGTTAGGCTGGGACTGCAGCAGGGCAAGGGGGATCCTGTTGGTGTTATCTGCCTACCCAGTTTGTACAGATCCTGTGCTGGAGCAAGCCAAGAAAGCAAGTGACAGGAGCTGTCAGTGCAGCAAGTGGGGGCAGTGGCCACACACAGCCAAGGGGTCCCTGACTTGGGACCACACTAGGAGGCACATGACCACAAGGACCACTGTGCTCACCAGAAGTTTTAGCTGCTACTGTTAAGTCGCTTCAGTCGTGTCCAACTCTGTGCAACCCCATAGACGGCAGCCCACCGAGCTCCCCCGTCCCTGGGATTCTCCAGGCAAGAACACTGGAGTGGGTTGCCATTTCCTTCTCCAATGTGTGAAAGTGAGGTCGCTCAGTTGTATCCGACGCGACCCCATGGACTGCAGCCTATCAGGCTCCTCCGCCCATGGGATTTTCCAGGCAAGAGTACTGGAGTGGAGTGCCATTGCCTTCTCTGAGAAGTTTTAGAGTGGCTGCCAAATAACCAGCCTAGGAACATGGGCGCTACCAACAGATCTTAGAAGCACATTTTCTAGTTGATGAATCCTAGGTTTCAAATATTTCTTCTTAGTGCATCAGTCGTTGCTTTATATTCAAAGACAGCTGCCACTGTGTTGAACAGCAAGGAGAGGAACTTGATAACAATTGACAGTCATGTGATGGAAATTACTAACCATTTGGGCTTCTCTGGTGGCTCAGAGGTTAAAGCATCCCCCTGCAATGCGGGAGATCTGGGTTGGGAAGATCCCCTGGAGAAAGAAATGGCAACCCATTCCAGTATTCTTGCCTGGAGAATCCCGTGGAGGGAGGAGTCTGGTAGGTTACAGTTCATGGGGTTGCAGAGTCAGACACAACTGAGCTACTTCACTTTCACTTTGGAGTCTTAGGGATACCTCAGCCTTACCAATCAGAGTAGGTGGGAATTCCTGAAGCCCAGGGAATTTGTGAAAAAGCTAAGGTCACATGGCAAAGGGAGCTTTCTCTACAGACCTTAAAAAGGAGGGTTAAAGTTGAAAGAGAAAATGATAGACATTTTGGATGGGTTGGTTGGCCGAGTAAAAGGGGTTTGTTTCTTTTGAGCCTAGGGTTGGACAGGTCCTGGATCCAGTGGCTCCACACCACCTTGTTTAGTCATACCAGGCTCTACGACCCCATGGACTGCAGTGCCAGGCTCCCAGTATTTGTTCTCTCCATGGACCAGATCCCTTACTTCCTGAAGGGAGGAATAGGAGCTTTGAGACGTGTAGGACTTAACATTTACTTTTAAGAGGTGCAGTGTAAGATCAGGTTTTGAAAGACAGTCAACCCTGTGGTGACCTAAGAAGCAGGCAGCAGCAGAGTCGTGGCCAAAAGTTGGCAGTCTGGAGGAACAGGACTACAGAGTCTGCATTCCAGTTCTGTTGGTGCACCAGCTGTGAGCCTCAGTGTCATCTGCAACATGGGGCCAATGGGACCTCCCTCAAAGGGCTTTGAGGATGAAGTAAATAATGCACAGAAGCAGTTGATTCAATGACTAGGGAAAGGGAGAATAAAGGGGAGTGAGCAGAACTAAAACTTTTGGTGTGGGCTGTACTCATGGTCAGTCACTCAGTCTGACTCTTTTGGGACCCCATGAACTGTAGCCCACCAGGCTTCTCTGTTCATGGGATTTCCCAGGCAAGAATACTGCAGTGGGTTGTCATTCCCTACTCCAGGGGATCTTCTGACCCAGAGATCAAACCTGTGTCTCCTGCTTTAGCAGGTGGATTCTTTACCACAGAGTCACCTGGGAAGCCTGGATAAAGCAAAAATAAGACACAGGGACTGAAGATGGTGGGAAGGGGCAGGTTGGCATGGGGGAATCAGGCAGAGCTGGTGTGGAATTGGTGCTGTATATCAGCCTTTAGATACAGACCCGTTTCCTTCTATTTCCAGGATTTGCATTTGGAGTAGAGTAATCCCTTGAGGACTTGGAAAGAAAGGAATAGGGTGACTAAAGAGCTAAAATCCTGGGCCTTACACTTGCCTCTAGTTGAATCCCAGCTCTGTTCCTGAACCAGAGATCCACTGGAGAAGGGATAGGCTACCCACTCCAGTACTCTTGGGCTTCCTTTGTGGCTCAGCTGGTAAAGAATCTGCCTGCAATTCAGGAGACTTGGGTTGGGAAAATCCCCTGTAGAAGGGAAAGGCTACCCACTCCAGTATTCTGACCTGGAGAATTCCATGGACTGTAAAGTCCATGGGATCCCAAAGAGTCGGACATGACTGAGCAACTTGCACTTTAAGGATTGAATGGTAATGTCTGTAAAGGATCAGTTCTACCAGATAATCCTCCCATTTTACAGATTAAAAAAAGTGAAACAGTTCTCAAAATTTTCCCTGGCAGTCTAGTGTTAGGACTTGATGTTTTCATTGTGGCGACCAGGGTTAAAAAAAAAAAGAAAAGTTACACAATCCTCATTCCTGCTAACAGCCACTAACAGTTTGAGTCACTTATGGCAGGTGACTGCTCTCAGCAGGAATGTCAATGAGAACCAGGTTGAACAGGGAATTGATTTTTCTTGAAAAGAGCAGGGTGAAATATTAACCATTTACACTTCCCTGAGAGTATTTTAGCCCAGAGAAGCAAACATGAAGCCCATGCTTATGTAAAATGAGTATTTGAGGAGCCAGAAGCAAGTACGACCTGCTGGGTATTGCAGTCGAGAGCATGCCGTGAGTCTATGCCTGTGCATGTCACATATGCCCATCTGGGAATGCAGGGAGGGAAGGTGGCAGACCCTCAGAAAACCAATTGATCCTTCTTCATTGGGAGCAACTTTCCCCCTCAGGGGACGTTTGGCACTGTCTGGAGACATTTGGTTGCAAAATATGGGGGGAGGGGAGGTGCCAGTGGCAGCTAGAGGATGTTTAGCCAAGGATTCTGCAGAGTCGGACACGACTGAGGTGACTTAGCATGCACACATGTTGCTAAACATCCTTACATCCATAGGACAATCCTCTACAACAGAGAAGTATGTGTGTGTATACATGTGTGTTCACGCACACTCAGTCGTGTCTGACTCTTTGAACCCCATGGACTGTAGCTTGCCAGGTTCCTTAGTCCATGGAATTTTCCAGGCAAGAATACTGGACTGGAGTGGGTTGCCATTTCCTTCTCCAGGGGATCTTCCCCACCCAGGGATCGAACTGCGTCTCCTACATTGGCAGACGGTCTCTTTACCACTCTACCACCTGGGAAGCCCACAACAAAGAATTATCTGGCTGAAGATGTCAATAGTGCCGAAATTGAGAAACCGTGGTTTAATAGCACTGCAGCCAGCCAGAGTCAGCTTCTTGAGACAGATGTGCTGGGATCACCACTCCCCCCTCCAACCCTTCACACTACTCTTGGGAAAAATCTCACTCTTAACATGGCCCCAAAGGAGTAGGGGTGGCTCCCACCCTCTCTTCACTCAAAGTTGGATCCAGCCGCACCGGCCTCTGGGTCACTCAAAGCACAGCTCCACCCAACCTCAGCCTTCCCACTGTTATTCCCTTGACTTGGAACTTTCTCCCCCTTCACCCGGTGAACTCCCATTCATCCTTCAGATCTCAAGCTACTTTGCACCTTCGGGCGGTGACCTTCCCTCACTGCCCCTCTCCCCTCAATCTACTCAGGTCCTGCTGCTTAGTACCTCTTAAATCACCCCTTGACTTTCCGTCCCGATTGTAACTGTAAAGGTCTATATGTGGTTAGTTAATTGATGTCTGTCTCCCTCACTTGACTGAGCTCTACAAGGATAGGTCAGTCTTGCTCATTGCTGATTGCTTTTATGTACCAGCATCTGGCATAACAGAGCTGCCCAATAGATATATTTGTTGAGTGAGGAAAGCAGGCACTCAGTAAATTTGTTGAATGAATGAGGAAAGGGACACATACAGGAGTAAGAGCAGTACAAAATGTGTGCCTTGACGTGTGTTTACAAGGAGTGAAGGACGGATGACTTGCCTGGGGAGTTGGGAAGGCCTCACCCAGGTTCGCAAAGAGGCCAGTGGTGTGTGTGCACGTGCATGCATGGTAGCTAGGCAACTGGGGTTTAAGGTGCTAGGGGACGAATTGGAGACTCAGGCACATCGTGAAAGCTCAGGCGTAACTAGTAGGGAAAGGTGAGAACTTCCCAGCACTCACCCTCTGTTGGGGTACCTTATCACCACACACTGCGGGGCCGACGCCTGCCCTTGAATTCTGGTCACTGACGAGGCCACCTAGAAGCAGCAGGACAGGACTCACCTGATCCTAAATGGAACTGTGTTCTCCGGACCAATTTGAATAATTTAGATTCCAGCAGAGCTGATAATACAGATATTTTAGAAATGTTTCATAAAGACAAAGATACCTATCTTTGAGTGAGAGAAATGATAGAAAAAACGCACCAAAAAAGCCAACACCAACAGCACAGGCCAGGCCAGAGGCATTTTCTAGAAGAAGCAAAGAAAAAGAAAGTTAACAACTCTCTCCTCTTAACAAAACACCAAAACTCCCACTACTATCAATACTGGAATTACAGGCCATTTAAAAAAAATTCTCTTGAAATACAACATATACACAGAAAAGTGCCCTTTCCCTAAGCGTGTACCTCGAATTTTCACAGCGTGAATCCAGTTGTGTCACCACCACCCAAACTGTTTAAGTTTGCTCTTTTCTGTGAGTATTTTCAGAGGCTTCCAAGAATACTGAGACATGGGAAAGATGACATGTCAAGGACACCAGGGATAACCCTGAAACATAAATCTCTGAGCTGTGGGATTTGAAAAAGACATACCTTTTTGACCTGAGACCAAATTCTTTGCTTTGGGTTGTACGGAGTTCAAGCTAGAGTCTAATGTTTCCTCTCTCCAGACACTCAGGGACGAGTCCCAGGTTCTTATCTGGAGCTGCTTGTTCTGCAGGAGCCTTTGTAGCTGCCTTACACACACCCTGGCACCTCTTTCTGAGAGTTCTCTGAGTCACTTATTTGGGTGGGTTCCAAACAGCAAAGGGTAGAGGTAACTTTTTCTGTTGTTATCAATTCATTATTGTGGTTGTAATAAAAAATTTTTGTGTAATTTTTGGTCACACTGTACAGCATGCAGACTCTTAGTTCCTGGTCCAGAGATCAAACCTGAACCCCTTGCAGTGGAAGCATGGAGTCTTAACCACTGGACTGCCAAGGAAGTTGCTGGAATAAAAAATGTTTAAAAAAGAAAATAACTGTAGGGGAAACTGAATGCAAGGTATATAGGAACTTCCTGTAATATTTTTGCAACTTTTCTATAAACCTAAAACTATTTGAAAATGGACCATTGATTTTAAAATAAAATGGCCAGCCATACACCTAAACCTAGGGGTGAAACTGACTGATTAAGCATGCGTTTGAAAGCGCTCAAGGAGACATGCTGATGGGCGAGTGAGTCCCTGGTATGTTTATAAATCACCAAAGGCTGTCGAGCTCCACCAATGATGTCTACATCATAAACAACTACCTTAAGGCGGTGACTACTCGAGTTAGTTCCCCATTTGTTGGCAGAGGAAACATACTGTTTGCTGGTTTTTTTTTTCATAACCCTCTTGGTTGTGCTTTGGTTAATTGCATGGAGACTGCAGAGTGACAGGGAAAGCTCACAAAGCATTGCAGCTGGGCAGGTCTGGGTTTATATCATGTACCTTTCATTCACTACTTTAGGGGAGTTACTTAAGCTCCCTGAGCATGTATAAAATAGAAGTGAGTAAGTGTCTAGTCTATTGCCAGGACTTAGTAAATGGTAGCAATCATGTTCGGAGAAGGCAATGGCACCCCACTCCAATACTCCTGCCTGGAAAATCCCATGGACAGAGGAACCTGGTAGGCTGCAGTCCATGGGGTCGCTGAGGGTCGGACATGACTGAGTGACTTAACTTTCACTTTTCACTTTCATGCATTGGAGAAGGAAATGGCAACCCACTCCATTGTTCTTGTCTGGAGAATCCCAGGGACGGGGAGCCTGGTGGGCTGCCATCTATGGGGTCGCACAGAGTCAGACACGACTGAAGTGACTTAGCAGCAGCAGCAGCAGCAATCATGTTTCCGAGTTTCTGGTGTAAGTATTAGTTGCTCAGTCATGTCCTACTCTTTGCGATCTCATGGACTGTAGCCCACCAGGCTCCTCTGTCCATGGAATTCTTCAGGCAAGATACTGGAGTGGGTAGCTATTCCTTTCTCCAGGGGATCTTCCTGACCCAGGGATTGAACCCGGGTCTCCCTCATTGCAGGCAGAAGCCCCTCCTGGTATAAACCTTTAACCAATATTTTTTCTTCTTTTTTTCTTTTTCGTTCCTTCCTCCCTTCCATCCATCCTTCCTTGTTTCTGTCCTTCCTCCCTGCCCCCCTCCTTCCTCTTTTATTTTTTGACCAGATTGGGGAGGGGATGGACAATATCTGTTTCAGCAGAAAATAACAGAAAGCTGACACTGGTGTAGACATTCAGGTGCAAACTGAAAACTGAAAGTGAATGGATAAAATATAAGCTGCTATAAGACTTGTTAAATTAGGGAGAAAGTTGAAGTCTGGAGCCCAGTGCTAAGAAAACAGTAAACAGTCCCAAGAAGGTGAGGATGTTCATCTCCAAATAGGAACAGGGAAGAATAACCTTCATTCATTTAACAAATATTTATAGAACATTTACATGTGCCAAAGAGTGTGCCAGCTGCTGGGGTTACAGTGGTGAATAAGTGACACGTGGACGCTCCTGAGGGATCTCATAGTCTAGTCCAGTGGCCACACATATACCCTTACAAGTTTATTGATTTAATACTTATGTGTGATTCATGCTTGTGTATTTTTTTTATAATAAGTACATTTTAAAAATGAATGTCATAACCCACTAATAAGTTGCATCTGCAGTTTGAAAAACACTGATGTGAACTGGGAAGTAGACACATATACAGTGTTATAAGTGCAATGATAGAGAAGTATTCCTCAGGGTCAAGGGAAGTATTCTGAACTCACATATTTTTAAAAAGTTTGGTTAAGGCCGATGCCAAAACAGTATATGTCCCTAGTGTGAGATACATTTTTGCATCTTGAAATCACCAAAGTGACCCTCATATGTTTGTAATATGCATACACATATATTTAGCATGTAATTTGGGGACCCCAGAATGGCAACATTTTATACAAACAAAAGCTTTGTGTTTTAAAAGACACCTTTTCACTCACATTTTGAAAAACACTAGAGATAGTATGTTTTTCCATTATTAATTGTCGGGTAACAAACTATCCCCAAACAGTGACCTAAAAGCAACATTTTGTTTCTGTAATCATTTTTACTTTGTGGGTTGGGAGCTGGGAAGTGTACTCCCAAGCTGGCTTTTACACTCACATGTTGGCTGCCTGGGTGTGTTGCTTGGCCTTACTCTCCACATGGCATCTGAGCCACCAGGCCTCTCTGTGTGGCTTGGGCTTCTCACAGTGTGGTGATCTCAAGGTAGTCAATTGCTGAGGTTGCAGCTGGCTTGACTGAGTGTTCCAGGAGACAGGAACAGGAGCTGTTGCCAGTCTCCAAGGACCCAGAAACTGACAGGAGGACCAGCTTCCCGGCTTCTGACCCACACAGTCACACGGGACCCTGTGCTTAGTTTGCTGCTCTGCTTTTGTGATCTTGAAATTCTTAATACATTTTTTGGTGGGATCTCTCATGTTCAGTGTGGGCTCTGCCCAGTATATCTCTCTGGCTGTATTTTATTGGTCTAAGCATGGAGCCTACCTGGACTCAAGGGAGGGGGATAGAGACCCCACCTGTCATTGGGAAGAGTATCACAGAACTCATATTTGTCTTTAATCAGTCACAGCATGGCAGGAGAGAGAGCACGGGAATACTGGAATCAAGAAATCTGAGGGCTTTCCCTGGTGGTTCAGGGGTTAAGAATCTGCCTTGCAATGCAAGGGACATTGGTTTGATTCCTGGTCTGGGAAGGTCCCACATGCCTTGCAGCAACTAAACCCATAAATCACAACCACTGAACCAGCACTCTAGAGCCCAAGAGCTGCAATTACTGAGACCATGCACTGCAACTACTGAAGCCTAAAACCCTAAAGCTCCACAACTAGAGAAAGCCCATGTGTGGCAATGAAGACCCACCACAGCTTAAAAAAATTTAATAAATAAATCTTAAAAAAAAAAAAAGAAATCTGAGGCCTAGGCCCAGTTTTACAGCTACAACGAGCCTGTTACTGACAAACCATGTCACCTTGAGGACTTCAGTTTTCTGCCACTCAACATGAGGAAGTTGGTTCGAGAATCATGAACCTCTAAGGCCACATTTGTGACTCTCTAAATGTATATCTGATTCATTAGAAAAAGTGTTTCCACAGTGCTCACCAAAGGGAGCATGGGAACAGAAGAGAAATGAGCTCCAAAGGGAAAAAAAAGCCTGCAGATCTAAATTCAAGCCTCCAGCCCCAACTTGTTCATTCTGCAAATACCTAATACAGAGGCAGACACAGGGTGCTGGGTGCTGGGCTGCAGTGGTGAGCCGTATCAACAGGTCCCCATCTTCACAGGCTAACAGTCTACAGGGGGCGGGCGAGTGTCCCGACCGCCAGGGACCCTGATGCTAAGTGCTGTGGTGAGGAAGGCACTGGGTCCTTGGGAACCTATCCTGCACATGGGAGGGAAGGAGGGGCTGAGGAAGAGCAAGCTGAGCCCCCAAGGCCAAAGAGGAATTAGATCTGGTGGGTGGAGTGTGGTGTGTTCATATCCTACACAGAGGAGACAGATGGTGAAAAGGCCCAGTCACGAGGAGAACTATTTTAGGGACTTGAAAGTCACTCTGTGTGGCAGAAGTATGCAAAGGGGACATCCTTGGGGGTGGTGGGAGAGGGTGCCAAGAGGAAGTAGTGATGAACGAGGAAGCTGGAGAATAAGTAGAGGCCAGATTACTAGGAGACCTGACACCTTGAGAGAGAGATTGGATTGCATCTTGAGGCCCAGAAAAACACTGAAGGGATTGAAACTTGACAGACGCCTATCTGGTTTGGGTTTAAGAAACCACTGAGGTTAATGTGTGGAGTGCTGAGATCAGACTGGCTGGGGATGGGGCAGGATTGGCTAGAAGTAGACTAGTGAGAGGCTGTGGTTTGTCATCTGGGTGAAAAAGGATGGTGACCAGCATTAGGGCAGAGGCAGTGGAGACAGAGTTACATGGGCAGAGGAGAGATTTCCTAGAATCAACAAGACTTGTGACTGAGTATAAGTGGAAGAGGAAGAGGGAGGTGGCAAGGATGACACCCAAATTTCTGGCTTAAGAAGGTGGACGGTAGTGTCATTTGCTGAGAGGGAAAGACCATGAGAATACTGTTCTGGTGGGAAAGTAGAGTGAGTAATCAAGCTGGTTCAGTTTGGGGTCTGCATCTAGCTTGGGGTGGCTGTAAGCCTTTCAGGTAAAGGTATTCCATAGACAGCTGGAGAGTGAAGATGCGAGTCAAGAGAGAAATGGAGAAAGCTGTTGGGTTTTTTTTTTACCTGAGTGACAGCTTGTTTGAATAATGATATGAAGGGCCCAGAAGGGAAGAAGTAGGAGGACTGAGGGGACTGTATGCAGTCACTGAACCAAACCTCCCAAGGGCTGAGAAGTGATGAGTCAGAACTCAGGATTCGGGGTTTGTCTTACAGACAAACAGACTCCAGGAATTAAGAGGTCAAACTCCCAAGTCTGGGTTGGAACACTTCATTCTATTACCTTCTGACTGTGACACTTTTGGACAAGTCACTTGCTTTTCTTGAGCCTCAGTTTTCCTTGACTACAAAATGGGGAAATTATGAGAACCTACCTCAGAATTTTGAGCGTGATGATTAAAGGAGATAATGCATGCAATATGTTTGCTGTCAACTAAAAAAAGCCCCCCTCCAAAAAAAAAAAAAAAACCGTCCCACAATCTAAAATATGTGAATTGTGTTTTATTTGGGGACATTCAGTTCAGTTCAGTTCAGTCGCTCAGTCGTGTCCAACTCTTTGTGACCCCATGAATCGCAGCACGCCAGGCCTCCCTGTCCATCACCAACTCCCAGAGTTCACCCAGACTCATGTCCATCGAGTCAGTGATGCCATCCAGCCATCTCATCCTCTGTCGTCCCCTTCTCCTCCTGCCCCCAATCCCTCCCAGCATCAGAGTCTTTTCCAATGAGTCAACTCTTCGCATGAGGTGGCCAAAGTACTGGAGTTTCAGCTTTAGCATCATTCCTCCCAAAGAAATCCCAGGGCTGATATCCTTCAGAATGGACTGGTTGGATCTTCTTGCAGTCCAAGGGACTCTCAAGAATCTTCTCCAACACCACAGTTCCCAAGCATCAATTCTTCGGCGCTCAGCTTTCTTCACAGTCCAACTCTCACACCCATACCTGACCACTGGAAAAACTGAGAACTATAGCCCAGGAGACAGACTCTCAGAGAGCTCTGAGGAAATGTTCCAGAGAAATAAGGGAGGAGCCGGGATATATAGGAGAAAAAATGGGGGGAAATGTAGTCAAACAGGAAAAGATTACTGCTAATCACACAAAAACATCTCAAGTTAATGATTTTAGTGCTTTTCTCTGTATGGGAAAACGTGGGTGTGGGCTATAGAAGTCATTTCTTAGATATGCCTCTTAACTATCTAGGGCCAGTATCCAGTTTCTCTCTCTCCAGAATTCTCCTTGGGGTGCGACGTCAAGGCGTCTTCAGTGGCTGCTGGTTTGATGGCAGGTGACATTTTATTTACTAAAACGGCAGGCAACATTTTTTTTGTCCACATCACTGTAGTGCCTGGCACATAGTTAACACTGCATCAGTGGTAACTGTCATTACTATATCAAAGCACAGGAAGGGAAAAATGAGTGCACATGCAGGTCAGTTCATAGATTTGATTGCAGGAAGTTGAACAAATTCTTTTTAGGTGGTTTCTATCTTTTTGATGAAATAGAAAATGAGGTTACCTACTGGGGGGCTACTTGCTAACATCTCTGCGGGGTAGAAAAGCCACTCATTTGGCATTGACTAGGATACAGGACCAGAGAAGGCAATGGCACCCCACTCCAGTACTCTTGCCTGGAAAGTCCCATTGATGGAGGAGCCTGGTGCGCTGCAGTCCATGGGGTCGCTAAGAGTCGGACACGACTGAGTAACTTCACTTTCACTTTTCACTTTCATGCATTGGAGAAGGAAATGGCAACCCACTCCAGTGTTCTTGCCTGGAGAATCCCAGGGACAGGGGGAGCCTGGTGGGCTGCCGTCTATGGGGTCACACAGAGTCAGACACGACTGAAGCGACTTAGCAGGCACGCACACCAGTGGTTGGGACTTGGCACTTTCACTGCTGTGGGCTTGAGTTCAGTCCCTGGTTAGGGAACTAAGATCCTGAAACAATGCAGTGTGACCAGAAACTAAAATAAATTTAACTTAGTTATCTTAAAAAAAACATCTTGTAGAGTACATATTCAGAAGTATTTATCTGATTTTTTCCTGATCTAATATTTTTTAATAAGCTTTATTTTTACAATAGTTTTAGATGTACAGAAAAGTTGAGAGGATAGTATAAAGTTCATAGTTTACTCAGATGTTTTTAGTTTTTACCTAATTGCCCTTTTCCGCTCCAAGATCCTATCCAGGACACCACTTGCATATGGTAGTTAGGTCTCATCGTGGACCCCTGTACCAAGGTCACAGGACAAAAATCTCTGGAACTGACCAAGCCCCATAGCAACTGTTGCCATGAGCTTCCGGATCTAAACTGGACAGTTCCCTGAGATCTTTGTCCTGTGACCTTGGTACGGGGCTCCACACCTGTGACTTGGGTATAGGGCTCCACACTTAGGCTCCTCTTGGCTGTGACAGTGTCTCAGACTCTCCTTGTTTTTGATGACTGTTGTTGAACTCAAGTTGAACTCAAGTTGAACTCCCAATGCACAGGGAGGCCTAACAACCTGAAACGTCTGAATTTAAAGCAGAACTCCTTGCTTTGCAATAAGCCTTTCTCTGCTCCAAACACTGATGCTTTGGTTGGTTTGGCCTCACTGTGTGTCAGGCTCATGAACTTGGGTTCAACAACATGACCTTGACAGGTTGTTGGGTTTTTTTAATATTTATGTATGTGACTATTTTTGGTTGCACACAGGCTCTTTGTTGCTGTGCAAGGATTTCTCTTGTTGCTGAGCATGGGCTATAGAGCTGTGAACAGGCATAGTTGCTCCACGGCATGTGGAATCTTCCCAGACCAGGGATCGAACCCATGTCCCCTGCATTGACATGTGGATTCTTAACCACTGGACCACCAGGGAAATCCCCAACCTTGACAGTTTGGAGGCGTACTGGTCAAATATTTTGTAGGATGCCCTTCTATTGGATTTTGTTTGATGCTTTTCTCATTATGAGACTGGTTATAAGTTTTGGGGAAGGAAGATCACAGAGGTAAAGGGCTGTTCTTATCAGGTCATTTCAAGGGTATGTACTCTCACCGTGATTTATCACTGTTGATATTAACCTTGATCAACTGGCTGAAGCAGTGTTGATCAGGTTTCTCCACGGTACAGTTACTCTATTTCCCCCCTTTCCAACTGTACTCTTTGAAAGGAAGTCAGCACCTGCAGTCAGCACTTCTTAAGAAGTGGGGAGTTATGCTCCCTTTCTTTAACTCTTCAAGGGTTGAGTATCTCCATAAATTATCTGAAATTTTTCTGCATGGGAGATTTGTTTCTTTTTCCCTATGTATTTATCCTATCATTTCTTTTTATCAAGATGGACTTATGGGTGCTTATTTTATACTTATGATATAATCCAATACTCCCCCGGCCCAGAATCCGCCATTTATTCAAGCAAACAAGGAACCTTGGTTCCTTTTATTGAAGAATGGTATTTAGAAACCACTATCCAGGCATTAGACATGTTCTATCTGAATAAACTTTAATTTGATCACAAATTTATTATCCCAGAGTAACAGTTGATTTTGGTATGAGTCAAGGTTCACCCAGAGAAGTAGGACCAGTAGGAGATATATGTTAAGGGATTTATTGCAAGAAATTGGCTTCTGCAATTATGAGACCCGAAGAGGCAAACTGGGAATTCCCAGGGCAGGCCTTCAAGAAAGCAGACAGGACTTCACAGGCACCGGCCGTCCACTGGCTGAAGTTGCTATCTAACAGCAGAATTTCTCTTGAGGCTCTGCAACTGATTAAATCAGGCCCATTCAGGTTATCAACAACAATCTCCTTTACTTCAAGTGAGCTAACTATGGACTTTAATTACATCTGGAAAATACCTTGACTGAAACACCTAGATTAGTGTTTGAGTGACTGGGGACTGTAGGCTTGCCAAGTTGACATATCAAAAGACCATCAATCCAGGAGGACCTTATCTGTTGAGTGTGTTCCATAAAGTACATTTTCTGGATGACTGAGAAGTTCACCCTGATGAACCCCAGCTTTTAGACTGGTACTTACTTAGGAAGCATCATAAACTTCTCTGCCTTCTTCAGTGGAGATACTAAACAACTTAGTCTGGTTGTAATGACCCAGGGCCCCTATGTGAACGCCGTTTATCACACTGAACTGAGCTTACAGGGATGCTTCAGGCTCTATGAGGCCTGGAAGGAGCCTTATCTCCACATCTGGGGACTCATTGCTCTAGTTCTTTTAGTTCCTCTGTCAGCTTTCTATTTATATACTTTTTCCTCTTTCCCTTTCTGAAGGCTGCCTCTCCTCACTTCTCTTGCATTAATTCAATAACTCTGTGTGTGTTCTCACTGCTTTCAAATTTAAGAGGATATTTGTCTCTGCTTCTTTCTGTTTGTTTTTTTTTTTAATTATTTTTTAAGTAACAGCTTTATTAAGGTACAATTCACAGACTATACACTTCACTCATTTAAAGTGTAAAGTTCAGTGGTTTTTAGTATATTTACAGATATGTGTAACCATTGCCACAGTCAATTTTAGAACATTTTTGTCACTTTAAAAAGAAATTTCCAGTAGAAAGCCCAGAAACAAACCCACGTACTTATGGTCAATTAATCTATGACAAAGAAAGCAAGAAAATACAATGGGGAAAATACAGTCTCTTCAATAAGTGGTGCTGGGAATAATAGCTACATGCAAACAAATTAAATTAGAACATTCTCTAACATCATATACAAAAAATAAACCCAAAATTTTTTTTTTAAAAATTCAAAATGGATTAAAGACCTAAATGTAAGACCGGATACTTTAAAACTCCTAGAGGAAAACATACACAGAACATTCTTTGACATAAATCACAGCAATACTTTTGGATCTGCCTCCTAGAGTAATGGAAATAAATTAAAAACAAAAATAAACAAATGAGATCCAATTAAACTTAAAAGCTTTTGCATAGCAAAGGAACCCATAAACAAAAAGAAAAGACAACCTATTGACTGAAGAAAATATTTGCAAATGATGCTACTGACAAGAGATTAATTTCCAAAAAATGTTAACAACTCATATAGTTTAATATAAAAAACAAAACAACGCCAGACTTCCCTGCTGGTCCAGTGGTTAAGACTTCATGCTCCCAATGCAGGACGTCTTGGTTCAGTTCTTGGTCAGGAAACTAGATCCCACATGCAACTAAAGATTCCACATGCTGCTACAAAGATCGAAGATGCCAAGTGCCACAACTAAGACCTGGCACAGCCAAATAAATGAATCAAAATATTTAAAAACCCAGCCCAACCAAAAAATGGGCAGAAGACCTAAATAGACATTTCTCCAAAGAAGACATACAGATGACCAACAAGCACATGAAAAGATACTCAATATCACTCAATTTTTACTCTTGCCTGGAAAATCCCATGGACGGAGGAGCCTGGTAGGCTGCAGTCCATGGGGTCACTAAGAGTCGGACGCGACTGAGCGGCTTCACTTTCACTTTTCACTTTCATGCATTGGAGAAGGAAATGGCAACCCACTCCAGTGTTCTGTCCTGGAGAATCCCAGGGACGGGGAGCCTGGTGGGCTGCCGTCTATGGGGGCGCACAGAGTCGGACACGACTGAAGCGACTTAGCAGCAGCAAACCAAAACTACAATGAGGTATCACCTCACACCAGTCAGAATGGCCATCATTAAAAAGTCTACAAACACTAAATGCTGGAGAGGGTGTGGAGAAAAGGGAACCTTCCTGCACTCCCTGCACTTCATGCATTCCCTGGTAGGAATGCAAACTGGTGCAGCCACTGTGGAAAACAGTATGGAGGTTCATTAAAAAAGTAAAAATAGAGCTACCATATGATCTTGCAATCCCACTGCTGGGCATACATCCAGAGAAAACTCTAATTTGAATAGATACATGCACCTCAGTGTTCATCGGAGCACTATTTGCAATAATAAAGCAATCTAAATGTCCATCAATGGAGGAATGGATAAAGAAGTAGTACAGATATATATTGGAAAATTAGCTATAAAAAAGAACTAAATAATGCCATTTGCAGCAACATGACCTAGAGATGATCATATTAAGTATATCAGACAGAGAAAGACAAATATATTGCTTATATGTGGAATCTAAAAAAAGATACAAATGAATTTGTTTACAAAACAGAAATAGTCACAGACATAGAAAACAAACCAAAAAGGATTAGGGAAAAAAAAGAGGATTAGATTAAGAGAAATTAGAAGCTTGGGATAAACATATAGACACTACTATATATAAAATAGATAATCAACAAGGACCTACTGTACAGCACAGGGAACTATATCCAGTATCGTGTAATAACCTATAATGGAAAAGAATCCAAATGCAGCATCTCAGTTCCCCAACCAGGAGTTGAATCCTTGCCTCCTATAGTGGAGGTGCAGAGTCTTAACCACTGGGCCCAGGGAAGTCCCAATAAAAAAAAATGATTAAAAAAATTTCCTACCCTTTAGCTATCACCCCTCTCCCATCCCTCATCCTCTTCAATGCTAGGCAACCATTAGTCTTCTTTCCAGAATTTGCCTATTCTGGACATTTCATATTAATGGAACTATATAATATGTGGAATTTTGTGACTAGCTTATTTCACTTAGCACATATTTTCAAGGATCATTCATGTTATAGCAAGAATCAATTGTGGTTTAGTCACCAAGTCATGTCAGACTCTTTTTTGACCCCATGGACTGTAGCCTGCCAGGCTCCTTCTCTCCATGGAATTTTCCAGGCAAGAATCCTGGAGTGGGTTGCCATTTCCTTCTCCAGGGAGTCTTCCCAACCCAGGGATCAAAACCATGTCTCCTGCATTGGCAGGCGGATTCTTTACCACTGAGCCACCAGGAAAGCTGGTATGAATCAGTACTTCATCACTTTTCATGGCTGGATAAGATTCCATTGTATGGCTACATCACATTTTGTTTGTCCTTCCCTCTGCTGGTAGAAAACAGCATTGTTTCCATCTTTTGGTTATTATGAATAATACTGCTATGAACATTCACATATGTTTATATTTTAATGTCTCTTGGGTAGATATCTAAGAGTGGAATTGCTCAGTCATATGGTAAATAGGTTCTGGTACAAACTCAATGGACATGAGTTTGAGTAAGCTCCAAGAGTTGGTGATGGACAGGGAAGCCTGGCATGCTGCAATCCATGGGGTCGCAAAGAGTCAGACACAGCTGAGCCACTTGAACTGACTGAAATGAACAACGAACAATTTTCCAACACCAGCTGAGTGTTCTACAATGCAACTCATTTCTGACACTACACGTAGACAGCATCAGGTTCCATAGGTCCAAGGTTCAATCCCATAAGACTGTCCCTGGTCCCACCCCTTCAGATGGTTGTCACAACCCCAGACTCTCACCTGTGCTTCTGAGTGACAGGCCACAGATGGGAGCTTCCAACTACCACACCCCTTGGGTTTCACAGGCCAGTTGCAAGTGCTGTTACTTATACTTCTGATCCACTGGCTATAAATCAGAGATCCCCTGCTTGGGTTCGATTCATTTGCTAGAGAGGCTCACAGAACTCTGAGAAACATCCTGTGTACTAGATCACTGGTTTATTATAAAATGATGAAACCCAGAAACAGCCAGATGGAAGAGGTGCAAAGGGCAAGGTATGAAGAACAGGTTAAGCACTTCCATGCCCAATCTGAAGGCGCCATGCTCCCCAAATCTCCATGTGTTTAACCAACCTGGAAACTCTCCAAACCCTGTCCTTCATTGGGCTTCCCTGGTGGCTCAGCAGTAAAGAATCTGCTTGCAATGCAGGAGACCTGGGTTCAGTCCCTGGGCAGGGAAGATCCAGGGGAAGATCCCCTGGAGGAGAGCATGGCACTCCGGTATCCTTGCCTGGAGAATTCCCATGGACTGAGGAGCCTGGTGGGCTACAGTTCATAGTGTCACAAAGAGTCAGATATGACTGAAGTGACGTAGCACACGCGCACTAACAGAAGCTCCATTAGATAAGCACAACTGATTAAATCACTGGCCAATAACTGATTCAGCCTCCAGCCTCTCTCTCCTCATGGAGGTTGGTGGCAGGGGTGGTACTGAAAATTCCACCCCCTGCCCTGGCAACCAGCCCCTAACCTTAGGTTACCTAAGGGCTTTCCCAAAAATCACCTTTTAACATACAAAAGCCACCTTTCTCACTCTTATCATAGGAAATTCCAAGGGTTTTAGGAGCAGCTCTGCACCAGGAATGGGGTTGAAGACTAAATACATGTTTCTTATCATAAATTATATTATTGCGTGAGTGCATGCTAAGTCACTTCAGTCATGTCCGACTCCTTGCAACCCCATAGACTGTAGCCCACCAGACTTCTCTGTCCATGGGATTCTTCAGGCAATACTGGAGTGGGCTGCCATTTCCTTGTCTAGGGGATCTTCCTGACTCAGGGATTGAACCCAAGTCTCACATCTACCTGCATTGGCAGGTGGGTTCTTTACCACTTGCGCCATCTGGAAAGCCCCATAAATCACAGCATTACATATAGTAATCCCATGTTTAACTTTTGAGGAAGTGGCATACTATTTTCCAAAGTGACTACCATTTTACATTCCTACCAGCAGAACACGAGGGTTCCAATTTCTGTATATCCTCATCAATGCTTGTTATGATCTGACTTTTTGATTATAGTTACCTTCGTGGATGTGAAGTGGTATCTCATTCTGGATTTGATTTCTCAAACAGCTAATGATATTGAGCATATTTTCCTGTGCTTTTGGCAATTTTCATATCTCAGAGAAGTGTCTATTCAAGTGTTTGCCATTTTTTATATCAGGCTGTTTATATTTTTGTTGTTGAATTGTAGGAGTTCTCTATATATTCTGGATACTAGGCTTCCCTGGTGGCTCAGGGGTAAAGAATCTACCTGCAATGCAGGAGCTACAGGAGGCGCAGGTTTGATCCCTTGGTCAGGAAGATTCCCATGGAGAAGAGCATGGCAACCCACTCCAGTATTCTTGCCTGGAGAATCCCATGGACAGAGGAGCCTGTTGGGCTACAGTCCATGGGATCGCAAAGAGTCTGACACAACTAAAGTGACTTAGCACGCACAGACCCTTATGAGATATATGGTTGCAAATATTTTCTTCTACTTTGTGGGTTGTTTTTTTTCTTTTTGGTAGTTTCCTTTCAGGCCCCAAAGTTTTTAATTTTGATGAAGTTCGATTTATCTATTTCTTCTTTTGTGCCTTGTGCTTTTGAGGTCAAATCTATGATTCCATTGCCAATGGATACCTATTTATTGAGCACCTTCCATCTACCAGGAACTAGGGACAATGTGGTAATAAGACAGACTTGGTTCCTGCCGTCGTGGGATTTAAGTCTAGTGGGGCAGAAGAGGGGCTTCCCAGGTGGCTCAGTAGTAAAGTATCTGCCTGCCAATGCAGGAGACGCAGGTTCAATCCCTGGGTTGGGAAGATCCCCTGGTGAAGGGAATGGCAACCCACTCCAATATTCTTGCCTGGAAAACTTCATGGACAGTGGTACCTGGCAGGCTGCAGCCCTCGGGGTCACAAAGAGTTTGACACAACTGAGCAACTGAGCATGTACATACACATGGAGCAGGGGAGATATCAATCTAATAACTGCATAGATAACTTCTCAAGTGTGATAAGGATTAGCAAAGGTGCAGTTCTAACATAGCCTGAGGGTCAGAGAAGACTTCCCCAAGGAGGTGACATTTAAAGTGACATTTGAAGGGTGAGTAAGAGTAGACCAGGTAAAAGGGGGCAAGGAATAGAGGGAGAGTGTTTCTAAAAAGGGAATAGCATATAGGAATCCCAGAGTTCAGGAGAACACAGCTCTTTTGAGGAACAGTGAGGCCTATGTGGCTGGAGCAGAGTGGGGGTGGGTTGAGTGGGGAAAGAATGAAATGTCTTAGGGAGAGAATGTAAAGGGAAGAGAACTTTGCAAGACTTTAGCCTGGTAAGTGCCAGCAACTGAAGCCATAGGAAGTCATGGAATACTAGAGAGGAGAGTTTCAAGGAGGAAATAATTCACACTGGTCAGTGCTGTCAAGAAATGATGGGCTTCCCAGGTGACTCAGTGGTAAAGAATCCATCTGGCAATGCAGGATATGCAAGTTTGATCCCTGGGTCTGGAAGATCCCCTGGAGAAGGAAATGGCAACCCACTCCAGGATTCTTGCCTGGGAAATCCTATGGACACAGAAGCCTGGTGGGCTACAGTCCATGGGGTCGCAAAGAGTTGGATACACCTGAGCAACTGAGCACAAACACACACATGCGTGCTTGCCAAGAAGTAAACAAAGGTGAGGACTTCTATTTGGCAGCTGGGCCCTGATAGCTCAGTTGGTAAAGAATCCGCCCGCAGAGCAGGAGGAGACCCTGGTTCGGGAAGATCCCCTGGAGAAGGGAAAGGCTACCCACTCCAGTATTCTAGCCTGGAGAATTCACAGTCCATGGGATCGCAAAGAGTAGGACACGACTGAGTGACTTTCACTTCACTTCAGGTTGTTCTGGGAGACCTTTGTGGCGGAGGCAGAAGCCAGAATGCAGAGGAGTGATTAAGAGGTGAGGAAATGGAGGGACTTCCCTGCTGGGCCAGTGGTTAAGAATCTGCCTTGCAGTGGGTGGGATTCCTGGTCAGGGAACTAAGATCCCACATGCCGTAGAGCAACTAAGCCCATACACAGTAACTACTGAGCCCATGTGCTCTGGAGCCTGCAGCTGTAAGGCAGCAAAAAAAAAAAAAAAAAAAAAGAGAGAGAGAGAGAAAGAGAGAGAGGTAAGGAAATGGAGATGTGAAGGGAACATACCTTCCTTTGAAAAAGTTTGGCTGGGAAGTGTTTGTCACCCAAAAAGCCTGGCTCCTAGTAGGTGGTCAACAAGTGTTTATTGCACTAAACTAAACTGAGGGCGCTCTCCAAGATACAGAAGAGGGACAACTGATGGAATTAGGCTGTGGGAGGAGGCAGGCTTGAGAGCATGCATTACATCTTGAAAGGAGACAGGCATGCTCCTTCCCTTCATTAAAATGAACGGAAAGAGCGAAGATGGAGGATGGGTGTGGAATGCAGGCTATGTTGGCTGGGATAGGAGGGGGCATTTCTGTAGATAACAGGGTCAGGAGATGAGCAACTTGTATGCTTTTATTCTCTTCAGAGGATTTCAGGTTTAGCTGTAAGTCCAGTTTATGACTTTATCTGGAAATAATAGCTAACCTGTTCAATAGTTGGTGGGCAATTACTTAGTTGCTGCTTTGACTTCTATGGGCTGAGAACAAGGTAAGTCAGCTTGTTTTGATTGTATCTAAAGTAAAAATGGGTAGGTGGTGAACAACATCAGCAGAGGAACCAATACCTCCTTTGAGGAGCAGCCACTCATCTAGTACAAAAGGAAAATAATCTGCAATCATGGACACATTTTGGTGGTGGGACAATGCAGGTCACCACTAGAGCCTGCTGAGTACCTTTCAATTTTTCCAAATGAGAATTTGTTAGTAAATTCTTTTTTTTTTCCTTTTTAAAAAATATTTATTGATTGATATGGCTGCATCTGGTCTTAGTGGCACCATGTGGGCTCTTAGTTCCCCAACCAAGGACTGAATCTGTGTTCCCTGCATTGGAAGGCATATTCTTAACCACTGGACCACCAAGGAAGTCTCCTAATAAATTCTTTAATAAATTTGTTAATTAATACATTTACTGTTATTTCTTATTTCCTATGTGTCCTGCGGATTGCTAGGTGTTGTGCATTGTGTTTTCTCGAATCATCGCAACATCCCTGCAAGGGAGCTTGTATTGGTCCCATGTTACTGCCGAGGAAACTGCAGCTCAGAGAGGTAAGTGATTCGCTCAAGGTCACTAATGAGTAGCAGGTTGGAAGCCAGGTTAGGCTGAGTGCTTTTGGCAATTTTGCTCCAGGGGCCGCTGTGCGCCCTCCACTGGTCTAAAAAGGATGCAGGCGGTGAGGAGGCGAGGTCCAACCCAGATTCACCTCACTAGCTCCTCACTTGTCAGTTTTACATCTGGGGCTCTGAGGTGAGCTTCGTTTGAGCAAAGGCTGCATGTGTGCTAAGTCTCTTCGGTTGTGTCCGACTCTTAGGGACCACACGGACTGTAACCCGCCAGGCTCCTCTGTCCATGGGCTTCTCCAGGCAAGAATACTAGAGTGGGTTGCCATTTCCTTCTCCAGGGGATCTTCCCCACCCCAGGATTGAACCTATGCCTCCTGCATCTCTTGCATCAGCAGGTGGGTTCTTTACCACTAGTGCCACCTGGGAAGCCTTGAGCCAAGGCTATGGAGAAGAAAAAACAAAAAACAAAGTCTGAAGGCCACTGCCTTCCACAGGGGTCTCTGAACTTCTCAGCAGATGCCTGGCTTTCCTTGAAGTGTTTCTCCTGAAAGACACTGCTTGAATGATGTGTTTTCCCCCACTTGTCTCTCCTGACACATCTATCCTCCACGGGACTCTAAGAGTGATTTTTCTAAAATCCCATCCTGTTACTCCCCTGCTTAGAAACCTATGGCTCCCAGCTACCTCGAGGTTAAAATACCTTGTTCCTCTTTCAGCATGACCTTGAAGACCCTTCGTGACCTGGACCCCTGTCTACTTCTTCTCCAGAGTTGCTGTTAATTACTCCCCAGCTCCCACCTTACTGCCAAACTGGCTGACTTACATCTCCTGGTACTTGTTCTGTGCACTGATACATACTCCAGTGGCCCTGCCAGGAGGCTGCTCCCCTGTCTCCACTGACATACTCCCGCTCACCCCTCCAGCCTCAGATCAGGTATGATCTTCCTCCCCAAAGCCTTTTGGCCCGGGTTAGGCCCCATCCTCTGTGCAGGATCCCTTCCTCCAACCCTGATGCTTACCTGGTTACAGCCCTGCTTCGGTCTCCTTTTCTTGTCCATCTGTCCCGCTCGAATGCAGATTTGCATCATCTGCTTAACTCTGCTTTGCTCCCCTGGAAAGAAGTTTCTCAGGGAACTTGTTCTTTCTCTTGGGGTGAGCATACCAGAAATGCCAATGGCTTGATGTGAGGCATGCGGAGTTTTCAGCATGGGAGTTTGTCCCCTGCAGCCAAACCTCAATTTTACATGGAGGAGGTAGGCTAAGCAACATCACATGATGAAAAAAATTTGTGGGAAGAATAGCTGACGATAGGAAAAAACTCTAGAAAGCTGCTTTCAAATCTTCCAGCTGACTTGGTTTTCATTCTGGACAGAATAGGGCAGATGCTTGTCTTAGGTCTCTGAATCTGCTTATAGTTAAGATTCTGAGGTTCAGACTTTTCCTATGAAGAACAGACTACTGTTAGAAGTGTCCTTTGGATGTGGGACAAAGTTACATGCCAATCTTCTTTCTAAGCCCTGTGGCAGGAAGGGAAGGCCTTCACCCTGCCAGCCTTCACCAAGCCCAACCCACCTTGGGAGAGGCTGTGAAGCAGAAACCACCATCCTGCATCAGTTAGCCAATTTGCATCTAGAAAATGGGCATGGGGGTGGAGGAGGGTTATACCAGGTGCCCATGCCAAATGCCACAAGCCAGGAGATGCTTGCCCTTCCACTGCAGACATCAAAGAAGTTCCTTTACATTTTTTCTTTTTCTTTGGCTGTGGCGCACAGCTTGTAAAATCTTAATACCCCGACCAAGGATCAAACCCAGGACCCTGCAGTGAAAGCACTGAGTTCTAATCACTGGACCACCAGGGAAGTCCCAAAGAAGTTTATTTAAAAGATGAAAAATTAACGCATATATATGGAATCTAGAAATGAGCCTACTTGCAGGGCAGCAGTGGAGACAGACATGGAGAACAGACTTGTGGACATGGAGGGGGAAGGAGAGGGTGGGAAGAACTGAAAGAGTAGTGTGTGAAATGTGTGAAATAGATAGCCAGTGGGGATTTGCTGTTTGACTCAGGAAGCTCAAACTGGTGCTCTGTGACAACCTAGAGGAGTGAGATGGAGAGGAAGGTTCAAGAGGGAGGGGACATATGTATACCTATGGCTGATTCATGTTGATGTATGGCAGAGCCCGTCACAATATTGTAAAGTAATTATCCTATAATTAAAAATAAATATTTTTTTTTAAAAAAGAAATGCTACATTCAGAAGAACTATACATAAAAGGTCTTAATGACCCAGATAACCACTATGGTGTGATCACTCACCTAGAGTTAGACATCCTGGAGTGTGAAGTCAAGTGGGTCTTAGGAAGCATTATTTTTGTGTGTGTGTGTGTGTGTGTGTAATAAAGTTTTATTAAAGTATAAAGGAGATAGAGAAAGCTTCTGACATAGGCATCAGAAGGGGGTAGAAAGAGTACCCGCGTGCTAGTGTTAACAATGAAGTTATATAATCCAAAGAATATCTGGAGGTTGTAAAGACCTCATCAGACCTACAGGAAGTGTTATTTTGAACAAAGCTAATGAAGGTGACAGAATTCCATCAGAGCTATTTAAAATCCTGAAAGATGATGCTGTGAAAGTGCTGCAACTCAATATGCCAGCAAAATTGGAAAACTCAGCAATGGCCACAGGACTAGAAAAAGTCAGTTTTCATTCCAATCCCAAAGAAAGGCAATGTGAAAGAATGTTCAAACTACAGTACAATTGTGCTCATATCACATGCTAGCAAGGTGATGGCTCAAAATGCTCCAAGCTAGGCTTCAACAGCATGTGAACTGAGAACTTCCAGATGTACAAGCTGAATTTAGAAAAGGTGGAGGAATCAGAGATCAAATTGCCAACATCTGTTGGATCATAGAAAAAGCAAGGGAATTCCCCAAAAACTTCTGCTTCATTATGCTAAAGTCTTTGACTGTGTGGATCACAACAAACTGTGGAAAATTCTTAAAGAGATGAGAATACCAGACGACCTTACCTGTCTCCTGAAAAATCTGTATGCAGGACAAGAAGCAACAGTTAGAACCCAACATGGAACAACGGACTGGTTCCAAATTGGGAAAGGAGTACGTCAAGCTTGTATATTGTCATCCTGCTTATTTAACTTACATGCAGAGTACATCATGTGAAATGCCAGGCTGGATGAATTCCAAGCTGGAATCAAGATTGCTGACAGACATACCAGCAACCTCAGATATGCAGATGATCCCACTCTAACGGCAGAGAGTGAAGAGGAACTATAGAGCCTCTGGATGAGGGTGAAAAAGGTGAAAAAGCCGGCTTAAAACTCACATTCAAAACCCAAGATGATGGCATCTGGTCCCATCGCTTCATGGCAAATAGATGGGGAAAAAGTGGAAAGTGACAGAATTTATTTTCTTGTGCTCCAAAATCACTGCGTATGGTGACTACAGCCACAAAATTAAAAGACACTTGCTCCTTTGCTGACAAAAGTTCGTATAGTCAAAGCTATGGTTTTTCCAGTAGTCATGTATGAATGTGAGAGTTGGACCATAAAGAAGGCTGAGCACGGAAGAATTGATGCTTTCAAATTGTGGTGCTGGAGAAAACTTGAGAGTCCCTTAGATAGCAAGGAGATCAAACCAGTCAATCCTAAAGGAAATCAACCTTGAATATTCATTGGAAGTAATTCATTGGAAGGACTGATGTTGAAGCTGAAACTCCAATACTTTGCCCACCTGATGGACGAGTCAACTCACTGGAAAAGACCCTGATGCTGGGAAGGATTGAAGGCAGGAAGAGAAGGGAGTGACAGGGATGAGATGATTGGATGGTATCACCAAGTCAACAGACAGGTGTTTGAGCAATCTCTGGGAGATAGTGAAGGGCAGAGAAGCCTAGTGTTCTGCAATCCATGGGGTTGCAAAGAGTTGGACACAACCTAGTGATTGAACAACAGCAACGTTGTGTAAATGTTTAAGGTATAGTTACTAGAGACATGGGGCAGACTGAGAATAAATAGGAAGGATTTGGATCATTTCATGGATAAGAGTCTAATGGGTTATTAAGGGCAGGTGGGAACGTTTGGAGCTGAGAAGAGGCAAACAGGCCTGCCAAGCAGAGATGGAAACCTGGAGGGATGCACTCAGGGTGGTGTCTCTGGGCTGTGTGGGGTGGTGACTCAGTTCCTCCCTGGCCTTCAAGGACTGGGATGGGAGGGCTAAGGACATAGCAGTCCATTGCAAGGGCCACCCAAGCCTCCAGGGATACAGTGCTATTTCAAAAATCTGCTGTTCTCAGAAACAGCATGGATTTCCAGCCACCCACTACTTCTCCGTCCATTCAGCTCCAATCAAGCAACCCTCCTGTATTCTACTCAATTCACAGTATTTCTAAATGGGAGCAATTTTCCAAACTATAACTTATATATTAAATAAAATTAAAAGAAATCCACAATGCTGATGATTAAAGCCCTCTCTTGGAGACAAGTGCCAAGGGGTGTGTCTCATTGGAGGGCAGAAGTCAAGGTAAATTACATGACTCACCAGGAAATATTAGAAAAAAAAATATTTGGAAGCTTTTTCCTTTTACTTCCCCTCTGCTTCCTTCATGGAGAAGGAAATGGCAACCCACTCCAGTATTCTGGCCTGGAGGATTCCATGGACTGAAAGCCTGGCAGGCTATAGTCCACAGGGTTGCAAAGAGTTGGACAGGACTGAGCAACACACACACACACACACACACACACACACCCCTCCCTGCAGACAGCTCCTCTGGACTGAGACTCACAGGAGGCCAGACCTAGATGCCAAAGAGTCTGGGAGACAGGTAAACAGTGTGTCTCTACTCAGAGCCAAGGTGAAAGTAGCTCCTTTGGTGTACAGCTTGGCCACTTTCTCTGAGAGTGAGGTCCAGAGTCTGTTCTGGATCGCTAGCTCACGGCCACGGGTTGGTGACCTCCTCCCTGCAAACACAGGGAGCTTCTCCCTTGGTGGTTAATGGAAAAAAAAAAAAAAAGTCACTCAAATGAGAGCTTTGTCCTGTGAAAGGAAAGCATTCCGTTTTAATATGCTAAAGAAGTCATTGGGGATACATTAGAAAGGGTCCCCTACCGGTAAGCCCTGCTTGTCTCCGGGAGCAGGTTGACAAGGGCTGGTTCATCCCCCAAAATAACTTGTTAATAGCTAAGTCGGCCTGCAGTTAGACTTCCTCTGGATCACTGGTTTACAGTCTTATCTCATTCTTCTAGCAAATGTTTCCGAATAAACCCAGAGCTTCTGCCTGCCAAGAAATGGCTACTGGAAGCATAACTTTCCTTGTCCCAAGCTTCTGCACCGAACTCCTAATCCTGTAGTTTGGGGACTTGGCACAAGGACCGCTTGGTGCCTGGTTCCAGCGTCTCTTGGCCGGTGTAGTAGGAGACCTGCGACAGGTGCCTGAGACCCACACCAAGGGGGTCTACTCCTGGCAGGCCCAGCGCCCAAGGCTGCGGCTCGAGCTGAGTCCCGGGCACCTCCCTTTGGAGGGGGCGGCAGGTCGCGGGACCACCCGGGACAGAGGCCTCGCCGCAGCGTCGGGGTCCCTCCACGCTCTCCAGTCTCCGTCGCCTTCAACGGTCCTGGAAGAAGGGGAACATATGGCGGAGGAGGCCTTGAATTTGCGCCACCCGGTTGCCCACGGAGTCTTTCGCCTTGGCTGGCGCCGCCGCCGCTCTGGCCGTCTTCTCCACGACCTGCGCGCCCACTGCGCTCGGGGCGCGTCTCAGCGTCCACGCGGCGGCGTTGCTGCTGTTGTTGTTGGCATTGTTAGGGTCCCCGTCTCGGCCGCCTGCCCTCTCCCAGTCCTCGGCCCCCGACAGCTCCCGCAGGCTCCAGGGCGCGTCGGGCCTCAGGTAGTGACAGGGCCGGTGGCCGCTGTGGTCGCGGCGCGTGGGGTCAGCCCCCAAGGCGCCCACCAGCACCTTGATGACCATCTCGTGGCCCTGCAGGGCCGCCAGGTGGAGGGGCGTGAGGCCGCCGCTACCCGGGGCGCTCACGTCGAGCCGCAGCCCCTGGCGCTGGGCGAAGTCGTGCACTAGGATGAGTTCCTCGTGGCGCCCGTGCTTGGCCAGCCAGTGCAGCACCGAGTAGCCCGTGATCGGGTCGCCCCGCAGCAGCAGCCCCGGCTCGGCTTCCAGCAGCTCCTGCAGCGCCTCAAAGCGGCCTTCGGCGGCCGCCAGTATCCACGCGTGCTCCCGGGGCTCCAGGCACAGCCTGCTACCGCCCGGTCCGTTCGGCCCGCCCGGGGACTGCTCCTCCAGGCGCTCCTCCGACAACCACCCGGCGGGAGCCGCCCCCTGCAGCCCCAGCAGCTCCAGCCGCGCTCCCCGCCGGCGCGCCGACCCTGTTCCCGAGGGCATCAGCCCGCCAAGTAAAGGGGGCTCCCTGGAGGCGGTGGCGTTGCCCCGGTACCTGCTCAGGTTGCCGGCGTCCACTCTCGAGGGGCGGGGCTGCGGGGCGCTCCTCGGGCTCAGCTTGGTCTGTGCGAAGGAGGCCTTGGGGGCCGGCTTGGCGGCCCCTCGGGGCTCGGCCATAGTCCGGCCGCCGCGGCGGTCCCAATGTCTAGCGTCGGCTGCCCTTCCCGGGCCCCACCGAGAGGAACTGGCGCTGGCTTTGGGGAAGGAAGCGGCTTGAGCAATTGAGCTCGGAGGGAGGGAGCGAAGGAAGGGAGGAGAGGGAGGGAGAGCGCCAGCGATCCGAGGGAGGGCCCGGGCGTTGCGGGGGTGGGGGCGACGCGGAGGGGTGGGAGCTCCGGCCCGGCCCCCAGGACGAGCCCCTCTCCAGAGCCCGGGGTGCAGCCGCCACCTCGGCCCCCCCAGGTTTCGGGCGTCCCCGCCCCAAACGGCCAGGTGAGCTGGCGGCCACGCCTCCCGCCCGGCTAGGGCAACCGTGGGGCGGGCGCGGGGGCGGGCTGCGAGCGGGCTCCGAGAGCCGCCCGGAGCCGCCCGGAGCCGCCCGGTTGCCCCAAACGCCGGGTTCTCTGCATCCCCACAGCTACCGGGGTGAAGAGGATCCAGGGAACCCCCTCGCCGGCGAACTGAGCTCGGCTTCCAGCCAAGGCCTCCGGGAGCGTGATCCTTAAGGTTCGCTCCCCGCCCCTTCCTTCGTCCTTCCCTCTTATCTCCTCAGAAGTCTCCGTGCACTTTGTCCTTGAGCCGCCTTTGTCCCGTGCCTCGCATTTCGGGGAGGTGGCCTGGCTGCCCCATGTGACTAGGGTTCCCTCGCACTCCCCTTTTGTGCCTTGACCCCTTCCCGCAGTTGCCCCGGATTCCTGCAGAGAAACTCGAGAAAGGGTCCAGGCGGGAGCCCTTTCAGGGAACTGAGGACTATTCCCCTGCTTAGGGCTTCCCTGATGGCTCAGTGGTACAGAATCCGCCTGCTTATGTAAGAGACATGAGAGACGTGGGTTGGATCCCTGGGTCGGGAAGATCCCCTGGAAGAGGGCATGACAACCCCCTCCAGTATTCTTGCCTGGGAAGTCCCATGGACAGGGGAGCCTGGTGGGCTACAGTCCATGGAGTCACAAAAGAGTTGGACAGGACTTAGCGACTAAACAACAGTATTATCCTGCTTCCCCTCCCGGGGCTCCCTACCCAGCTCTCTGCCCTCATCTCCTCTAACCTTTCCTGACTAGACTTGAAGAAGTAAGTGAATCAGTCATTGGCCCGGAACGCCTTACCCTCTTCAGAGATGTATCCTGCTGTCTTCTAGAAGGACCTGCTGATTTCTGGGAATTCATTGTTTTAGGGCTTTTAAAAGAGGAGGCTGTTTTACCTTTTCACTCCTAACATTAGCCTCCTCTTTGTTCTTTTCTTCTCTCAATAAATGGTAGTTCTTG
This sequence comes from Bos javanicus, assembly GCF_032452875.1. Lineage (NCBI taxonomy): Eukaryota > Metazoa > Chordata > Mammalia > Artiodactyla > Bovidae > Bos > Bos javanicus. The sequence goes on along the minus strand of NC_083897.1, from coordinate 3,940,374 downwards.
CATCTCCCACACCCTCCCCCAGGTTAGGAAGTTCGGTCAATGAGCAGTGGGGAGCCATAGAAGGTTTTTGAGCCATAGAGGGACACAGCTATGATTAAGGTAGGTTTAAGGAAGTTGATTAGGGGTTTCCCTCATAGCTCAGTTGCTAAAGAATCTGCCTGCAACACAGGAGACCTGAGTTCGATTCCTGGGTTGGGAAGATCCCCTGAAGAAGGAAATGGCAACCCACTCCAGTGTTCTTGCCTGGAGAATTCCATGGACAGAAGAGCCTGGCAGGGTACAGTCCATGGGGTCGCAAGAGTCGGACATGACTTAATAACTACACCACCACCACCAAGGAAGATGATTATGGGAGATGCAGAAAGCCAGGAGACAGTTCCAATAGTCTAGGCCAAAGGGAGGCTAAGCCAGGCCCCTCTACTGGGTCTCACAGTGATGGAAGGTACTAGAGGCTTTTCCACTTTAACCCTCAAATATTTGAGACCAGTCCTAAATATCTGGAGCTTCCCTTCATGACAGCCTATGCATTTATAGTCCATTTTTTGAACATTTTTTTCATGTGCCACTCTGCCAAATGCTTTATATGTGTTATTCTATTAACCTTCCCAAGGATCTCAAGAGCTAAGTATTGTTACTATCCTCCCTTTGCACAGAGTTTAGGCCGCTTGCCCAAGGTCACCCAGAAGGAAGTAGAAGAGCAGGTCTGGGTGATACCATAGCCTTTGTTCTGGCATAGAGGACCTGGCAGTCAAACCAAGCTTATCAACTGCAAATCACTCACACAAGTCCCAAATTCCAGCCAAATGAGTGCACTTGTCCTAACCTGAGCATATCTTGAATTCACCCTCCTCTACCCAAATGTCCTCCCTTATAGCTTCTATTTGGTGAAGTTCTTCCCCCTGCCCTTCAAGGTTGGTCTCAGTTGCCACCTTCTCCACTGAGCCTCCTCTGATTGCCCCTGCCGGGAGTGATCCTTCTCAGTCCCCCAGCCACCTATTTGGATTACTCCTTTGGCAGCCAGAACAGACTGCCCTGAGTTGTATTTCTCTTCCTTAACTCTAATATGCCAATCAAACTAAATTCTTTGATGACTCTGCTGTGCTGCCCTTGTGTACCTAGTAGGTGAGTGAGAAATACTTTAACCACCTTTTGTTTTGGCAGCCTGGGGAAATGTAATTGTGTGTATATATGTGGCTGGGGTGAGGGTGGGACCGTTACATGCGTGTTGGGGGAGGTGTCTGCCCGCAGAACCTGGAGTGGGGGGAACCCACTCCCACATCTCTGCCCCAGACTGAATCTGCAGGACACCTAAAGCAACTCATAGACTTGGTCAGTTCGTGAAAGAGAAGCAAAAGGTGAACAAGTGGTTGCTTCACTAAGCTGACTAACCAAAGCCACCTCGTGACCTTTGCTGATTCCTCAGAGACCAGGCCCAGAGTGGGCCCCAAGCCTTCAGGCTTTCATTTTCAAAATGAACCCTGACTGACAAGCAGCTACTTCCGTTGCTCTGGAAACTTCCCTCCACAACCTCAAATCTGTAAACACCAAACCACACACACTTCCAGAATATGCAAACAGCTGCAACAATATTTTTTTTTAATCAAAATGCCAGCATGGAGAATGCAGGATGGAAGAATGCTTGGACTATTAATTTTCCTTACCACTAAGCAGGTAGTTCCCTTCCCTGTCAGCAGTAACATTATCTCTGGTTCCAGTTCAACGACTGCAAAGGCACAGACCCAGGATGCACGTGCCCTTGCTTAACTGTTGCCAGAGACCAAAGCCAGGGTGCCGCCCTAGCAGCTCTTTACTTAGTAAGTGCTTTGTATAGGTCACCAATTGCATACACGATTCAGCAGAACCACAGCGCCCATCTCTGTTTCAGTAGACAGGGTCTGTGGACAAAGAATGTGCTTGTCATTCCAGTAAAGAAATGCCATCAAGCCATTGGCCACTGCAGCCAATGACCCCCTGCATGCCTCCACCCTGTGTGCTCTGACTGAAACTCAGGATGGAGAAAAAGAGGATACTGGCCCTAGAGAGTTTAGATGCTTATATAAGGAATACTTTCAATAAGCCCAGGCTCTTACATTTTGCCATACACAGGAAAGGGCTAAAATCACTAGTTTGAGATATCTATTTTGGGGGGGATTAGCAGTAATCTTTGATATTCAAACACATGATTTTACTTTTTCTTCAAGAACTCCATATATCCTGGCTCCTCCTTTACCTCTTTGAAACAGTTCCTCAGCGCTCTCTGAGAGGCCGTCTCCCGGGCTATAGTCCTCAGTAAGTCCGCCGAATAAGACAGAACTTGCAACTTCTAGGTTGTGTGTTTTTCTTCAGTCAACAGGTCTCTGGAGTGGGGCAAAGAGAGCAGAAAGCAGAAGAGACAGTACAGACCCTCCTAAGCCAAAAATGCCCATCCCCTGAGGCAGCTACTCCCCCTCCAAGGGAATAGGGCAAAACCCTTAAAGCCTTTGGAAATGGCCTCTTGAAAAGTTGGATGTAGGGTGAAGGTTTGGATTTTGAATGGTGGTGGTGGTTGTTGTTTTAGTCTCTAAGTTGTGTCTGACTCTTTGAGACCCCATGGACTACCCCACCAGGCTCCTCTGTCCAGTGTGTCTGTGGGTTTGTTTATTTGTCCTGGAATATTCAAACTATAAAAACTGTTAATGTTTCCTTGGTCAGGGTTTTCATTTTCCAGATAAGGTTTAGCTGTCAGAGAGGATGGAAGGAGGCAGAGAAACTTTAAGCTGAAGTGTTGAAAATCAACCTTGATGAGGAGTAAAGCTCAGAAATCTTATTGGAGGCTGGTAGGAAATCATAATTGATTTGTAAAAATTTAATTTGCATGCAGGAGGTGTGCAAATTCACCCCAGGAGAAGTCAAGAGCACGTGTATCTGGCTCACAGTGGAGTTTGCCAATGGAGCTCATGGATTCAGAAAAATTCTTGGGGGGACTTCCCTGGTGGTCCAGTGGCTAAGACTCTACACCCCCAATGCAGGGGACCTGGATTTGATCCCTGGTCTGGGAACTAGATCCTGTATGCCACAACTAAGACCTAGTCCAGTCAAATAAATAAATATAGATATTAAGAAATCCATGGATGTAGAGCAGATATGAGCAGATTGTGTGAAATACGGGAAGTAAAGTTCCTCAGGGCAGGAGCAGGGAACATTCTTGAGATTCCAGATATAAATGATAAGTCTCCTTTCCTCCAAAGACCTGTGCTGATATCACCACATGATTCTCAGTAAGAGAGAAAGCTTCTTTCTCACTGAGCAAAAGAGCTTGACTGTGAGTGTGTAAATGTGTGTTCATGTGTGTGTGCATGCACACACTGCCAGACATCACTGCCTCTGGTTGTCATTTGCCTCTTTCCAAGTGTCAGGACCTCCCATGAAGGGATCCCTGTGAAAGGTTTAACATTCTGAATATCTTTTCCTTAGGTTATAGAACAAATCATATTTAGTAAACACTTAAAACATCCTTTTTTTAGTGTTTTGGATTTGCTTTTTCCCCCTTTTATAAAAAAGTATGATCTTACTTTGGGAGCTGGGTAAGCTTGGAATAGTAGAAGGTGGTAAGACCAAGCTGAAATCTGTGTATGATGAGAGCAGGGTTTTTCAAAGTAACTGAAGAGAAAGGTGTGGGCAGGGAGCAGAAAGAAATCTTTCGGCCTGAGTGCAAGAAGGAAGCCTGCCTAAGACTCGAGCTGCAATGGCTTAACTGGAGTCCAAGTGTCAAGCGTGGGCCATGAAGTGTGAGGAGAAAAAAATTTCCATTACATCTTTTATTGACGCTGAAGAAAATATCACCTCATTGAAGAGGCCTGAGGTGTTACCACGTGGAGACACAAGAGGGCGCTCCAACCAACTATTATTAGACATTAAGAAAATCAGATTATATTCTTTGCAGCCAAAGGTGGAGAAGCTCTATACAATCAGCAAAAACAAGACTGGGAGCTGACTGTGGCTCAGATCGTGAACTCCTTATTGCCAAATTCAGACTTAAATTGAAGAAAGTAGGGAAAACCACTAGACCATTCAAGTATGACCTAAATCAAATCACTAACGATTATACAGTGGAAGTGAGAAATAGATTTAAGGGACTAGATCTGATAGACAGAGTGCCTGATGAACTATGGACAGAGGTTCATGATATTGTACAGGAGACAGGGATCAAGACCATCCCCATGGAAAAGAAATGCAAAAAAGCAAAATGACTGTCTGAGGAGGCCTTACAAATAGCTGTGAAAAGAAGAGAAGCAAAAAGCAAAGGGGAAAAGGAAAGGTATAAGCATCTGAATGCAGAGTTCCAAAGAATAGCAAGGAGAGATAAGAAAGCCTTCCTCAGTGATCAATGCAAAGAAATAGAGGAAAACAACAGAATGGGAAAGACTAGAGATCTCTTCAAGAAAATTAGAGATACCAAGGGAACATTTCATGCAAAGATGGGCTCAATAAAGGACAGAAATGGTATGGACCTAAAAGAAGCAGAAGAGATTAAGAAGAGGTGGCAAGAATACACAGAAGAACTGTACAAAAAAGATCTTCACGACACAGATAATCACGATGGTGTGATCACTCACCTAGAGCCAGACATCCTGGAATGTGAAGTCAAGTGGGCCTTAGAAAGCATCACTACGAACAGAGCTAGTGGAGGTGTTGGAATTCCTGTTGAGCTCTTTCAAATCCTGAAAGATGATCCTGTGAAAGTGCCGCATTCAATATGCCAGCAAATTTGGAAAACTCAGCAGTGGCCACAGGACTGGAAAAGCTCAGTTTTCATTCCAATCCCAAAGGAAGGCAATGCCAAAGAATGCTCAAACTACCACACAATTGCACTCATCTCACATGCTAGTAAAGTAATGCTCAAAATTCTCCAAGCCAGGCTTCAGCAGTACATGAACCGTGAACTTCCAGATGTTCTAGCTGGTTTTAGAAAAGGCAGAGGAACCAGAGATCAAATTGCCAACATCTGCTGGACATCGAAAAAGCAAGAGAGTTCCAGAAAAACGTCTATTTCTGCTTTATTGACTATGCCAAAGCCTTTGACTGTGTGGATCACAATAAACTGTGATCATTTTGGGGGGGTTCCAAATCACTGCAGATGGTGACTGCAGCCATGAAATTAAAAGACACTTACTCCTTGGGAGAAAAGTTATGACCAATCTAGACAGCATATTAAAAAGTAGAGATGTTCCTTTGCCAACAAAGGTCTGTCTAGTCAAGGCTATGGTTTTTCCAGTGGTCATGTATGGATATGAGAGTTGGACTATAAAGAAAGCTGAGTGCTGAAGAATTGATGCTTTTGAACTGTGGTGTTGGAGAAGACTCTTGAGAGTCCCTTGGACTGCAAGGAGATCCAACCAGTCCATCCTAAAGGAGATCAGTCCTGAATACCCATTGGAAGGACTGATGTTGAAGCTGAAACTCCAGTACTTTGGCCACCTGATGCGAAGAGCTTGCTCATTTGAAAATACTCTGATGCTGGGAAAGATTGAACGTGGGAGGAGAAGGTGACGACAGAGGATGAGATGGTTGGATGGTAACACTGACTCAATGGACGTGGGTTTGAACAAGCTCTGGGAGTTGGTGATGGACAGGGAGGTCTGGCGTGCTGTAGTTCATGGGGTCACAAAGAGTCAGAGACGACTGAATGATTGAACTGAATTGAAGAAAACCAGAAAGGTCAAACAGATTTCTACCTGGGAATAGAGACATTGCAGGCCCTTAATTGATGTGAATTCAGGTTTCTACCCAGGATCAGGCTGCTCACCTTTGGAGGTACTAGCCATAGGGGCTGTGGTGAGAAGGTCGGATGTCATGTTGAAGAGAATGTGAACAATCTGGAGAGAGAAGGAAGGTGATGAATAGAACAAAATGTTTCCTTATTTTATTTGAGAGGTGTGAGTTTCTGTAATATGTAAGACTTGCAATGATAATGCTTTATGATTTTCAAAGTGCTTTCATATTTTTAAATTATCTCTTTGACCCGGGCAGCAAGGCTGTGAGTTATGTAGAGAAAACAATATTTATAGCCAACTCTCTCACACAAGACTGAGAGAAGTTAAGTGAACTGCCCTGTATCATGCAGCTCAAAAGTGATGGAGCCAGACGTGTGCTCATGCCTCTGTGTCACGCTGCCTTACTCATGTGGGTGCGGTGGGCAGGGATAGCTCTCAATGACATTATTCAGAAAGTGCATACTGTCCCTGGTACTTCCACCTCTCTTTTTGACATCCAGGCACTCTAGGTCCCATCACCTAATGTAGCACTCCCTAATAAATGGACAGCAACCACCTGCTGGTATTGAGCACTTAGGTGCTTGGCAAGCCCCATGCTAAATATTAAACCTGCCTTATCACGCACGAGGATTCACAATAGCCAAAATGTAGAAACAGCCAAAATGCCCATCCAGTGGTGAATGCATAAGCAAAATGTGGTATATCCATGCAGTGAAATATTATTTGGTGACAAAAAGGAATGAAGAAATGATACATGCGACATACAACATAGAGGAACCCTGAAAGCATTGTGCTAAAGTGAAAGAAGCCAGACACAGGAGACTGCATACAGGCTGATTCTATTTGTATGCAATGTCCAGAAGAGGCATGTCCACAGACACAGAAAGCATGCTAGCGGTTGCCTAGGCCGGGTGAGGAGAGTTGGGGAGGGGAAGGGAGCGTGGAGAGTGACTGCCAATGGGTTTCTTCTCGGGGTAATGAAAGTGTTCTGGACTTAGATACCGACGATGGTGTACCACCTCGTGCACGTACAAAAACCCACTGAACGGTTCATTTCACTTTATAATGGTGATGTTTATGGTATGTGATTTATGTTTCAACAAAACTGTTAGCAAGAGTGCATCATCTCTCTTATTCTTTTTTCCCACTTAATCTTCATAACAGCTCAGGAGTTGGGGAATAATGAGAACTTGAGGCTCAGAGAAATTAATTGGTCACATTCTTTCAGCTAGTCAATGGCAAGGGAACACATCCAACTTTGCCTGAAGGCAAGGCTCTTGCTTTTCTTTCTTTTTTATTGGGGTGTAGTTGCTTTACAATGTTGTAAGGCTCTTGCTTTTCACCATTTCACACTGCCTCTAATGCATTACTCATGTAGAGGATATGGTAAGAACCAATGTTCACCGAGGACTTATTGTGTGCCCAGCACATTGCATTCGTGAGGTGGGTGATGCCTACAACAAGGTAGGCACTGTTCAAGCAGAGGTCTCTCAACTTTTTTGATTGTACATCTCTCTACTGAAAATATTTTGAAAAGTATTCTCAAATATTTAAATATTTTGTAAAATGATGTACATGTTACTCTATGAATACATTATGTATGTTCTAAAGCACACATCAAAAGAACATTTTAAAAGGATGAGACAAAGATGAAATATTGTTTAAACTTTTTATAATATCTGCAGTACAAAAAACCATTTTGGCTCTCACTACGCTGTCATGAATACATTTTTTCCCCACAGAGAATGTGACTGCATACACATCATTAAAAAAAACCCTGGGTGAATATAGTAATATGGTAATACAGCTATCATTATAGACTATAATACAGCTATGTGAACGTGTGGATCCAAGTTTAGTGTACTTCAGCACTTGGTTGCAGTGACTGTCATAGATGGGAAAGATGTCTGAAAAACATATACAACTCTCAATGGAAGGCAGATTCCAGAGGCTGAGTTTACCATGTCATCACGATTCTTTTTCAATTCCACCCCCCAATTATGCAACGTGTTTTGATAAAGTGTGGCTGGTAAGCCATCTCCTTTCCTGATGCCAATTATTTATTTTTGCCAATCAATCAGCACTTGTTGCACTTTTGTGTTTTTAACAAAGGGGTTTGAAATCCACCAAAACTCTACAATTGAAAGATTTTAAAACAGGGTAGACATTTTCAGTCCCAGATTTTAAGTGTGTAGATATGAGAGGTTTTCTAGGTATGCAACTTACATCATTTTTGGCAATAAAATTACATAACAATGAAAACACAAATATCTGTTCTCCAAATGTTCTCTCCATGAACTAAATTTCCTTCCAAAGCAGTTATTTTCCTCACTCACTGTTGAACTCTCAACTTAAACTTGAAGACTGATATGGGGGTGTTTTTATTATAACTGTTAAAAAAAAATAACCACTGACTGTTAAAGGACCCTACAGAAAAGGTCAGTAAATTTAAAATGTATTTTCATGTGAAGGGAAATTTTATCTTTTAGTCTGAAAACTCTTTTAAGGGTCCTGCCACAAAATAACCAGCTGACCTCTGTGTGATAAGTGACAAAGGGAATGTCACTCCCTACCTTGTTACAAAATAGAGTACTGTGAACATTTCAGAAGTCTAGGGTCTGTACTATATTTTTAAAGTCAGTTACAATTCTTTTTTAACAAAATTATCTATTTACCTGTTTTTTACTACGAGGGGCCTTCGCTGCTGTGTATAGGCTTTCTCTAGTTGCGCTGAGCAGGGGTACTCTTTTGTTGCAGAGTACAGGCTCGAGGGGCAGTCAGGCTTCAGCAGCTGTGGCTCACAGGCCTAGTTACCCCAGAGCATGCGGAATCTTTCCAAACCAAGGATTAACCCCGTGTCCCTTGCATTGGTAGGCGGATCCCAGTCACCGCACCACAAAGGAAGTCCTCTCTACCCGACTGATAAATCTTTTAGCACTTTGTACATTTTAGGCTTCAATATCTTTGCTGTGAAAGGTTGCCAACTTTTTCAGTAAACTTACTTTGAAATTCACTCCCACCTTTTGAAAAAACTTCCTGTCAAAGCAGCACTTAGAAAAAAATTAGTCATTTTGTTCATACTATATCTTATTTGTATCTTTCCTTTGGTAGCCCATATCAAAACTGCTTTTCCAGTTTTCCGGTAAGGCATTAAAAAAAATTAAAGTGTTTCAATACTCTGTAATGACCTACATGGGAATAGAATCTAAAAAAGAGTGGATATATGTAGATGTATAACTGAGTCACTTTGCTGTACAGCAGAAACTAACAAACATTGTATATTAACTATGTATGTGTTAGTTACTCAGTCGTGGCTGACTCTGTGACCCCATAGACTGTAACCCAACAGGCCCTCCTGTCCATGGCAAGAATACTGGAATAGGTTGCCATGCACTCTTCCAGAGGATCTTCTCTACCCAAGAATCAAACCCTGGTCTCCTGCATTGCGGGCAGATTCTTTACCATCTAAGCCACCAGGAAAGCAGATTTTAAAGTTCTTGTTAATCATGATAGCTTCATCTCATTGTTAGCTAATATATCAAGGCAAAGTATACACCTAAAATGAGTTTTTTATTAACACAGCAGACATGAATCATACTTTAAATAGCTTTCTTTTTTTCCCAGGTTGAACTTTTTTTTCCTTTTGGGAATGTCGCACGGCTTGTGGGATCTTAGTTCCCTGAGCAGGAACTGAACCCAACCCTAGCAGTGAAAGTGTGGAGTCCTAACCAGTGGACTGCCAGGGAATTCCATAAGTAGCTTTCTTGATATTTTCTTTTTCTTTCTTTTTTTTTGGCTGATTTCTTATCAGAACCAATTTGTTCATTGTTGTTTTTATAATGCTTTGAAGTGGGGCTGATGAAAAGCTTATACTAGGAATGGGAGATGAATCAGTTTTGCCATTTTCCTGTTGCCCACTTGTATTCTTCATAGTCTTCATTCAGGCTGTGGTTTATCTGTAGGAATGTTTTCAAACCACTTTTCCATTTGAGGAGGACTGGTTTAGTTAAAACCAGATGATATAATCTGTAAATTCAGAACCCAACACAGACATTACAGAACTTTTCAATAGGCTAAAAATGAAATGAAAGAGGGTGGATGCCACCACCAAACCCTTCCTCAGGATATACCCGTCAGTGTCCATCTTACGAACAGATCAAATGAGGGTGCCAGTGTCACCACATGTCTTGGGTACATTATAGTTTAATGTCTTTTATCTTTTTGCTTCAAAATAAATTTAAATTAAAGCTGGAATATTTTCTTCATATACCTCAATGGATCATCTTGTACATCTCACTTTAGAGACAACTGGTTTATTACATTGATTCCATTTTACAAATGAGACAACTGAGGTCCTGACAGGTGAAGCAATGAACTCAAGGATACACAGCTAGTATGTGATACAGCTAGTATTCAAACAGACCTGTTTGGCTCCGGTGCCCATGCTCCCTCTATTACAACCAAAAGACTCTGGCTGGTTCAATGACACATAATTTCTGGTGACACCAGAAGGACGGAAGACTGATGATCTTATTAATAACTCCCAGCCGGAGGCTCGTTTCCCTTCAGGTGGTCTACAGCACAGAAAGGGGCAGGCTTAGAAGGAGGATACGTGCAAGTCACGGAGCTCAGGGACTTCCTTGGTGGTCCAGTGGTTACGACTGCACTCCCAATGCAAGGGGCCTGGGCTTTGATCCCTGGTCAGGAAGCTAGATCCTGCATGCTGCAACTAAGATCCAGAGCAGACAACAACACCACCACCACCACCACCACACACACACACAGACATAGAGCCAAGCACTGAATCCTCATGACCCTGGAAGGGAGCTCCGAGTGGTATTTCCAATTCACAGATGACAAAATGGAATAGATGGTCATGCTGGCACTCCAAGCCAAAAATGGAATGACTCCCAAACCTGGAATTTTAACCAATACACACTGTTGCCTCTAATCCACCTGCCTCATAGACAGTATTGTTTTAGTAGGCACACAGGAAGAGCAACATGCCAGGCTCTGTGCCAACTGCTTTCCATGTATTGTATCTCATTTAACTCTCACAACAGCTTCATGAGAAAGGTATTGCCAGACACTGTCCCCATTTTACAGATGCAGAAACTGAGGCTCAGAGAGATTAGGTAACTTATCCAAGGTCATTAGGGGTTGCCAGCAAGTGGCAGATCTTCTTCCAGTCTGGCCTCCCTTTCATCATTGCTTTGGGCAGGGACTGGGCAGAATCTTCCAGAGTCAGCCTTTCATGGGGAGGCCACATCCATCTACCAGCATCTCCTCACTGAGTGGATGGAATCCAGAGAGGTCAAGAACAGTGTGGTCTGTGGACAGATGCCAGCCCAACAAGATAAGAAACAACATTAAATTAAGAGTTTGGAAATTTTTTTTTCCCAGTATTTTTTATATTTAGAGCTCCCCTGGTGGCTCAGATGGTAAAGCGTCTGCCTGCAATGCGGGATACCCGGGTTCGATCCCTGTGTTGGGAAGATCCCCTGGAGGAGGAAATGGCAACCCACTCCAGTATTCTTGCCTGGAGAATCATATTTATTTATTGAAGTATAGTTGGTTTACAATGTTGTCCTTGTTGTTTATTTTATATACAGTAGTGTGTAGACTTTAATCCCAAACTCCTAATTTATATCCCCCCTTTCCCCCTTGGTAACCATAAGTTTGTTTTCTATGTCTGTGGTCTATTTCTGTTTTGTAAATAAGTTCGTTTGTGTCATATTTTACATTCCACATATAAGCGATATCATATGATACTTGTTTTTTCTGTCTGACTTACTTCAGTTAATATGATAATCTCTAGGCCCATCCAAGTTGCTGCAAATAGCATTATTTCATTCTTTTCTATAGCTAAGTACTATCCCATTGTATATATACCATACAAATATGTAGTATTTTTTAAATTATTGAATAATAAATACCTTTATTTAGTGATCAGAATCATTCAAACACGGGGCTTGCCAGGATAAAGAATAACAGAAGAGGTGCTCGGTGATGAGAGTTTGGGAACCGGGCTATAAGACTCTCTAAGGACAGATGATGCCTGCTTCATCTTAGAGTCCTCAGTGCTGGCACGTACCTCCTTAAGTGCTCATTAACTTTCAAACATACACAGTGCAAAGAGAACACATTAATACAATAAGCTCCCATGTACCCATTTCTGTGTGTGTTTATTCGCTCAGTTGTGTCAACTCTTTGCGACTCCATGGACTGTAGCCCGCCAGTTTCTTCTGTCCATGGAGAATCTCCAGGCAAGAATACTGGAGTGGGTTGTCATGCCCTCCTCCAGGGGATCTTCCCAACCCAGGGATCGAACCCAGGTCTCCTGCACTGCAGGAAGATTCTTTACTATCTGAGTCACCAGGGAAGCCCATTACCCAGCTCCAAGAATCGTAGCTCACGGCCAATCTAGCTTTCTTATGCTCCCACCTGACTGACCCCTAAACCTCCTTGCAGATTATTTTGAAGCAAGTCCCAGATATTGTATAATTTTACCCAGAAATATTCTAATATGTCACTCTGAAAGACAAGTGGTTTGTAAATACAACATCATCATACCTAAAAAATGAACAATAATTCCTTAAATATCATCTAGGGACTTCCCCGCTGGTCCAGTGGCTAAGACTCTGCCCTCCTGGGTTTGATCCCTGGTCAGGGAACTAGATCCTCCATGCTGCAAGAGAGTTTGGAAACATTTATACAAGTTCAATATTGCTGCAGCATCCAAGTGCCTAATTATTTTTCAAAAAGTTTTACCAAAGTATCTGTTCGCAGCAGATTAGAAATTAAAAAAAATAACCTATCTTTCACCACAGATAGCTTGAAAAGCACTGGTATAGACAAATCCATGCCCACATGCTGTCCTTTTGAGAGCAGGGGTGATCAGTTCTGAGCCAGCAGAGGGGGTGAATTGCCTGCAAATGATTCCCAAAGGATTATAGGAAAGCCTTGGTTCAATCAAGTTGAACCTGATTCTGAGGGTTTGTGAAAGACAATAAAGGCCTGATCTTGTTCCTCTTGGGAAGCCCCCAAGAAGAATGAGGCAGTTGGCTTTACATGATATCGATGCTGCCTTAGAAGATCCAGCCTCGTTTTTATTCTGAGGACCCCCTCAGTAGTTCTCCAATGACTGTCCATCAGCAGAGGGCATCAGTGTGACATCCTCCAATCCAGAGATGCCACTGCTGCCCTCAGTTTCCAGAGGCATTGCTATCTCCCCAGATACAGGACATGATCCAGTTAACTGTTGGGAGGACAGGCAGTGAGGTGTTGGGAAATGAGATTGTAAAGTGAGCTTTAGGAGCCTAAGATAAAGGTCTGGGCAGATGACCAGACTCGTTTTTCCCTTCCGCCTTCTGTCGGTGCAAATGCTGCCTATCCCAGTGCAAATGCTGCCGATCCTAGCTTTGCTTTCGCCAGGCAGCTCTGCTTGACTACTCTGATCCTAGTCACTTCTCCCTTCACAGCATCCTTGTAGCCTGTCACACCCAACACTTCATCATATAGGGTCCTACATGGTTCTCATGTGACTTATGTCTCAATTTCTTGGGTAGGTTAAAGGTTGCCAAAGCAATCGCAGGAGAAAAGGCAAGGATTTAACAACCAGAACTGAGACATGACAAGAGGGGGCTGGGTCCCAAGAGTAAGGGGGCTTCCCAGTTATCATAATTGAAGTCTGAAGTTAGGTAGTAAGGGTGACTCCCTGCGGGGTTCCAGAATGCTGGGCTGCTGATGTCCTTCTGGGCTAGAGCTGGTGGATGGGCTGGGTCTGTAGCTAGAGGGTTGGTTGATCCTCGGAAAGTGGCTCTAGACTTGGAGGGGGAGGAAGAGAATCTGGGAACCAGACAGGACCTGAGCCTGCACTGTTCCTTGGCCTCCCATCTAAAGCCCTTCACAATGTGACCCCATCATAATGGTAACAGTTAACATCTGGTGAGCACTTCCTATGTGCCAGCCACTGCTCCAAGTTTCCATGTATTAACTCATTTAGTTCTCAAACTAACCTTACGAGCAGGTTCCATTATGATTCCCATTTTACAGCTGAAGAAAATGAGGCACAGAGAAGTTAAGAGGTTAACTGACTTGCCCAAGTTTGCACAGCTAGCATGGGTCGGAGCTAGGATTCAAACAGGCAATTTGGCTCTAGGGGCAGAAGTTCAGCCAAAAGCCTTTGCTCTGAAATCTTTGTCTTGTGATCAGGGCCTTCAATGCCTTAACTTGAAGGGCTGGCTCTAATGATGGAGCTCTCAGATATGCCAGTGCCTGACAGGGGAGAAAATTGGGATCTCAGAGGCTTTCCCTTAGAGGCACACTCAACTCTGCCATCAGAACCCTAAGTTTCACAGTGGCTCCTCTGTGAGGCCGTATCTACCTCTTATATGAGATGAATGAGGGAAGAGATTCCCCTGCTTGTGTTTGGGGCATCCTTCTAAATGACCCAAGGCTTCCAAGCCATGGACTCAATGTTTCCATGACCCTTGTATGGGCTGAGTTCACTTGGGCATTGATTCCACTCGAATGAGTGGAACCTGGTGAGACCTCAACTTGAAGCAGTTTTAGTAGGATTTTGTATCGTGCCCCTTTGTCATTCATTCTATTTCTGGAGATCAGGAAATAGGGATTTGCCATTACCGGTGCTGAGACTGTCATCATCTGTGTATTCTGTGGTTTTGGGGAAACAACACTCTATTTTTTTCTTTTTTTAAAATTGAGGTATAGTTGATGATTTTCACTATGTTCCCTGTGCCGTATAATATATTCTTGTAGGTGATTTATTTATTTTGCAAAATTATTTTTAAAATTTATTTGCCTACGTTGGGTCTTAGTTGCAGCACACAGGATCTTTGTTGCATCATGTGGGATCTTTCGTTGTGGTGCACAGACTCTCTGTTGGTGGCGCACTAGCTCAGTAGTTGAAATGTGGGCTTAGTTGCTCTGCAGCATGTGGGATCTTAGTTCCTGGACCAGGGATTGAATTGGCATCCCCTGCATTGCAAGGCAGATTCCTAACCACTGGACAACCAGGGAAGTCCCTTATTTTATACACGGTAGTTTCTCTCTCTTAATCCCTTACTGCTATCTTGCCTCTCCCCTACACTGTTAACCACTACTTTGTTCTCTATATCTGTGAATCTATTTCTTTTTTGTTATATTTGCTACTTTGTTGTATTTTTTAGATTCCACATACAAGATATATCATGCAATACTTGTCTTTCTCTCTCTGACTTATTTCACTAAACACAGTTCCCTCTCTGTCTGTTTTCTTCTATGGTTATAGGGCTTCCCTGGTAGCTCAGCTGGTAAAGACTCTGTCTGAAATGCAGGAGACCCTGGTTCGATTCCTGGGTCAGGAAGATCTGCTGGAGAAGGGATAAGCTACCCACTCCAGTACTCTTGAGCTTCCCTGGTGGCTCAGCTGGTAAAAAAAAATCCACCTGCAATATGGGAGACCTGGGTTTCATCCCTGGGTTGGGAAGATCCCCTGGAAAGAGAAAGGCTACCCACTCCAGTATTCTGGCCTGGAGAGTGTAGTCCATGGGGTAGCAAAGAGTCGGACACAACTGAACAACTTTCACTAGGACAGGTGTGGGCGGTCCTTTATGACTGGTCTGCTAAGAGCATGATGTTGGTCCAGGTTGGCAGAGAGGCAAGGAGGGCCTCAGGCTGGGCACAGGCTTTCAAGAGGAGACATTGTCCCTGAGTCAGCTCTTCCCGTGGGTGGCTAGAGACGTCCCCAAAGAGCAGGGAAAGGGAGAAGGAGCGACCCTGCTGTAACAGTTGAGGGATCAAGGTCAACTGCCTGCTGGGTGCTCTAGGACCCTGGAGCCACCAGTTCAGTAATATCTATCCTGAGGTGGTTCCCATTCTTCTGCAAGTTTAACTGCTCCCGGAGGCACAAGGAAGAACTGGCCCCAGTCTGGCCACCCTTTCCAGTTGGCCAGCTGGCATCATCAAGAGTTCTGTTGCTAGGGTCCCCTGGCAGCCTGTTTGGCAAGAGCGGGCTGGGAAGAATAGTCACTTGATTTGTTTTCTGTCTGCCAGACGCTCAGAGCTGCTGGAAATCCAGGCGGATGCAATAACTCGACATGGTTTCATTCATGGAAATCCAGAGGGAGGACACACTCCTTCCAAAGATGGATAGGGCCCGCATGCCTAATCTGGCAAGTCGGGTAGGGCTCGAATTTCTCTACACATTTCAAAGTCTAATTAAATGCCGGGGCTGCCTCATGTACCTCCTTCTGTGCTCACAGAACACTTGTTTCTCAGGGCTCCTGGGGACCGAAGATTTTGTAAAGGAACAAAACAGACCAAAAACACATATGCAAGTTATTCATATTTATGAGTGAACAATGAGTAAGACAGCAGATTGATGAAGCTTCCCTGCCAAGAGAGGAATTGGATTCCAGGCTGCAGGAATGGCAGGAAAACAGCCAGAGCAGAGCGGGTAGGGGAGCAAAAAGCTTGCCCTGTGCAGGATTGGCCAGACTCAACCTGGAATATTGTGCTCACTTTGGGAGCCCAGCTACAGGGGTGACCGAGAGTGAAGGTGAGAAATGATCAGAAGCATTGGGAATGTTTAGCAGCAGGAGGAGAAGGCTCCCGGGGAACACGACAGCTGCCTTTAGAAAACCAGAGAGCTGGCCGTGGGAGAGAGGAAGGGGACTTAAGGCAGAGTGGAGGAGTGGAAAGTGTGGGCTATGGATTCAGCAACCCTCAACTGAATTCTTCAGTCTGCAATTTACTAGGCCTGCTCTCTCTTAGGTCACTTGATCTCCTGAAGCCTCGTATTTTTCATCAGTTCAGTGACTTTGAAGATAATTCCTCCCTGCAATATGAGGATCCACTGAGAGGGAGGTCCATAAAAGAGTCCATGAAATCCGCAAACACTTAGCCATTGATATTGCTGTGAGTCTGTGGTCCCAGAGCACATAGCCTGGTCCAGTGGGTGAAACTGACAGAGAGGCAAACTGTGACGCAGTACAGTTATGAAGAGCTACCTAACCACTCTACGGGTAGTGGATACAAATAACTGCTTTGGGAAGTAATCAGTTTGTCATCACTGGAGATGTTCAAGCAAAGGCTGGACCAGTATTTCTAGGAGTCCATACAGGGCAGTTCCCGTATATGAAACAAAGCTGGAGTAATCACCTCTAAGGTCTTTTCCAACCCTTAGGGTGGAGGTTTTGTTCTTTAATATTAATTAATTAATTTATTTGGCTGTGTCAGATCTTAGTTGCAGCATGGCAGCTCTAGAGCATGTGGGCACAGGGATCAATAGTTGTGGAGCACAGGCTTAGTCGCTCTGTGGCATGTGGGACCTCAGTTCCCCAACTAGGGACCTAACCGACATCCCTGGCATTGCAAGGCAGATTCTCTTTTTAAAAAAATCTTTAATTAATTTATTTATTTATCATTGGCTGTGCTGGGTCTTGGTTGCTATATGCAGGCTTTCTCTAGTTGTGGTGAGTGGGAGCTACCCTCTAGTTGGGCTTCTCATTACGGTGGCTTCTCTTGTTGCGGAGCACCGGCTCTAGGGCGTGTGGGCTTCAGTTGTTGCAATGTGTCGGCTCAGTAGTTGCAGCTCTCAGGCTTAGTTGCCCTGAGGCATGTGGAATCTTCCCAAACCAGGGATTGAACTCCTATCTCCTGCAGTGGAGATATGGAATCCTAACCACTGCAAGGTGGATTTTTAACCAGTGGATCACCAGGGAAGTTCCCAGGGTTGAAGATTCTATACTGAGCTTCTGCCAAGTCTTGTTGGCATTTGATGTGATTCCCTTTCACTGACCTCAATACTTTGCTCCAGCAGTAGCCGCCTCTCTCTTGTGTCATTTTTTCCCTCTCTA
This sequence comes from Bos javanicus, assembly GCF_032452875.1. Taxonomy (NCBI): domain Eukaryota; kingdom Metazoa; phylum Chordata; class Mammalia; order Artiodactyla; family Bovidae; genus Bos; species Bos javanicus. Next base: position 3,922,760 of record NC_083897.1, on the reverse strand, counting down.
CTGGATCCTTTCTATCACCACACAAATAGGCTGTTTAACCTCGAAATGAAGAAAAAAAGAAAAACGGTTTCCTCTGGCCGTTGCCCCATTTCTCTCCTTCCCCTTTGCTAAACCTTTCAAAAGCATGATCTGCATTTGCTGTGCACCCCCACCCAGGTCTTTTTTCTCGAGCTCCCTCCTTTACATACTACAAACTGGCTTTTGTCACCGTCATGCTACCAAAGTTGTTCTTGTTAAGATCACTGTGAGATAATAGAGACTGTATATATTGATCTCTGGCCCAGTTGCTGGCACAGAACTCCTGAATCCCTTGTAATTTCCTAAGTGATAAGAACACTTTGAACGTCTTTTATTCTGTGTCTTTGACCCAATTGCGGACACAGGGCTCCTAAAACCCTGGTAAATTCATAAGTAATCAGAGCAAGGTGGGTTTCCCAGGTGGCTCAGATAGTAAAGAATCTGCCTGCAATGCAGGAGACCCAAGTTCAATCCCTGGGTTGGGAAGACCCCATGGAGGCGGTCATGGCAACCCATTCCAGTATTCTTGCCTGGAGAATCCCATGGACAGAGGAGCCTGGAGGGCTAGAGTCCATAGGGTCACACAGAGTCGGACATGACTGAAGCAACTGAGTATGGCACACAGAACCATGAGGAGCATCTTTTGTTCTGCTGAGGTGATTCTTGGTGCATGGCTTCTGGATGGGAGTGGTCTCCAGAAAGACCAAGCCACAGTTAAAATCTTGGGATTTTCAGTTCCCTCTCATATTCTCCAGAGAGGGAAGAGGGGCTGGAAATGGAGTTAATAATGGATCATGCCCATAAAATTTATAAAAGCTTCCATAAAATCTCAATAGTAGGGCGTCTGGAGAGCTTTCAGGTTGGTAAACACATCCATGTCAGGAGGATGACACATCTCAGCTCCACAGGGACAGAAGCTCCTGCACTTGGGATCCTCTCAGACCTCACCCCATGTATGTCTTCATCTGGCTCTTCTGTGGCCTTTATCATATCCTTTGATAACCTGGTAAATGTGTTTCCCTGAGTTCTGTGAAGGGCTCTAACAAATTAATTGAGCCAAAGAAGGGGATCGTTGGAACCTCTGATCTATAGCTGGTTGGTGAGAAGCACAAGTGGTAACCTTGGCTTGTGACTGGCACCTGAAGTTGGGGGTGTGTGTGGCAATCTTATGGGCCTGAGCTCTTCACCTGTGAGATCTGATGCTGTCTCTGGGTAAATAGTGTCAGAATTGTGTTGAATTATTGGTCCCCCATACCACTGGTGTCTTAGAATTGCTTTTTAGTGTGGGGAATCCCATTCCCCCTACATTTGGTGACCAAAGTGTCAGAAGTGAAGTGTTCTCTTTGTAGGTAGAGACACAGGGGAGAAATACACAGTGAAGAACCAGGTTTTTCCCTACATAGGAAGGAAAAATACTGAGGTTTTCTCTACACAATCATCAACAACCTGTGTGTGTGTGTGCTAAGTCACTTGAATCATGTCTGACTCTTTGTGACCCTGTGGACTGTAGCCTGCTAGGCTCCTCTGTCCATGGGAATTCTCCAGGCAAGAATACTGGAGTGGGTTGCCATGCCCTTCTGCAGGGGATCTTCCCGACCGAGAGATCAAACCCGTGCCTCCTGTGTCTCCTACATTGCAGGCAGATTCTTTACTGCTGAATCACCAGGGAAGCCCCATCAGCAACCTACATGCTGCCAAATCCAAGGATCAGTTTTCTCCATCCTCCTGTGACTTGTCTCATCTGCATAATTGACCAAGTTGATCTCTTCTTCATCATCCTCCACCTTCCTACCTTCCCGGTTCTCAGTCTCCTTGGCAGGTTCCTCTCATTGCCTGACTTGGAAATGATGGAGTGCCCCAGGGCTGTGTCCTGACATCTCTTTTCTTTCCTGTGTTTCCCAGTGGTCTCATCCAGCCCTGTGGCTTTAAATATACATACAGACATGGTTCTTGCCTGTATATAGTGCACAACTCCCACAGTCATAGTTCCAGCAGGGGTCTTTTTTTAAAAAAATTTTATTGAAATATAGTTGGTTTACAATGTTGTGTTACTTTCTGCTGTACAGCAAAATGATTCAGTTATATATATATACACACACACATATATATACACACACATACATATATATGTGTGTGAGTGTATATATGTATATATATATACTTTTCCATGATGTTTTATCACAGGATATTGAATATAGTTCCATGTGTTACACATAGGACCTGGTTGTTTATCCATTCTCAATATAATAGTTTGCATCTGCTAATCCCAAACTACCAATGCAACCCTCCCCTTGTTTCTGTTTAGTAGATAAGTTCATTTGTGAGGGACCTCTATCTTGAACTCCACACCTGTATTACCAGTGGCCTCCTTGGCATCACCACCTGGATATCTAGTTGTTACATCATATTTAGCAGGCGCAACACCAAATCCTCAATGCCTCCCCCCAACTTTGCTCCTCTCAGTCTTCTTCATTTCTGAAATGGGGACTACATGCTTTCAGTGGAGCACTCAGACCAAAAAACTTGGGTCAGATTGGGGCAGGCCACCCCCAAATATGCCACTTTGGCATATTAATTATTTTGAATTAAAATTATCTGAGAAACAGCCAGTGCAGAAAGGACACTATGACCCTCCTCTCTGTCCCCCTGAAAACAGGAGATAGGGAGACATCCTCATTAAGAACAGTAGGGAGGTCTCTTCAACCCTTAGAGCAGCTGTGTTAACAAACTCTGCTTGGTTACTTCACTGATTAGTACCCAAGCCTAAGTTTCTTTGTTTTGTCAGTTCTTCACACATTTATTGTTTCTTTGTCTAAAAGGTATAAAAGCTGGCTGCTTGGGTCATTTCTTTGAGCCTCATATTTCTATGAATTTCTGTAAGTACCAAATCAAAATTTGATTTTCTCCTGATAATCAGTCTTACATCAAATTAATGACTAGAGCAACCAAAAGAACCTAAAAGGATAGAGGGAAAGTCTTTTCCTCCCCAGTAGTCTTCACACATCCCATAGCCAATTCCTCAGCAAATCCAGTCAGTTCTCTCTGCAACAGGTATTCAAATCCAGCCACTTCTCACTTCTGGGTAAAACGCAACTCACATCACATCACTTGTCTGCTCAGAATGGCCCAATGGTTCCATCTTACTCAAAGCCAAAGTTCTCCTCTCCAACTAGTCTCCACACCACACACCGTGCCTGCTCTGAGAATCAGTTGACTTTTGCTTCAGGCCCCGGCTAGGCTACTGGTGTGGAATGCTCCTTCTCCAGCTGTCTGGTTGGCCTGCTCACTCACCTCCTGCATATCTTCTCATGAGGTCTTCCCTGATCGTTCTATTTAAAATTGAACCTCCTCCTGCCATCCCCTCTCTTTTATTTCCCCTCCCCTGCTTTCCTTTTCTCCCAGGGCTCATTATCACCTAGCATACTATCAGTGTCACTCACTTATGTTACTCCCCCACCCCCATCATTAGAATGTCAGCTCTATGAGGGTAAGGATTTTTAGGCTGTACAAGTCTCTCCACCTCTTGGAACAGTGTCTGGCACAGGGTGAGTGCTCAATACATGTTTGTTAATCTCCCAGATGGAGAAGGCAATGGCACCCCACTCCAGCACTCTTGCCTGGAAAATCCCATGGGCAGAGGAGCCTGGTGGGCTGCAGTCCACAGGGTCGCTAAGAGTTGGACACGACTGAGCGACTTCACTTTCACTTTTCACTTTCATGCATTGGAGAAGGAAATGGCAACCCACTCCAGTGTTCTTACCTGGAGAATCCCAGGGACGGCGGAGCCTGGTGGGCTGCCATCTATGGGGTCGCACAGAGTCAGACACGACTAAAGCGACTTAGCAGCAGTGGCGGCAGCAGCAGATGGACTGGTAAGTGACAAACGCAAGTTGCAGAACAACGAGAATTAGTGTGATCTAGTTTATGTAAAAGAACACCCACAAAACGCCACTCTGCACCTGTATACATTCATGCATATGGATGTAAATTAATGCAACGGGCTCTGAAAATATTACTGAGTCCAAGCTCGCTCTGCTTACCGCATGACAGGTCAATGAATCCGAGAGATGAGGTGTTTAGGCAAGGAAGGGACTTTAATTTGGGGGCCAGCTGACCGAGAAGATGGCAGGTTAGCACCTCAAATAAGCATCTTACCAAGGCCTGGTTGCCAGGTTCTTTTATGGATCAGAGATGGAGGGAAGGTGAGGAAACAAATTAAAAAGACTATTCAATTCTTGCAAATAGCCCCTAGAATGGCAAGCCTCAGGCAGGGGAATATGTTACTTTCACTTTCTTATAGTCCTTTACGAAAGGGAGGCTGAGGTTATCTCCCTGAGGCAAGCCATTATGTATGTTTATAATAATAAAAAAGGGTTAAAGTCTCGGAAGCAGATCCAGTGTAAACGTAAAATTAACCCTTCCTGGTTACAGAAGGGTCACACCAAAGCACTGACACTGCTTATAAGTAGGGCTCTTCTCAGTGGGCCTACTCAGTGGGGGTGCGTGGGGGTGTCCAGGGAGATTTTGGTCATATCTGTGTAGTAGTGTTAGTTGTTCAGTCGTGTCTGACTCTTTGGACCCCATGGACTGTAGCCTGCCAGGCTTCTCTGTCCATGGGATTCTCCAGGCAAGAATACTGGAGTGGGTTGCCATCTGTAAAGTTTTCTCTTTTTTTCCCTAGTAAAATGTATCCCTGTCTTACTTTTGTAGGATTTAAAAGAAATGAAAATGAATCAATTAAAAGTCATATTTTAAAGTGAAGACAGAAGTTTAAAGGACTCATCTGTGCATGCTCAGACTCTTTGTGACCCCATGGACTGTAACCCACCAGGCTCCTCTGCCCATGGAATTTTCCAGGCAAGAATACTGGACTGGGTTGCCATTTTCTTTCCCAGGGAATCTTCCTGACCCATGGATTGAACCCAGTTCTCTTGCATCGGCAGGCGAATTCTTTACTGTCTACAAGAGAAGCCCCCAAAAGGACTCAGCAGTGATAAAAGCCATTCTCAAGGCTGGGGCCAGCTGACAGCTTCCCTCCTCCCTTCCCATCCTCCCACCCTGCATAAGACACATGATTTTTTTTTTTAAGCCTTGTGGTTTGTGGGACCTTAGTTCCCCAATCTGGGATTGAACCTGGCCCTCACAAGATGCCAGGGATTTCCTGACACATGTGTTTCTGTAACTGGAGCTGGTCTCCTCACATAGTTCACTTTTTTGTGGGGGACCCAGAGCCCCAGCTTCTCACCCAGATCTCTGTAAGTTGAAGGTCTGAATTCCGAAGTGGCAGGAACAGGGTCCCTGAGATGCTGGATCCACAGACCCAGGTTGCCTCTGGCCATGTAGATTGGTCCTGGGAATTCTTCTTTCTAGAGCTTTCTCTCATGGCTGGAGTGAAGGATGGAAGACTAGAACACTGGTCAGAGTTAACATATAATAAGCTTGCACCTCCGTCCCAGACTCAGTCCTTGGGGGACTGACTCCATTCTGCCGCCAGAAGACAGAAGACAGCAGATTCCTGTGTTTCAGAGAGGAAGTCAATTCTGACTCCATGTTGGAAACTTTTTCTTTGACTTGCTTCTATTATTATAATCATACTCAATGGCTTACCTGGAGGACCCTGACCCTCTGCTTGACTGTAAACTAAAATGCCTTTGTTCAGCTCCTGAAAAGAGAGTTTGTCCCTGCCCATCTGTGAATTGATGAGATTAACACATCCCTTCTGAGGGCTGGACATTCCCTTGGAGATGTTGTGCAAGACAGAAGACCCTTTCACTTTACTTCCTCACTTCATCTCCCTCTCTAAGCTGACTTTTGACTTTAGTTCCTCATAGCTTCTCTCCCTCTGATCTGTAAAAGAACCTGGCATCCAGACCCCAATAAGATGGTTATTTGAGGCACTAGCCTGCCATCTTCTGGGTCTCCCAGCTCCCCAGTTAAAGTCTCTTTCTTGCCTCAACACCTCATCTCTCAGATTCATTGGCCTGTCGTGTGGCGAGCAGAGTAAGCTTGGACTTGGTAACACGTGAGAATGGGGTTTCTCACCTCTGCCTGCCCTTCACCTCTGATCTCATCAGCAGAGCCAGGCTGATGGACAGGCCATGGACAGGCCCCCTACCTTCTTACCAATAAGGCCTGGAAGCCACATTTCTGTGTTCAATTCACAGTATTGAGGAAGGAAACAAAAATCTCCTCTACCCTTTCTAAAGTTTTCTGGCTGGTCTAAGAAAATGACATGAGATAGACTAATAGAAAATCCAAATTTAATTATGCATGTGCAGGGGCTCCATAAGAACACCAGTGCCAAGGACAAGATGAGGAGAAGTCGAGGGGGGACTTCAAAGGGGAAGAAGGCAGTTTTCATGGAGATAGAAAAACAGGGGTTTGATAAACAAATGTTTGCTGGGCCAAGCAGAGACAATGGGATACAGAGAAGACTTTGGTTTCCAGGCCCTGGTGAGTTCCCTTACTGAAACTGTTTACCACAGATTGGGACTTAAACCCGTGTGCTGGAACTTGAACCCAACCAAAATCCAGTTTGGGACTCGAACCCACATGGCTGGGACTCGAACCCAGCCAAAACCCTGCTTGGGACTTGAACCCACGAGCTGGGACTCAGTTTAGTCCAGTTCAGTTGCTCAGTCGTGTCCGACTCTTTGCGACCCCATGAATCACAGAACACCAGGCCTCCCTGTCTATCACCAACTCCCGGAGTCCACTCAACCTCATGTCCATCACGTTGGTGATGCCATCCATGCATCTCATCCTCTGTCGTCCCCTTCTCCTCCTGCCCCCAATCCCTCCCAGCCTCAGGGTCTTTTCCAATGAGTCAACTCTTTGCATGAGGTGGCCAAAGTACTGGAGTCTCAGCTTTAGCATCAGTCCTTCCAAAGAACACCCAGGGCTGATCTCCTTCAGAATGGACTGGTTGGATCTCCTTGCAGTCCATGGGACTCTCAAGAGTCTTCTCCAACACCACAGTTCAAAAGCATCAATTCTTCGGCGCTCAGCTTTCTTCACAGTCCAACTCTCACATCCATACATGACCACTGGAAAAACCATAGCCTTGACTAGACGGACCTTTGTTGGCAAAGTAATATCTCTGCTTTACAATATGCTATCTAGGTTGGTCATAACTTTCCTTCCAAGGAGTAAGCGTCTTTTAATTTCATGGCTGCAATCATCATCTGCAGTGATTTTGGAGCCCCCAAAAATAAAGTCTGACACTTTTTCCACTGTTTCCCCATCTATTTCCCATGAATTGATGGGACCAGATACCATGATCTTAGTTTTCTGCATGTTGAGCTTTAAGCCAACTTTTTTACTCTCCTCTTTCACTTTCATCAAGAGGCTTTTTAGTTCCTCTTCACTTTCTGCCATAAGGGTGGTGTCATCTGCATATCTGAGGTTATTGATATTTCTCCTGGCAATCTTGATTCCAGCTTGTGTTTCTTCCACTCCAGCCTTTCTCGTGATGTACTCTGCGTATTAGTTAAATAATCAGGGTGCCAATATACAGCCTTGACGTACTCCTTTTCCTGTTTGGAACCAGTCTGTTGTTCCATGTCCAGTTCTAATTGTTGCCTCCTGACCTGCATATAGGTTTCTCAACAGGCAGGTCAGGTGGTCTGGTATTCCCATCTCTTTCAGAATTTTCCACAGTTTATTGTGATGCACACAGTCAAAGGCTTTGGCATAGTCAATAAAGCAGAAATAGATGTTTTTTCTGGAACTCTCTTACTTTTGCGATGATCCAGCAGATGTTGGCAATTTGATCTCTGGTTCCTCTGCCTTTTCTAAAACCAGCTTGAACATCTGGAAGTTCGCAGTTCACGTATTGCTGAAGCCTGGCTTGGAGAATTTTGAGCATTACTTTACTAGCGTGTGAGATGAGTGCAATTGTGCGGTAGTTTGAGCATTCTTTGCCATTGCCTTTCTTTGGGATTGGAATGAAAACTGACCTTTTCCAGTCCTGTGGCCACTGCTGAGTTTTCCAAATTTGCTGGCATATTGAATGTGGCACTTTCACAGCATCATCTTTCAGGATTTGAAATAGCTCAACTGGAATTCCATCACCTCCACTAGCTTTGTTCGTAGTGATGCTTTCTAAGGCCCACTTGACTTCGCATTCCAGGATGTCTGGCTCTAGGTGAGTGATCACACCATCATGATTATCTGTGTCGTGAAGATCTTTTTTGTACAATTCTTCTGTGTATTCTTGCCGTCTCTTCTTAATCTCTTCTGCTTCTGTTAGGTCCATACTGTTTCTGTCCTTTATCAAGCCCATCTTTGCATGAAATGTTCCTTTGGTATCTCTAATTTTCTTGAAGAGATCTCTAGTCTTTCCCATTCTGTTGTTTTCCTCTATTTCTTTGCATTGATCACTGAGGAAGGCTTTCTTATCTCTCCTTGCTATTCTTTGGAACTCTGCATTCAGATGGATATATCTTTCTTTTTCTCCTTTGCTTTTCGCTTCTCTTCTTTTCACAGCTATTTGTAAGGCCTCCTCAGACAGCCATTTTGCTTTTTTGCATTTCTTTTTCTTGGGGATGGTCTTGATCCCTGTCTCCTGTACAATGTCATGAACCTCCGTCCATAGTTCATCAGGCACTCTGCCTATCAGATCTAGTCCCTTAAATCTATTTCTCACTTCCACTGTATAATCATAAGGGATTTGATTTAGGTCATACTTGAATGGTCTAGTGGTTTTCCCTGCTTTCTTCAATTTAAGTCTTAATTTGGCGGTAAGGAGTTCATGATCTGAGCCACAGTCAGCTCCTGGTCTTGTTTTTGCTGACTGTATAGAGCTGCTCCATCTTTGGCTGCAAAGAATATAATCAATCTGATTTCGGTGTTGACCATCTGGTGATGTGTATGTGTTGAGTCTTCTCTTGTGTTGTTGGAAGTGGGTGTTTGGTATGACCAGTGGGTTCTCTTGGCAAAACTCTACTAGCCTTTGCCCTGCTTCATTCCGTACTCAAATGAAGTACAACTTTGGCTGGGACTCGAACCCAGCCAAAACCCTGCTTTGGACTTGAGCCCAAGAGCTGGGACTCAAACCCAGCCCAAATCCATGGTACCTGGTTTCAGGACCTAATGAAGCTCAGGTTCTTTTGTGTGTGTGTGTGTGTGTGTTAAAGACAAAAACAGATTTCAATATATATATTGAAAACATACACATATTGGGTTGGTCAAAAACTTAATTTGGGTTTTAACACAGAAAACCTGAATTAACTTTTTAGCCAACTCATATATAGACACACATGCACACACACACATATATTAAATATTTTGACTCTATATGACTACGAGATCATTTTACACATAAGGTTCTGCAAATCACATATTTAATATATTGTGTACGACAATACTCCATAGGAGCAAACATATAATTTCATCTTTATACTAACTGGACAATACTGTACTGAATAATCACAATGTCAGCAATCTGTGTCATAATTAAAACTTTGCAATAAACATTATTTATACTTATATATTTATTCCAGTGGGATGAAACTCCTAGATCTAGAGTTACTGTTTCAAAAGGAATGCATGTTTATAAAGCAGACAGGTCATGCCATGTTGCCACCCCAAACCAGAGCAGGCACATTGACAAGGGTAATGATGACCAGCCTCCTGGTTCCCACACTGATACAGGTACAGCATATTAACCAGGTTAGATTTTAACCCATCTGAGAGTCAAGATTTGTACTAAGTTTGTAACTTTCTGACCAATGGGCTTAAGAACCTAACACGTGTTCTTTATTCGAGTTCTTCGAGCATGACGCATCTGTTGGCATGCACCACCTATTTCCCTGCTTTGTATGTGTCACAGCACTCTGTTCTTAAATGACACATTTATTCGTACGCATTGTTATTTTCTGCCAGTTTTCTATTACATATTTTTGGCACCTTCTGCCATGCCAAAGTTGATTTAAATCTTTGTATGGGCTGGCTTACTGTCTTCATGTCTTCCAGGGCTCCATGTCCTACTCAGTAAAGCCTTTCTCCTTTCTGTGTTTGGTGGTGGTGGTTTAGTCGCTAAGTTGTGTCTGACTCTTGTGACCCCAGGGACTGTAGCCCGCCAGGCTCCTCTGTCCATGGGATTCTCCAGGCAAGAATACTGGAGTGGGTTGCCTGCCATTTATGTCATAATTAGAGCTGCTAAATACAATTGTCTCATACTTCTTTGTAAGGTCTAGGTATGTTGTTTTGGAGAGTGGATAACTGATTGTTAAAACACCATTTCCCCGGTGATGAAAACCTAATCTTAATTATAGGTTGTTGTTTAGTTGCTAACTTGCATCTGACTTTTTGGGACTCCATGGACTCTTAGCAGCCAGGCTCCTCTGTCAGTGGGATTCTCCAGGCAAGGATACTGGAGTGGGTTGCCATTTCCTTCTCCTGAAGCTCAGGTGTTCTTAATGTCTCATCACAGAAAGAATTCAGTGAGAGACAAAGTGACAGATAAGAAGTGGATTTATTCAGATTCGGAGAGAAGCACACTCCACAGACAGAGTGTGGTCCATCACAGAGGGTGAGTGGCCCTGATATTTGGCATGGTTAGTTTTTATAGGCTGGGTAATTTCATATGTTAATGAGTGGGAGGATTATTCCAACTATTTTTGGGAAGAGGTGGAGATTTCCAGAATTTGGGCCACCACCCACTCCTTGGTCTTTTAACAGTGCCTTAAGGGGACAAAGTTAAAGTGTCTGCCTGCAATGCAGGAGACCAGGGTTCAATCCCTGGGTTGGGAAGATCCCCTGGAGAAGGAAATGGCAACCCACTCCAGTATTCTTGCCTGGAGAATCCCATGGACAGAGGAGCCTGGAGGGCTATAGTCCATGGGGTCGCAAAGAGTCGGACACGACTGAGCGACTTCACTTTCACTTTAAGGGGACAACAGAGGATGAGATGGTGGGAGGCCTGGTGTGCTGCAGTCCATGGGATCGCAAAGAGTCGGACATGACTGAGTGACTGAACTGAACTGAACTGAACTGTCATGGCACCTCTGGGTGTGTCATTTCACTTGCTGATTGAGGATCAAGTTCTAGTCTTATCTGCCACCTTGGTTCCATTTGATTCTAATTGTTTTATGTTGTGTCCTTGGGCTATGTCGTTCTTTCAAAAGTTGTGCTCTGCCCCTTTCCCTCCTGTGACATTACCACAATGAGGCCATTTTCTTCACAGATATCTTTGATGGTAGCTCTCTTTCTGGACCAGGCCCCCATCTAAATTATTTTAGGCAGTTAAGAAGGAGGTAAAACAAGACTTTCTAACTCTTTTGATTCCTGAAAATTAATCAGCTTAAAACAATCCTCATGACAAAGAGACTTTTGAGCGCAACCACTTTTGCTCCCCAGCAACAGTCACAAAGGACGGGTACACGCACTGTTTTCTCCAGAGACTGCCTCAAAGTCTCCCCACTCTTTCACTTCCCTCCTTCAGTCAAAACTGCCTACCTGGGCCGAAGCCCCTGGATAGGGCTGATTGAAATGCTTTTAGCAAAGCTGAGGGCAAGAGTTACGCCTTGGTCTTCTTTCTGCCACCAGCCGGGGCAGTCCCTAGCCTAGGCCTTGCCCGTATGTCCTTGTGCTGCCAGCAGCTGTACTGGGCCTTGTCATTGTCCTTTAGCTCTGTTCATGCTTCCCTGGTGGCTCAGCTGGTAAAGAATCCTCTGTCCTCATGGAGCTGGGATGTGTCAGCTTCCCATTTGGATGTGGTCACCAGCCTGGAAGCTCCCAAATCCCCTACTGTTGGGATTTCATGGAAGTTTCCTCACATGTGTATGATCCATTGTTAACTCCAGTTCCAGCCCCTCTCTCCTCTCTGGAGGATGGAGGTGGAGCTAAAAGTGCCATGCTTCCCATCTTGGTCTTTCTGGTGATCAGCTCTGTCAGGGAGCCCTTGGGCAATGTGCAAAAACTGGGCCCTCTGCCTCACTCTTCATGAATGAGTTTCCTGTTTGTAGAAGGAAGTGGTAATAATGATAATATTAATACCACTTCTGAGGTTGTAATGACAATGAAATGAGTTCTTCACCCCCTGTTAAAGCTCTTAGAACAATGTCTGGCACATAGTAGGTGCTTGATACAAGGAGGCAGTTATTTTTACTTTTATTGATATTATCTTTTATTTAGTTTACTGGTTATAGGGAATTCCCTGGCATTCCAATGGTTAGAACTCTGTGCTTCCACTGCAGAGGTCACGGGTTTGATCCCTGGTCAGGGGACTAAAATCCTGCAAGTTGTGTGGCACAGACAAAAGAGAAAAAATTACTGATTATAACAGCCCTGCAAGAGAGAACTAACAGAGTGGGCTTTGGAGTCAGACAGACCTGGTTTGAATCCCAGCTTGGGAACTTAACCAGGTGTCTTTGGCAATGCTCTGCATGGTTCTGTGCCTTGGCTTCCTTCACCAGATACTGGAGGTCATAATAATTACTTCTGCCTTCTAGCAGTGTCCTAAAAATTGAAGTAGCTCTTCCAAAGACAGTACATAGCATGATGCTGGCTTGTGGCAACCCTTAGTAAATGGGAGCTGGGTTTGGTTTGGTTTTATGAACTTCTTATACAAATTTTTTTCTACTGGAATATAGTTGCTTTAAAATGTTGTGCTAGTTTCTCATGTACAGGAAAGTGAATCAGCTATCTGTATACATATATCTCTTCATAGTCACCCCAGAGCATTGAATAGAGTTCCCTATGCTATACAGTAGGTTGGTTTAGCTGGTAAAAGAATCCACCTGCAATGTGGGAGACCTGGGTTCAGTCCCTGGGTTGGGAAGATCCCCTGGAGAAGGGAAAGGCTACCCACTCCAGTATTCTGGCCTGGAGAATTCCATGGACTGTATAGTCCATGGGGTCACAACGAGTTGGACACGAGTGAGCAACTTTCTCTCACTCAGTTATACATAGTAGTGTATATATGTCAATCGCAATCTCCCAGTTCCACGCTTCCTGTTTTATGATCTTGATTCAGCTGTGAGTTCTGACTGGCCTCAGGCTCTTCCGTCCTCTCCTCAGAGCTTGTCTGCTTCAGCTGTCATTCAGAGAGCAGTATCCCACCCTCCCTTCCTGCGTTGGCATCCACTCAGTCTCCCCCCACCCCTCAGCTCCTGCCCGATGGGCTGTGACAGGGGCCCTGCCCGTCCTCTGGCGCCCTTCCCAGCACCTGGCCCACTCACCTCCTCCAGGGAGGGGACTTCAGGGCTCCTGGTCTGGAGTTTGGTGACTAGACAGGGAGTGCTATGTCTACTTGTCACCAAGATGTTGAGATGGCACACATTCAGCCACCTTGCCCTGCAGCCCCAGCTCCCAGCTGAGGAGGAGGCTGCGACTAGAATTACTGTCATGCCCCCCGGCCATTCCCAGGCCTGCAAGTGACATTTCTCTGCTACTTCATGGTCACGAAGGAGGGTTCTGTGTGGTTTTCTCCGGAGCCTAGACAGCCCTCCCATCCTCTCCTGCCTCTCAGCTCAGCTTGTCACCTCCTTCCCTCAACCAGCGCCTCAAACTGCCAGCCTGACACAGCCTCAATGCGACAGCCACCACCCTGGGCGCTGTTTCATCTGTCTTTCTGCTATGCCCCTGTCTTCTGTCTCCTCTGGCACTATCGTCTTCAAAGGGTTCTCGGCTCCAAGCGGGTCCTCGGCTCTGAGTGGGTCTTCTCTGCGAGCCTTGTCGGCTGCCAGCCGGCCCCCTCTGAAGCCCACTCCAGGGAGGGAGTCCTGCCAAGGGCCGGCCTGGATCTCTGTTGTGAGAGAAGCAGCCACCATGTCCCCCAGAGAGACACTGGCTTCCACACTCAAGAGCCGCTGTGCCTCAGGAATTTGCTTCCTCTGCTCCTCGAATTAAAAAAAAAAAAAAAAATGGTTAAAATGGGCAGCCAAGGAGAGAGGGAAAGACCTTACTGTGATTGAAGCCCTGGGTCTGCTGGTCAGCCATCTTATTCTTATTCTCTCTGAGCCTCTGTTTTCCCGTTTGAAAAAATGGACATAAAGGGAATGACTTCATTACCTCCCAGGCCTTTCATGAAATCATGGATGTGAACACTTTAAAAAAAAAAACAACTTATTTTTATTTATTTGGCTGCACTGGGTCTTAGTTGCTGCATGTGAGATCTTTGAGGCAAGCAGGAGTTTTAGTTGTGGCCTGAAAATTCCTAGCTATGACATGTCAGATCTAGTTCCCTGATCAGGGATCGAACCCTGGCCCCTTACATTGGGAGCACAAGCTCTTAGCCACTGGACCACCAGGGAAGTCCCCTTGATGTGGACACTTTCGGCAGCTTATCAGTGAGGAAGAGAACTGTTGCTGCTGTCGTGTATAGTGTGGGTACAGCACTGCAACTCAGACACAAAATGCTGAATGTGTGTGTGTGAGAACGGAAACAAATCGCCATTGATTCTCCCTGAAGTACTCAAGGACTTTGCTCGATCACGTGTCCCCTCATGCGTCGGCACCATTAACCCCTTTTCTCCCCACCCAATGGAGCATGGTCGTCCACACTCAGGCACACTGTACTGGTCCCTCTCTTCAAGAAAAACACAACCTTTTTGATCCAATATCCCCATCTACCCACCACTCCACTTCTGGGTCCTCTTTTGCAGCAAGACTCCTGGGAATTCAAGTTGTCCTTCCTGGCAGTCTCTATTCCTCACCTCCCATTATGTCCTGAGCACATTGCAGTACAGTGCACACCTCACCAAGCCTCAGAATTCACCCTGGGCAAGGCAAGACCAGCTACATCATTTGCAGGGCCCGGGGCAAAGTGAAAATGTGGGGCCCTTTGTTCAAAAGTCTATTTGTTTCCCACAGTTATTGTAACAGATTACCGCACATTGTGTGGCTTAAAACAACACAAATGGATTCTCTCACAGTTCTAGAAGCTGGAAGTCCAAAATCAAGATGTCAGCAGGGTGGGTTCCTTCTGAAGACTTTTAGAATCCATTCCACCTGTGTCTCCTAGCTCCTGATGGCCATGGACAGTGCTTGGTGTTCCTCAGCTTGTAGACACATCACTCCAAGGTCTGCATCCACATCCATCTTCGCATCACCTTCTGGGTGTGCCTTTCCCTACTCTTCTCTCACTGGGACTTTGGTCACAGGGTTTAGGGCCCACCGTAATCCAATCTGATCTTACTTCAAGATCGTTACCTAAAGTACATCTGCAGAAACCCTTTCTCCTAATATGATCTTTTGGGAGAGGGCTTATCCAGCTCACTGCAGAAAGTTGCTTCAGAATATCCAAGGACTTTCCTGGAGTTCCAGTGGTGAAGTCTTTGTGTTTCCATTGCAGGGGGCATGGGTTCGAGGAACTAAGATCCCACAAGCCATGTGGCATGGCCAAAAAATTTTTTTTAGGTTTCCAGATGGCGACAGAAGAGCATGAAATCAGTGCGGGACCCTGCTAAGAGAGAGCTGTCCCATGCGTGCCCATGAGGCGGGGGTGGGGTGGGGGGTGGGGTGGGCTGTGCCAAGGCCATCCATGGCCTCCCTTCCTGCTGTTGAATCCAATGGTGAGTTCTGAGTCCTCATGTTACTGGGGCTCTCAGGGCGTTTGACGTGGTTAATCACTCCATCCTCCCTTTGAGCCTTGCTTCTCTTGGCTTCCCGAACAGCAAGCTCTCCTGCTTTTCCTTGGAGCCCACTGACCAGTCAGTCAGTCTGTCCTCAGGGCCTCCTTCTCCCCTTATCCTCTAGTGTCCAAAGGTGGGAGAACCACAGGGCTCTGGCTTTGGACAGCTTCCCTTTGTGTACTCCCTCCTTTGAGGGTCTCATCTGATCTGGTTTGAGGTTTATAAACACAGACACCCGATGCTCTGAATCCTTCCCTTAGAGATGCAATAGCCCTTGCAAACTCAGCAAATCCAAACTGGAGTACTCTTGGGCTTCCTCTTGTCTCCTCCGTGTCACCTAATGGCATCTCCAGCCTTCCAGTTGCTTGGGTGAAGACCTTCGCAACATTGTAACTTCGCACTTCCCTCTCGCACCTCCCCAGCCCACTCAGATGTTGCCACACCTTGCTGTGCATGGCTCACAAGGCCCTCCTGTGATTGGGTCCTCTTCTACCTCAGCCACCCCATCTCCTATGGCTCACATGTATTGAGTCAAAGGGTGAATCTCTCCGACCATGTTGCTCTCCCGGTTTAGATTCCGACAATGCTCCCTCACCTCTGTGCCTTTGCCCACGCTGCACTGGCTATTCAGAAGGTGCTTCTGCTCCTACTCTGCCTGGAAAACTCTTGTTCTTCCTTGAAGACCCAACCCAGCTGTCACCAGCTTTGTGAAGTTCCCACATCTCCAGGCAATTGGCCAGTCTTTCATCTCTCTGTGACCTTGCAGCATCCTACAAGGGCCTCAGCTAGTGCCCCTCACGCGATCTGTCTTCTCCAGTAAGTGGGGCGCTTCCTGAGGGCAGGCACTGGGTCTTCTCGTCCTGTATCCTCAGAGTCTAGTCTGGTGCCCACATGGCTCTCTGGTAAAAGTTTGCTGGCTGAATGAATAAATGAACCAGCAGATGAGGCTGAAGAAGGGAAAAGAAATGAGGGAAAGAGGGAACTCTTTCTTTCTTAGTAGGTGTCATCAGGGTGCCTGGGAGCCCTGTTCTCCAGACTAATCCTGACACTCTGCCCCTCATCCAAACTTAGGTGCTAACCTCTCTGCCACAGGGCCTTAGTTTCCACTATTCCCAAATTAGGACCCACAGTCTGACAAGTTTAAGCATGAGTTTTAGAGACAGCAAGACTGAATTTTTGAAATCTGTCACATGCAGGACCTATGTCTATTGAGGTTGATTTTCTGGTGAATGTCATGAAGAATCAGGGCTTATGGATCTGATATGCATGCTGCATGTTAAGTTGCTTCAGTCATGTCCAGCTCTTTGTGACCCTATGGACTGTAACCTGCAAGCTCTTCTGTCCATGGAATTTTCCAGGCAAGAATACCGAAGTGGGTTGCCATGCCCTCCCCTCCAGGGGATCTTCTCGACCTAGGGATGGAACCTGTGTCTCTGGCATCTCCTGCGCTGGTAGGTGGGTTCTTTACCACTAGTGCCACCTGGGAAGCCCCACGGGTCTGATATCAATACATATTTATTAGAGACTACTTACAAAATAGAGGTAAGTACAGAGAGAACCCATCCACAATCCTACAGCCTAGCTTCATTATTACTATTTTGACATAACGTCCTCTGGTATGTATGTAGGCATTAATGTATGTGCATATGAAACGTAATACACACCTGTAAGTGCGTATGTAAAATGCATGAATGGAATCTCACTGCACTTTCCATTTCATACCAGCGGATCTCCATATTGTAGCAGGTGAGTGCCCCTACCATCTTAATTCCATTAATAGCTGACAGTTTGGTGCTCATGCCAGACACCCCAGGAGTGTGGCTCTGTCTAGGTGCCCCATGCCACTCCCACCTGCAAGCAGGATCTCTAGATGTGCCAATGTGCCCACAGGGCCAGGGCCAGCCATGGGCAAATAGAGCAATGGTGGGCAGAACCAGGAGCTGGGGCAACTCTAACCATGGATCACCTATTCTCCAGATTCTTCCCATGAGGACCAGTGCCAGCTTGCCCAGGAGCTGAGGGAGGGGACATTTTCACGGGGATGAAAAGGGGACCCTGCTTGGAGAAAGCCAGCAGTTGGGGGGCTCTGCCGCCTGAATCGACTGTCCGAGTGCTGTGCTGCTGTGTTGCCTTTTTCCAGATGTTTCTGGGACATCACACTGAATGGTGTAAGAGACACTCATATTTTCTCCTCTATTTTAAAAAATGCTAAAAATCAATAACAAAGTTTACCCCGATCACTTATTTTCCTTGCCTCTCCCAAGGTAACACCTTTCCTTTGTTGTTCAGTCGTTCAGTCGTGTCCGACTCTGTGCAACCCCATGGACTGCAGCACGTCAGGCTTCCCTGTCCTTCATCTCCCAGAGCTTGCTCAAACTCATGTCTATTGAGTCAGTGATGCCATCCAACCATCTCGTCCTCTGTCGTCCCCTTCTCCTCCTGCCTTTAATATTTCCCAGCATCAGGGTGTTTTCCAATGAGTTGGCTCTTCGCATCACTTTTCCTAGAAGGAAATTATTGGAATGAAAAAGATGTTTGGGTTTTTTTTTGTAATAAAACGGAACCTGGAGGTAAGAACTTGGTGGGCCACTAGGTGGCAGCAAAGCGCGCCTATTCTTAAAGTAAGACAAGAAAACCTTGCACATCCAGCCAGTAAGAATAAGTCTTCGGCTATATAGCAATAAAGGCTCAGCCACTGAATTTACAAATGACCCACTCCAGTGTCGATCTTTGAAAAAGCAATAAGAGTTTAAATTTCAGCTGAACCACGTGAAATATGCCCTTGGGCTGCTGCTGCTGCTGCTGCTGCTAAGTCGCTTTAGTCGTGTCCAAGGCTGTGCGACCCCATAGACGGCAGCCTACCAGGCTCCCCCGTCCCTGGGATTCTCCAGGCAAGAACACTGGAGTGGGTTGCCATTTCCTGGTCACTACCTATTTCACGTTCAAGTTCCTCAGTCTTAAACTAGGGATACCTGCTTCTCAATACCACACCATTTACATATCATTGTCTTGATAATTAAGTGGGATAACTAAGGTAATAGGTAAAATGCTGGGCATAAAGCAAATATTCATATATTAAATATCACTATAACCATATAAAGAACCAAGGGAACTCTTGTGAAAGTGAAAGTCATTCAGTCGTGCCCAATTCTTTGTGACCCCATAGACTATATGGTGGAGAAGGGAATGGCACCCTACTCCAGCACTCTTGCCTGGAAAATCCCGTGGATGGAGGAGCCTGGTGGGCTGCAGTCCATGGGGTCGCAAAGAGTCGGACACGACTGAGCGACTTCACTTTCACTTTTTCACTTTCATGCACTGGAGAAGGAAATGGCAACCCATTCCAGTGTTCTTGCCTGGAGAATCCCAGGGACGGGGGAGCCTGGTGGCTGCCGTCTATGGGGTCACACAGAGTCGGACACGACTGAAGCGACTTAGCAGCAGCGGCAGACTATATGGTCCATGGAATTCGAGGAATTGAACTGGGGTCTCCTGCATTGCAGGCAGATTCTTTACCAACTGAGCTATTAAATAGCTATTATATTTCAGGCACTTTGAAGCCTTAGAGCAATCAAGTGAGGAAAGTGAGAAGTTAAATGAGAGACTTAACGAATGACAGTTGACAGGTTCACTAACATGGTCAAGGCCAATTAGCTAGCAACAATGCATGGGTGTTGTTGTTTAGTTGCTAAATCATGTCAGACTCTTTTTCAACCACATGGACTGTAGCCTGCCCGGCTCCTATGTCCATGGAATTTTCCAGGCAAGAATACTGGAGTGGGTTGCCATTTCCTTCTCCAGGGGATCTTCCCAACCCAGGAATCAAACATGCGTCTCTTGCATCTCCTGCACTGGCAGGTGGATTCTTTACCACTGTGCCACCTAGGAAGCCCAGCTAGCAACAATAATAGCAGCTAAAGCAAAGCAGGCACTAATTTTTGCCAGGCACTCACTGTTCTAAGTTGCATGAATTATCTCATGTCTTACAGCAATCCTCTGGTGCAGGTATCATGATTATACCCATTTGTCTGAAAGGGAGACTGAGGCACAACAAGAAACTGGCCCAAAATCACTGCTTCTCCCTAAGGTTGGCTCTGTCTTCTTAATCTCCTGTTCTCAAGTAAACCCTTTTCAGATAATCATCAGCAGATATTTATTGTGTGTCAATGATTTACAAGGACAGGGAAGCCTGAAGTGCTGCAGTTCATGGGGTCACAGAGAGTTGGACACGACTTAGCAACTGAACAATAACAATTTACAAGACATCGTGTTGAGCACAGTAAAGACTTGCACTGTTCCTGAGGGACATAAAAGAAGACCTGAATGTTTGGAGGGATGCACCATGTTCAGGAACGGGAAGACTCAGTATCTAAAGATGTCAGTTGTGGCATGTAGAATTCATAGTTGTGAGATAACAGAAAATATAAGTGTTGGGCTCTGGCCTGGTTGTTGGCACAGAGTTCCTGAAACCCTGTAATTTCCTAACTGATGAGCGCAAAGGAGCATCTTTTGTTCTAATATTTGGTTTTTAACCCTGGTTTCTGACACAGGGCTCCTGAAACCCTTGTAATTACCTGAGTGGTAGGAGTGTCTTTTGTTCTCATGAGATGACTCTGGGTGGGCTCCTGGATGGCTCCCAGGTTGGGGCTGGTCACCAGATAGAAAAGCCATGTTTAGAAGCTTGAAATTTTCAGTGATGCCTGCCCCCCATTCTCTTGAAAAGGGAGAAAGGCTGAAAATGGAATAATAATGTTCAATCACGACTATATGATGGAGTCGCCATAAAAATCCCTAAAGTATGGGCTTTGAGAGCCTCCAGATTGATGCACAGTTGGAGGTACCTGGAGAATAGTGCAGCTGAAGCGTGAATGCAAGCTTTGTCCCCTTCCCACATTACTCGCCCCGTGCATCTCTTCCACCTGGATATTCTTCTGTATCCTTATCATAGCCTTTAATTAAACTGGTAAATGTGAGGAAGTTTCTCTGAGTTGTATGAGCTATTCTAATAGATTAATTTGGCTTCCCTGTAGCTCAGCTGGTAAAGAATCCACCTGCAAGGCAGGAGACCTGGGTTTGATCCCTGGGTTAATTGACCCCTAAGGAGTGGTGTCACTGGAACCTCTGATTTACAGCAGCTTAGTAAGAAGTACAGGTAACTAGAACTTGCAATTAGCATCTGAGATTGGGGTGAGGGGGCATTTTGTAATACTGACCCTTAACCTATGGGATCTGACACTATCAGATTGTATCAGAATTGATACAATCACCAGTACCTGGTGGTGTACTGGTTAGGATTATGGACATACACTGCCACGGCCTGGGTACAATCTCTGGGAACAGAAATCCCACAAGTCATGCAGTGAGGACAAGGGCCTTTTGATGAGGGTGAAAGAGAGTGAAAAATCTGGCTTAAATCTCAACATTCCAAATACTAAGATCAGGGCATCCAATCACATATCATGGCAAATAAAGGGGGGAAAAGTGGAAGCAGTGACAGATTTTATTATCCTGGGATCCTAAATGACTAAGGACGGTGACTGAAGCCATGAAATTAAAACATGCTTGCTGATAGTTCAGTTGGCGAAGAATCCGCCTGCAATGCAAGAGAACCCAGTTCGATTCCTGGGTTGGGAAGATCCCCTGGAGAAGGGAAAGGCTACTGAACCAGTATTCTGGACTGGAGAATTCCTAGTCCATGGGGTCGCAAAGAGTCAGATACGACTGAACGACTTTCACTTTCACTTCACTGCTCCATGGAAGGAAAGCTATGACACAGCTAGACAGTGTATTCAAAAGCAGAGACTTCTGTTTGCCAACAAGATCCGTCGAGTCAAAGCTATGGTTTTTCCAGTAGTCATGTACTGATGTGAGAATGCTAAGTTACTCAGTCGTGTCCGACTCTGTGTGACCCCATAGAGGGCAGCCCACCAGGCTCCTCCGTCCCTGGGATTCTCCAGGCAAGAACACTGGAGTGGGTTGCCATTTCCTTCTCCAATGCATGAAAGTGGAAAGTGAAAGGGAAATCGCTCAGTCGTGTCCAACTCCTAGCGACCCCATGGACTGCAGCCTACCAGGCTCCTCTGCCCATGGGATTTTCCAGGCAAGAGTACTGGAGTGGGGTGCCATTGCCTATGTGAGAGTTGGACCATAAAAAAAGATGAGCGCTGAAGAATTGATGCTTTTGAACTGTGGTGTTGGTGAACACTCTTGAGAGTGCCCTGGACTGCAAGGAGATCAGACCAGTCGATCCTAAAGGAAATCAACCCTGAATCTTCATTAGAAGGACTGATGCTGAGGCTGAAACTCCAGTAATTTGACCACCTGATGCCAAGAGCCAATTCAGTGGTATAGGCCCTGATGCTGGGAAACACTGAAAGCAAAAGGAGATGGTAGCAGAAAAGGATGAGCAGATTAGATAGCAACACCGACTCAATGGACAGAGATTAGAGCAAATTCCACGAGATAGTGAAGGACAAGGAAGCCTGGCCTGCTGCAGTCCATGGGTTGCAAAGATCCGACAGACTTAGTCACTGACCAACAACAGGCAGTATTTTGTCCTGATTAGCTGACTCCTAGCCTGTAATTTGCTCGGATTGGCAGAGTGCTAGCCTGTACTTGCACTGATTGGCTGACACCAAGCCGGTACTTTGCTCTGATTGGCTGACTCCTAGTCCCCACTTTACCTTAATTGTCTGACTCCAAGCTTGTAGTTGTGGTGAGTGGCTGAATCCTAGCCTATACTTTGCCCTGATTGTCTGACTGCAAGTTTGTACTTTGCCCTGCTGGGGTGACTTTAAGATTTTACTTTGCTCTGATTGGGTGACTACTATGCTGAACTTTGCACTGATTGGCTGAGTGTTAGCCTGTATTTTGCCTTGATTGGCTGATGTCTAGCCTATCTTTTGGCCTGATTTGCTGACTCAAAGCTGGTACTTTGCTCTGATTGGCTGAGTGCTAACATGTTTTCCTTGATTGAATGATTCCTAGCCAATGTCTTGCCCTGATTCGATGTCTCTTAGCCAGTAGTTTGCTCTAATTGATTGACTCCTAGCCTAGCCTTTGTCTTGACTGACTCCAAGCCAGTACTTTGCCTTGAATGGCTGACCCCTAGACTGTACCTTGTCCTGATTGGCTGGCTCTTAGCCAGTTGTTTGCTCTGATTGGTTGACTCCTAGAACATACACTGTCCTGATTGGCTGACTTCAGGCCACTATTTTGCCCTGATTGGCTGGCTCCTAGTCTGTAGCTTGTCCTTATTGGCTGGAAATTAACGGGTTTGCTCTGATTGACTCCTAGCCTATACTTTGTTTTGATTGAATGACTCCAAGCCAGTACTTTGCCCTGAATGGCTAACTCCTAGCCAGTACCTTGCCCTGATTGGCTGTCTCTTAGCCAGTAGTTTTCTCTGATTCCTGACTCCTAGCTTGTACATTGCTCTACTGGCTGACTCCTAGCCTGTACTTTTCTCTGATTGGCAGGCTTCAAGCTTGATACTTGGCCCTAATTGAATTACTTCTAGATGGTCCCTTGCCCTGAATGGCTGTCTCTTAGCTAGTAGTTTGCTCTGATTGGTTGACTCCTAGCCTGTTCTTTGACTGGAATGGCCGATGTCAAGGTTTTGCTTTGCCTCTGATTGGCAGACTTGTAGCCTGTGCTTTGCTCTGAATGGCTGAGTGCCAGCCTGCAGTTGCCTTGATTGCCTGACTCCTCGACTATACTTTGTCCTGATTGGCTGACTCCAAGCCTGTACTTGCCCTGATTGGTTGACTTCTATCCTGTAACTTGCCCTGATTGGCTAGCTCTTAGCCAGTAGTTTGTTCTGATTGGTTGACTCCCAGCATACACTTTGACCTGATTGGCTTACTCTAAGTCCATATTTTTCCCCTGATTTGCTGACACTAATTTGTACCTTGCCCTGATTGACTATCTCTTAGCCAGTAGCTTGATCTCATTGGTAGAATCCTAACCTATACTTTGTCCTGATTGGCTGATTTCAACCCTTTACTTTGCCATGATTCAATGATTCCAAGCATGCATTTTACCTTGACTGACTCCTGGCGTGCACCTGCCCTGATTCTCTGACTCCTAGCCTATACTTTGTTCTGATTGGTTCACTTCGAGCCTATACTTTGCCCTGATTGACTGAATCCTAGCATGTACTTTGCCCTGATAGGCTGACTCCAAGCTTGTACTTTGCTCTGGTTGGCTGACTCCTAGCCTGTACTTTGCTCAGATTGGCAGAATGTTAGCCTATAGTATGTCATTGTTGCCTGAGCCTAACCGGTACTTTTTCCTGATTGGCTGATTCCATGCCAGTACCTCACCATGACTGGCTGACTCCTAGCCACCACTGTGCCCTGATTGGCTGACTCCTAGCTAGTAAGTTACTCTGATTGGTTTACTTCTGGCCAGTTCTTTGCTCTATTCGCTGACTTCTAGCCAGTACTTTGCCCTGGTATGCTGATTCCTAGCCTCTACTTTACCCTAATTGGCTGACTCCTAGCATCCTCTTTGATCTGACTGGGTGACATCTAGCACATACTTTGTTCTGATTGACTGAAAACTAACCTCTACTTTGTTGTTACTGGCTGCCTCTTACCAGATAGGCTGAATCCGAGCATATACATTTTCCTGATTGGCTGAATCCTAGACTGCACTTTGCCCTGATTGCCTACGCTAAGCTTCTAGCTTCCTGTGATTGGCTGACTACTAGCCTGTAATTTATATGAAGAAAGTATGGTAAACCATTAGGGGAGTCAGTGCTCACCTAGAACATATCCTTTATGTTTATACATTGGGTGGGTATGTGCTCAGTCCCTTCAGTGATGTCCAACTCGGAAACCCTGTGGTATGCCAGGTTCCTCTGTCCATGGGATTCTGCAGTCAAGAATATTGGAAGGGGTTGCCATGCCATCATCCAGGGGTTCTTCCCAACCTTGGATCGAACATATGTCTCCTGCATTGCAGGCAGATCCATTACTGCTGAGCCAACTGCAAAGCCCCATCATTATACATTGAAGGATACTAATAGATTCAGGGGTTTAGATGTGGTAGACAGAGTGCCTGAAGAACTACGAACAGGGGTTCATAACACTGTACAGGAGACAGTGACCAAAATGGTCCCTAGAAAAAGAAAGGCAGTAATGCAAAGTCATTGTCTGAGAAGGCTTTACATATAGATGGGAATGAAGAGAAGCGACAAGCAAGGGAAAAAAGGAAAGATACGAACAGCGGAATGCAGAGTTCAAGAGAATAACAAGGAGAAACAGATCTTGTGTGAACAATGGAGAGAAGTAGAGGAAAACAATACAATGGAAAGATCTCAAGAATACCGGAGATATCAAGGGACTGTTTCACTCAAGGATTGGCACGATAAAACACATAAACAGTAAGCAAATAACAGAAACAGAAGAGATTGAGAAGAGGCGGCAAGGATACACAGAAAAACTATACAAAAAGAGTCTTCACAACCAGTATAACCACAGTGGTGTGGTCACGGACGTCCTGGAGCATGAAGTCAAGTGGGCCCTAGGAAGCATTACTACAAACAAAGCTAGTGGAGGTGATGGAATCCAGCTGACCTATCTAGAATCCTGAAAGATAATGCTGTTAGAGTGCTGCACTCAGTAAGTCAGCAAATTTGGGAAACTCTGCAGTGGCCAACAGGACTGGAAAAGGTCAGTTTTCATTCCAATCCCAGAGAAGGGCACTGCCAAAGAATGTTGAAATATTGGACAATAGTACTCATTTCGTATACTCAAAAAAGTTATGCTCAAAATCCTTCAAGCTAGTCTTCAGCAGTATGTGAACCGAGAACTCCCACATGTAAAAGCTGGATTTAGAAAAGGCAGAGAAATCAGAGATCCAAATCCAATTGCCAATATTCGTTGGACCATAAAGAAAGCAAGGGAATTCCAGAAAAGCATCTACTTTTGCTTCACTGACTACGCTAAAGCCTCTGTGTGGATCACAACAAGATGTGGAAAATTCTTAAAGAGATGGGAATACCAGACAACCTTACCTGCCTCCTGAGAAACCTGTATGTGGTTCAAGATGCAACTGTTATGGGAATTTGCTGTATGACTCAGGGAACTCAAACCCAGGCTCCCTAACAACCTAGAAAGGTGGGATGAGGGAGATGGGAGGGATGAAAAGTGGGAGGGGACATAGGTAAACCTAAGACTGACTCACACTGATGTTTTGTAGAAACCAACAAAATGCTGTAAAGCAATTATCTGTCAATTAAAAATAAATAAAATTTAAAAAATAAAGCAACTGTTAGAACCTTACATGGAACAACTGACTGGTTTAAAATTGGGAAAAGAGTATGAAAAGGCTGTATATTGCCAGCCGGTTTATTCAACTTTTAGGCAGAGAACATCATGCAACACGCTGGGCTGGAGAAATCACAAGCTGGAATCAAAATTGCTGGGAGAAATGTCAGCAACCTCATATATGCAAATGATGCCACTCTACTGGCAGAAAGTGAGAGGAACTAAAGAGCTTCTTGATGAGAGTGAAAGAGGAGAGTGAAAAAGCTAGCTTAAAACTCAACATTCCAAATACTAAGATTAGGGCATCCAGTCGCATCACTTCATGGTAAATAAAGGGGAAACAAGTGGAAGCAGTGACTGATTTTATTATCTTGGGTTCCTGAATCACCAAGGATGGTGACTGCAGCCATGCCATTAAAAGAAGCCTGCCCCTTGTAAGGAAAGCTATGACAAACCTAAGACAGTGTATTCACAAGCAGAGCCATCATTTGCAAAGAAAGGTCCAGCTAGTCAAAGCTATGGTTTTTCCAGTAGTCATGTACTGATGTGAGAGTTGGACCATAAAAAAGGCTGAGCGCTGAAGAATTGATGCTTTTGAATTGTGGTGTTGGTGAACACTCTTGAGAGTGAGTCCCTTGGACTGCAAGGAGATCAGACCAGTCGATCCTAAAGGAAATCAACCCTGAATCTTCATTAGAAGGACTGATGCTGAGGTTGAAACGCCAGTAATTTGACCACCTGACGCCAGGAGCCAAATTTGTGGAAAAGGCCCTGATGCTGGGAAACACCGAAAGCAAAAGGAGATGGAAATGGAAGTGGATGAGCCAATTAGATGGCAACAGTTACTCAATGGACAGGAATTAGAGCAAATCCAGGAGATAGTGAAGGACAAGGAAGCCTGGCCTGCTGCAGTCCATGGGATTGCAAATATCCGACAGACCTAGCCACTGAGCAACAACAACAAGCAGTATTTTGTCCTGATTAGCAGTCCCCTAGCCAGTAATTTCGGAGAAGGCACTGGCGACCCACTCCAGTACTCTTGCCTGGAAAATCCCATGGACGGAGGAGCCTGCTAGGCTGCAGTCCATGGGGTCGCAAAGAGTCGGGCACGACTGAGCTACTTCACTTTCACTTTTCACTTTCATGCATTGTAGAAGGAAATGGCAACCCACTCCAGTGTTCTTGCCTGGAGAATCCCAGGGACGGCGAAGCCTGGTGGGCTGCTGTCTATGGGGTCGCACAGAATCAGACAAGACTGAAGCGACTTTGCAGCAGCAGCAGCAGCAGCAGCAGCAGCAGCAGCCTATAATTTTCTCTGATTGGCTAGGTGCTAGCGTATACTTGCACTGCTTGGCTGACTCCTAGTCTCCACTTTACCTTGATTGGCTGACTCCAAGCTTGTACTTTGCCCTGATTGTCTGACTCCAAAATTGTGCTTTGCCCTGCTAGAGTAACTTCAAGATTCTACTTTTCTCTGATTGGGTGAGTCCTATGTTGTACTTTGCACTGATTGGCTGAGTGCTTGCATGTGTTTTTCCTTGATTCAACGACTCCTAGCCTGTTCCTTGCCCCGATTGGATATTTTATAGCTAGTAGTTTGCTCTGATTGATCTACTCCTATCCTATTTTTGCGATGATTGTCTGACTCCAAGCCGGTAATTTGCCCTGAATGGCTGACTCCTTGGTTGTTCCTTGTCCTGATTGGCTGTCTTTAGCCAGTTCTTTGCTCTGATTGGTTGATCCTAGCCTGTATATTGTGGTATTGGCTGGCTCCTAGCTAGTACCTTTTTCTGATTGGCAGAATCCAAGCTTGTACTTGACCCTGATTGGCTGACTTTTAGACTGTACCTTGCCTTATTTGGTTGGGTCTTAGCCAGTAGTTTGTTCTGATTGGTTGAGTCTTAGCTTATCCTTTAAACTGAATGGCTGACACCAAGGTTGTACTTTGCTCTGATTGACTGAGTGCTACCCTGCATATTGCCTAGACTGGCTGAGTCCTAGCCTATACTTTGTCCTGATTGTGTGACTCCAAGCCTCTACTTTGCCTGTTTGGCTGACTCCGAGTTTGTACCTTGCCTTGATTGGCTCTTAGCCAGTAGTTTACTCTGATTGGTTGACTCCTAGAATCTGGATTGGTTGACTCGGGCTGATCTCGTGCCCTGATTAGCTGGCTCCTAGTCTGTAGCTTGCCCTCACTGGCTGGCTCTTAATGTAGTTTGTTATGGTTGATTGACTCCTAGCCTATACTTTGTCTTCATTGACTGACTCCCAACCTATACTATATCTTGATTGATTGACTCCAAGCCAGAACTTTGCCCTGAATGGTTAACTCCTAGCCTGTACCTTGCCCTTATTTGCTGTCTCTTAGCCAGTAGTTTGCTCTGATTGCTTGACTCCTAGCCTGTAGAATGCTCTACTGGCTGGCTTTTAGCCTGTACTTTTTTCTGATTGGCAGGCCTCTAGCTTGATACTTGGCCCTAATTTGATGACTTCAAGATGGTACCCTGCACAGATTGGCTGGCTCTTAATGCAGTTTGCTCTGACTGATTGACTCCTAGCCTATACTTTGTCTTGTTTGATTGACTCTAAGCCAGTACTTTGACCTGAATGGTTAACTCCTAGCCTGTACCTTGCCCTGATTGGCTGTCTCTTAGCCAGTAGTTTGCTCTGATTGCCTGACTCCTAGCCTATACATTGCTCTACGGACTGACTCTTAGCCTGTACTTTTCTCTGATTGGCAGGCTTCAAGCTTGATACTTGGCCCTAATTGGATGACTTCTAGATGGTACCTCGAATTGTTTGGCTGGCCCTTAGCTAGTAGTTTGCTCTGATTGGTTGACTCAGCATATACTTTGCCCTGATTGGCTTGCTGTAAGTCCACTTTTTGTCCTGATTGGCTGACAACTAGCTTCTACCTTGCCCTGACTGTCTATCTCTTAGCCAGTAGTTTGATCTGATTGGTTGAGGCCCAAGAAATACTTTGTCCTGATTGACTCTTAGCCTGTATTTGCCATGATTAACTGAAACCTAACCTATTCTTTGGCCACCTCATGTGAAGAGTTGACTCATTGGAAAAGACTCTGATGCTGGGAGGGATTGGGGGCAGGAGGAGAAAGGGACGACAGAGGATGAGATGGCTGGATGGCATCACTGACTCGATGGACATGAGTCTGAGTGAACTCCGGGAGTTGGTGATGGACAGGAAGGCCTGGCATGCTGCGATTCATGGGGTCGCAAAGAGTCGGACATGACTGAGCGACTGAACTGAACTGAACCTGTTCTTTGTCCTGACTGGCCAAGCTGGTACTTTGCTCTGATTGGCAGACTCCTTGCCTACGCTTTACACTGATTGGCTGACTCCAAGCTTGTACTTTGCTCTGATTGGCTGAATCCTTGCCTGTACTTTGCCCTGAGGGTCTGACTTCAATTTTGTACTTTGCCCTGATTTAGTGACTTCAAGCTTCTACTTTGCTCTGATTGGGTGACTCCTAGGCTGTACTTTGCATTGATTGGCTGAGAGCTAGCCTGTTTCTTGCCTTGATTGGCTGACTCCTAACCTAGCCTAGCCTTTGGCCTGACTCGCTGACTCTAAGCTGGTACTTTGCTCTGATTGGCTGCGTGATAGCATGTGTTTTGTCTATATTAAGCTAACGTCTGACTCTTAGCTAGTACTTTGATCTGATTGGCAGATTTCAAGCTTGTACTTGACCCCGATTGGCTGATTTTTAGACTGTTCCTTGCTCTGTCTTATTGGCTCTTAGCCAGTAGTTTGCTATGATTGGTTGACTCCTAGTTAATCCTTTGCTCTGAATGGCTGACACCAAGACTGTACTTTGCTCTGATTGACTGAGTGCTACCCTGCACTTTGCCTTGATTGGCTGAGTCCTAGCCTATACTTTGTCCTGACTGACTCCAAACCTCTACTTTGCTTGGTTGGCTGACTCGGATCCTGTACCTTGCCTTGACTGTCTGACTCTTAGCCAGTAGTTTACACTGATTGGTAGACTCCTAGAATATGCTGACTTCATTGGCTGACTCCAGGCCAGTATTTTGCCCTGATTGGCTGGCTCTTAACCAGAAGTTTGCTCTGATTAATTGACTCCTAGCCTGTACATTGCCCTATTGGCTGACTCCTAGCTCCTACTCTGCTTTGATTGGCAGAATCCAACTTTGTATTAGGCCCAGATTTGCTGACTTCTAGACTGTTCATTGTCCTAATTGGCTGTATTTTAGCCAGTAGTTTGGTCTCTTTGACTGAGTCCAACTTTGTACTTTGTTCTGATTGGCTGACTACTTGCCTCTACTTTGCTCTGAATGGCTGAATGCTAGCCAGCATTTTGCCTGGACACCCGAATTCTAACCTATATTATGTCTTGATTGGCTGCCTCCAGCCTATACTTTGCCCTAATTGACTGAACGTAGCTGGTACTTTTCCTTGATTGGCTGACTCCATGCCTGTACTTTGCCCAGAAAGGCTGACACCTAGCTCATACCAGATGGTCAATACCGAAATCACATTGATTATATTCTTTGCTGCCAAAGATGGAAAAGCTCTATACAGTCAGCAAAAACAAGACCAGAAGCCGGCTGTGGCTCAGCTCATAAACTCTTATTGCAAAATTCAGACTTAAATTGAAGAAAGTAGGGAATACCACTAGACCATTCAGATATGACCTAAATCAAATCCCTTATGATTATATAGTGGAAGTGTATAGATTCAAAGATTCAAAGGATTTTGAATAGATTCAAATTCAAATAGATTCGAAGGATTAGATCTGATAGAGTGCCTGAAGGACTATGGAGAGAGGTTCATAACTTTGTATAGGAGGCTGTGATCAAAACCATCCCCAAGAAAAAGAAATGCAAAAAGGCAAAATGGTTGTCTGAGGAGGCCTTGCAAATAGCTGAGAAAAGAGAAGGTAAAGGAGAAAAGGAAAGATATATCCATCTGAATGCAGAGTTCCAAACAATAGCAAGGAGAGATAAGAAAGCCTTCCTAAGTGATCAATGCAAAGAAATAGAGGAAAAGAGTAGAATGGGAAAGACTAGAGATCTCTTCAAGTAAATTAGAGATACTAAAGGAACGTTTCATGCAAAGATGGGCAGAGGGAAGGACAGAAATGGCATGGACCTAACAAAAGCAGAAGAGATTAAGAAGAGGTGGCAAGAATACACAGAAAAACTATACGAAGATCTTAATGACTCAGATAACCACGGTAGTGTGATCACCAACCTAGAGCCAGACATCCTGGAATGCGGAGTCAAGTGGCCCTTAGGAAGCATCACTACGAGCAAAGCTAGTGGAGCTGATGGAATTCCAGCTGAGGTATTTCAAATCCTAAAAGATAATGCAGTTAAAGTGCTGCACTCAATATATCAGCAATTTTGATAAATGTAGCAGTGGCCACAGGACTAGAAAAGGTCAGTTTTCATTCCAATCCCAAAGAAGGGCAATGCCAAAGAATGTTGAAGCTACTGGACAATTGCACTCATTTTGTATGCTAGTAAAGTTATGCTCAAGATCCTTCAAGCTAGTCTTTAGCAGTACGTAAACTGAGAACTTCCACATATACAAGCTGGATTTAGAAAACGCAGAGGAATCAAAGATTCAATTGCTGATATTCATTGGACCCTAAAGAAAGCAAGGGAATTACAGAAAAACATTTACTTTTGTTTCATTGACTACACTAAATCCTTTGACTATGTGGATCACAACAAGCTGTGGAAAAGTCTTAAAGAGATGGGAATACCAGATCACCTTACCTGTCTCCTGAGAAACCTGCATGTGGTTCAAGAAGCAGCTGTTAGAACCTTACATGGAACAACGGAGTGGTTTAAAATTGGAAAAGGAGTACAAAAAGGCTGTATACTGCCAGCCTGTTTATTTAACTTTTAGGCAGAGAACATCATGTGAAATGCCCAGCTGGAGAAATCACAAGCTGGAATCAAGATTGCTGGGAGAAATATAAACAACCTCACATATGCAAACGATACCACTCTAATGGCAGAACATGAAGAGGAACTAAAGAGCCTCTTGTTGTGGCTGAAGGAGGAGAGTGAAAAAGCTGGCTAAATCTCAACATTCAAAAAATTAAGATCAGGGCATCAACCGCCATCACTTCATGGTAAATAAAGGGGGAAAAAGTGAAAGCAGTGACTGACTTTATTATCTTGAGCTCCAAAATCATTGGGGATGGTGACTGCAGCCATGAAATTAAAAGACGCCTGCCCCTTGGAAGGAAAGCTATGACAAACCTCGACAGCGTATTCAAAAGCAGAGACATCATTTGCAAACAAAGGTCCGTCTAGTCAAAGCTACGGTGTTTCCAGAAGCCAAGTCCGGATGTGAGAGTTGGACCATAAAGAAGGCTGAGCACCTAAGAATTGATGCTTTTGAAATGTGTTGCTGGAGAAGTCTTTTTAGAGTCCTTTGGATTGCAAGGAGATCAAAGCAGTCAATCTTAAGGAAATCAACCCTGAATATTCATTGGAAGGAGTGATGCTGAAGCTGAAGCTCCAGTACTTTGTCTGCTGCTGCTGCTGCTGCTATGTAGCTTCAGTCGTGTCCGACTCTGTGCGACCCCATAGACGGCAGCCCACCAGGCTCCCCCGTCCCTGGGATTCTCCAGGCAAGAACACTGGAGTGGGTTGCCATTTCCTTCTCCAATGCAAGAAAGTGAAAAGTGAAAGTGAAGTCACTCAGTCGTGTCCGACTCTTAGCGACCCCATGGACTGCAGCCTACCAGGCTCCTCCACCCATGGGATTTTCCAGGCAAGAGTATGGGAGTGGGTTGCCATTGCCTTCTCCTAATGCTAAAAACAGATTCTATGGATAACGCCCTGATGCTGGTTGAGTTCTAGCCTGTACTTTGCCCTGATTGGCTGACTCCATGCTTGTCTTTTGCCCTGATTGACTGACTCCTAAGCTGTACTTTGCTCTGATATGCTGCATGCTAGCCTGTAGTTTGCCCTGATTGGCTGTCTCCTAGCCTGTCCTTTGCCTTGACTGGCTGACTCCTAGCCTTTACTTTGCCCTGACTGGCTAACTCTTACTTAGCCCATACTTTAATTGAAGAAAGTATGGAAAACCACTAGGCCATTCAGGTATGACCTAAATCAAATCCTCCATACAGTGGAGGTGATGAATAAATTCAAGGAATTAAATCTGGTGTACAGATTGCCTGACATGCTGTAGTGTGAAGAATATTCATTGATAGGACTGATGCTGAAGCTGATACTGAGTGATACACAACTTAATGACTGAACATCAACATCAAAATATTTTTTCATGACACTATATCCCTGAGCTCACTCCCTTTCAGTGGTCATATGGATACACATACTGAGTCAGCGCTTCAGAAGGATGTATGTCAAACACTGGTTAGCTTTAGGGATGAGATTAGATTTGGAGATGCCTGATAAAAGGGAACTTTTGCTTTATTCTTTTGTTTTTGTTTTCTTTTTAAGATACTGATGGATTCATGTAGGATAGGCCAAGAGATTGTCATACAATTGCCATTGTCATTGAGTGAAGTGATTCAGATAGAGAAAGACAAATATCATATGATATCACTTATTTGTGGGATTTAAAAAAGGGCACATGTGCATGTTAAGCCGCTTCAGTCATGTCCGAGTCTTTGTGACTCTATGGACTGTGGCCCACCAGGCTCCTCTGTCCATGGGATTCTCCAGGCAAGAATACTGGAGTGGGTTGCCAGGGAGTACATTTTTAAAAAAACCTTTATTTTGTACTGGGGTATAGCAGATTAACAAACAATATTGTGATAGTTTCAGGTGAACAGCAAAGGGACTCAGCCATACATATACATGTGTTCATTCGCCCCCCAAGCCCCCCTCCCATCCAGACTGCACATGATATTGAGCAGAGTTCCATGTGCTATACAGTAGGTCCTTGTTGGTTATCCATTTTAGATACAACAGTGTGTACATGGCAATCCAAACTCCTTAACTTCTTCCCCCCAGTCCTTCCCCCTGGTAACCATAGGTTCATTCAACATGAATAGATTTTTATAAAAGTCTTTAACATAATCTAGAACTACATAGGGTAAATGGGAAAGACCCCAGAAAGCAACTTAGAATAAATAGCTTCCATGTTTATCATTGCAGTTCTCTATGAATTTAGATGTCTACATTCTATATTAATGAAATTTTAAAAATCTAGGATCCTTCTGAAAGGTTCATGCTACAAGCAATGAATGACACCGGGATTCTTGGCCTCCAGAGGAGGGAATTCGATCCGGGGCCAGTGACGAGGCTTGATCACTCAGAGCTTTTTGTGTACCAAAGTTTTATTAAAGTATAAAAGAGAGAGAGAAAGCTTCTGACATAGACATCAGAAGAGGGCAGAAAGAGTGCCCCCTTGCTAGTTTTTAGCAAGGTGTTATATACCTATTAGAGCTGCTAATTAGAGAAAGGAAATGCCTCAAAAATGAGAGTTGCACCAGGCCCCTCACCCACACCATGCATTTTGAGATAGTATTGGCACAACCTGAGTCATCCCAGGCCATAAAACAATTGCCATGAATCTTGAAGAAAGGCAGATTTCCAAACAAATACATAGTTCATGAACATAGTTTAAGAAAAACATTTCCATAAGAAAAACACAGTGGTTAGCTTAAGATTTGAGATAAAGTTAAGTTCAGGTGGAACCAGGTGTCACCATGACAACACAGGATTAGAAGAGACAAGAACAAAAAAAGCCTGCCACTTGCAGCTTATTTCCTTCTGCCTGCTTGGGGACCTCTGGCCTCCCTACTGAGGCTATTAACATTCTCACTTCCATCATGCTTTTTTAGTAACTTTATTTTTACTAAAGATCCTACCATGAATTTCTCATCATGTTGATAAACACAATTTGCATGATCATTTTTAATAGCCGCATAGTATTCCACAGTATGAATGCACTGTGATTTATTTAACTAATAATATTCTGTGGTTGAACATTTAGGTTGTTTTTCATCCTTCTACTATTATAAACAACGCTTCAATAGCTATCCTCCTGTTTATACCATTATGCACACTAGTGGTCATTTTACTGGAATAAACTTTCATGAATAGAATTGTGGAGTCCAACAGTGTGAACATTTGCAGATCCAATTGCCATCCATCAAGGACATAGCATTCTACACACCCAGAACCAGAATATGACAGTGCTCATTTTCCTCAATCCTTACCCACACTGGGTATTCTTTTTCCAGGGAGAATTAAGCTTTATTTTTTAAAAAACTTTTTATTTTGTATTGGGGTATAGCTGATTAACAAACAATGTTGTGCTAGTTTCAGGTGAACAGCAAAGGAACTCAGCCATACATATACATGTATCCATTCTCCCTCAAACTCTCCTCCTATCCAAGCAGCCACATAACATTGAGCAGAGTTCCATGTGCTAAACAGGAGGTCCTTGTTGATTATTCATTTCCACACTGGGTATTTTTAACCACTGCCAAT
Organism: Bos javanicus; assembly: GCF_032452875.1. NCBI lineage: Eukaryota > Metazoa > Chordata > Mammalia > Artiodactyla > Bovidae > Bos > Bos javanicus. The sequence goes on along the minus strand of NC_083897.1, from coordinate 3,887,422 downwards.
CTATGGGCACAGTAGGGCAGTTCATTGTTGCCTTGATTAGCATTTTAAATTGTTCCTGAGGCTTATTCATTTATTTAACAAATATAATTCAGGGCCTACTATGTGCCAAACACTGTATTTGGCACCAGAGATACAATGGTGAACAAAAATAGCCACAGACGTTGATCTTATGGCACTTACAAGCTAATGAAAGAGATAGACATTAATCAAATGATCCCATAAATAGAAAAAAACTGCAACTGTGATAAGGGTTATGGAGGAGAAGTACAAAGAGCTCTGAGAGCATAAAATAGGGCACTTGGGCCATCAGGCTTTTGAACTGTGATGTTGGAGAAGACTCTTGAGAGTCCCTTGGACTGGAAGGAGATCAAACTAGTCCATCCTAAAGGAAATCAGTCCTGAATATTCATTGGAAGGACTGAAGCTGAAGCTCCAATATTTGGGCCACCTGATGCGAAGAACCAACTCATTTGAAAAGATTCTGATGCTGGGAAAGATTGAAGGCAGGAGGAGAAGGGGATGACAGAAGATGAGATGGCTGGATGGCATCACCGACTTGATGGACATGAGTTTGAGCAAGCTCTGGGAGTTGGTGATGGACAGGGAAGCCTGGTGTGCTGCAGTCTATGGGGTCGCAAAGAGTCAGACATGACTGAGTGACTAACTGAACTGAACTTGGCCATCAGGGAAGACTTCTCTGAGGAAGTGATAACTGGTAGCTGAAGGGAGAGTTTGAGTCACCAGGTGAAGCAGGGAATGAAGCAGCCATAGAGGGAAGAGCAGGTGCAAAGACCCTGTGGTAGGAGGGAGCACGGTGAGGCACTTGAAAGCAGTCCAGTGGACTTGGAGCACAAAAGGACTGATCTGAGAGATAAGCAGGGACTAGGACATTTGGGGTGGTTGAGGGAGTTAAGTATTTTGGTCTTTATCCTAAGTGCAAAGGGAAATCATTGGAGAGTTTAAAGCAGAAGGATGACATGATAGATTTGCAGTATGAAAAGATCACTGTGGCTCCAGTGTAGAGAATAGACTGGCAGGGAACCCGAGTGGATGCACAAAGACCATCCAAGAGGGCAGTAGTTGAGACGAGTGATGATGAGAGAGGTTTGGAGCATCAGGTAGTTTTATGGATGGAGAGCAACTCACGGATACAAACTGGTAGTATCAGGACAAATATTATGTATAGAACTAAGAATCAAGCTGAAAATGAATCATCACCCAGTCCTGCCTGTCTCCACATGGACTCTCTTGCATCTATTCCACAAACCCTGTTCCAACTCAGTCATCCTCTCCTGCCCAGACCATGCACCAACCACTTGCGTGGTCTCAGTCTCACCTCCAGTTTCTTTCCTCCACCTGTCATCATAGAGATATTTCTTAATAATAGCTTTATTGAGATCTAATTCACATGTCATATAATTTACCTGTTTAGAAGGTACAGTTCGATGGCTTTTTAGTGTTTCACAGATATGGGTAACCATCATCACTTATCTAATTTTAGAACATTTTCACCACCTCAGAAATCCCATAGCCATTAGCACTCAATTCCCATTCCCTTCCAACCTTCCCAGCTCTTGGCAATACTAATATACTCTCTGTCTCTGTAGATTTCCCTCTTCTGAACACTTGATAAAATTAGAATCATACAATATATGATCTTTGGTGACTGCTTTCTCTCACTTAGCATCATGTTTTCAAAGTTAATCCAAGTTGTAGCATGTATCAGTACTTTACTCCTTTTGATTGCAGGATAATATCCCATTGTCTAGATATACCACATTTAAGTCATCAATATTCATTGACTGATGGACATTTGGGTTGTTCTGACTTTTGGGCTATTATGATTCATGCTGCTATGAACATTCATGTACTGGTTTTTGAGTCTATGTATGTATTCATTTCTCTTGGGTCTATTTCTAGGAATGGAATTGCTGGGTCATATGGTAACTCTGTGCTTAACATTTGAGGAACTGCCAGACTGCTTTCCAAAGTGGCTGCACCCTTATACATCACTGCCAGCTGTCAATGAGGATTTCAGTGTCTCCACTTATTTGCCAACACTTGTTATTATACATCATTTTGATTGTAGGACACCATCCTAGCAGGTGTGAAGTAGGTCTATCTCAGGATTCAAAGTGCAGTCCACTGAAGGCTAGTGATGTTGAGCATCTTTTCACAAAATTATCCACAACTTGTCTATCTTCTTTGGAGAAATGTCTACTCAGATCCTTTGCTTCTTCTTCTTTTTTTTTTTTTTAACTTTTATTTACTTACTTATTTGGCTACACCAGATCTATGTTGCAGCACACAGGATCTTTAGTTGCAGCATGCAAACTCAGTTGTGACACGTGGGATCTAGTTCCCTGACCAGGGATCGAATCCCAGCTTCCTGCACTGGGATTGCTGAGTCTTAGCCACTGGATCACCAGGGAAATCTCTCCTTTGCTTATTCTTTTAATTTTTTTTTCTGAGGTTCAGTGTTTTTTTTTTGTTTGTTTGTTTTTGTTTTTGTTTTTTTTTTTGAGGTATAACTGACATATAACATTGTATTAGTTCAGGTATACAACATAATAATTTGATGTTTGTTTATATTGTGAAATGATCACCATAATAAGTCCATCACCATGCACTAGTCAGTTCAGTTCAGTTGCTCAGTAGTGTCTGACTCATTGCAATCCCATGGACTGCAGCACACCAGGCTTCCCTATCTGTCACCAACTGCCAAAGCCTACTCAAACTCATGTCCATTGCGTTGGTGATGCCATCCAACCATCTCATCTTCTGTCGTCCCCTTCTCCTGCCTTCAATCTTTCCCAGCATCAGGGTCTTTTCCAATGAGTCAGTTCTTCGCATCAGGTGGCCAAAGTGTTGGAGTTTCAGCTTCAGCATCAATCCTTCTGATGAATATTCAGGACTGATTTCCTTCAGGATCTCCTCTCCTTGCAGTCCAAGGGACTCTCAAGAGTCTTCTCCAACATCGAAGTTCAAACGCATCAATTCTTCGGTGCTCCACTTTCTTTATAGTCCAACTCTCAGATCCATACATAGACTACTGGAAAAACCATAGCTTTGACTAGATGGACCTTTGTTAGCAAAGTAACGTCTCTGCTTTTTAATATGCTATTTAAGTTGGTCACAGCTTTTCTTCCAAGGATCAAGCATCTTTTAATTTCATGGCTGCAGTCACCATCTGCAGTGATTTTGGAGCCCCCCAAAATAAAATATTTCACTGTTTCCATTATTTCCCTATTTGCCATGAAATGATGGGACTGGATGCCATGATCTTCGTTTTCTGAATGTTAAGCCAACTTTTTCACTCTCCTCTTTCACTTTGATCAAGAGGCTCTTTAGTTCTTCTTTGCTTTCTGGTATAAAGGTGGTGTCATCTGCATATCTGAGGTTATTGATATTTCTGCCAGCAATCTTGATTCCATCTTGTGCTTTATCCAGCCTGGCATTTCTCATGATGTACTCTGCATATAAATTAAATAAACAGGATGACAATATGCAGCCTTGATGTACTCCTTTTCCAATTTGGAACCAGTCTGTTGCTCCATGTCCAGTTCTAACTGTTGTTGTTGACCTGCATACAGATTTCTCAGGAGGCAGGTCAGGTGGTCTGGTATTCCCATCTCTTGAAGAATTTTCCACAGCTTGTTGTGATCCACACAGTCAAAGGCTTTGGCATAGTCAATAAAGCAGATATTTTTCTGGAACGCTCTTGCTTTTTCAATGATCCAATGGATGTTGGCAATTTGATCTCTGGTTCCTCTGCCTTTTCTAAATCCAGCTTGAACATCTGGAATCTCATGGTTCGTGTACTGTTGAAGCCTGGCTTGGAGAATTTTGAGCATTACTTTGCTATCGTGTGAGATGAGTGCAATTGTGTGGTAGTTTGAACATTCTTTGGTATTGCCTTTCTTTGGGATTGGAATGAAAACTGACCTTTTCCAGTCCTGTGGCCACTGCTGAGTTTTCCAAATGTTCTGGCATATTGAGTGCAGCACTTTCACAGCATCATCTTTTAGGATTTGAAATAGCTCAACTGGAATTCTATCACCTCCATTAGCTTTGTTTATAGTGATTCTTCCTTTTAAAATGTTGACACATTTGGCTTACTAGTATTTTGTTGATGATTTTTACATCTATATTCAGAAGAGATATTATTTCCTTCTTATAATATCTTCATCTGGTTTTGGTACCAAATATTACTTTATTAATATTTTCCTCTAAGTATTGGTTTAGCTTCATCCCACAAATTTTGGTATATTATGCCATCATTTTTATTCATCCCAAAGCAGTTTCTAATTTCACTTGTTATTTCTTCTTTGACCCGTGGTTATATATGAGTGTGTTGTTTAATTTCTACATATTTGTGAATTTCCCAAATTTTTTTCTGTTATTTATTTCTAATGTTACTCCATTGTGGTTGGAGAACATATTTTGTAAGATTATGAGCCTTTAAAATGTACTGAGGCCTGTGTTATGGCCTAATATATGGCTTTATCCTGTGAAATGTTCCATGGTCACTTGGGAAGAAGGTGCATTCTGCTCTTGTTGGGTGGAGTGTTCTATACATATCCATTAGGTCCAGTTAGTTTACTGTGTTGTTCAAGCCTTATATTTCTTTTGAAAATTTTTTCCCCATTTGTTTTATCCATTTGGAAGGTTTGTGATTAGGTTTGCACAGAGATCTTTCAAATATATCCAGATCTGATTTTGTCCCTCCTCTGTGTGAATACCTTGGCCTCTCAGTTACCACGTGATAGAGGAAGCTCCTCAATAGGGCACCCAAAGCATGATCTGGCTACTGGTAATTCAGTCCTCTCAAATTCTGACTTCCAGACACAAGGAATACCTTAGAGTTCCTTGAACCGGCAATGGGATTTCTTATTTCTGGTCTTTGCATGCACTATTATTATTGCCTCAGTTCAGTTGCTCAGTCATGTCCAATTCTTTGCAACCCCACGGACTGCAGCATGCCAGTCCTGGTCCATCACCAACTGCCGGGGCTTGCTCAAACTCATATCCATCGAGTCAGTGATGCCATCCAACCATTTCACCCTCTGTTGTCCCCTTCTCCTCCTACCTTCAGTCTTTCCCAGCATCAGGGTCTTTCCCAATGAGTCAGTTCTTTGCATCAGGTGGTCAAAGTACTGAAGTTTCAGTTTCAGCATCAGCCCTTCCAATGAATATTCAGGACTGAGTTCCTTTACAATTGACTTGTTGGATCTCCTTGCAGTCCAAGGGACTCTCAAGAGTCTTCTCCAACACCACAGTTCAAAAGCATCAATTCTTCGACACTCAGCTTTCTTTATGGTCCAACCCTTGCATCCATACACAACTACTGGAAAAACCATAGCTTTGACTAGATGGACATTTGTTGGCAAAGTAATGTCTCTGCTTTTAATATGCTGTCTAGGTTTGTCATAGCTTTTCTTCCAAGGAGCAAGTGTCTTTTAATTTCATGACTGCAGTTGTTGCCTAGACTATCTCTAATCTCAACTGTTCCTTTCCCAGGGAACCGTTATTCAGGGTTCAAGGCCTAGGAAAGTTTTCCAAACCCACGTCTGATTAACTTGTTACTCTTCCATGGTCTCTCAATACCCTGTGCGTATTGACCTCTGCTTACTGCATGGCACATCTCCTCTAGAAAAAAATTGCAAATATGTCTGTCTCCCTCACCAGACTGGAAGCTCCCTGAGGGCACCAACAGGTCTAGGTCATCTCTATTTTCTCCAGAAGCCCTCATAGATTAGCCTGAGCAAAGAGGGGAGTGTTAAATTTTATTGAATAAACAAACGAGGGCCCAGTCTCCACTGATGCTCAAGCCAGTGCGTTTATGACACTATTAAATGAAGAGGCAAGAGAAGAGTTTGTATATGTCATAGCTGTATAAAAACAGACATGTGGGCTTTGAATATTGAGAGATATTTAGGAGGTGAAATAGATTGGTTTTTGTAAGATTGAGACGAGGGTTGAGGAAGAAAGATGACTCCTATGATTCTGATCTGATCAGAAAAGGTGGTTCTGTTCTCTGAGAGGTGGATCACTGATGAAAATCTGGTTGAGGGTCAAGAGCAGGAAGGGGATGATGTATTTGTTCTTGAATTTGTTGAGTTTATTTCTTTTGAAATATCTAATGCTGATGTCAGATGGATACATGAGGCTGGAGCGAGATAGTTGGGGCTGGAGGTGCAAATATGTACCATATTGGATATTGTCCTCAACAATATTTTTTATTTTTTGATGGTGCCACGCAGCCTGTGGAATCTTGCTTCCCCAACCAGGGATCAAACCCATGCCCCCTGCATTGGAAGCATGGAGCCTTAACCACTGGACCACCAAGGAAGTCTCAACAATAGTTTTAATAGCCAGCAGAAAAGAGTTTTACATGTCTCTTTATTACAGTGATCCGAAGTGGAAGGCATAGCATTAGAAGTAAAGCTCAGGGAAGGTGATCCTGCAAAGGTGACTGAACACATGGGTTTCAAGTGGTCTAGTTTGACTGAAAAAGAGAACTCAGAGTACACAGGAGAATGAATGAACTGTATGTCCTCATCCAAGGTATGTGACATGGCCTGGGAAAGGGCAAGTGTTTGTGTCTGCCTGAGAGTTTTAGCAAAATTAACTAATCTGATTTACTTAAGAACTAATACAGCACTCATTATGTGCCAGTACTATTCTAAGCATTTTACAAATTTCAACATATTTTATCCTCATAACAACCCCCTAACACCGGTCATCTTATTATCATTATCTGAATTTTACAGGGAAAGAAACTAAGGCACAAAGAAGTTAAAAATTTTGCCTAACGCACATAGCTGGCAAGAGGCACACTGATACTTAAACCTAAAGGGTCTGACTCCAGAGTCCACTTTTTTTTTTAGTGCCAACCCACATGAATTAGGTCTCAGCCAGCTTTTTATTAAATTTTTTTAAAGATTTTTATATCGGAGTATACTTTATTACTGGAGAAGGAAATGGCAACCCATTCCAGCATTCTTGCCTGGAAACTTCCATGAACAGAGAAGTCTGGAGGGCTACTGTCCATGGGGTCGCAAACAGTCGGACACAGCTGAACAACTAGCACAAAGCATGTGGCCAATTAACAGTTTTGTGATAGTTTCAGGAGAACAGGGAAGGGACTCAGCCATACACATGCATGTAGCCATCCTCTCCCAAACTCCCTTCCTATCCAGGCTGCCACATAACATTGAGCAGCTCCCTGTGCTATACAGTAGGTCCTTGACGAACCAGTTTTTTTAAAAAGGACTTTAAAAAGTTCTAAACATGGAAAAGTTCACTTGTTATACATACAGCATCTGCTTTGAAAAGCAAATAAGATTTCAACAATGTATTCAATCCAAAAGAAATTTGGTGGGCCCAGCTGTCATTGCCGCATGCCTCATGCCATGAATTTTGCAAGTCTGGTTCACCACATGATATGATGGAGTAAGCAATAAAGACTATGAATTTCCTCTGTGCTCACATCTTTAATCATGAGTGCTTTAGGAGCTATTTAGAAGAGATTGATCCCAGGTATGGAGATTTACTGAGCTGCCATCTCCAATCAAGGACTTTTTGGAATCAGAGGCCCCAAATCCAATTTGTTAGACATCCAGTGATTCACAAGATTATATTTCCTTATGGATATGACAAGACATCGGAGCACATTGAACTTGAAACTTCAGGGGACAAACAAAAGCTCTGTTGATTTGTTCAAGGAAATGCAGACTCTACCTGGACACCTGGATGGGCAGATGGGGACTGGAAACCTCTCTTTTCCCACTGCTGAACTGTCTTGGGTTCAATGCGTTCCTAGATTGTAAAGAAGTCTGTAATAGATTTGGTGGAAAAGAAGTCACAATTGTGTGATGGTTCCATTCCCTGGATGTAGGAGGAGGGATGCAGAGGAGAGTTTACACCACAGGATCCCAAAAGCCTGGGACTAGAGGAGGCAGTCTCTTACCTCAGAGAGTAAGGAATCTGTAAGCCAGAACGATCAGAGCAATACAGCAGGGGCAGAGCCAGCCTCCAGGACTGGGCCATGCTTGGCAGGTGCCAGGAATGGTTGATTGTCCTGTATTTCATGCATCCCTGGTAGGGTGCAGAGTGCCCAGGAGAGTTTAAAGCACAGTAATGGGATGGCCCGGAGAAGGCAATGGCACCCCACTCCAGTACTCTTGCCTGGAAAATCCCATGGACAGAGGAGCCTGGTAGGCTGCAGTCCATGAGGTCGCTAAGAGTCGGACACGACTGAGTGACTTCATTTTCACTTTTCACTTTCATGCATTGGAGAAGGAAATGGCAACCCACTCCAGAATTCTTGCCTGAAGAATCCCAGGGATGGGGGAGCCTGGTGGGCTGCCGTCTATGGGATGACACAGAGTCGGACACGACTGACGTGATTTAGCAGCAGTAGCAGTAATGGGATGGCCAGAAGAGGTTGATAGGTTTTTTTTTTTTTTTTTTCTAGTATAATAGCTTTGTCCTTGCTAAGTAGCTTCAGTCATGCCTGACTCTTTGTCACTCTATAGCCTGTAGCCCACCAGGCTCCTCTGTCCATGAGATTCTCCAGGCAAGAGTACTGGAGTGGGTTGTCATTCCCTTCTCCAAAGTATCTTCCCAACCCAGGGATTGAATCCCTGTCTCTTATGTCTCTTGCATTGCAGGCGGATTCTTTACCACTGAGCTATCAGAGAAGCCCATATAATAGCTTTAAAAAATATTTATTTGTGTCTTTATTTGGCTGCATCAAATCTTAGTTGCGGCACATGGGATCTTCATTGCATCATGTGAGATCTTTTGTTGCAGCCTGTGGACTTAGCTGCCTCGCAGCATGTGGGATCTTAGTTCCCTGACCAGGAATCAAACCCATGTCCCCTGCATTGCAAGGTGGATTCTTAACCATTGGAACACCAGGGAAGCTGCCAGCATAATAGTTTTGTGTGCATGCATGCTAAATTGCTTCAGTCGTGTCGGACTCTTTGAGACCCCCACGGACTGTAGCCTGCCAGGCTCCTCTGTCCATGGGATTCTTCAGGCAAGAATACTGGAGTGGGTTGCTGTGCCCTCCTCCAGGAGATCTTCCCGACCCAGGGATCGAACCCCTATCTCTTATGTTTCCTGCATTGGCAAGAGGGTTCTTTACCATGAGTGCCACCTGGGAAGCCCATAATAGTTTTAATTCACACACCACACAATCCATCTGTTTCACAGGTTTTGGTGAGCACAGACAGTCCTTTATTTTCACAAGCAAAATATACTTTAAAAGACATTTTTATGACTGCCTTGGGAGCACAAACAACATTATGTTGTCATTTATTCATTTACACATTGCTTACAACTAAATCAGAAAACCTACTATTAATGTGTGTCAACGTTCAACATCGTGAACTGGATTCATCAAGAATTTTGAGGTGAACATTATCCCAACCTCTCAGTTTGAATGGCCAAGCTCTAAACAAGGTTGAGGTCTTTCTAATGCAGTGAAGAGTATGTTCTCTTTGTTAAGACTGCTGAAATGGAAACCCCCATTGGGAGCGTCTCTGGAGTCAGCATGAGACAGCCCTAGACTAAACTAGCACCCACTGTTTCAGGTCATTTTGTTAAGTGCCAGTGTTCTATTCTTATTATTGAATCAATCAAAATTTATCACTGATAAACAACAGACCTACAAATGTGCACTTTTGAGTGAATGCAGTTGATGAAACTTGGAGGGGATGCTTTTGTATTACTGTTTCTACAGTCTGTGTTGTTGACCGGCCAACAAGCCATATTTCACTATTACCATTAGTGTATGCAACCTGTACATATCTGTATCTTTTATTATGTGACTTACAATGGAAAAAATGTGGATGCCATGCCCCAAGCAAGCTATCCTCGAATTTCAGTTTTCTTGTCTAGATTTGTGATCAGAATGACATGGCAGATCATTTAAACTTGTCATTTCTGATAAGGGCTTAGAGAGCTTTCTTCTCTCTGTTGTTTATGGAGGAGTGATGCATTTATTTTGGAAACCAATAGGGGAGGTGGTTGGTATATATTATATTAGGAAGGTTGATCTCTGATCACCAAAATGGAAGGTCATAGGCCTTCTGGAGGTGAGCCATGAAGCTATTTATGGTGAAGTCAAATCTTCCAGGAAGCAGGAAGCAGCTTGGACTATTTGCTAACAAGTCAAAAAACACTCCGTTCAAGTCCCTAAGTTTCACAATATGGAAAGTGAAAGTTGCTCAGTTGTGTCCGAATCATTGCGACCCCATGGACTATACAGTCCATGGAATTATCCAGGCTAAAATACTGGAGTGGGTAGCCTTTCCTTTCTCCAGGGGATCTTCCCAACCCAGGGATTGAACCCAGGTCTCCCAGATTGCAGGCAATTCTTTACCAGCTGAGCCACCAGGGAAGACCAAGAGCACTAAAGTGGATTCATGACATTAACCAATAACCTGCCATAATCCTGGTAGAACCTCAGTACTAGTCCTGCTCTGCAAAGGTTGCATAGGCTCCCTCCAAGGAGTGGGTATCGGGCACGCCATATAAAAGCAAGCTTCCAGAAAGGGTTTTTGTCCTTTCTGCTGAGATCCCACCAGTGCTCAAGGCATGCTTGTTTTTACCTTGTTTACTTTTTTTTTTTTTTTAATGTTTATCCTTTTATAATTTTTTGGCCACACAGTGAGGCATTCCCTGACTAGGGATCAAACCCACACCGCCTGCAGTGGAAGCACAGAGTCTTAACCACTGGACCACCAGGGAAGTCCCCCTTGCTTATTAAAAAAATTTTTTTATTGAAGTATAGTTTATTTACAGTGTTGTGTGAATTTCTTCTGTATAGCAAATGACTCAGTTATACATATATATATGCATATGTGTGTATATACATATATATATATTTTTTTTACAATGGTTTGTCACAAGATATTGAATACAGTTCCCTATGCTATACGAAGGACCTCATTGTGTGCTTACTTTAAAAACTACTTGCTCTTTGAAGGAGAATGGATCCACATATATGAATGGCTGAGTCCCTTTGCTGTCCACCTGAAACTATCACAACATTGTTAATCGGCTATACCCTAATACAAAATAAAAAGTTAAAAGAAAAAAAAAAGTGCTTGCTCTTCAAAGTCCCCATAACCCACATCTCTGCAGGGAAAACAAAAGGTTTTAAATTCTGGAACCTACTCCCCCACCTGCTATATACACATCCATGCTCACCCTCAGTTTTTGACTCTAGCTCAAGACGATAGACTCACACCACTGGAACCCACATCTGAACCTTTGTTTACCATCTGGCATTTCTCCACCCATTAAGTGTTTTCTTCTTAGACCTCAGCCTAATGAGATGACCATTGCCTTTCTCTTTTTCACCCAACCATCTCCTACTTCCATTCAGGCCTCAACTTAGTTATCACCATCTCTGGAAAGCCTTACTTCATTACCTGAATTGGGTACCCATCCCCTGAGGCTCTTAGAGCATCTGTGGTTTTCTTTCGTTGTGTTATTATGGCCTGTATGTCTTTTTCTCGTAAGTTCCATAATAGCACTTGTACACTGCTATGTCCCCAGCATTATGTACACTGCTCAGCAGTGCTCTATAAACCTTTACTGAGTAAATGAATCCATTCCACTGGGTTACCCACCCCTTGAAACTCTGGCTGTATCCTTGACTTGACCCCTCAGCTGCAGATTGACACTATGGGATGTCTGATTTTAAATAACATGAGTTCCCCATGAGTGGGCCTGACTGAATTAGCTGCAAGTCAATATGCCCCCAGGTGAATGAACCTACTTTATAAAGTTATTTAATACTTGACCAATTGAGTATGGAAAATACATGCTACAGTCAAAGGTTACAATTTTACCTTAATTACTTTGAATAGGAGCAAAATACGAGGTCTGATTATCTTTTGAGGTTCTTCTTGGCAGGTGATGATAGAATCTTGTCACTAGCTTACTTTTGTAAGGTCCCTGAATGTCTCATTTGCCATGGTAGGGAGGACTATCTGTGCAGGTGATTGAAAGGCAGATTCAAATTATTGGAGCAGAAATTTTAAAAGAGGGGGTGGGCTCTTGGAAAGCCTATGTCCTTATAGGTATTATAATGGTATTTAAAACAATAAATTGAAAAGAGGTTAGAGTGTTACCTGACCACAAGTAGAACTCACAAGATGGCAGTACGTTGGTGAAGTCACTGAGAGCCACAGTCTGTTCACCACCTTTGCAGTTTAAAACACCTCAGCTGGGGACTTCCCCAGTGGTTCAGTGCTTAAGACTTTGCCTTCCAATGCAGTGGCTGCACATTTTATCCCTGGTTGGGGAACTAAAATCCTAAGTATCTTGTGGCCAAAAACCAAAATGTAACGCAGAAGCAATATTGTAACAAATTCAATGGAGACTTTGAAAATGGTCTACATAAGAAATACTTGAAATATAACAAAACACCTCAGCTTCAGGAAAGCTAATTCATGATAGCCAATTTCACAAAAAATAAAGCAGAGGGCCAATTTACTAATAGACAAAAAATACAGAACTACAAGGGAAAAATCATAAAGGGAAATATTGATAGATTCTGACTATACAAATAATTTAACTTCTTTACCCCAAAATCCACTATAAATAAACTTAATGACAAAGGGTTAATTTCCTCACTATATAAAGAGCTTATAGGACTAAAGACGGAGAAAAAAGTGTTTCAATATAAAAGTAGGCAAGGAACACGTATGAGAAATTCATAAAAGGAAAAATATAACTGAGAACTGAACATAAATCTTTCTGCTGTTAGTGGTGTGCTGAAGCCTACTGGCAGGCTTTGTGACCCCATGGACTGCATCATGCCAGGCTTCCCTGTCCATCACCAACTCCTGGAGCTTGCTCAAACTCATGTCCATTGAGTCAGTGATGCCATCCAACCATCCCATCCTCTGTTGTCCCCTTCTCCTCCTGCCTTCAATCTTTCCCAGCATCAAGGTCTTTTCCAATGAGTCAATTCTTCGCATCAGGTAGGGCTTGAGACTTCATATTGACAGTTTGACATCAGTTGTTGTAAGAATATTTATACCATGGAAATCAGCTGCTGCTGCTGTTGCTAAGTCACTTCAGTCGTGTCTGACTCTGTGGGACCCCATAGACAACAGCCCACCAGGCTCCCCTGTCCCTTGGATTCTCCTGGCGAGAATTCTGGAGTGGTTTGCCGTTTCCTTCTCCAATGCATGAAAGTGAAAAGTGAAAGTGAAGTCGCTCAGTCGTGTCCGAGTCTTAGCAACCCCATGGACCTCAGCCTACCAGGCTCCTCCATCCATGGGATTTTCTGGGCAAGAGTACCGAAGTGGGGTGCCATTGCCTTCTCCGATGGAAATTAGCAAATGCTACATATCCGGGTTTTTTTTTCCCCCCTTCAAAGAACCAGTTGTTAAACATTTACCAGCTCATCACTGTGTATATTCAGTGACTCTCTCTCATCTGGATCCTTTCCAACAACATTCAAACATTCTCAAGCCTTTTCTGCCATCTTTAAGGAAATCTCAGCCCCCACATCTTCCTCCAGCTACCACTCTGTCTCTGTTTTTCTTCACAGTCAAACTTCTCCAAAGAATTGACTATATTTCCTGACTTCATTTAGTCATTTTCCAATCATCCTTCAACATACTCAAGCCAGTTTTTGCCACCACCACTCCCCTGAAATAGCTCTTGTTGAACTCAATGACCTCCATGAACCCTAAATTCTATGAACAGTTTTCTCTTACTTTCTTTGACCTCATGGCAGTATTGAATTCTGTTGATATTTACCTTCTTGAACTTCTCTTGTCTTTGGGCTTTGATGGCACAGGACACTGGTTTTCCTCTCTAGCTTCTCCTTTTCAGTTCCCTTCTCAAGTTCTTCTCATTTCCCATCTAGAAATGCTGGTGTTTTCCAGGGATTAGTCTTGGGTCCTCTTCTTTACTCCCTCCCTAGGTCATTTCATTTATTCCCATGGCTTTACACATTACCTATACACCAGTGACTTCTTGATTTTTGTCTCCAGGCCTGACCTTTTATGGGAGCTCCAGTTGCCTTCTTTACATTTTCCCCTTCAGTGTTTCAAAAGCATCTCAAACTCAAGCTAGTTCCAAACTGGAGCTAAAGATGGTCTCTCTCTTCCTCAAACCAGAGGTTCTCCAGTGTTCCCCATCTCCATAAACAGCACCACCATACAAGCCAGAAACATAAGAGTCAACTTTGGCATCCCTGTCTTCTTCATCTCCCACATTACCAAGTCTAGGTTGTCTTTATTTTCTAAATAGCTAGCCAATAAGCTTTCTTCTCTCCATCTTTACTTCTACCACCCTAGTACAAGCCTCCATGATCTTTCAGCTGGATGAGTAAAAGAGCCTTCTAACTGGTTTCCTTTTTTAATTAAATTATTTGGCTGTGCTGGATCCTCGCCACTGTGTGGTCCCCTCTCCAGTTGCAGTGTGCAGAGGCTACTCTCTAGCCACGGTGCTCGGGTTTCTCATTGTGGTGGCCTCTACCACTGTGGAGCATGGGCTCTAGGGTGCATGGGCTTAGTAGTTCTGGCTCCCAGGCTCTAGAGCACAGGTTCAATTGTAGTGGTGCACGGGCTTAATTTCTGTGTGGTTTGTGGGATCTTCCTGGACCAGAGCTTGAACCCATGTCTCCTGCATTGGCAGGTGGGTTCTTTACCACTGAGTCACCAGGAAAGCTCCCTAACTGGTTGTCTTCCTTCCTTCCTTTATTTTGGGCTGTGCTGTGAGGCATAGGATCTTAGTTCCTTGGCCGGGGATTGAACCTGTGGCCTCTGCTGTGGACCACCAGGAAATTCCCTTAACTGGTTTTCTGCCTCCATTTTCTTCTCTTCAACATGCTTTCCACATTGAAGCCAGGGAACTTTTCAAAACACGAGTCTGATCATGTCATACTCCTGTCTCAAATCCCTCAGTGGCTTCCCATTGCTTAGCATAAAAAATTCCAAACAGCTCTGTACAATGACCAAGGGCCCTGAATGATTTGGCTCTATGCCCATGTCTCCAGCCTCACTGCATTCCACTCCAGTCCGTCTGTACTCCAGGCACACCAGTTTCCTTTCTGTCCCTTGAATGGAGCCTCGGCACATGCTCTTCCCTTTGCCTGGAATCCTCTTTCAGCTTCAGTTCTCCCTTCACCTAGCTGACTCCTACTTAATCTATAGATCTCAACTCAAACACCACTTCCTCCACGAAGCCCCCTACACTCACAGGCTAGATTGAGTCAAATCTACATCCCCCCACCTCTGCCATTATAGGTTCTCAGGGCACAATAAATATCTCCTTAATTGCTCTTATTGCAGTTTTAGTTCTTCATTTATGCATATGACTATTTGATTATTATCTGTGCTCACTACTAGACCATAAGCTCCATGAAGGCAAGGACCAAGTTTGTTTTTACTCATCATTGATCTCCGGCACCTAGTCTAAGACTTGGCATATAGTAGGTACTCTGGTGGCTCAGATGGTAAAGAATCTGCCTGCCCTGCAGGAGGCCCAGGTTCGATACCTGGGCTGGGAAGATCCCCTAGAGAAGTGAGTGGCTACTCACTCCATCCAGTATTCTTGCCTGGAAAATTCCATGGACAGAGGAGCCTGGTGGGCTACAGTCCATGGGGTCGCAAAGAGTCAGACACAACTGAGCAACTAACACTTTCACTTTCATTTTTCAGGTACTCTATTAATATTTGTGAGGCTAATAATTCTTATGTATAGAAAATACATAAAACAGCAATTTCCTGGTGGTCCAGTGGTTAGGACTCCATTCTGTCACTACGGAGGGTGCAGGCTCAATCTCTGATCAGGGAACTAAGATCCCACAAGCTGCTTGGCACGGCCAGAAAAACAAAAACAAAAACCCCACACAAAATGAAGCCAACCAGTATTTCTCCCATTGTTATGGCTTTCAGGAAGCTGAGAGTCCTATTTAAAACTTAATTACAGCAATTATATCAACCCACTAGATTTAGCATATCTGAATCCTCTCTTTTGATAATGATGTTCTATTCCCAGTTTATTGACCCATAAAATATTCTTTGGAATAAGATACTCTGTGTGTGTATGCACTTGTGTATGGATACAAAACTAAACCAAAGTGTTTTCAAAGCATTGACAGAATGATTTAAAAAAAATTAAACTTCACCTTAGTGAAAGTGAAGTTGCTCAGTCGTGTCCGACTCTTTGTGACCTGTGGACTATAGCCCACTAAGCTCCTCCATCCATGGGATTCTCCAGGCAAGAATACTGGAGTGGGCTGCCATTTCCTTCTCCAGGGGATCTTCCCGAAACCAATGACTAATGGTGGTGATGGTGAAGCTCGTATCTCACTGAGGTGTCATTACCATCTTGATTCTGTTTCTGTGGCTTATTTCAATCCTTTCGCAGTGCTGGTGGCTCATCTGCGGAAGACTGAAAGGTCACTGGGTAGACACCTTGTTTCTCTAGATTCTGTACCATGTCTAGGGGCTGTTGGTGAATATCATTCAACTCACAGAACTTATTGTCTTTTTAAACTTATTTAAAAATTAATTAACTGATGAATTTACTTATTTACTTTTGACTGTGCTGGGTCTCCATTGCTGTGCTCTGACTTTCTTTAGTTGCAGTGAGTGGGGCCTACTCTCTAGCTGCAGTGCGCCAGCTTCTCATTGCAGTGGCTTCTCTTGTGAGGAGCCTGGGCTCTAGGGTGCGCAGTAAATCTTTTTTTAATCTTATGAAATGTAACACATATCTTGAAGCATTCCTAAAGCAGAAAGACAGAGCAAATATCAATACTTATAAAGCAAACACCCATGTGACCATTGCTAGGTTAAGAAATCGAGCACTGGGGGAATTCCTTGGCTGTCCAGTGGTTATGACTCACTGCCTTCACTTCCAGGGCTGGGTTCAATCCCTGGTAGGGGAACTGAGATCCCACAAGCTGTGAGGCATGAAAAAAACAAAAACAAAAACGAAAAGAAACAGAGCATTGGTATTCATTGTCTATGCTGCATCTTGGTTACTGCCTTATGACATATTTGGTATTCACTATTCCCTGGTAGCCCAGATAGTGAAGAATCTGCCTGCAATGCGGGAGACCTAGGTTCAATCCCCAGGTGGGGAAGATGCCCTGGAGGAGGGCATGGCAACCCACTCCAGTATTCTTGCCTGGAGAATCCCATAGACAGAGGAGCCTGGCAGGCTACAGTCCATGGGGTTGCAGAGAGTCAGGCACAACTGAGCGACTAAACACAAGTACAGCACAGCACATTTACTGTTAGTGCGTATATATCTGGTTTCCTCAGTTAGACAGGAACTTCCCTCAGAACAGAAGCCATAGCTCATGTTTCTTTCTACCTCTCCCAGTGCCTAGTGCAGTGCCCTGATAGGTACCTCATGCGTTTTACATGATTATACATCTTAGGCAAACTCTGTGACTCTGGGAAGACCACTGAGGACTAACTGTGGCGAACAAGAATTGTTCGGGAAAATACAAAATTGTACCATTTGTCTAAAATGGTGTGTACAGGTAAGTTTCTAAGGATAACTAGTATCCCTGATGGGGGTGGTGAGCCGAACCTTCTCTTGAGTTCTGGCTCTTGCCCAATGCGGAAAGTCAGCCTAGGACCATGGCAGTAGCCTCCTGACTGCTCTCCCTGTCTCTGTTCTTTTTTTTTTTTTTTTCTGCACAAAGGTCTCTTTCTATTCATAACATAGGCAAAGTTATTTAAGTCAATAAATTTTTAAGGATTCTCACACATCCTGATTCTTTCCACTGGCAATCACCATAGCTCCTCCCAAGCTGTCATCTTCAACGTAGCCCTTTCAAAAAGTTCTGCTCAATCCACAGCTGTGATGCTTGCCATAGTTGTTTTAGTTGGGCCTTTTTGATCTTCAACAGAGTGCACTTCAAAGTTTGCCACCTGTAATCTTCAAGATCCAATTTCCTCAAGCAGTTTACTATAGGATCCTGTTTAGGGTCAGGAGATGGGATCTGTCTATGATATGCTATGCTAAGTCACTTCAGTTGTGTCCGACTCTGTGCGACCCCAGAGATGGCAGCACACCAGGCTCCCCCGTCCCTGGGATTCTCCAGGCAAGAACATTGGAGTGGGTTGCCATTTCCTTCTCCAATGCATGAAAGTGAAAGTGAAGTCACTCAGTCGTGTCTGACTCTTAGCGATCTCATGGACTGCAGCCCACCAGGCTCCTCCATCCATGGGATTTTCCAGGCAAGTGTACTGGAGTGGGGTGCCATTGCCTTCTCCGGGGATCTGTCTAGTTCTCTAAAAACTTATCAAGTTCAAATCATATTAATTCCTAAGTTATCACACCCTAAAACTTGACAGAGATCATTGGGATACGCCAATACCTTTGGAAAATCCAGACACTGTATTCCGAAGATAAAAGCCTAAAAAAAGAAGCCCATCTTTGTTTTATGTCAACATTAAAACTGAGTACTAGGATCAATACATCTGGTAATTTAAAAGCTTATTTAACTCTACAGCCCTGGAAGCAATCTTTATGCTCACCAATACACACCCATTTTATGGATCATGTTCCTTCTTATCTGTATCAAAACTCATACTGAACAATGAGTTGTGTGTTGCAAAAGAGGATTTACTTTCACACTTGTCTGTAAGTCTTTGTCCACAAATTAAACAAAAACAAACACAAATGCTATCTGTCTCTGTTCTTGCCTTCATTCAATCAGTTCTTCTCGTGGTGTCTTGAGTGCACTGTGTAAACCTAGATCTGACTGCTATACCGCCACTCACTAATCATCACGCAGTGGTTCTCCAGTGGTAATTCACCTCACAACCGCCTGGAGAGCTTCTTACACACCCATACTCCTCCCAAACAAAGGTTCTGATTTGGCAGGTCTGAGGTGGCCTCTTGGCCTCTGTTTCTATAAGAAGAAGGACAGGTGATTCTGCTGCAGCCATTCATCAAGAAACTCTTCAAAGACTCTTATTCTCTACAGGGTGAAACCTTAGCATCTTTAACGTGGTGCACAAGGCCCTTATAATGGATGCCCTTTTTAAAGTGTGCCCTGTTCCCTCCCTTCCACTCCAATCCCATGTCACTATCACCATCATTTCTTGCCTGAACTGCTACAACCGTGTGTTAATTCCCACGTCTTAACTGCTTTCATCACTCTCTGCTCCAGTCTCCTCCCCAAGCTGGAACAAGAGTGAAATTTCAAAATTGCAAATGCATTCATTCTGCTCCCCTCCTCTAAACCCTTCGGTGGCTCCTCACCATCTAAGGGACAGTTTCTCCAGCTGGTTCAGGTGGCATGGCAGCTGGAAGTTGTGGTATTCTTTCTAGAATGCCAGGAAATAATTGATATATTCCATGGCACCATATGAAATCAAACACTTTTCAAAAGAACACTTCTGCTAGCAGAAAATACATCTACATAATGTGAGTGCGATACAAAATCATAGCCACAAGCACAGATGTTCATGAAAAAAGAAATAAACTGTTGAATTAAGCATGATCAGTCCTGGGACTGTCTGTTTAATATTCTTTTGCTACATGTTCATTCATTCTGTTGCCTGCTCACAGATAAGAGGGAGCATCTGTCAAAGACTGAAGAAAACTTTATGGTTAAAAAAAGTTAAAATAGAAAAGTTTCTACCCATTAATTGATTTTTTTCACTGTGAGCATCCGTCTCACTTGGCTTCAGAATGGAGCAGGTGTTGGCCCTAGAGAGCACAGCTTGAGACTCCAGACACTGGGGCATAAAGGCTGAGCTCTTTGGCATGACCAACATGCCCCTTCAAGCTCTGACGCCAGCTTCTCTCAGCCTCATTTACAACTGCTGTCCTCTCCTCTACCATTCCCTCTGGCCAAGAGTTGGAATTCCCTAAATGTTCTTGCCTTCTTTTCCTGTGATTTATACATGGTGTTCTGCTACTGTTCACCCTACCCCTTGATGGCTAGATAAGCTACTACTCTTTCTTCAGGATTCAATCCAAATGGGTCTCTGAGTTGCCTTCCCTCACCTCTCTGGGTGTCTACCTTCCCAAGATCTTGCCCCTGCCTGATTGGATCGCTTATCCCATTACTGGTTGTTTGTGGAGCTGGCAACTGGCCAGGGGGCTACCTCAGGTCACAACAGAGGTTCTTGTCATCCATTTTTCTTGAGTCCTCCGGCACTGAGCACAGTGGCTGATGTGCAGTGGGGGCTTAGGTTGTATTCGTGAAATGAAGAGTAAAATTTCAAAGGAAGCAAAGTTTATCTTTAGAAACTTCCAGCTGCCTACAGGGGTTCCCTCTCCATGTTTTATGGCACTCCTTTTCCAGCCTAGGCACTGTCTTCTCATGCTGCCCACTGGAGTAATCCACCAGGATCTGCCATTAGTATGACAGCCCAGGCTTCAGAATTTTCCCTCAATATCCTGCCAAACTTTACTCACTCCTGTGTCCCATCCATGGCTAGATTTCAGATAAACCAGTGGTTCTCAAACTTTAGCATAAATGAGAATTCCTTGGAGGACTTGTTCAAACACAGGTTACTGGGTCTCAGTGCTCGAGGTTGATTTGGTAGGTCTGTCTAGGCTGGGGCCTGAGAGTTTGCATTTCTAACTTCCCAGGTGACACAGAGACTGTTAGACAAAAATCACCTTTTGAGAACTACTGGAATAAACTGATGTCAAACCAGAGGCAGGAGGTAATGATGCACAAAGGAATCCTTATTTCCTCCTGACTTAGCCCCTTCACTGAGTTTCTGATTCTATCAGCATTGTCTGATTTGGTTAATCTCAGGTCATTTTCCCTCTGCTTCACCTTGTCCTCTTTCTCCAACTTTCTGATTTTATTTTTCAGATGATTATCGGCGTCTCCACTTTAGAGCAACGTGACTCTCCTTTCTTCTTCCGCAAAGCCAGTTTCAGGACAAAGCCCTTTCCTGAGCTCTTAGTTCCATTCCACTGCCCTCTTCTCCCTCTCTCCCCACATCCCTGACCCCTTCCCCCATCCAGTCTGAGCACCCCCTTCCCCAGCCATCAGGGTGACCTTTCTAAAGCTTGGCTTTAATTAGGGCCCCCTCCTATCTAGCAGGGATGGCCATTTCCCCTCCATGGGGAGTCTGGTTCCACAAACAACATTAGCAAGTTAATGACAGTCACCTGCTGGCCTGCGGAAGTTGCTGCTTGCTCCAGCTTCCTTAAAGACAGTGGAAACACTGAAAACACCACATTTACATGCTTCCCTTTATCCATTCACTCAACAAACATTGATTGAGCACCTGCCAGATAACTGTGCAGGGCCCAAGGGACCCTGCGAGGATACATTGAACATGAAGACAGGTTCATGGGTCCCGAGGGTCCACGAGACCTCAACAGGGACAGACATGCAAGGAAGTGACTGACCACTAGTGAGCCCTCCTGCCTCAGCCCTTTGTGTCCGCCCTGTGTCTGGGCTAGTGACCCAGGACCAAAGACTGGGAGATAGAACTCAGGGAATTTCCGAATTTCTTTGTTCTCCTTCCCTTCCCCCCACTTCTTCGTTGAAATAAGGATGGTAATCCATAGCATTCAGTTATGGGCCCCCTGCATGGAGTCAGGCAAGGAATGTAAAGCCCAGAATGTAGTAAGCTAGAGCGTCTCTACACATACGCACACCCATACTGACCCTCACATTGACATGCACAGACTGACAGACACACACGCAGCACTGGCATGCACACCTTTTCAAACATACCAATACACAGCAGAAGTACACACTGACACACACATCGATACAGACGCACTCACTGAAACACACACACGGTAGCAGATAAAAAAACAGTAAATACATGCCTGTACACACACACACATTGACACACCTTGACACACAGACACAGCGGATGCACACTGACAGACAAATGCACACCTACTCACACATCAACACCCACCGCACCCCGCGGAAACCCGGAAGCCTGAGGCGCTTGCAGCCGCAGGTGGCAGGTTTTTCAGAGACCAGAGGGTTGAGGGAGACTTGAGTTACACACTTGGTTCCAGTCTGCGAGGGCCATTGTTTTGGAGGCGGAGGCCTCCGCGAGGTTGGGAGGGTTCCTAGGGACAGGAGGGCAGTCGGGGTGGGGGGACATATGGGCGGGGCACCAAGGTTTCGGCGCTTCTGTAGCGCCTGCGCCGGGTGGAAATGCCTCGAGCTCTGGTGGGCGAGGAGCGCTTAGGCGGGAGCGGGGTGATGTTGGAAGTGGGCAGCAGGGTTCCCAGGGAGCCCCGCAGTCGGCCAGTCCACCTCCGCCGGGCACTCCGCTTGCTCGCCGACGCTGCGGGTATCATTTCTCAGCTCCGCTTTCCAAATGTACAGCTCGGCTCCCGCCACCCACCAAACCGCAGATCCAGGTCAGAGTTAATGACCTCCAGCCTCTCCACGCCCCAGCCTTTGCAGTGCAGACCTGTCTGCCGGCCAGACACCGGGTCTGAGAGCCGCCCGCCCCCACTGCTCCCCGCCCCCATCCGGTCCCGGCCCAGCCTTACGACGGTTCCGCAAATACCAGCCTGGTCCTGCACGTGTCGGCCACCCGAATACAGGGCCTGGCGCCTCGCCCAGGCCCTGCCCCAGCGCCCTGACGGGCCTCGGTGACGATAGTCGCCCCGGTTCTCTGCCACCACCATCTGCCCTTCCGGCCAGCGCTGTCCGTCCACAGAGCTTCCTAGTTCTGTTCCCTGATTGTGCCAGGCTCTTCTCTTTCGGCCCCTCCTGGGTCTCCCGCACAATGGGCACCTCCAGAGCCTTGCTTTTCTGTCCCTACAGAGCCACCTCCGGATTGTGTCTCTTCCTTCTCCTGTACCCGCCCCAGTCCAAACCCTCTGTCCGCCGGTTCAGGAAATGCTTAATTGGGCGCTTGGTGGATGCCAGGCCCCGAAGTAGGCTCTGGGGATGCATTTTGCGGAGTCGTTGTTCTCAACGTTCACACGCAGGTGAAGAGCTTCCGGAGACCGTGTGACACGCACTGTCCCGGCAGGTGGAATCAAGGGCCATGGGAGCGCCTCCTATAGCCACCCCAGTTTCTCTGCCTGCCCTTTTCCCCACGCGCGGGCCTCCGGGTCGGGTCCCTTCTCCCTCTCAGTGCTTCCCGTTTTTCTTTTTTCCTCCCTCCTTCCTCTCCACCTCAGGCGCTCCCGCCTTGGGCCAGCTCCCACGCCGCATCCCGGCCCCCTCTCCGGCCGGGCTTCCCCCCAGGGATCTGTCTCCCCCCGCGGTCCCGGGTTCCACCCGAGGATCCGAGTCCCTCTCAGAGACCAGGGCGCCTGCCCTTTTAAGGAGTGGAGTGGATGATCCCGCCCGCTCCGGCCTCGGACACGCCAGGGATCTAGCAGGGTCCACGGCCAGGAGAAGGATTGCGGGGCGTCAGGCCGAAGAGAGGGAGAAGTGCTGAGGGGAAGGGAGGGGACCCGCGGCGACGGAGGGCCGAGAGGAAAAGGAAAGCAGGCGGGCAGAGCCTCTGCCTTCGGAGGGTCTCCCTCTGCTCACCGCGGCCGCCTAGCCTCGGGTTGACCCAAGGTTAAGGGGAAATCAGGGGGCGGGACAGAGCCCCCGGAGGCTGCTCCGCGTCCCTCGGCGAAATTCCGCTCCACGGAGCTGGGATTTCAGCCCCCGGCCCCTCCTCTGAGAGTTGCCAGCGGTCCAGGCTCTACAGGGGAGTAAGTCGTCCGAGCCTCGGCTCACAAGCCGATCGCCTAGGGCTCGGTGGGGAGAGGAGGCGCGGGACCCAACGGTGGTGAGCTCGGAAATGACAGCCCACAGCACCCGAGGCGTGGAAACCCCAGGGCAGAAGGGGCGTTTCGTGTCAGGACCCCTGGCCTCGGACACCGCATATCACATCTCAGTTGCGGGGCCCGCAGTGCGGCTTCCCCCAACCGCCCCCTTTCTAAGCTCTGCTGGGAAGCGGCACCTGCCACAGCTCTCTCCCTCCGGGTCCCCCACCGGCCTCAGCAGCCCTCCAGGGCCGGGATGGGGGAGGTGTGGTGGAGCAGCGAGACTCCAGCGGCGGCCGCTCCCCTCCAAGCACCCTGAGATTTCGGTGGGGAGAAAAAGGGGGTCCGGGATGCAGGGAGGAGGAAGAGAAGGACCGCAGGGGTCAGCCGCCGAGCGGTGCGCGCCGGGGGGTAGGGGCGGGGGCTCCCTTCCAGCCTCAGGGGTCTGGGGACTCAGGGATGTAAGGCGAGAGCAGGGGGGTGTGACAATTCAGCAGAGGTCGGGACGTACCACAGAGCCCAGTGGCGGGGGGGCGGGCAAAGGACTGGGTCACCGAGGGGAGCCCCCGCCTCCCTTCGCACAGGCCTACAACTGAGGTTGCAGGGAGAGCTGGAACCCTGCTCGCAGGAGAGGGAAGCGGCGCGCTAAATCCACCCCCACGCCGCACCCCACTTCCGAGGGGGTGGGCGATAGAGGAGAGGTCGGGGTTGGAGCAGCAGCGAAGGGGCCCCTCCCTTGCACCTCCCCCCGCCGGACTTGGTTGCGCCCAAAGTGTAACACTTTCTCTTTGTCGGAGGAGCTCCGCTGTTTCCTGTGCTCTAGCTCCCGTTGCGGCGGCGCCCGTGGCAGCCCTGGCGGACGCAGGAACGATGGCAGCGACCGATATAGCTCGCCAGGTGGTGAGTGCGGGGCTTGGGTGCCAGCCTCGGGGCCGGGGGCCTCGGAAGAGCCGAGGAGACCTGGCCGCCGTCACCACCGCCGCAAGGAGGGGCAGTGGGCACCATCCAGGAGACCGGGCGCGGCAGGACTTCTGCTCCTAGGGTCAGCGACTCAGTCCCCCAGCCTTCCGTCCCCGAGAACCGTGGTGGCGGGCGGGTGGGGGAGGCGGGGGGACTGGTCCAGGCTGCAGGCCGGCGGCTGAACTTGCATTGCCCAAGAGCTGCAGCCGGCGCCGCCGCCGCCCTCGCTGCAGCTGCGGCCCCGCCGCTGGGGCGTTGCCGAATGAATGGCCGCAGGAGCCGCCGGGCCCTTCGGGTCCCCGGCACCCTGGCCTCGCTCCCTCGGGGGGCCGGGCCGCGCCCCAGCGCCCCGCCACGCGCCGGGACCCGGGCTTCCTCAGCCAGAGGGGCGTGGGGCTGGGGTGAGCCTGGGGCAGGAGGCGGCGAGTGGTGAGGGGGGCGGGGAGGTGACTGGCTGGGGTAGGGTTTTTCCATATGCATTACATATGTGACTGCGTGTGTGTGTGTGTGTGTGTGTATCACTGTGCGTGTGAGTGCGTGCGCGCGCACTCGTGCCTCCCCGGGCGGACCACGCCGGTGCCCAGCTTGTCTGTGACCCTTGATGTGTCCGCCTGTTTCTGGGAGTGTACTCAGCTCCCTGGTGCGTGTCTCTGGGTCCGGACGCTTCTCTCCCAGTCTGCTTGTGCTGTGTGCCTCTGGGTCTCATTTGTGCGTCTGTGTGGGCTGCAGTCCGCTGGCCTGTAGGTGCTGGCTGGCTGCGTATTTTGGCGCGTTTCTGACACCTGACCCGGGTTTTGCGGGACCCTGGGGGTGGTGGGATCTGTCTCCGGTGCGAGTTCGGTGTGACTGGGCGTGTGTGCCAAAACCTGTGGCGCTGCCTTCTTGTCATGGGACTCAGGAAAATAAGTGTGACGCTTGCAAAAGCGATGCTGTCTCTCTCTTTTTGTTGGCAGCCGACTCTGGAAAAAAAAAAATCTTCGTTTAACGAACTGAAGTTTTCTAGCCTGGGATGTGCAGAGAAATTATACTGAAGTGACCTGAGGCTCCATGTTTGTTTTTTTAGACCAGAAGTTTCGTTGCAAAGGGAGGGGAATGTTTCCACTTGAGGGAACAACCTGGCCTTTCTATTCCTCCCTGAGTGTCTGGGATTTCTAAGAAGCCCACAGTTACCAGTACCCTGAAGTGAGGAAGGATACTGAAGTAGAGCTAGGTCAGATTCCATGACAGTAAACATCCGTACTACTTGATGAAAATTTCTGAAACACACACACACACAGGGTCATACTTATTTAGGGAAATAGTCCATGCAATGCAATTCTAGTGCAAAAAAATATATATAGCCTCTAGGTATTTGGTGTAATTGAAATTGATTTGTTTTCAAAATCTGCATCCAGAATCTGGTAGTATTTTTTTCTACAGGATACGGCTAAGTTTATTCCACCGTCTTGTTCCTGTTGGGAAGGGCAAGGTGATTTCTTTGGATCCTCCCCTACTGCCCTGCAAGACCCCAGCCTGGAGTTCTTTAGGCATTCAGGGTGTGGAAGGACTAGGAGTCCTTGGGAGACCATGCTCTGTGATAATGGCGTTTGAGAGAATTCTTTTCTCCCCAAGATTGGCACTCTAACATGTATTGCATTAGTGTTTTGAGGGCTCCCTCAGTGCCTTTCTGCTCCTCTATTTTAGCGATGGCATGCCTTAAGGAGAAGATTTAGTCCCCTAGATTACACTTGCTCCATCCTTAGTGACCAAGAAGGACGCTAATGATTTTTCTTGTCCGCTAATGAATTTGCACTGACCTGCCCATACTCTCTCACCAGTCCCTCTAGCCTGAATCAGGGTTGCAGGGCAGATGTAGCAAAGGGGAACCTTCCAGAAGGTTGTGTTTCACCTGGGGCTACCCAAAGATCCCCTTTGTTCTAAAAATGGAGGGGGTTGGTTTAGGGCCACTTGGATTGCTCTGCTTGGTTCCAGTTTGCTCTGGGTGGCCTTGCCTTACTCTACAACGAAGAACAAAATTGTATGCCAGATCCTGAAGCTGAAAGAGCAGCCAGAGCCCTTGAGACCTTGTTATCGTGATAAATGGGTTGCTGGGAAAACTGACGTCACTCTCCAGGCCCCCCTCCTCCCCCAGTCAGTGAAGCTCTTGTTTCTGTGTCATTTGTCTCTCTGCTTGCCTTTGTGTCTGTAAGAAGTTGTAATTCACCAGGGGAAGATGCAATTAACTTGGGAGACCTTGGACGTCTGGTTGCTGATTGTTTCTTTCAGCAAAGGCATATTTGGGGTTTGGGAAAAGAAGACTAGAGTATAAACCTAAGTGTGCCTAGCCTAGGAGTTCTTTTTAATGAGCTCTGAGATACAGTGCCATGCAAGTAGCGCTCTGGTGTGTGTGAGGGATGGGCTGGCCTCTCCGGAGTCAGTTGAGGGTCACTCTGGCTTGTAGGATAACATCATTAGTGACAAAAACAGACCTTAGAGTTCCTGGGTAGGACCCTTATTTGTGCACACATGCAACTTGAAAGCTCAGCTTTTGTGTCCATAACACAACCCCACCCTATTTGAATGAACACCGTAAAGATTCTTTGTGACAAAACTGTTTGTTTATCGTGTCCACAGGGTTTATTTGATTGACTAATAAGTGTCCAGCACTATGGCTAGCCCTGGTCAAGGATACTAAAAAAAGTAATAGACGTACTTCCTGGCTTTTACACTTATTCTAGTCTAGTTGGAGAGACTAATTGTGTACATGGGGAAATAATTCGAGAACTACAGAAGATTCCTGGGATGTTCCCATCTCCAGCCCCTGCCTGTGATGTGGCGTGGGCTACTATTAATGTATACTCTCATGGGACTTCCCTGGTGGTCCGGTGGGTAACACTTTGTCTTCCGATGCAGGGGATGTGGGTTTGACCCCTGATTGGGGAGCTAAGATCCTGCCTGCCTCTCGGCCAAAAAACCAAAACATAAAAAAGAAAAACCCAGAAGCAATATTGTAACAAAGTCAGTAAAGACTTTAAGAAAACGGTTTACATAAAAAACCCTTAAAAATATGTTTATATATGGTCTAGTGGTTTTCCGTACTTTCTTCAATATAAGTCTGAATAAAGTTGGGAAAACCACTAGACTATATACACACAAATATATTTTAAGGGTTTATTTTTATTTTTATGTAGACCATTTTCTTAAAGTCTTTATTGACTTTAGTCCATCTAGTCAAAGCTGTGGGTTTTCCAGTAGTCATGTATGAATGTGCGAGTTGGACCATGAAGAAAGCCGAGCCCTGAAGAATTGATGCTTTTGAACTGTGGTGTTGGAGAAGACTCTTGAGAGTCCCTTAGACAGCAAGGAGATCCAACCAGTCCATCCTACAGGAGATCAGTCCTGAATATTCATTGAAAGGACTGATGCTGAAGCTGAAACTCCAATATTTTAGCCACCTGATGTGAAGAACTGACACATTGGAAGAGACCATGATGCTGGGAAAGACTGAAGGCAGGAGAAAGGGATGACAGAGGATGAGATGGTTGGATGGCATCACCAACTTGATGGATATGAGTCTGAGCAAGCTCCAGGAGTTGGTGATGGACAGGGAAGCCTGTCGTGCTGCAGTCCATGGGGTCGCAGAGTCAGACATGACTAAGCGACTAAACCAAACTGGTATGTTTACACACACACACACACACACACACACACACACACACTGCATCACAAGAGACGGACACAACTGAGTGACTGAATTGAACTGATATGTATATACACACAAACACACACACACACTGCGAGGTTCCATGTCTTGTCCAGGGTAACTAGGAAGGCACCAGAGGCCACAGCTGCTGGCTCTTGCACTGAGTTGTTTCTTTCAATGTTGCTTTTTAGGGTCCAGCCTATAAGTGCTGGCCCATAGGAAGTAGGGCTTACTGATTCTGATATGAACCAATCCCAGGATGTGGACAATGATACTTTCCTTCAGTGGCAGCCAGATAATGGTCTTTCTCCCTAAGAAAGACCAGGGTGCCAGGGTACCACCTACAGGTGGCTGCACTCTGGTCTTGCTATCAAACAACACTTAACCTTGATGCCCATTGCAGTGCCCTGCCTCAGCCATCTCTACCACCTCCAACTAAAAGTCATATTCTACCCCAAGCAGGGAGAGGAAAACTGTAACATTCACCCATATCTCTGCAAATACAGCATATGCAAGTACAGCACTGAAGAAAACTTGCGTGGCCCCAAATAGTAAAATTTCATGAATCTAAGTCGAGGGTCTGTGGATGATCATGGTACTATTTTCCAACTTTTCTGTGTGCTTGAGACTTTGCAAAGTTAAAAGTTGTAGGGCAATGTGAATGTCCGTCCTCCTCCTCGCAAATGCCACATGGCCCCTACCCTCGGGGAGTTTACAATCTAGTAGTGGAGGCAGACACGATTAACTATGATTATCCCTGTGGTGAGCTATTGCCTGCTAGGATAATTCATTAAAAGGGGACCTGATCCAGCCCTGGCCGGGGTTGGGGGGTCGGTGGTGGTGGGTGACAGGAAAGGCTTGCTGAGGACTTTAACCACCAGAAGGATAGGTGTGAAGATGGGGGAGAACTCACTTCTGCTCCCAGGCTGGGAACATTTCCTTTGTTAATTCACACACTTTTTTTTCATTCATTCCTTCTGCATGTGTTTATTGGGCACTGACTGCCAGGCTCTGTGCCAGGTGCTGGGAATATAGTGGTGGGCAAGGCCCACACGACAGCCCTCTCAGAGCTTCCAGATGAGAGGCCAGAATAAGCCCTCTTCATATCCTAAAACCCGGAAATGTGAGTGTCAGTGGCGTTCTTATTACAAAACTGCATTACAACTGAGCAATTTGTCTGTATAGTATAATGAGATTTTGATCTGCAGTCTTGTGCACAGCATTTACTTTGTAGAGTCTCTGCTGTAAATTTTCTATTAATTGCTGGCTTTGTTACCCAGCACTGCCCCTCCCTTTGTGTGCTGTAAGGGAGCGAACCCATAGCATTAGCCTGAGCAAAACTAATTAGGAATCTAAGTCCCCTGGGAAAAGGTATTCCAGAACTAAATGGGACTGATTTCTGGACTTTCCTCGGTTTCTGGATTATCAGAGCCGTGGTTTCATATTAGTATGAACAACTGAGGACCGCTTTTCAGTCGCGTGTACATTAAAACCACATTTGAGAAAGAACCAGCGAGAAAAGAAAGAAAAAGAATACCGTGGATCAGTGTAACATGTGTCTTTCAATGATCTCAAAATGCTTCCATCTGTATGATTTCATTTTCCCCAACAGCTTCTTGGACGAGTATTATTGTTCTTTTCATTTTATGGGTTCAGGGAGACCAAACGACTTAGTCCAAAGTGTTATTGCTGGTCAGTGGATGAAGCAATGAAACATCTACCAGATGATACAAATTCAGTTTTTAAAAAACCCTGGCCTTGTCATCGTGATTCCAAGAAATAAAAATCCTGACATGTCCCCTCTTCCCCCTTTGTTCACTGAATCTCCCCCTCCCCCCAGCACACTTAACCATAGAGGTCAAGAAAGACTATACTTGGGTGCTTGGGAGATGCTCTGATGTTAAAAAGAGATTCTCGGCTTAAACCCCAGATAGCACAGTCATGGCTATGTGTGGGCTTGCTTTCTTTCTTCTTTCCCATATTGCTTTAAATAAAAATCTTGGAGCCACCAGCCATGTAATGATGGATTATTTTAAGTAACAACTGGAGGGGGGGGCGCAGGATGAATTAGAAACACAGACCCTTCCTCCTTGGTTTGGCAGGAGGAGGCTTCTGCTGCTGGGATTTGAAACCGTGGGTTTTCTCTGCTGCCTGCACAGAGGAAGGAGGCCACATGCTTGGGAGGGGGAGAAATAACGTTCGCGCTTCTGCAGTGTCTTCTCATTAGAGGCAGCCATCTGCTGAATTACGCAGCATGCTCGCCACTGGCCTCAGAGTCGGGTCATTCCTTCCACTCACATAAAGGGGACTGCGGGAAAGATTTGCGGGCCTTCTCAGGGACAGGGCCCAGGGCTCAGGTTTCTCTGGCCAGGGCCTTCTCTGATCCCCAAGGAAAGCGCTGGAGTAGCAGGGGCCGAGCCTTGCTTTCACGGCCTTGATGAGGTGTGAGGTCGTGTTCGGTTTCCTTTTGCAGCAGAGGCCCCAGCTCTGAGCACTGGCGCTGAGGCAGGAACTGGGTTTTTTCAGATCCCCTTTAAATGAGACCAGATGGAGGCAGAGGCAAATTCAGGCTCCCCAGAGGACAGTTGGGCATTCATCCAGAGGCCTGTGAGTAAACCTTTTTTTTTTTTTTTTTCTTCTCTTTTTAACAGATTGCAGATAACAATGGCCAGAACACCTAGGAGACTCTGTTTAAATGGCCTGATTGGAAGCGAAGCTGTCTGGCTTTTGTGGGAAAGTTGACCCACCCTGGGCAGGGGTCACCCCTGGCCTGAGGTGGAGGAGATCTTTTACCTAGAATCTGGCCGGTTGGCTTCAGTAGCCCGGGAGCTCTTAGAGGCCAAACTGAGGCTCAGGCCTTAGTCAGAAGAGAGGGAACTGGGAGCTGGAGGTGGGAGAGAAGAGGCAGAAGAGGGGCACCAGCCTTCGTGAGCCTGTTCCACCACCCTTCTCCTCCTGACTAGCATCAGCCCCAAGCCCCGTGTCTTGGAATTCTAGCAGCAGAAAGAAATCTCTGTGCCACTTGAGTCAGCCTTTCCATTTGAGAGTGCCTGTCTGCTTGTCAGGGTCCCCTCACCGTTCTCTGCCTCGAAATCACTGTGTGACTGGGGACACGTCACTTCCTCCCTCCGAGTCTCTGTTTCCCCTTTTGTGAAATGAGCCGGTTGGATGAAGTGCTCTTTTAAGGCTGTTTCCAGCTCTAACAGCATAGGGTTCTTGTGTTTCCTAGTCCTGTGGCCTAATTTCTTTCAGGTCCTTGACTGCTTTTGCTTCCAAATGAGATGGCAGAATTTAAGTCCACCTTTTCCCTGCTTTGACTCCTTGAGCTGGGTGGAAAGACTGTTGTAGAGAAAGCAAGCCAGTGGTTTTTAGCTCAGCAGGTCCCTGGAACTGGAATGGAAAGCAACGACCCTTCAGATATTGTCTGTCTATCCGTGTAGGTCTATATGGCTATTGTCTTCCTATAAAGGTACATGACAGCTGAATTTTTGTCTATTGAATCCCCTTTTAAATGCACTAGGAGAGCTAGCTATTTAAGAGAGTCCTGCTGTGAATCCTTTTACAGGAGGAAAAGCCACTCCGGAGCTGATCCAGTGTATTAAACCCAGAGTTGGATTGCCGCAGGTGGGCCTTCTGTCTCCATGGGGGGCATAGTTTCCTGTGTGCTTCCCCAGGATCCCCTAAGTTACTCCCCCACCGAAAGGCATTGGGGCCCCCAGGGTGTGATGCTGGCTTTTGCAGGCTTTATGTCTCGTCCAAAAGGCCCCCAAATTTCTCTCTTCCAGTTAGGGCATTATTATTATTGTCAGTTTCCTCAGCCCAGCTTAATCAGAGCCAGGGAAATCCTGATTTTCATGTGTTAGGCATACTGGAGTTTTTTGCTTTTGTTTTTGTTTTTAATCTCTGGGAACTTATCAGTGCTTTTGTGCTCTTATGGCTGATAATGCAGGTCATGATTATCTCTATCAGTTGTATCCAACTCTTTGCGACCCTATGGACTGTAGCCTGCCAGGCTTCTCTGTCTATGGGATTCTCCAAGTAAGAATACTGGAGTGGGTTGCCATGCCCTCCTCCAGGGAATCTTCCTGACCCAGGGATCGAACCTGCATCTCTTATGTCACTTGCTAGAGGTAAAGAACCCACCTGCCATGGACAGAGGAGCCTGGCAGGCCACAGTCCATAGGGTCATGCAGAGTCGGACACGACTGAAGCGACTTGGCATGCACGCACTTGACAACACTGGAGGCAGCAAATAGGGCTAGCATCCACCTGATTGCTTCAGCAGGTTATGCGATTTGACTTTGCCTCCCGCTTCACATGAATCTTGTTGTTGGTGGTGGTGGTCCAGTGGTTCAGTATCTGCCTCCCAATGCAGGGGACATGAGTTCAATCCCTGCTCTGGGAAGATCCCACATGCTGCGGAGCAACTAAGCCAGTGTGCCACAACTACTGAGCCCAAGCAGCTCTGCAACAAGAGAAGCCACCGCAGTTACTCTAGCTGTGGTGACTTCTCGAGCAGGGATTGAACTCATGTCCCCTGCATTGGGAGGCAGATACTGAACCACTGGACCACCAGGGAAGTCCCCATTATACTTTATAATAATAAGGCATAACGGGGCTTTCCTGATAGCTCAGCACTGAAGAATCCGCCTGCCGATGCAGGAAACATGGGTTTGATCCTTGGGTTGGGAAGATTTCCTGGAGAAGGAAAAGGCAACCAACACCAGTACTCTTGCCTGGAAGACCCCATGGACAGAGGAGCTTGGCTGGCTACAGTCCATAGGGTCGCAAAGAGTCACACACGACTTAGCGACTAAACAACAACAATATACTATATAATAACAACAATATACTATACAATAATGTTTTATATACATATATACATATATATAATGGGGCTTCCCACATGGTGCTAGTTGTAAAGAACCTGTCGGGAAAATCCCCTGGAGGAGGCCATGGCAACCCACTCCTGTATTCTTGCCTGGAGACTCCCCATGGAGAGAGGAACCTGTGGAGCTACAGTCCATAGAGTCGCAGAGTTGGACACAACTGAAACACCTTAGTATGCATGCACCTATGTTATAATAAGGAAAATAATGAGGTTTTATTGTATTATTGGTAAAATAAATATTTTATATACAATAAAACAGCCTGAAAGCTGAATACTTAACTGAATTGTCTGATTATCTGTACATAAAGCAACTTTTTCATTGTAACTAAATATTTTGATAAACAACAACAAAAAAAAGATTTTGCTAAACTGAGGCTACTTTCCTGCCTAGGAAAATATCATAATAGGTGCTTTTAAAAAATAAAATTTTAATTCTGATTATAAAATTAAAATATGCCTACTGTACAAAGTTTGGAAAACAGGAAAGCACCAACTGAATTGTCTGATTACTTGTACAGAAAGCAACTTTTTCATTGTAACTAAAGATTTTGTTAAACTATCTGAGGCTACTTTCCTGCCTAGGAAAATATCATCATAGGTGCTTTTAAAAAATAACATTTTAATTCTGAGTATAAAATTAAAATATGCCTACTGTAGAAAGTTTGGAAAACAGAGGAAAGCACCGACTCTTACAGCCCCTCCAACCCCTAAGCGACCATTGTCACAATTTTGGTATATATTCTTCCAAGCTTTTAAAAATGCATGTACACTTATTTTCCCCATGATTGGGATGATCCTGTATATACAAGGTTTTGTTTTTTTCACCTAACAGTATTTGGTGATCATGTTCCTATGCTATTAAATATTCTTAGAATATGTTTTTTCAGTTCAGTTCAGTTGCTCAGTCGTGTCCGACTCTTTGTGACTCCATGAATTGCAGCACGCCAGGCCTCCCTGTCCATCACCAACTCCCAGAGTTCACTCAAACTCACGTCCATCGAGTCGGTGATACCATTCAGCCATCTCATCCTCTGTCGTCCCCTTATCGTCCTGCCCCCAATCCCACCCAGCATCAGAGTCTTTTCCAATGAGTCAACTCTTCACATGAGGTGGCCAAAGTACTGGAGTTTCAGCTTTAGCATCATTCCTTCCAAAGAACACCCAGGACTGATCTCCTTCAGAATGGACTGGTTGGATCTTCTTGCAGTCCAAGGGACTCTCAAGAGTCTTCTCCAACACCACAGTTCAAAAGCATCAATTCTTCGGTGCTCAGCTTTCTTCACAGTCCAACTCTCACATCCATACATGACCACTGGAAAAACCATAGCCTTGACTATGAATATGTTTTTTTACCATCCGCTTAATAGTCCATCATGCATCACTGAACTATTCATTGAGTTTGAACATCCTGAAGATTTTCAGGGTCTCTCAGAGGTCAATATTCAGAGCTGGGGATGGATGTAGAGAAAGGGAAGGTGTGAGAAATCAGGCCCACCACGAAGTGATACATGAGGCTGCCAGAGAGAATCCGATTTCCGTGTTTCTGTCCTTTCCTAGCATCTCCATGCCAAGGCCAGAGGAAGAAAGTCAAGGGCAAGCCCGGTTATCAGCCATGAGTTCCAAACTTTTTGTTTTGGTCTTATCCTTCAGAATGACAGGTACTAACTTGGCCACCCCAGGTTTTTTTTCCACCCCAGTTTGAAATGGAGACAGATGGACCCTCCTTTTCCTGTGCCACAAAGGTTGAAGGAGGGGACAGGAGTGGTCCATTTGGGTGCTTTGGGACTCTTTATTTTCAGAATCACAGCAAGGGGAAACTGATGCACAGCTGGAACCGCCTTCACTTGTCCTTCATAACGTGATCCTTCGAATATTCAATTAAAACACGAAATTGGCGTGTTCTCAGGGGAGGAGGCGGAAGAGAAAGAGAGCGGTGTTTCTGCCTGTGATATGAAATGTGGTATAACGTATTTCAAAACCGCAGGTGCCTGCAGATGAGGCAAAAACAGGAAATGCAATTGGGGAGGGGAGTGGGGCTCCCGCAATTCTCAGGAGCACACTTTCATTTTTGCCTTCCTTTCAGCTCCTCTCAGATTCTGCATCCTAATTACCCCTGCTGCAAAGCTGAGTGAGATCTCTCTTTTCATGTATTAAAGATGTTTTTAAATTACACAGGTAATGTGTGAATACATTCATGCTGTAAAAGAATCAAGCAACGCAGAAGCACACTGACTACCGCCCCTGAGTAAGCCCCTAGTTCCGGTCCCCTTTCCTGAGGTAGCTTGAGTTCTGGGTTTTTAAGAGGTGTCTTTTTGGTTGCCTTTCTCTGCACTCACATACATGTATGTGTCAATACACACATGTAAGGATTTTTGCATGTATCGACACATGAATACTGTGCTTATTGTTCCACAGCTTCTATTTTTCTACTGTAATATGTCTCAGATATTCCCATCAGTACCTATAGCCCCCCTCGTGGCTCAGCAGTAAAGAATCCACCTGCGATGCCTGCCAGTGCAGGAGATGTGGGTTCAATCCCTGGATAGGGAGGATTCCCTGGAGAAGGAAATGGCAACCCGCTCTGGTATTCTTGCCTAGAGAATTCCACAGACAGGGGAGTCTGGCAGGCTCCGGTCCAGGGGGTATCAAGAGTTGGACAAGACTTAGTGACTAAACCACCACCACCATAATTAATTTACAACGTTGTATTAATTTCAGGTGTACAGCAAAGTGACTCCGTTAGACATATATCTACTCTTCTAGATTTATTTCTCATATAGGTCATGGCAGAGTATCGAGTGGCGTTCCCTGTGCTATACAGTAGGTCCTCGTTAGTTACCTATTTTATTAATATATGTAGTAGTGTGTATGTCAATCCCAATCTCCCCATTTATCTCTGCCCCTCCTTATTCCCTGGTAACCAAAAGTTTATTTTCTAGATCTGTAATTCTATTTCTAGACCTACTGCATGCTTC
Source organism: Bos javanicus (assembly GCF_032452875.1). Taxonomy (NCBI): domain Eukaryota; kingdom Metazoa; phylum Chordata; class Mammalia; order Artiodactyla; family Bovidae; genus Bos; species Bos javanicus. The sequence goes on along the minus strand of NC_083897.1, from coordinate 3,851,190 downwards.
TTAATGGCTGCAGAATATTCCAGAATGTGCACTTATCATAATTTAGTTAACTATTTTCCCATTGTCGGCTATTTAGCTTTTTTTTCCCCTAGGTTTTCAGCATTATAAATAATACTGTAATGAAGTTCCTTGTCTTGTATGTACATGGATCTTTGTATAGGTATGTGAGTTTCTGTAGAGTAGATTCTCAGGGAAGGTTGCGGGGTCATGGGAAATGAGCCATTGAACATTTTGGTGTCTGTGTCCTTTCTAGCATCTCAGTTTAAAGCCTCAGATGTGGCACCGCCTGATACTCAAGATGGTAAGAGTTTAGTGACAGATGTGCTGGGCCAGGTTGCCAGTTCCATCTCTTGTTGTGCACTTTGTAATCCAGGGACATTCAATGAACTGCAGTCAAAGTAATCAGGCCCTCAGTTAATCAGGCCACCTTAAGGAGAAATAGGAAAGATAAACTACCAGAGGTTTAGAGAGGAAGGGGGGGTGGAGAAACTTCCGGGGGCTGTCATAGGGTCAGTGTCCACTCAGCCCAAATCCTGTCCTTTTCACCTCTATGTATTTACCTCTGAACAATGGGGACTGATATTCATAACGGTGACCTTGACATCTTCTAAGATTCATCAAAGCAGGAGTGAATGGTGCTCGCCAGACAGGATTTCCTAAAGCAGGAACTGCATTTACAAATTCATTTTTGAAGCTTTATCAGCTACAAGGACTGAGACATGCAATTTACTGCTTAAATCTTGGTTAGCAAGAAAGACACATTATTTAGATCCCACGTTCCCTAGTTCCTAGTACTGGACACCAGATAAAAAGACAGGGAAAAAAAAGGATTCTAAAAGTTACCAGTGGCCTTCACCAAATCCAGACCAATGGTTATTTCTTTGTAATAATTCCTGACTTAAACCTTGGCCTATGGTGATAGAAAACTAATTGGGTCATCTCTTACTTTCCTGATCATTTCCCTCCCTCTTGGGAAAATTCTCTTCATCTTCCCATTCCTTACTTGTGGGCATTTCTTATATTCAATGTTTAGTTCTTTTCTCCCTGTACTGTCTCTTGAGGAACACATCCAGTTTCATACTTCTTACTCCTAAATTTGTCTCAGTCCTGAATTCTCCCTGAGCATGCAATTCCATATTGTTAAGTACATACTGGACTTCTTCGAGATGGATATGTCACCATAAAATCAAAACTATCTCATTTTCTTTAATATAGAAAATGCTTTTACAAATCCAGAAGAGAAAGACAAGCACCCATTTTAACAAAATGGGCAAAGACACGGATAGGCAACTCACATATACATAGATACAATTGCGTACACAGTTGAACAATAAAAAAATATTCACTCTCACTAATAAAATGCAAATTAAGTGACATGATGCCATTTTCCAGTGACAAAATTCATGATGGTTAAAAAGTTTCAGAAGCTCAGTGCTAGTCTAAGTATGTGTAAACAGACATGCTCACACACTGGTGTTGAAAATAGACATTTGTAATATTCTCTGTTGAATGATTTCTCAGTGTGTACCGAAGTCTTTCCAATGTGTGTGCCCTAGGACCCAGCAGGGTTTAATTCTAGGAATTTAGCTTAAGGAAATAATCAGAGACTATGCAAACGTGTAAGAACATGAATTGTTACTTAAAATGGTTGCAGACTTGGAAACAGGCTAAAGGTCTAGCAGTGGGAGATGGGTTGAGAAAATGTGGTAAATTCCTACAATGGAATGTTACATGGCCAAAAAAGTATTGTTTTAGAATATACTTAATTACTCAAGAGAACATCCATACTATATTAAGTGTCAGGTTTTCAAGCCAGGTGATGAAAAGGAATGTATATACAGATTTATCCCATTTTGTAAAAAAATAAAAAATAAAAAGGAGATAGAGAAAGAAGTATGTAGACTATAGGGAAACACACATAAATATTAGTGGTGATTATCTCTGAAGAGTGATATTATGAGTGATTTTTATTTTCTTCTTTATAATTTTCCATATGTTTTAAAATTTCTACAGTGAACATTGATTACTCTTATAAAAATCTGATAAATGTAATTTAAAAATAATAGCTGTTTAAAATGAGAATCTTCGACTTTTCCACTAACACACCCTTTCCTGGCTTCCCTCTTTCTGCCCTTGGTGCCATCAATCCAAGCTCCCAAGCCTAGGACCTTGCAGCCTGACAGCTTTGATTGTTCCTTTACTCTCTGCCCCAACACTCATTGAGTCTCATTCTTCCTTTAGGATGGCTCTCAAATTTGTTCCTCTCTCTTGAGTCCCAAGTCAGATCAGTTCATTTCAGCCAGCATTTATTGTCACAGCGCCTGCTTGTCACTCTGCCAGTTCAGCGTTATTGGAGTCACCCCCTAATATGTCTTCCTGCCCCTGCCCTCTCTCTCCTCCCACTGATCAAGTGCCCTGCAGCTCGAATGATGTTTTGAAAACACCACTTGTGTCATGGTCTTTCCTGCTCAAAACACTCAAAATGCCCCTTTGAAACCCCATTGCCTGGGGAATAAAGGCCATGTTTTCTTCAACTATTTCGGGGACTCATAGCACTGGGCTAGGTGGGAGATAACTATGGCCATTTGAGGGGTGTTTGGTGAGGTTTTGGCAGTGAACTAAATCTTCAAGAATAAGATATAGAGTCCTCCCCACTGCCCTTCACTATCTTCAGTTTGAAAATTTCCTTTCCTCACCTTTTGGCACTTGGACCAGAGGTCTTGGAGCAGTTGGAAGTTTCATGGTGCCGAATTTGGAGACAGGAAGAGGCAGCCAGGGGCGATAAAATAGGCTCAGGAAACCTTGACTCAGTCCGTCCCAATTTCTGATCTGCTAAGTAGGAGGCTGCATCAAGAAAGCAGATGGGCTCTTAGGTTTCTGTCTCTCCTGCAGCCTTGAGGACCAAGAGTGAATGGTGGGAAACTTATATCTCTCTTTGATTGTTTTGATAAAAAGAAGGAGAAAGGGGTGAGGGAAGGCAAAGAGGGGCAGATGTAGAACAAGCCCTGAGTGATGCGGGCCACTCATGAAACTCAGCTGTCTTCAGGTACCCCTCTGGGGTCCAGAATCTACCAGCCAGGACCAAGTGATGGCATATGGTTGTCTGTTGAGAATACTCTGCTGGGAGTGTGTGGGGTGGGATGTATGAGGGTAACCATCTTGCCAGATGGCAGGCACGGGCACTCGTCCTAACTCTTCAATGACCTGGTGACACCGAGGAGAGTTGGATCCCATGCTGGGAGGAGGGCTGTCTGGGAGCCAGTGGTGACAATGCCAGCTGCTGAAGGGCTCCCCTGCCAAAGCAGTCTGTCTGTCTCAGGGCAAAAGTTTACCCTAATGGTCTGAGTCGAAAAGCGGGGCCCGTCCAGCCTGAGAGGTGCCTGCTAGCACAGCTGGTGATGCTGGGACAGGACTCCTGGCACCTCCTGTGTCCATTTTGGATTGCTCTTGGCACCTTTCTGGGTACGGAAATCTCGGTGGACTCCACCAAACAGAAAGTCTGACTCCCTTTGTAGCCCACCCCTCCTGTCTAGCTCAGCTGTCCCCCGCTTCCCCTTTCCTCTCTGCACCCCTCCCTTGGGGCCGCCGGCACTTAGCCGGCTTCTTGAGTCCAAGCAGACCCCTTCGGTCCTGCCCCCTGGCTCCTTGGAAGCCTTCCTCAGTGTGAGGTTCTCCCTGTTTTGTAGAACTGCTAACAATGAGAACCCTTGGGACCTGCAGGCAGAGCGAAGGCCCCCTGCTTTCCAGGGCTGGGAATGGCTTACCTGACCCCGATGGAGACCAGGGAACCTGGGGCAGGCTGAGGGCAGCTGTGTGTCTGGACTATCACAAAGTGTTCCATGGCATTGCCTATTGTTTGAGGGTCTGAGGGGAAGGAGAACGTCACAGTGCAGTAAGAGCTGCAGCTACAGTTGCTGGAGTGTTTATCACACTCTGTGCCCCATGCTCAGGGCTTGAAGAGCATTATCCTATCCAGTCCTCACACCAGTCCTACGAGGTAGTAACTACTACTGTCTGGTTTTACACATGCGGAGATTTCGAGAAGTTCAGTAAATTTGTCTGAGGGCAGGAGGTGGAGAATGTGGGACTCCCACTCTGACCTGCCTGATTTTTAAGCTGTATGTTGTGCCACCTTGGTTAGATCCCCAAAAGTGCCCTAGAGAGAGGAGTAATTGCTTTTTAAATTTTGATTAACTTTTTTTGGCTGCCCTGGGTCTTCGTTGCCCAGTGTGGGCTTTCTCTAGTTGTGGTCCTTGTGCTTGGTTGCCCCTTGGCATGTGGAATCTTAGTTCCCTGTCCACGGAGCAATGACTACATTGGAAGGTGGGTTCTTTAATGGTGGACCACCAGGGAAGCCCCAGAAATTGCTTTTGTGATGTTTCTTTGTCATGTTTGCTGAACACTTATATGTGTTTCAGGCTTTGTTCTAAGCTCGTTACATGTGTGTTAGCATATTGAGTCTCCCAGTCATCTGTAACATAATATCGTCTCCAACAGAGTTAACCCAAGAATGGGACCCTCCGGCCCCAGTGTTCTCATCCTCTGACCCCACCCCCCCACGCCGTACAAGCTCTCTCTGTAGTTGGCTGCGTGTGAACTGTATTGACTTTCATTATGGAGCCTCAAGGATTCTGGAACCCAAGAATCCATGATTTGTAAGCTAATGGGTCATTTTGCTTTGGATCAGGAACTACTAAGGGGAGATGAGCCTGACTCCCCGAGTGTGTGTTCCTTCCTAGCACAGAGGGCGCTGGGATGGGAAAAGTGTGACCCAGGTTGCTTGTAAGCACATCCTCATTTTCTTCCGTTTCCAAATTAGGGTGAAGGTTGCCGAACGGTCCCCCTGGCTGGACATGTGGGGTTTGACAGCTTGCCTGACCAGCTGGTGAATAAGTCAGTCAGCCAGGGCTTCTGCTTCAACATCCTGTGCGTGGGTGAGTATTTCCATAGCAGGAAATTCTATTACAGAATATGGATCCTTAATGGCTGGATGTGGCTTGGCAGGTAATTAGGTTCCGTAGTGTGTCGTTCTGATCTATTTGCAAGAGTATTTTTCCCCCTCTTCTTTTATCCCTCTGCTTGTTTTGTGAGCAGCTGGCTGTAATTACACTTTTTTCTCTGCCCAGACCAGAATGTGGGGCCATCCCTTGGGGGTGGGGGGAGCTGAGCTGTGTGACACCCACTGGAAATCCTGTGAGGGAGCTGACCAGCTCTTGTCAGGTTTGTTCTGACTGTAGAGAATAAGAGCCAGGGCAGAACTGGGAGGGAGGTAACGGCTGTGGAAAGATGCCTGCTTCCCAGCTGTGGGCAGTGGGTTGGGTCTGTCTGTTTCCTCTGCAGCCGTGCTGTGCTTGGTACAGTTTGAGCCTAAGCACAGGGACCACACAGCTGTGTGACAAGTTCTTTTATTCCCTTTAAGTGTATGTGTGCCTGGATCTTTAGTCTCAAGTGTGGGAACCATGTCTTAGTCACCTCTGCTGTGCTAATCACAGCACAAAGAGAGTTCAATGATGTACATGAAATGAATGAACGAATTATCCCTGCAGGAACCACTCACTATACTTCTCAAACACTTTCCCATGTTAGCAATTTGGGTCCTTACTAGGACTCTGGGAAGTGAACAGAGCAAATGGTATTCATAGCCTCAAGGAACAGATGAAGACCAAGAAACTCCAGAGGATAAGGGACTTACCTGAGTCCACACAGGATAAGTGGTGGAGCCATGACAAGGACCCAGGTCTGCCTGACCCTTTGTTCCTCCCACTGCTTCTGTAACCGCTTCCTGCAACACCTCTTGAGAACCCAGAAGCGTTTTGGAAACTGTCACGCTCCAACCAAACACATCTGAGGAATAGCAGTTCCCTGAAATTCTTTAAGAATCTCTCTTTAGACCTTGCTGCCGTGCTGTGCTCAGTCCTGTCCAACTCTTGGCTGAGACCTTAAATAATCCCAGATTTACAAACATGATCACACCATATAATTTTCACTATACAGTACAGTAAGGCATACCTGCATATTTTCAGTGACGTACCTCAAACCTTAATGACTGTATAAATACCATAATAATGGCAGTTTTCATGCCAATTAGAACACTCAAACACTTGCTAGTTGCCTTTTGTTATTTTCGTATAGAACTTATAGGGAGTTCATTCATGTTGAGGGTCTGAACCACAACTGAATTGCATATTTTACTCTAATGTAGTCTAAAGTGATGTTTTCTAACTAAGGACATTTCTTTTTATGGGACTCTTTTATTTTTTTGTCTCCATCCCTGGCACTCCTCAGATCATTTTGTGGAGGAGAATAACTGCACCCTCAAAGACAAGCAGAAAAAACAAGGCCACTTCTACATCTGGGGGACAGGTGGTCAGCTAGGCTCACTCAGTAGCAACAAGACTCACTCCCACTGTCCAGCTCTGAAGTCTATGAGATGAAAATACATGCTTCACAGATTACTTATCAGGGGCCTGAAAATCCACATCTAAGCTGTTAATTCTTCAAATGCCAAAAGTCAACCCATGGTTATGATGAAGTTCTATTAGGAGAGGGATACAAAACAAACAGCAGCTGTGGTGATCAACATCAAGATCAAATGCCATCACATCCAATATTAGCACTGCCAGATCTTTCCCATCTTTGGCTGATGGCCAACTTATTTCACATAATATTTGATTACTGAAAAACTTCTGCACAAACATGATGGAGTCCCTTGGCATTCCTCCCAGAGCTCCGGATGACCTGTCCTGAAGTCTAGGGGATGAAAAGTGAAGGCCCACCCATGTCAACCTCTCAAACCAATTGCAGTTGGGTGGCTGGTACAGCTTTGGGAGAGCCTAAGTGTGGGGTAATTGGCCATTCAGAACACAGGCTCTCCTAGGGCCCAGAGAAAGAAGCAGCCAAGCTCCAGGCAAAGTGGGTGGGAGAAATAGTAAACCCCCACTCACCCAGGCAGTTACAACTGTAGCTGCTTCACTGTGCACCTGCGGGGATAGAATTGCTCAAGTGCCGGGGACAGACCCTCCAAGAGGAGAAGGGGAGAAAGGAGACCCTTACACCCAAGGAGTCACCCCTTCTCTTCCTCTCCCTACTGATGAAGTTTCAGGAAATGGCTGCCCTTGTAACTCCCCTTTTAGCCCTGCAGGTGCACCCCTTGCATGCACCTGCCCAGATTGGGTTAATTTCATTCCCCATCCCTGCTCCACAAAAGCCTGCAACTCATACATCCCCGTCTCTGGCTGGGCTCCCAAGCCTGTCCTTGCTCTGAGAACCCACATTTTGGCCCTAAGTCACGAGTGGCTTACAGTGGCTCTTCGGCTGCCATCTCAGCCTGGCCATGGGGCGGGGTGCTGTTGCTGACTTGGCGAAGGGTCCATGGCTTGGCCGCTGAAGGTAATTGTTTCTCTCACAGAACCTTCAGTGACCATACTTTCATGCCTACTGCCTGTGCATAACGGTCAGTTTTACTCCCTTAATGATGGCTAGAAAACCATTTTGTTTGCATAGGGTATGTTTCCCCAAAGGATTTTCTTTTCTTTTCTGATCAGGCATTTTAAATAAGTATTAAGTAAATGTAAAATTATGCTAACCCCAGCCTCGGTTATTAACAGAGACCTAGGATATTTTTATCACTGCTGCTAAGTTGCTTCAGCCGTGTCCAACTCTGTGCTACCCCATAGATGGCAGCCAACCAGGCTCCTCTGTCCCTGGGATTCTCCAGGCAAGAATACTGGAGTGGGTTGCCATTTCCTTCTCCAGCTTTTTTTTTTTTTTTTAATCACAGCAGTGTTTATCTGGTGCTAGGCTCACCATGTGTGTGATGGAAACAGGCTTCCCTGGTGGGTGGCTCAGACAGTAAAGAATCTGCCTGCAGGAGACCTGGGTTCAATCCCTGGGTCAGGAAGCTCCCCTGGAGAAGGGAATGGCTACCCACTCCAGTATGGAATTGAGAGGGAGAATTTTTATGAATCAAGAGCATAGTCTTTATGCAGGGGCCCTGATAATAACATCTATGATTATTTTTAGAGGGCCAGGCACATGGTGTGAGCATATTATGTCTCCTTTCCAACAGTTGACAATAAATACAATAATTACTGAATGGGGTGAGATTCCCCCCCCCCCCTCTAAAAAGCTACTAGTCCCTTAGCTTTAGAAATCACTAGGATCCCAGGATTCTAGATATAGTACAGGAAGCCTTGGAGGAACCACTTGAGTCAGCAGTGCAAACATTCGACTGGGAAGGAACCCCAAAGAGATTCAACCCTCTGAATGTGCCAGCAACAGAGAATGCCTGTGAAGAGCACAAAGGATCATAATGATAATATTTACTTTGAAGCTGCTCAGGATTCCAGGCTCAACTGGGCTCTGTTGAACTTGGGGGGAAGAAAACATACAAGAGAAGCAGGATTGAGGTTCTGCAGAAGGAGGGGAAGGGCAACTAGCATTCTCTCAAGGTCAGGGGCTGATGGTTTCAGCCCACCATCTCTGGGAGAGGCAGCTGTCCACTTGTCTAAGAAAGGCTGCCAGTGATAGTGTGCTGGTCAGCATCGAGCAGTCCACTCTCAGGAGAAACATTGCCATCTTTTATAGCATCTGCTGGTTTCCCAGCTGTCATTATTCTCACCATGCTGCTGCTGCTGCTAAGTCTCACCATAGCTGGTTTTAAACTGCCAACTTGACGTCACTGCATGCAGGCTTGGGAAGAGCTGCAGGAAACCGGGCAAGCTGGCTCCAGCACACCACTGTTTGCCAGGTCTCTGCAAGATGAGGAAGGCATAGAGACAAGGTCACAGAGCCAGGCAGGACCCTGTCCCCGTCCATAGGCTCCCTTGGCCAACAGGAGTTCCTGGAGAGTTTCCTTTTGGACACCTCCTGGTTGAACTCAAAAACATCTCTCTTGGCTTTTTCCAACATTCGGAGCCAGAAGAGACAAGCTCCATGCGACTGAGTTCCATGCCAACAGAGATTGTGGCTGTCCTGTTCATTGCTCTATCCCCAGCTACTAAATCTGTGCCTGGCTCCTATTAGAGGCTCTAAAGATTTGTTGACTGACTGAGTGAACCAGCATATCGCACCTATTGGACACTGGAGCATATATGGGTTCCAGTGTCAGACTGCCTGCAGTCAAATGCGGGCATTGTCACATCCTACTTTTGTGACCCTGGGTCAGTTTCTTCCTCCACATTTTATAGATGAGGAAAGTGAGGTGCAGAGAGACTGAAGAGCAGGGGCAGATGCACGCAGATAGGAAGTGATTTGGTTAACTCATGGGTAAATTAAGGACAAATAGTATGGGCCTTAAGAAGCATCACTATGAATAAAGCTAGTGAAGGTGATGGAATTCCAGTTGAGCTATTTCACATCCTAGAAAATGATGCTGTGAAAGTGCTGCGCTCAATATGCCAGCAAATTTGGAAAACTCAGCAGTGTCCACCGGACTGGAAAAGATCAGTTTTCATTTCAATCCATAAGAAAGGCACTGCCAAAGAATGCTCAAACTACCGCACAATTGCACTCAACTCACACGCTAGCAAAGTAATGCTCAAAATTCTCCAAGCCAGGCTTCAACAGTACATGAACTGAGAACTGACAGATGCTCAAGCTGGATTTAGAAAAGGCAGAGGAACCAAAGATCAAATTGCCAACATCTGCTGGATCATAGGAAAAGCAGCAAGAGTTCCAGAAAAGCACCTACTTCTGCTTCATTGACTATGCCAAAGCCATTGACTGTGTGGATCACAACAAACTGTGAAAATTCTTAAAGAGATGGGAATACCAGACCACCTGACCTGCTTCCTGAGAAATCTGTATGAAAGTCAAGAAGCAACAGTTAAAACCAGACACGGATCAATGGTTGGTTCAAAATTGGGAAAGGAGTTCATCAAGGCTGTATATTGTCACCCTGCTTATTTAACATATGCAGAGTACATCATGTGAAATGCCAGGCTGGATGAAGCACAAGCTGGAATCAAGATTGCCAGGAGAAATATCAACAGCCTCAGATATGCAGATGACACCACCCTTATGGCAGAAAGCAAAGAAGAACTAAAGAGCCTCTTGATGAAAGTGAACAAAGAGAGAGTGAAAAAGCTGGCTCTAAACTCAACACTCAGAAAACTAAGATCATAACATCCGGTCCCATCACTTCATGGCAAATAGATGGGGAAACGATGTAAACAGTGACAGACTTTATTTTTGGGGCTCCAAAACCACTACAGATGGTGATTGCAGCCATGAAATTAAAAGACGCTTGCTCCTTGGAAGAAAAGCTATGACCAACCTAAACAGCATATTATAAAAAGCAGAGAGACATTACTTTGCCAATAAAGGTCTATCTAGCCAAAGCTATGGTTCTTCCAGTAGTCATGTATGGATGTGAGAGTTGGGCCATAAAGAAAGCTGAGCACCGAAGAATTGATGCTTTTGAACTGTGGTGTTGGAGAAAACTCTTGAGAGTCCCATGGACGGCAAGGAGATCCAACCAGTCAATCCTAAAGGAAATCAGTCCTGAATATTCATTGGAAGGACTGATGCTGAAGCTGAAACTCCAATACTTTGGCTACCTGATGCAAAGAACCGACTCATTGGAAAAGACCCTGATGCTGGGAAAGATTGAAGGCAGGAGAAGGGGATGACAGAGGATGAGGTGGTTGGATTGGCATCACCGACTCAATGGACATGAGTTTGAGCAAGCTCCGGAAGTGGGTGATGGACAGAGAAGCCTGGTGTGCTGCAGTCCATGGGGTCACAAAGAGTCGGCCACGACTGAGCTACTGGACTGAAACTGAATGCACAGGCTTATTTGGGGGAATACAGAGGAAAATATATGTAAGGTATTTATTTTCAGTGGTGTCCACATAAGTAGGTGCTCCCGAAGCAATAACTTTTATTATTACTACTTGAACCTGCTTGTTTTATGGAAAAATAGACTGGAATCCAGAAAAGGGGGAAGGGCTCAGTTTAGGTGACACAGCCATTTAGTGATAACCCGCCTGGGACTCTGCATTTAATCACTTGCAACAACTGAATTGCACAAGGTACCAGAGGATGCAAACATTAATTGCAGATGAGGAAAAGGGTTAAGCTTTTCGTTGTCACAGTGGTGTTGAACTCAGGGTAGAGAGGTCAACACCAGACTATCCCAAGGAATATAGTTTGAAAAAGCAGATTTCATATTCCATGTTTTAAAATGAAATCTTGAAAAAAAAATCTAGTGTTTCCAGGTTCCTATCTACATTAAGCCAATTGAGAGGAAATCCTCTCTACTGGTGGAGATGACTTAAAAAGGGTTAAGAAAGCCTGCTGTCCACTCTTGAGGAGGGAGGAGGAGAGAGAAATTGATCCCTGGGGACTCCTCAGGTTTCCTGCTGGAATGTAACGGCCAAGTCCCCACCTTTCTGCAGGGGCGTGGAATCTGCTGACCTGATGTGAGTTAGGCTCCCCTCCCATCCTCAATGCTCAGCCCAGGACAGCATCCCAGGCTTAGGCTGGGTCTGTGCCAGCCATGGAGAGGGAGAGAGTTCCTCGCCCCCACCAGTTTCCACATTGATGGCAACCTGGGTGGGAGCACTGAGAGCAATGGGACCAGTTCTTGATTTTCTGCCCTCTTCTCGTGTTGCAGTTCATCACAATTCCCTAGACACCCGCTGGGTCTTTTCTTCCAGACACTCATCATTGAGTGTCTAATTTCCACAGCCCTTTTGCCCTGGCAGGGATCCGGATGGTCATTTTCCCTGTTGCCCTGCCCTGCCCAGCCCGCCCAGCCTCCCTTTCTCCAGCTGCACAAACAGGGTGGGCCCCCCCCTCTGCTTACTGCTCCTGAGGGCTCTGTGTGAGCCTCTGCTGGGCACTCCAGGGAGTCCTAGAAGCTGCCCATGCCCTGCTCTCAGAGAAGTCTTAGGATCAGGGAGTCAGGGGCCAGCTCTGGGTGCTGGGGAGACAGGGCCTACCAGGTCTCAGGCCATTCAGCAGAGAGCTCACGGAACAGGAGAAAGGGTCTGAAAGTCGGGATGTAGAGGGACGATTTATTACGCATGAACAAAGAGGGGCTAAAATGTAGCTTGAGCCTCAGTGCCCGAGGGGAGGTGAGTTAGGGGGAGGAGCCACCCTGGTTTCCCAGCTCAGAGGTGCTGGCCTCTTTACAGTGGAGCTGCGCCCCACTTAGGGCGGGGAGGCGGATGTTGTGTGCCATTGCTCTGCTAAGTCTTCCACCTCCCATGGCAGAGGCCCCTCACCTCGCCAAATTTTTCTGGGGACGCAAATACTTCTGGTGCTCTTAGGGACGGAAAGAAAGGGCCTCTTTTGAGAGAGTGTTTGCTGCTAATAGGTATAGCAGATCCTGGCTGGAAATGTGATCTGTGTGAGGAACATTTCCCTGCACCCCGGCACTCAACCGCATTAGTCAGACCTGGCTATGAAATCGGGCTGGGGGGCCGGGTAGCCAGGCTGAGTTGAATGTTCTCCTTGTTTTCCCTCTCTGTCTCACCAATCTCTCCACAAAGAGAGCGCTCAGCAGAGACAGATTTTTTTTCTTAATTTATTAGTTTTTAATTGAAGGATAATTACAATGTTGTGTTAGTTTCTGCCCTACATCAGTATGGATTGGCCATAGGTATACATATGTCCCCTCCCTCTTGAGCCTCTCTCCCACCTCCCACCCCATCCCACCCCTCTAGGTTATCACAGAGCCCTGGTTTGAGTTCCCTGAGTTATACAGCGAATTCCCACTCGCCACCTATTTTACATATATTGGTATATATGTTTCCATGCCACTCTGCATTCAGCCTACCCTCTCCTTTCTGCCACTACCCACCCCCACCCCCCACCATGTCCATAAGTCTATTCCCTGTCTGTGAGAGACAAATATTTTTAAAAGCACCTCTTGTATTCATAGCTCATTATTCGGGATGAAAGAGGTTTGCAAGATGCAAAGCTAGACACACCCAGAGGGTGGAGGAGAGATGGACCATTTATGGGTTATGGGTTGAGCAGCTATAACTCCAGCCCTGGACTGCCCTGGAGACAGTGCTGTGGGTCACAAAGAGGGATGTGTCAGGCCAGGATTTGCCCAGGGCAAATCCATTCCCACCCCCACCCCCCACTGCTCCCCATCCGGAAGACCTGTCAATTCTTACATCTCAAGGGATGGGAGCAGGGAAGGGGAGCAGAGGGGTGATGGTAGCGGGGCAGCCCAGGTCTCCAAAGCGCAGTCCTTGGCTCCTGGCAGTGGCTTAACATCCGTTGCAGCTCTTGGCTCTCAGGAATAACCTCCAAGAACCTTCACCAGTCCCCACAGCCCTGCCCCCACTCCCTAGTGTGAAAGCCAAGACTTTGAAATTCCAGTGGTTGAATTTATTAGTATCCTGAAGCCTGTTAGTTAAACAAACAAATGACTGGCTTGTTTGAAATCTGAAGGGAAGGATAATTTGTGGCCTGCTGAATTCCCTCCCCATTAGCTAAAAATGGTCTCCCCACTGGGATGTCCATCCCCTGCTGTCTGGGTCTGGCAGGGAATGGCGGGGTGGTGCTGAGAGGAGAAAATATTTATTTGAGGAGGGACTTCTGTCCCTTCTTTTAAACTTGAAGATAGCCCTTAAATTTTTCTTATCAAAGCTATACAAGTTCCTTGTAGAAAACTGGGACAATAGAGAAAAGCATAAAGAAGGAAGTGAAAACCACACACAACCCCACCACCCAGACATGACTATTTGGTAAGAGTACACTGTATGCCCTTCCAGTCTTTTCCTAGGCATGATTCTGCCTCTCCATCACCGCCTTTTAACACGGTTTCTTTTTCTGAGTGTAAAAACAATGCATGCTCAATTTTCAAATAGTACAAAAACATGAAGACTAAAAGGAAAATTACCCCCGTTTCACTATCCTGAGATGACTACCGCTAATACGTTGCTGCAGTTCCTTAGACTCCTATTCACTTAACTGAGATCACCTAGTCCATCTAGTTCTGGGTGCTCTTCACTTAGTGTCTTACTGTGTATAGTCTCCCATGTCAGTGAATACACAACCAAAATATGCGTGAATGCATCACCATTCATTCTTTCATTTTTCAGGAGAGACAGGTTTGGGCAAGTCCACCCTCATGGACACCCTGTTCAACACCAAGTTCGAGGGGGAGCCAGCCACCCACACACAGCCAGGTGTCCAGCTCCGGTCCAATACCTATGACCTTCAAGAGAGCAACGTGGGGCTAAAGCTGACAATTGTTAGCACGGTGGGCTTCGGGGACCAGATCAACAAGGAGGACAGGTAAGGGAGGCAGTGGAGTGGAGAGGCGGGTGGGAAGCCCACGGGGAGGAGTTCACCACTAGGTTCTTGCCAAACCTCCTGTCAAATGACGCAGGCTGTCAGCAGAGAGCTCACTAGCGCCGCCTTCCGCTGGGGTTCCTGTCTATTTCAGTGCTCTACTCCACATGCTCTGCTGAAAGGAGAATGTCTTTCTCCTTCATTCAGCAAACATTTATTGAGTTCCTACCTTGTGCCAGGTACTGCCATGCTCTAACAATCTAAAGAAGAATGACCTTGTCTCTGACCTCGAGGCAGTCACAGGGAAGCTTGGTCTTAAATCAACAAGTTCCTTTGAGCATGACCTCCTCTGTAAAGGACAGGGTACAATGTTAAATGAGAACGGGAAGGAGAGAACAGTCAGCTCCACTCAGGGCAGGGTGTGGGGTGGGGAAGGGGGTGGGGAGAGGGGTGTTCAGGGAGGCCTGCACAGAGGAGGTGTGCCTGACCTGGCCTTTGACGGGTGAATGATTTTGCTGGACAGACAAGGGAAGTTTGGAAAGGACATTCCAGGGAGGGACAACAGCTTGTATGAAGGCAAGGGCTGTGGAAGACCATGGCATACTCTAGGGGACTGCACTTGTTCTGTTTGGCTAGACCAGGGGTGAAGCTAGTGAAGGTTGTTTCAGGACCGCCACTTGCCCACGACCCTCCAAAGCCCTGGAACTAATTTCTAGTCATTGTGTTGTTTGCTCTTTCTTGGAGGGCCCTTCAAATCATATAAGCTTAGGTCCCCGTGATAGCCACTCTGTCCCTGGGCTGGTGCTTGGCATGAACTGGGGGAAAAGTAAGGGGAGATGAGCCTGAAGAGGTAAGAAGGGGCCGGATCATGGAGGGGTTAATAGAATATGTGGATATGGGGCCACTGAAAAGCTCTATAAAGTAGAATGATGTGGTTGGACTGGCCTTTGAAGAAGGGGCTTTGGGATAGTATGGACATGGGCTGGAGAGCAGGAAGACCAACCAGGAGACTGTAGGACCAATTTGATGGAGGCCGGCGGTGAAACAGGGAAGAAGAGACAGTTGGGGTAACTGTTGGGTAGGTAAACTCAAGAGGACTTGGTAGAGAGGCTTGTGTGAGGTCGGGAAGGCAAAAGAAGAACCTAGAATAAGGCTGAGATTTCTGGCTTTGGAGAGTGGACAGATGGTGTTGGCATTCAGAAAGAGGAACTCAAATAGAACCAGGTTTAAAAAGAACCAGCTCTGTTTTGGACACTGAGCTTGAGATGCCCGTGGCCTGTTGGAGAGGAGGTGCCCTTCATTGGTTGGCAGCTGAATGTGCAGGGTTTCGAGGTGAGGAAAGGGTCTGTGCTGGCAAAAGACTTGGGTTATCAAGGTAGAGGGACTGTGTTCCAGCCGGAGAAATATGTAAGATCATCCAGGGAGTGGAGTTGAGCGAGGTGAACACTGGGCTAAAAACAAAAGCCTGGGGATGTTAAGTCAGCAGATGGAGGAAAAGACATCCTTGAAAGAGACTGAGCTGGAATAAGCAAAGAGGTGGGAGGAGAGACTGTGGGTGGTTGAAAATGGTGTGCCAGGGAGGTCTGGAACGAGGCTCAGATGAGGACAGGATGAGGGCTGGGTTGAGGTGGGAAGGGGTCAGACACCATCTGCATTTAACTAAAAATCACATGTAATCCCACATGCTCTTCACAGAAAAGGTCATTCATCATTTTGAGCAAAGTGTCTGCTCATCCTTTGAGAATCCCCTTGCTTCTTAGCAAATTTGTATCCCAAATTTTTCTGTCTTTCCCTTAAAATAACAACAGCCGGACTCATTTCCTTATAATGAATAGATATATTTAGCTCCTTAAGATTTGAACTGAATTCTGTTTTCCATTTGCAATTCTAGATGAAGGACACCTCTGCTTTTTATAGGCTTGCTTATTGTGCTAATCTTGTTTGGGGGAGAATAAATTAAACGCTGGGGGAAAGGGGATATTTGGGTCACAATATGAGTGATTAATCTCAGCTGCAGATTGCTCAGCATCTTCTCAATTAAATATCTTATGGTTCTCAGTAACATACGTTTGACACGCCAAACATTGGAAAATGTCTGGATAATGATGGTTTGGGAGGGCTGAACTGATAGAACCCCTTAGAGGCTAATCTGCTTCTTTTATATTTTTAGTATGCTTACTGTTTTTCTTAATTATAAGTATGATACATGCTTATATCGAATAACACAAACTCAAATAAGTAGAAATGAGACGCCTCTGGGAAATGGGCTGGGGAACAGGAGTAGAGTGAGTTCCACTCCATTCTGACAAGGCCACGAAGGCATAGATAGGTCAGTGCAGCTGCACTAAAATAGAGCATCAGAAAGCCCTGCTTTACCAGGATGCGGAGGTAAACTGAGAAGAGCAGGGACTAAGGCTAGAGCCTGGGGAAGGCCACTATTTTTTAAGAAAAAGAACCATAAACTGGACTTCATTAATATTAAAAAGATTCACAATATTAAGGAATTGAGAAGACATGTCACAGACAGGGAGAAAACATTTGCAAATCATATGTCTTATAAAGGACTTGTAACCAGAGTATTTTAAGAAAGCTTGCTTTTCCAAAATAAGACAACAACCCAATTAAACAAGTGAGCAAAAGTTCTGAATACACATTTCACCAAAGGATATACGTGCATGATTCATAAAAACATCAAAAGATGCTCAACATCATTAGCCATTCAAGAAATGCAAATCAAAGCCACAACGAGTTATCACTTCACACCCACTAGAATGGCTATAACCAAAAAATAGAAAACAACAAGTATGGGTGAGGATGTGGAGAAATCAGAACCCTCATGACACTTCGGAAAAGAGTGTGGGAGTCTCTTCAGAAGTTAAACACAAGCTTGTCATAAAAGCCAGCAAGAGCACTCCTAAGTATATATCCACGGGAAATGGAAATGGGAAGGCTACCACTTGAAAGACGCTGGAGCAAAAGGAACTGGAGGGGGAGACAGAGCACAGGCTGGAAAAAGGGGTGTGCTTAGGAACCTAGGCTTTGGGCTCTGACAGAGCTGGGTTTGGCCCCATCCTGCTACCTATTAATTCAGGGATGTTGCACGGGATGTGTTTTGTTCAGGTCTCAGCCTATCTATCCATAACCAGTGTTGTGGTTCTTATGATTGCAAGATACCCTCAGTAATAACCATCAGGGAACTTGAAGGGGAAAAGGAGTTTATTACTCACAGGTCCTGGAAAGGAGAAGGCATACCTGGGGCCACACAGCAAGGTCGAGGGTCAAGGATAGAGAAAGAGAGAGAGGACCTGGGCCAGGGATTCTGATTTCCCTGGGATCAAGGGTGGGTGAGGTTGGGTGGCCTGTAGTTTTGCAGGCTTGCTCTTTATTGGTGAATTTAAAACGTGAGAGAGAAAACAAGTGGCTCAAATGGTCAATTATAGAAATTCACCAAGATCTTTAAAACAAAGAAGCCTGTGGTGGAGGGGTGAGGGGGTGGGGAAGGCTCGTTCCTTATCTTTCTGTGGCTGGCAATGTGTTTATTCGAGATAGCCGTCCTTGAAGTAATGTCTTATTGAAGTGGATGCCTCTGAAATCAAAGCTTAAATCAGGCACTTGAGTTACAAAAAATGCAAGTTACAACTGTCAGGGCTCACACGACAACTCGGCACACATTCTTTTTTGTAAGTATTTTTGGCAGTGCTGGCTCTGCTGAGCTCAGGCTTTCTCTAGTTGCAGTGAGTGGGGTCTACTCTCTAGTCGCGGTGGCTTCTCTTGTTGCAGAGCACGGGCTTCAGAGCACAGGCTCAGTAGTTGGCAGCTTACAGGCATATGGAATCTTCCTGGACCAGGGATCAAACCCATGTCTCCTGCATTGGCAGATGGGTTCTTAACCACTGGACCACCAGGGAAGTCTGGCACTTAAATTCTTTATGCCTCAGTTTTCTGTAAAGAGGAGATGATGATAATACTAATATCTAGGGTTGGAGTCAGGACCCTGCGAGCTGCCCTGGAGACACGAAGCTGTGTGACTGGGATCTCCAGGCAGGCAAGCTGAGGCCTGGCTGATTCTGGAGTCACGTAGGGGTTGTCAGGGTATCAGCATGGATGGTGTGACTTTAAAAAAAAAAAAAAAAACTAATATCTACCTAGAGGGTGATGGGTGAGGCATACTCCACATGTAAGAAATGCTTAAACAGTGTAAGAAATGCTTAAACAGCACAGGGTAACTAATGAACAGAAGATATTATTATGATCATGACTTTTATTGGTAGAAGAATCAAGGGAGAGTTGTATCATGTAGCATATGGGAGGATATGATAAATAGTGTCCAGGAAGATAAAAGCTGAAAAATATTGGGACTTCCCTGGTGGTTCACTGGTTAAGAGGCTGAGCTTCCACTGCAGAGGCAACAAGTTCCATCCTTGGTCGGGGAACTAAAGATCCCACATAACCGTTTGGTGTGGCCAAAAAAAAAAAAAAAAGGAAAAATATTCATTAGGTTTGGCAACATGAATGGAGGTCATTAATAAATACACTTAAGAATAACAATTCCAGGGGTATTGTGGGAGATAAGGAAGTACAGGCATCAGACTAGCAGAAAGAGCAATTGAACAGAAAAATGAGTCCAAGATCAAATTCCTGTTTCTGTGAGAATTTAGCATTTGTCATTAGCAAGGAAAAGAATGGACTATTCAAGAAAATGTGCTGGGGAAATAGGTCATCCATCAGGAAAAAATAAGACGAGACCCTCCCACACAAGTACCAGTCCCCAAAATAGATTCCAGTTGGATTAAAAACAATTTCTAAAAATACGAGGCAAAAACATAGAATATTTTTGTAACTTTGGAGGGTAGAGAAGGCCTTTCTAGTTGTGATGCAAAGTCCAGAAGTCAGAGAAGACTGACAGATTTAAATTCGTTAAAAATTAAGCAAAACAAAACCTTTGTCTTGTGGATGAAAATTGTCACCTGCCTTATCAATAAACAAAGGATGTTGCATCAAGGCAGCGTCCACTGAGGCCACCCACAACAGTGCGTTCCGGGCGGACTCAGGATGGATGGAGAAAAGCAGAATACTGGCCCTGGACAGTTAAGATGCCTATCAAAGGCATGATTTCAGTGAGCCCCGCCAGACTCTTGCCTCTTCCCATACATAGAAAAGCACTGCACTCATTAACTTGAGATGTCTGGTTTTCTTTAACTAGCAGTAGTCTTTTGATGGTCTGACTATCTGGATTTTGTTGCAAAACCCGCTGGATATCTGTCTCTTCTGTTACCTCTTCGGAGCAGTCCCTTAGAGCTGAGAAGGTGTCTTCTAGGCTTAAGTCCTCAGTTTTATTCACCAAATAAAACATAATTCTCAGCTTTTAGGTTGTGCATTTTTTCAGTCAATAGTCTATTGAAAGATATTATAAGCAAAAGCAAAACCAAACTACAGATGGGGAGAAAATACTTGGAACCTATATAGCAGACATCGATCCCTGGGTTGGGAAGAGCCCCTGGAGAAGGGAACAGCTACTTACTCTGCTATTCTGCCCTGGAGAATTCCATGGTCAGAGGAGCCTGGCAGGCTATAGTCCATGGCATTGCAAAGAGTCGAACATGACTGAGTGACTTTCTTTTTCACTTTTTCATAAAGCAGACAAAGTGTTTTTCTAAAATGTAAAAAGAGCTTCTGCAATTCAGTGAGAAACAAGTAGTTGACAGAAGGGGAAATGTAAGTGGACCATCAATATATAAAATGATGGTCATTCAGCTTCTTCAGTGATCAGGGAAATGTGAAATGAAACAATGAAGTATTTTTTTCATCTATCAGATTTGCAAAAATGAAACATAAAAATACAACATCCATTAATACCAGCTAATTTCATTCATCTTGCTGGGAGTGTAAATTGATACAGATTTTGTAAAGGGTAAATTTGACAGTATCTATTAAAATTTTAAATGTGATAAGCTAAGTCCTTAAAATAAATTTCTCTCTATTTATAAATATACATCC
Source organism: Bos javanicus (assembly GCF_032452875.1). Lineage (NCBI taxonomy): Eukaryota > Metazoa > Chordata > Mammalia > Artiodactyla > Bovidae > Bos > Bos javanicus. The sequence continues at coordinate 3,830,937 of NC_083897.1, read as the reverse complement.
TATCGATCTTGTTTCTCTGGAGAGCCCTGACTAATACAACCATCAATATCAATAGATATCAGGGCTTCCCTGGTGGCTCAGTGGTAAAGAATCTGCCTGCCAATGCAGGAGACACAGGTTTGATCCCTGGGTCGGGAAGATCCCACATGCCGCAGAGCACCGAAGCCTGTGTGCCACAACTGTTGAGCCTGTGCTCTAGAGCCTGAGAGCTGCAACTGAAGCCCACATGCCCTAGAGCCTGCGCTCTGCAACAAGAGAAGCCACCGCAATGAGAAGCCCAACTAGAGGGTCGCCCCCTCTCTCCACAACTACAGAAAAGCCCAGAACAGGAAAAACAAAATTGAAATTCAGCAGATGTCAAGTTTTTGAGTCTCAAAATGAATTACTCTTTAACCATCAAAACATTTCACTCTAAAAGAACTCTTGTTTCCAAACAAAAAAAAAAAGAAATGTGAGTATCTTATGATACAGCAGGTCCATCTTTACATATATGGCCTAGAGAAATGATTGCACATGTTTGTAAAAGGCCCACAGAAAGGATGTTCACTGTATCATTGGTTATGGGATGAGAAAAAAATTTAAGCAGTTTAAATTTCCACCAAGAGGGCAACGAAATGAGCTATAGTACCGCCATACCAACCGCCATACCATGGACCTGTACTTGGCCATGTAAAAGAACGAGTTAAATGTATACATACTCACATAAACAGGTCGCTAAGTGAAAACAAGAAGATGAAGAATGATACACAGATCATGATGCCATTTGTATAAATCTACCCCTTCCCAATAAAACAAACATTTCTCCCTTTCTCCCCCTCTCCTTTCCTCCCTGCCCCTCTTTCTGTTTATGCTGCTGCTGCTGCTGCTAAGTTGCTTCAGTCGTGTCCGACTCTGTGCAACCCCATAGACTGCAGCCCACCAGGCTCCCCGTCCCTGGGATTCTCCAGGCAAGAACACTGGAGTGGGTAGCCATTTCCTTCTCCAAAGCATGAGAGTGAAAAGTGAAAGTGAAGTCGCTCAGTCGTGTCCGACTCCCAGCGACCCCATGGACTGCAGCCTACCAGGCTCCTCCATCCATGGGATTTTCCAGGCAAGAGTACTGGAGTGGGGTGCCATTGCCTTCTCCGCTCTCTGTTTATAGAGACATAGAAAAAAGTCTGTATGAATAATCAAACTAAAAATAGTAGTTACCTCTGAGAATAGTAGATTAAGTACACGTATTGCTTGCATGATTATGAATAAATTTTTTTAAAAATTGAAAAAATTTCAAAGGAAGCAGATATAGTGGGTGTAGACTGCTCCTTTAAAAAGCTTTTCTGAGCTGGGGAAAAGATAAAGCAGAATCCAGAGGGAGGCAGGGAGGTCATGGGTAAGTTTTATGAGGATGGAAGAGATGAAAAGGGCTTGAACAGGAGCAGAAACTTCAAGGATAGATAGGAAGAGGCTGATGTAAGAGAAAGAATCCATAAGACATAGTAACCAGTTGACATGGGGGACCTAGTTCAGGTTATAAAATTCTGAATGACTACTGTATGCCTGGAGAAGGAGATGGCAACTCATTCCAGTATTTTTGCTTGGAGAATCCCATGGACAGAAGAGCCTGGTGGGCTACAGTCCGTGGGATTGCAATAGTTGGACATGACTTAGCGACTAAACCACCACTGTGTGCCAGGTACAGTGTGAAGGGCCAGGAATACTAAGAAATAAGGCATAATCTGTAATTAAGGAACTCACAGTTTAGTAGAAGGGGCAAATATACGTGCACGAATTCTACATAATATGGTAAGTACAGTAACAGAGATGTGTGGAGAAGAACTGTGGGAACAGGCAGTCAAGCCTGGTGGTGGGAGTATATAGTTTGGAGGATGCAGAAAGGGGAGAGGAGGTGATCAGGAATGACTGGGCTAAGTTTTCAAGTTTTGCAAGTTGAGTACAAGGTAGCCAGCTGTCTTATAGTGGGTATTCAGTACACATTTGTTGAATGAATGATGAATCAATATATACATTGATGGGGAAAATAAACACCTCTTAACTTTTCATGATTTAAAACGTAAAGTAGGGGCTTCCCTGGTAACTCAGTGGTAAAGAATCTGCCTGCCAATGGAGGAGACACTATTCGATCCCTGATCAGGGAAGATCTCACATGCCTTGGGGCAAGTAAGCCCGTGCACCACAACTGCTGAGCCTGTGCTCTGCAACAAGAGAAGCCACCACAATGAGAAAGCCCAAGCACCGCAACCAGAGAGTAGCCCTCGGTTCTCCACAACTAGAAAAGAGCCCACACAGCAATGAATACCCTGCACAGCCAAAATAAATAAATAAAATAAAATTTAAAAGGCTAAAAATATGCAACTCACAGACATATAAAACAAATTTATGGTCATCAAAGAAGGATAAATTAGGAGTTTGGGATTAACAGATATACACTATATAAAATAAACAAGGACCTACTGTATAGCACAGGAAACCATATTCAATATCTTGTTATAACCTGTAATGGAAACGATCTTAAAAAGAAGATATATCTGTATCTCTCAGTCAGTCAGTCAGTCAGTTCAGTCGCTCAGTCGTGTCCAACTCTTTGCAACCCCATGAATCGCAGCATGCCAGGCCTCCCTGTCCATCACCAACTCCTGGAGTTTACCCAAACTCATGTCCATCGAGTCCGTGATGCAATCCAGCCATCTCATCCTCTGTCGTCCCCTTCTCCTCCTGCCCGCAATCGCTCCCAGCATCAGGGTATCTGTATCTATAGATATATCTATATATGGCTTCCCAGGTGGCGCTAAATGGTAAAGAACCTGCCTGTCAATGCAGGAAGCGCAGGAGACGCGGGTTCAATCCCTGGGTAGGGAAGATCCTCTGGGGAAGGAAATGGCAACCCACTCCAGTATTCTTACCTGGAGAATCCCATGGACAGAGGAGCCTGACGGGCTACAGTCCATAGGGTTGCAAAGAGTCAGACACAACTGAAGTGACTTAGCACGCATGCACACATATATACACATAACTGATTCATTTTGCTGTACACCTGAAACGAACACAACATAAATCAACTATACTTCAAACAACAACAAAAATCCCCAAAGTATCCATTGAGTGTGTTAACTCGGATGCTGGTGAGGGTGGAAACCAGTCTACAATGTGTTGAGGAATGAAGAGGAAGTAAAAATAAATAAATGAGTAGATTGTCCTTTCAAAAAACATCTCTATCCATGCACTAAATATTTATGGGGCGCCTGTTATATGTCAGGCCCTGTAGTAGGTGCAAAAGAGAGACTTGACTGGTAAGGAAAGAGAAGACTCAGGGCCATAGTTGGAGAGAAATGTGTGGTTGAGGAGGACTGGCTGAGGGAAGATCTTTTTTTTTTTTTCTTTTTGAGACGAGGGAAGACGTAAGCCTGTTCATAGGTTTCAGGGAGGGGGAGTGATCAGTAGGAGGTGAGGAGCTGATAGATAGCAGGTTCTCAAAAGAGCCTGAAAGGAATGAGATCAAGTGCACAGGGGCTGATGGACCTTGAACAGGATGAGGGATGCTTTGTCCTCAGAGGCTAGAGGACACAGAGAAGGCGAGGGAGTGAGGCAGGTTGGGGTAGTATGAGCCTGGTGACCCGGATTGTGCTGATAAAGTGGCAGGTGACACGGTCCTGTGAGAGGGAAGGGTCACAGATGAGTTTCGGAGCTTGAGGAAAGTGGGGACAGTTTGGCCTGGTCAGTGAAAGCAGTGGGAAGGAGCCAATTGAGCCCAAGCAAAGGGATGTCATATTGTTTTAAAGGCGTATGTGAGGTTGGAGGCCAGGAATTTGGGCTCCAAGACCCCACGTTTTGTGATTGCGTCTAGTCAAATTCAGCGGCAGTGGTCTAGGAGCAGACGGAAGATACTGAAATATATCCAGTCCAGCAGTTCAGCCAGGCAAGGAGGGTGCAATGGGAGAGGAGTTGATAAAAGAGTGTTTGGGGCCATTGATTAGGGGGTCAGACCAGGCCAAGAAGAAGATGAGGCCATGAGGGGCTGATAGCCTGTAAGATAATGAAGAGACCAAGGTACCAGAGGATTCTATGAGGTGAAAGATCAAGTTTAGGCGCATAGAGACATAGGAGAGTTGGAAAGATGTGTGGCAATGGTTAGAGAGCGGAGTGTTAGAGGCTATCTTGGGTGAGGCTGGCCTGGCGAATGGTCTGGAGGTGGGGGAAGTTGAGGCCATCAAGGAAGAAAGAGGCTGAAGGCTGATGGCTTGTCCACAAGCACACTGCAGTCACCCGGAACAGGAAGAAAGACTGCGTCAGGCACCTCCGGAAGAGGATGGAACAGGTCTCAAATGGAGAGTGTTGTTTTACACAGAGGCAGAGGAGTAATGGTCTAGAAGTGCTCAGGGTCTGCCTGGATGCCCACTGCACTGAGCCCAGCGTACACAGGTTGTGGGAGAATGAGGAGCCTACACAGGAGGGGGCTGCTAGGCAGTGGGATCCTCAGGAGAGAATTAGGTTTCCAGTAGCATGAAGAGATAGGCAGGTGCTATGAAGAGGAAGGTGGCATATGCTACTTCTCAGACTTTAAAGTAGCATATGAGCCACTGTGGCTCTTAATAAGATACAGATTCTGATCCTGTGGGTCTGGGTTGGAGACTGGAGAGTCTCCATTTCTAACAAGCCTGCCAGTGATGCTAGTGCTGCCAATTTGGGGACCACACTCTGAGTGGCAGTTTTGTTCACCATGGTTCAGGAGTTTCAGAGGGCACAGTGGACATAGTTTGGAGGGATAGTGAGTCCACGAGGAGAGAGCAGAATAGTGATGAGCATAGAGGAAAGAGGTGATTGGAAGGATGGAGTAAGTGAGGTGTTGTCACTCTGAGCACTGTTCCAGGAGACCTGACCATGTGATATCTTGGCTCTGATGCCTGACATGGTACTGTTTGAGTATGATGTCTGTGACCAGGTCTTCTGGGTTTCCAGCAGGGGAGCTTCTGATAGCTGTGTTTACACAGAGGGCTGGCATGTGGGAGAGGGAGACTGGGGTGACTTCTGGGTGTCTATGAAGTGTGATAGGAGCCAGTGGTAACTGAGGCCATGACAGTGAACAGGAGCACCCAGGGCTAACGTGCCTGTGATGTGCAGAATGACCACAAAAGATGGTCCAGGATGGAACCTCAGAGACAGGCCAAGAATTGAAGCTAAGGTGAGTGAGAAAGAAGAGTTCTTATAGAGGTAGGAGCTAATGGTAGCAGTGAAGCCAAAGGACAGTATTTCAATAAGGGACGGCTAACATTAGCAAGAAAGAAAACAATTGAAAGATAAAACTCTTACTTTTCTGTAATATCTTTATTTACAAAATCCAATATAATCAACTTAAAGACAAGGTAGCTAATTTCAAAATAAATATGCAGAAAGTCATAGACTTCTTATCTGACAACAACCAATTAGAAAGCAGTATGGAACAGAAGACCCTATTCACAGTAAAAAACAAAACAAAACAAAACAAAACAAAACAAAAAAAAACCCTTACTATAACCTTACCCACAAGACCTTATGTGATCTGTCTCCATTACCTCACTTGCTTCATCTCTTATTATTTTTGTATTTCTTGAAGTGAAAGTCACATAACATAAAATTAAGTATTTTAAAGTGAACAAATTTAGTGGCATCTAATAAATTCACAGTGTTGTGCAATCACTACCTCTGTTTAGTTCCCTAACATTTTCATCATCCTCAAAGGAAACCCATTAAACAATAACTTCCCATTACCCTTTCCTCTCAGCTCCCAGTTATTATTCTCTTTCCTGTCTCTGTGAATTTGACTATTCTAGTACCTCGTAGAATAGTCAAAGGAGCCTGGCAGGCTGCGGTCCATGGGGTCGCAGGGAGTTGGACTCTACTGAGCGAGTAACAGCAGCAGCAGTACTTCAGAGAAGTGAAATCATATACTATTTGTCCTTTTGTGATTAGCTTCTTTCACTTAGCATAATGTTTTCAAGGTTCATCCATGTGGCAGCATGTATCTGAATTTTCTTCCTTTTCGTGGCTGAAAAGTAATATTACTCATGGCTGAGTAATATTCCATTGTATGATATTCCACATTTTATCAGTTGATGGACTTTTGAGTTGTTTCCACCTTTGGCAATTGTGAACAGTATATTGCTCTTCCTCATTCCCTAATTCTCTTGCTCAGATTTGTCAAGCTTGTTTCTGCCTGAAGACCATTGCATTTGTTTTTCCTTCTGCTTGGAATGCTCTTCTCCCATTTTCTCTTATGACTGTCATTTGCATCCTTGAAGCTCAAGCGCCACATCCTCAGAGAAGCCTTCCCTGATCACTGTATGTAAAGTAGCTGAGCTCTCAGTCACTTTTCCTCCCATTGTCCTATTTTATTGTCTTCATAATACATATCACCATCTGAAATGAATAAGAAATAGTGTCTAGACTGGGCTTCTTTGTGCTATTGGCCCCTTAAACCAGTGAGGCTTCTGCGCTCAGAATAACTTGCCTAAAATATATCAACTCTACCGTCCATGGAATTCTCCAGTCCAGAATACTGGAGTGGGTAGCCTATCCCTTATCCAAGGGATCTTCCCAACCCAGGGATCAAACCCAGGTCTCCCGCATTGCAGGCGGATTCTTTACCAGCTGAGCCACCAGGGAAGCTGAAGAATACTGGAATGGGTTGCCTATCCCTTCTCCAGGGCATCTTCCTGACCCAGGAATCAAACCAGGGTCTCCTGCATTGCAGGTGGATTCTTTACCAGCTGAGCTACTAGGGAAGCCCACCAAAAAAATACAGTTACCAAAATACTTTAAAATTGTGATATAGTAATCTGTGTCCTTCTCTACTAATCTCTGAAATAACAATAGCTATATGCAGATCTAATAACTATTATAATTTAGAGGTCATGATTATAAATGCTATTTTGAGATATTTGCAACAATTGTAATAGGAAACGAAAAATATTGGTAATTTCTATTGGTTATGAAATCACAGGCACTGCTGAAGTTACTGTAGACTGTTACCTACTTTGTTTTTTGCTGGAATGACTTATATTTTTTTATTGGAGTATAATTACTTTACTGGACACATCTTTTTTATCCATTCATCTGTGGATAGACACCTTATATTGTTTCCAAAAAGAGAAATCAAGTGTTAGCAAAGGTAAAGAAAAAGGAATATCTGTGCACCGCTGGTGGCTCAGCCATCATGGAAAACAATTTTAAAAATAAAAAATAGAACTACCGTATGATCCAGCAGTCCTGCCTCTGAGCACATATTGCAAAAGAAATGAAAACAGGATATTCAGAGATATCTGCACTCCTGTGTCCATTGTAGCACCATTCACAACAGCCAAGACATGGAAACAATCCAAATATTGAACAACGGATCAATGGACAAAAATTGTCTTCTTTTCTTTTTTCTCTTGTCTTCTTGATAGTAGCCATACTAATAGGTATGAAGTGATATCTCAGTGTGGTTTTTTTTTAAAATTTTTAATTGGAAGATAATTGATTTACAATGTTGTATTGGTTTCTACCATATAGCAGCATGAATCAGCCATAAGTATACATATGTCCCCTCCCTCTTGAGCCTCCCTCCCACCCTCACCCGCTCCTACCCCTCTAGGTTGTCACAGAGCTCCGGAATGAACTCCCTGCATCATACAGCCACTTCCCACTAGTTATCTGTGTTACACATGGTAATATATATGTTTCAATGCTACTCTTTGAATTTGTCCCACCCTCCCCTTCCCCTGCTGTGTCCACAAGCGCATTCTCTGTGTCTGCGTCTCTATTCCAGCCCTGCAAATAGGTTCATCAGTGCCATTTTTTCTAGATCCCATACATATGCATTAATATATGACATTTGTTTTTCTTTTTCTGAATTACTTCACTCTGTATAACAGGCTCTAGGTTCATCCACCTCAGTAGAACTGACTCAAGTTTGTTCCTTTTCATGGCTGAGTAATATTCTATTGTGTATATGTGTATCACAGCTTCTTTATCCACTCATCTGTCTCTGGACATCTAGGTTGCTTCCATATCCTAGCTACCATAAATAGTCCTGCAATGAACACTGGGGTACACGTGTCTTTTGAATTATGGTTTTCTCAGGGTATATGCCCAGTAGTGGGAGTGCTGGGCCATATGACAGTTCCATTTCTTTGTTAAGAAATCTCCATACTGTTCTCCATAATGGCTATATCAATTTACATTGCCACCAACTGTGCAAGAAGGTTCCCTTCTCTCCACATCCTCTCCAGCATTTATTGTTTGTAGATTTCTTGATGATTCTGACTGGTTTGAGGTGATAACTCATTATAGTTTTGATTTGCATGTCTCTAACAATGAGCGGTATTAAGCATTTTTTCATGTGTTTATTGGCCATTTGTATGTCTTCTTTGGAGAAATGTCTGTTTAGGTCATCTGCCCGTTTTTTGATTGGGTTGTTTGCAATTATTTTCTCCTGTTCTGAGGGTTTGTCTTTTCGTCTTGTTTATGGTTTCCTTTCCATTACCTACTTTTGTACCTGAAGAAACTCTAAACTTCAGTTACAGCTTAGAGAAAAAGATGTGTTTTTTCCTGTCGAAGTTCATGGATCCTATGGATTCTGTCCATAGACCTTTCAAGGTTTGTGGACCCCAGGCTAAGGTACCCTGAAGGGACTTCCCTGGTGGTCCAGTGGTTAAGACTCCCAGCTTCCATTGCAGGGAGCATGGGTTTGATCCCTAGTCAGGGAATAAGATCCCACATGCCATGTGGCATGGCCAAAAGATAAAAAGGAATTTCTACCCTGAAAAGTAAAAGATAAACAGTTGTGAGAAAGAGGGATAGAATATATTGGAGCTGGGTTTTCTAGCAGATCATAGTAAGCCAGGGAAAATGGGCTGGAAAAAAGCTGCCTTGGGGTATGAGGGATGTAGAGATTTCCAGTTGATAAGGATATGAAGGAAGCAAAATCTTTGAAGGGGAGCCAGGTGTCCCTCAGAAGGAAGCAGTTTTGTTTTTTTTTTTTAGAAGGAAGCATTTTTGTGACACGGTTGCTTATGGGAGTAAGAGATTTTGTTTACCACGGACTGGAGTCCAGTGAGCATGACCAAGTGGGATGGGAGAGATGGCCATTGAGGGCAGATGAGCCATTGGGAGCGGGAGTGGGACCCTTACTATATTCCAGCTACCATGTGGGACACTGAGGATAAAAAGATGAATAAGACTCTAGTTCTAAGGTAAATAAATACAAAGGATGTAATTTATAGCATGATCAATGTAATTAACATGGCTGTATGTTATATATGAAAGTTAAGAGAGTAAATCCTGAATTCTCATCAAAATGGAAATTTTGTTTGTATTTCTGTAATTTTGTACATATGTGAGACGATAGATGTTTACTAGAGTTATTGTGATAACCACTTCATGATGTATGTAAATCAAATCATTATGCTGTATACCTTAAACTTATACAGTGCTATATGTCACTTAGGTCTCAATAAAACTAAATTAAAAAATCAAAATGTCAGAAAAAGGGTAAAAAAGAATAAGACAAAGATGAGTCATCCATTTAGGATTAGACTGAACCAGATCCTGTGGGTGGATTGGCTGCTCTGACGATGCCTCTCTTCAGAGACCCTAACGGCCAGAGGCGTTAGCAGAAAGACCCAGTGTGTCACTAGAGATGCAGGGGGTAAAAAGCTAAAAATGCATTGCTTTGTGTCCTCCTTGGGTCCCTTCTGTAGAGCAAAAAATAAAGTAAAAAAGTTATATAATGGAGGAAAAAATATAGGCGTGCTGTCTTTAGATCATTCAAATGAGCCAGTCACCCAAAAATTAATTAAACAAACCTAAGAGATGTATTCCCCCCCAACCCCACTAATTCTTCAGGAACCTTCTAAGGATCCCTGCAACCAAGTGATCCTTTGATGATATTACCCTTCAGAATAGTGTTTGGCTCACAGGGATCAAAGGAAGAAAGAAAGGACTATATTTTTAGATTTTTCTCTGGAGCTCCAGAGGTACCGTGCACCTGGCTCTCTCTGTATGTAGCTCTCAGAATCTAGAATTCTGTGATTTCTTTTTTAAAAAGCTCTTTTCTCTTCTCTACTAGGGGAATCTTTCAAAAAGGCTCAGGTAGGGGGCTGCTGCAGCTGAGAGGCACTGGCTGAGCCCAGCTCCTCCTTCCATCACATTCCCTTCCCGCAGTGGTGTCTGCAGACTCCCCATCTGGCAAGGGTCCCCAACCTCCCAGATTCTAATGCCAGATGATCTGGGGTGGAGCTGATGTAATAATAATATTAATAGAAATAAAATGTACAATCAATGTAATGCGCTTGAATCATCCTGAAACCATCCCTGCCCCCCTGCTTCTCCAGCCCCATTCTTGGAAAAACTGTCTTCCATGAAACCGGTCCCTGATGCCAAAATGGTTAGGGACCACTGCCCTGGGCCAGATAGCAAACTTCTTGCTTGAAGGGAGGAAGCCCCGGATGGAGAGGCAGCGGACAGACAGGGAGATGAGAACAGAGGCAGGGCGGAGGCTAAGCTGACCTAGTTAGAGCAGAAAGAGGCTGTAGGGGCCATAGAGAAGAAAGAAGCTTCCCAGGACAGAGAAGAACAGAGGACTGACTCTTGGCTAAGACTCTTTAGCAAGACTTGGAGCCACACAGGAGCTCTGTTCCTGGGAACTCAGTGAGCTTGGGGGTGGGGAGGTGTGCACACGTGTTGAGGTTGTGTGTGTAAGACTCTACCAAATTTTCAAAGTTTCAAATTTTTAAAGTTACAACCTTAGGGACTTCCCTGGCGGTCCAGTGGTTAAGACTCTGCACTTTAATGCAGGGGGCGAGGCTTCAGTCCCTGGTGAGGGAACTAAGACCCCGCATGACCTGTGGCCACAGAAAAAAAAAAATCATGACCTTAGAGGAAATGAGAACAGAAAAATATTTTAGGGGAGCCTCAAACCCAGAAAGATTGAGAAGAACCCAGTGCATTCTGGAAGATTCCCCAGCAGTGGGTCAAGGAGACATCCCGACCACCCCTGGGTACCCAGCTCGAGTATTAGCTGATGCAGGGGAGACAGAGGAAGCAAAGACATGAGCCCAGCCTGGGGTACCATCTGCTCATCCACAGATGCTGCCAGGGGGCTCCACACTGCATCTGGAACCCATGAGGCAGAGAAGGGCCCTTCACTGTCCCTGCCCTTCACAAGGACACAGTCTGTTTGAGGGGACACTAATCCTTGTGAAGCATCAGTAAACCATCCAATAGCATAATTCTTTGTCACACTCGCGAGGCCCAGAAGGGCTTTCTGGCATCACTGGGGAATTTTGGAGGAGATGGGCATTCATCCGAGTCCTGAGGCCTGGGAGGGCAAGATTGGGATGAGAAGAGAGAAGTGCTCATTCCAGAGAGAAAGCACACTGATGAACACACAGTTGGCTTATGTGGGGATGAAATAGGTGGCTAGTCTGACGGGAGCAGAGGCCCACTGAAATCCAGTCAGGTGGGAGGAGTCAGATTACCGGGGGTATTTTGCACTTCAAAAAGAGCTTTGAAACCTAACAAAATCCAGGTGTCTGAAGGGGTCTGGCCATTTCCCCACTCTCCCCTGTAGCTACAAGCCCATCGTGGAATTCATCGATGCCCAGTTTGAGGCCTACCTGCAGGAGGAGCTGAAGATCCGCAGGGTACTGCACACCTACCATGATTCTCGCATCCACGCCTGCTTGTACTTCATCGCCCCCACGGGTCATTCCTTGAAGTCTCTGGACCTAGTGACAATGAAGAAGCTGGACAGTAAGGTAAGGAGGCAGGGGCGAGGGTGGGTGGGAGGTGGGGCCTGCTGGACCTCTCCTGGTGGTCTCCTGTGCCACACTGATGCCAGAGTCCGGCAGAGGTTCTGTGGCATTGGCATCCTCCGCTTCACTCCCTGTCCCTCCATAAAGATGGTGTTAATTGCTCCAGCGCCTGAGTCGTATGCTTTGTGATGTTTTCCCAGCACTGGGCATGAGTGTGCACTCAGCTGTTTTCTGCCCTGATCCCTCTTGGGAATAAAGGTGGATGCAGGACAGATGGCTGACTTCAAAAGTTATTATTCTTATTATCAATAATAATTTTATCATAGCAGCTAACATTTGTTAAACCTTTATTGTATGTCACCACTGTAAAAGTGCCTTGTGGAGTGTCTCATTGAATCCTCACAACAACCCAGTAAAGCAAACACCATCATTACTCTTATTTTATAGAAGAGAAAACTGAGGCTCTAAGAGGTTTGGAGACACCCATTGTCATGGAGCCAGCTCCTGGCAAAGCCTAGATTTGAACTCGGCTCTGTGGTGCCAGGTTACATTGCCTCCACACCCAAGGAAGATGGCTGTGGGATTCAGGCACATCCCGCTTTAAGATAAACGGAAAAATGCAAGTCCCACATCAGATATAAATTAGACAATGATTCTTCATGTTAAAGGATTATTAGTTGTGCAAGATAATTGACCATGGGATTCTTTAAAAAGTCTCATTACTAGTCCATTTCCTCCCTTAACATCTCATATGTACCTGGCACTGTGATGAGTCCTTTATATGCATTGTTTTTATTTCATTCATCCAATAATCCTGTGTGGTAAGTATTATTATTATTCACATTTTACACATGAGGAAACTGAGGCACGGTCACATAGCTTGCTCAAGACAACTTGTAATGGATCTGGGATGCAGACCAAGCTCTCTCTAACTCCAGGGAATTTATTTTACAAAAAAAAAAAAAGAAATCTTTAAATGTGGTTGTTTAGTAGCACCTTCACTATAATCACTCAGTTTCAGCTGTCATCAAAAGAGGAGCAATTTGTCATTTTTCACAGCAATGAGTTCTCCGCCCACGAGTAACGTGCTGCTCAGGAAACGTCACCATGCCCTGCATGTCTTGAATGAGGCAGCACGGAGCCATGTGGTAGGCAGCCTGCTAGGTGGGCTGTTAGGTAGGCAAAGTTCAGCCTATGTTTACAGCATGCTGATGGGGGGAGTGGTGAAAAGAGACAAGAATTGACTGCCTGCTGCATTACCTCGCCAAGGGCTTCAACCTCCATGCCCCAAAGACCTGAAGGGAGGTGCCGCCAAGGTCCAGTCTTTCTTTGACCAACTCCTAAAGCTGCGGCGTCAGCCTGGAGAGGCTCTCCAAAGGCAAAGAGCAAAGAAGGGGAAAATTTCAAGTCTTGAGCTGTTTTCAGGGCCCAAGCACCATCCACACCAGCCCATTGGAGTGTGCTGGCAGGACCAGCTGTGTTTGTTGTGTGAACTTGAGCTTGGCTCTGCTCTGTCTCACTCAGGCACATCCCTTTCCAGTTGCTTGACCTTCCAGCAGTAAAAGCCTTGTCCCTTCTCGGAGGAATTTCAAGGATTAAGGTTCAGGTAGATTGAACTTCAGGGCAGCATCAGGCCTTCCTCCTACATCTGTACAAAATTGGGCATCTGCTTCTGCTTTCTTTACACAGAAATTAATCAGGAGACTCTGATAGTGAGGCTCTTTTTGGCTAAGTCTCAGATCAAATTGGGCTCCCCTGATAGCTCAGCTGGTAAAGAATCCTCCTGCAATGCAAGAGACCCCAGTTCGATTCCTAGGTCAGAAAGATCCTCTGGAAAAGGAATAGGTTATCCATTCCAGTATTCTTGGACTTCCCTGGTGGCTCAGACAGTAAAGAATCCTCCTGCAATGCTGGAGACCTGGGTTTAATCCCTGGGTTGGGAAGATCCCCCGGAGGAGGGCATGGCAACCCACTCTAGTATTCTTCCCTGGAGAAGCCACATGGGCAGAGGAGCCTGGCGGGCTACAGTCCATAGGGTCACAAAGAGTTGTACACAACTGATCGACTAAGCACAGCACAGATCAAATCAGTAACAGAGGGTGGTCTTCACGTCAGTGGGCTGGTTCCTTAGTGTTAGCTCCAGAAAGAGGGCCGTATATGCATCTTCATGGAGCCCTGCCCTGCCTCACTTCCCACATGGGTCTCTTTCACCTGGCTTAGGGCTAGCCCCCACAAGATGGGTTGGGACAGTTGACTCTTGGAAAGGAGTGGCCTCTTCCCCCCCCCTCCGTCCACCTCAGATTCCCAATTGTCATCCTTCTGCTTCAAAATCACCAAAGCAATGACCTTGATATTAAGATATCACGCAGCTCATCAATTTGGATCTGAGCTGGCAGGTTAAGACTACAGACTGAAAAATGAGGTTCAACTTGGATCTGAATCCCAGTTCCAGTATGTGTGTGCTCTGTGGCCTTGGACAAGCTACTTCACCTCTCTCTGCCTCAGTTTGTCCTTGGTCAAATAGTGGTACTAATACCTTCTGGGAGGGTTTTCTGCCAGGGTTAATTGTGTTAATCCATGTAAAGCACTTATTGTTCAGTGCCCGGCAAACAGAAAGCACTCATTGTCATTTATTATACTGCTGTTTGGCTATGGAGGTGGCCAGGCCTGGGCTATTGGTTTGAACTGCTCCCTCTGGCAGCTGGTAGAAGTCCTAGGTCACCTACTCTGAGCTCCAGTAATGATGCCCCTTTGCTCTTCCCTTCTCTAGGTGAACATCATCCCCATCATTGCCAAATCAGATGCCATTTCTAAGAGTGAGCTAACCAAGTTCAAAATCAAAATCACCAGCGAGCTTGTCAACAACGGAGTCCAGATCTACCAATTCCCTACAGATGATGAGTCCGTGGCAGAGATCAACGGAACCATGAATGTGAGTGGGCTTCACACAGGGCTTCAATTTTCTGGCCATTTGCTCTTTAGGATTATTATTTTGCCAAATAGCAGTCAGACCTCACCATCCATCTTAGTGTAATCAACTCGATTATCTGAGTCTCAGGTATTTGTGAGAAAGAATTTAGAGGCAAACAGCTCCTCCCTCCTCAGACATGTAGAGATAAATAGCCAGAGACTGAAGGAGGGAATGGTTGACCCCAGGAATCGGTTCGACCAGGGGATTCTGACCTCTCCTACCCTCCTCTTTGACGCCTGTCTCATCTAGGCCAGGCAGCCCCTGTGGGACTGCCAGAAAGGCAAACAGTCTTTGTCTCAGACCAGAAAAATGTCTTGACAGTTGATGCAGCAAAAGAAGGCAAGTGTGAGAAAGTTGGCTGGCTTTGGAGACTCAGATAATCAAGCCCTCTGCCCCCGGGAGGAAAAATGATATGTAGTCTCCAATTTTTCTGTTGACTAGAGAAATGTTATTTTTAAACTTCATGATTATGTTTTGCTTTATTAAGTGTGAATGAGTCGAAGGGAAAAAATGAAAAAAACAACCAACCACTTGCCATGTTTCCTCTCACTCCCCCATTTCCCCTCCTAGAGGAATGAGTAATGAAGGAGGCAGGGAGTCAAATGGCTCCTCATGCTTCTTTACAATGTGTTGATGCTGTTGCTGTGAAATCTTCAATGTTGTGATTTCAAAGAGACAGCTAATAGCTTGCAGAAAGCCTCTGCTTTGGAACAGATTTCTTTTTCTCTATTGAGAGTCATCAGTTTTTTCCTAATGACATAATGCCTGAATATAGCCAAATGCAGGAAAGCCTTATAATAAAAGCCATTTTTAGAAAACTTTCCTGCTGCCACCACCCCCTAAGTCATCATTACGCATAAGCTACCACCTCCTATGAATCAGCCAACAAATTAACCTAGTGGGGCAGCAAATCACTGTCTTGCCTGCCTTTTTGCCCATCAGCGCACCAGAGATACGTTTGTGATGAGAGGCCCTTGGTTATCTTTGACAAACCTGGCCGGAGGATAGAACTGTGTGGATCATGGGAGGTGGAGTTGTGGCCTCTCTGACTGGGCCTGAATATTGAAAAACTAAATAAAAAAAAAATAAGGTTACTGCATATCGTCTCCAGCTGCCAGGACATTTTGATGAAAATTAGGTTCTGCTAGGATAAGAAAACCCGAAGGGGCACCTTATCTCCAGAAAACTGGAGCCTAGAGAGAAGCGTCATCTGGTGTCACCACACTGAGGTCTGGAAACTCTTACTCACCTCAGAACATCGGGCCCCATGGATCCCTTCCGAACATGGATTCCCTGAGTCACTAGGCAGCTTTCAGGCTGGTGGTTTGCTTGGCTGAGGATGGATATGGATACGGTCGAAGAGTCCTCAGCAATCTCAGGGTGTCACACAGAACAACCTCTGACTATGTGGTGGGTCAGGAGTGACCATCATTTTGGGCTCTGCTTTCAGCTTACCTCTGGGCCCTTGCTTGAAGCCTGGGCAGCCTTGGCCTCAAGGTGGGAAACTTCCCGTGCTATGAAGCAGTAGTCTTCAACTATGCTGCTTCACCTGTGAAGGGATTTGGGGTCTTTTTTTTTTTTTTTTTTTTTACAATAAATAGTCCCAGTGTGCCAATGCTTCACTTTGAAAAACCTTATTTGAGTGGATCCGGGGTTATCCCTGCAACATCCCTCAGCACTCATTCTCTTGCGTTCCCCCAGGCTTTTTTGTATGTGACAGATAGCTCAAGACAGGGGTGGCTTACAGCTAGCATGCCTGAACTGGGCATGTGCAAGGGAGGGGGCATGCATGTGAAAACTGTGTATTACATTTGTTGTGATGGGGGAAGGCGGGGGGAGTAGGTGCTATGAAATACGTACAGAGAATTGCTTAGCCTGACTATCCCTGGAGCAACTGTGTCACACTGGGCCTTCCAGACAAGTTGTAGCCTGTGAAGCAGCATCATCAGAGAGCCAGGGTTGGGTGGTAGGAGAAATGGATGCTGGCCTCTCAATTCTGGATTTGACCCCAGCCCCACAGTCTCAGCCACCCTAGCCAATTGTCATGGGAACTGGATTGGAAGGATGGAAGAAGCCTCTTGCTCAAGTGGAGAAGACTGCTCAGTCATCCCTTAGTTCCCCACTCGGGATTTTCACGGCAGGAAATGAGAGTCAAGAGGTCTAGCCTCCCTCTTGGCTCCTGGGTGGCTCTGAAAACACTTATTTCAACTCAGAGTGCTCAAAAGAGAGGGGGAGAGGTCTTGCTGTATGCCACTTTCCACCTATACTCTGATAGCTCTCAAGGTGGCAGACTTCAGTGCTAAAATTTGCTCTGGTGTGCTGTGGTAAGTCGCTTCAGTTGTGTCCGACGCTTTGCAACCCTTTGGACTGTAGCCTGCCAGGCTCCTCTGTCCATAGGATTTTCCTGGCAAGAATACTGGAATGGGTTGCCATACCCTCCACCAGGGGATCTTTCCAACCCAGGAATTGAACCCACATCTCTTATGTCTCCTGCATTGGCAGGCAAGTTCTTTACCACTAGCACCACCCGGGAAGCCCAAAATTTGCTATGTTGTTCAAATTTAATGTTCTTTGAATGGTTCAAACCACGGCCAGGGAGCAGGGCATAGGCCCAGTTACTCGACTTGGCTCAGTCAGCTGGCTGCCTGTGAGCTCTTGGATTTGGCCCCCACAAAGGCATTTGGGCCCAGTGAGAGCATATGGGTGGCCAGAAGGGTCACAGGGAGACCCATAGGTACAAGCCTGTCTCCCCCCATCCCGAGGCAGCAGTGCCATTTCCACAGTTGGCAATATTTGTGTGTGAGTCACCACCAAGGGTGAACTTGGGAGGATCAGTCAATGCTCTCAGGCTTCCTGATGGCTCAGATGGTAAATGACAGTTCTCTTGCTCGGTGGTCAGTAGGAGGCTAGAATGAAGGCCAGTGTAACTAGCCCCACAACTGGGAAATACTGTCCTCCTGGGAGGAAGCTATGCCCACTCCAGATCTTATCAGATGAGGAATCAGTGGTCCTGACAATGTGTTTCACTGGGCTAAGGGGGATGGTCATCTAACCTCCCTAATAGAATGGGTGTCTTAGAAACAGAATAGAATAGTTCAGGCTGGTTGACTCATCAAACACTTTTAAATGGACCAAGAGGAATTTAAGGGACATATGAGGCCATAAAGATAGTGAGTCTGGGCACTCATCCTCTGCGATGGTCCACACTTTGTGGAGTGTGTCTCTCTCTGAATAAATCCACTTCTTACCTATCACTTTGTCTACAACCCCATAACCCTGGGCCTCTCTTGCCTTCCAAGATAGCCCCCACTCTGTCTACGGAATGTATTTCCTCCCTGGATAAGCCTTCTTTCACTCTAAAAAAAAGATAGTGAGTGTGGGAACAGACTCCCAAGAGGAGGCTTGGGACTATCCCTTGTTGGAGTTTTCTGAGACAGGGGCATCTGAGGTCTCGGGTGAGTGAGAATTACATGGAATTCCCATAGGAACCCATCCATGTTTCAGCAGCAGTGCTGTCTTTCAAGTCTCCTCCCAGGGCCCACACCTACAAAGTGCCAGCCCCAGGGGGGTAGGGGGTGGGGACTGGAGGGTTTACCTTCTCCCTGCTCTGCTTGACTCTATTCTAGTTGTCAGAGCCACCAGGCTCTCAAGAGCAGCAGCAAGGCGGCCAGAGCCGACCCCACGATTTCCTGCCCTTCATGGTTAAAGCTGAACTGACCTGCCGCCCTGGGTGGTGGCAAAGGCTGGCAGCTATAGCGTGGTGTCCTCACTGCTCCTTGGGAAGATTTGGGCATGGGAAGTAGGAACCTGGGCAAGTCCTTTCAATTGTCTGTACGCCAGTTTTCCAAATCACGAGTGGGGCTTATAATAACTGCCCTGGAAGGCTGTTGTAGAATCAAATGAAATCTGCCTGGGAGCACTCGGAAACGAGATCCTTGCAGAAACTTATCAGAACAGACTTTGATGCCAGTTGGAAATGAGTGTGCCAGGGGAGGTCTCGGAGCCCTCTGAAGCTGCCATGGCGGGGACTGTGTGTTTCAGAGCAGGGAGGGATAAAGTGACGGCAGTTTAAAGAGGAGGGGGAAGCAAGTGACCCTGTCATGCTAACTGAAAATGTCTTTTGGAGATAAAAATAACACACCCAAGGGAATACTGACATTTTTTTTTTAATGCCTTTATTCTCTTCTGGATTTTTTTTTTTCTTCTTTTGCTCTTAAGCCCAGAGAAGTACTTCCCACTTCACATACCCTCCTCCTGCATCACTTTCAGCTGAGAGCCCAGGATGTGTGGGAATGCTCCACCACCAGTCCCCTGGTCTAGCCCTCTGTCATGGCTGCCCCTTCGAGTGACTGAAGCTTTGAGGTTTCTGCAGGTGGGGCAGCCTTTTCCTGGAAAGTGTTTGCGGGTTAATTGGAGGCTGCCGGCATGTCTTGGGTCTCTGAGGGGGGATGAATTGTGCCCAATTGAACCCCCGCCCCTTCTGACCTTGAAAGCTGGCTGGCTGAGATCAGAGATGCTTCGGCCTTTAGGCAGGGTTTCCAGGATTTCACGCCTCCCTCCATGGCCCTATTAGAACTGACAAAACATTTCCCACCTCCACCCCTTGCCCACTCTGCGTATCCATAGCCTTGTCTTTCCCTCTTTCCTCTGTCCCTTATTTGCGGACAGTCATAGCAGTGGGATGTGGCAAGACCTGAGATAATCATCGGAGAGCAACTGAGAGTGGGTGAAGGCCCAGCACCTCAGCGGGGTTGGGGGAGTGGTTTAGCAGATGTGCTGGAGCTGAGCTCCCAATTGACACCTGTGTTCTTCCACTCTGAAGAACATTCTTGGCGTTCAGGGCTAGAGGAGAACAGAAAGGAAGTATTGACTGTGAGGTCAGATTTAAACTGCCTCTTACAATTTGGCCTTGCCTGGCCAGTTCACCTGTTCACTCTAAACCCCTGGATTTAGAGTGCTCCCCTGATCTGCTGCTCGAACCCCCAAAGGGAGTGGCAGACCAGCAGGGGTGGGCTTTGAAATCAGAGAGACATGTATTCCACTCCTAGCTCTGCCGGGCTAGGCTCTGAGCTTTTTCAATGTTGTATTCTTCTTAATGCCTGGCACACAGCAGGACGTCAGTTCAGTTCAGTTGAGTTCAGTTGCTCAGTCATGTCCGACTCTTTGTGACCCCATGAACCGCAGCACGCCAGGCCTCCCTGTCCATCACCAACTCCCGGAGTTTACCCAAACTCATGTCCATTGAGTCGGTGATGCCATCCAATCATCTCATCCTTTGTCATCCCCTTCTCCTCTGCCCTCAGTCTTTCCCAGCATCAGGGTCTTTTCAAATGAGTCAGCTCTTCACATCAGGTGGCCCAAAGTATTGGAGTTTCAGCTTCAACATCAGTCCTTCCAATGAACACCCAGGACTGATCTCCTTTAGGACTGGTTGGAACCCCTTGCAGTCCAAGGGACTCTCAAGAGTCTTCTCCAACACCACAGTTCAAAAGCATCAATTCTTCAGCACTCAGCTTTCTTTATAGTCCAACTCTCACATCCATACATGACCATTGGAAAAACCATAGCCTTGACTAGATGGACCTTTGTGGACAAAGTAATGTCTCTGCTTTTTAATGTGCTGTCTGGGTTGGTCATAACTTTCCTACCATGGAGTAAGCATCTTTTAATTTCACCATCTGCAGTGATTTTGGAGACCAAAAAAATAAAGTCAGCCACTATTTCCCAGTCTATTTGCCATGAAGTGATGGGACCAGATGCCATGATCTTAGTTTTCTGAATGTTGAGCTTTAAGCCAACTTTTTCACTCTCCTCATTCACTTTCATCAAGAGGCTCTTTAGTTCTTCACTTTCTGCCATAAGGGTGGTGTCATCTGCATATCTGAGGTTATTGATATTTCTCCTGGCAATCTTGATTCCAGCTTGTGCTTCCTCCAGCCCAGCGTTTCTCATGATGTACTCTGCATATAAGTTAAATAAGCAGGGTGACAATATACAGCCTTGACGTACTCCTTTTCCTATTTGGAACCAGCCTGTTGTTTCATGTACAGTTCTAATTGTTGCTTCCTGGCCTGCATACAGGTTTCTCAAGAGGCAAGTTGGGTGTTCTGGTATTCCCATCTCTTTCAGAATTTTCCAGTTTATTGTGATCCACACAGTCAAAGGCTTTGGCATAGGCAGTAAAGCAGAAATAGATGTTTTTCTGGAACTCTCTTGCTTTTTTGACAATCCAGCAGATATTGGCAATTTGGTCTTTGGTTCCTCTGCCTTTTCTAAAACGAGCTTGAACGTCTGGAAGTTCACGGTTCACGTATTGTTGAAACCTGGCTTGGAGAATTTTGAGCATTACTTTACTAGTGTATGAGATGAGTGCAATTGTGCGGTAGTTTGGGCATTCTTTGGCATTGCCTTTCTTTGAGATCAGAATGAAAACTGACCCTTTCCAGTCCTGTGGCCACTGCTGAGTTTTCCAAATTCGCTGGCATATTGAGTGCAGCACTTTCACAGCATCATCTTTCAGGGTTTGAAGTAGCTCGACTGGAATTCCATCACCTCCACTAGCTTTGTTTGTGGTGATGCTTCCTAAGGCCCACTTGACTTCACATTCCAGGATGTCTGGCTCTAGGTGAGTGTGAGTGATCACACCATTGTGATTATCTGGGTCGTGAAGCTCTTTTTTGTACAGTTCTTCTGTGTATTCTTGCCACCTCTTCTTAATATCTTCTGCTTCTGTTAGGTCGATACCATTTGTGTCCTTTATTGAGCCCATCTTTGCATGAAATGTTCCCTTGGTGTATCTAATTTCTTGAAGAGATCTCTAGTCTTTCCCATTCTATTGTTTTCCTCTATTTCTTTGCATTGATCACTGAGGAAGGCTTTCTTATCTCTCCTTGCTATTCTTTGGAACTCTGCATTCAAATGGATATATCTTTCCTTTTCTCCTTCGCTTTTTGCTTCTCTGCTTTTCACAGCAATTTTTGCATTTCTTTTTCTTGGGGATGGTCTTGCTCCCTGTCTCCTGTACAGTGTCACCAACCTCCGTCCATAGTTCATCAGGCACCCTGTCTATCAGATCTAGTCCCTTAAATCTATTTCTCACTTCTACTGTATAGTCATAAGGGATTTGATTTAGGTCATACCTGAATGGTCTAGTGGTTTTCCCTTCTTTCTTCAATTTAAGTCTGAATTTGGCAATAAGGAGGTCATGATCTGAGCCACAGTCAGCTCCCAGTCTTGTTTTTGCTGACTGTGTAGAGCTTCTCCACCTTTGGCTGCAAAGAATATAATCAATCTGATTTTTGCATTGACCATCTGGTGATGTCCATGTGTAGGGTCTTCTCTTGTGCTGTTGGAAGAGGGTGTTCACTATGACCAGTGTGTTCTCTTGGCAGAACTCTATTAGCCTTTGCCCTGCTTCATTCCATACTCCAAGGCCAAATTTGCCTGTTACTCCAGGTGTTTCTTGACTTCCTACTTTTTGCATTCCAGTCCCCTATAATGAAAAGGACATCTTTTGGGGGTGTTAGTTCTAGAAGGTCTTGTAGGTCTTCATAGAATAGAACCATTCCACTTCAGCTTCTTCAGCGTTACTGGTTGGGGCATAGACTTGGATTACTGTGATATTGAATGGTTTGCCTTGGAAACGAACAGAGATCATTCTGTTGTTTTTGAGATTGCATCTAAGTACTGCATTTCAGACTCTTTTGTTGACTATCAAGTGGGTCAAAATATCTGAGATCAAGGCCTGTTTGTCCAAGCAGGCTAAGAAAGCTTGTTTCAGTGGACTTTTTGCTTCTCTGTAAAGCCCTTCTGAGTAAAGCTCTACCTGGCTTGTAAACAGTATTTAATCAGTGGTTCCATTTGGCCAGTGGTGACTCAGCACTTCACGTGGAATGGAGCATTGTGAGCGTGTCCCAGGCCTCACAGTATGACTGGGGGCGCCTGCCTCTTCTCTGATGCATGAAAGCAGCCTCATCAGCTGGGCCTTGTGCCTTATTATCCCTCTCTATCTCAAGCACCAAGCCATACACCCCATTTGTACTTTTCTTTCCCCTGCTATTCCCATGGCTATTCAAGGAGTATTTATTAAGCACCTACTGTGTGCGGGGTGCCAGACTGTACACTTGAGCCCTTGGGCATATTCTGTCTTCTGTGATTTCAGGTATGGAATTCAGTCTTCGCTAACCAGATCGTAAGCTCCCAGAGGGTAAGGGAGTGAATTTTCTACTCCCTTTGTTTCCCTTTAAAGCCCCTAAAACAGAACTCAGCTCAGTGATGGGCACGTGGGGACTTGACTTCTAGGCTCGAGAGTTCAGGACAAGCTCTTGCTCCAGGATAGTATGAGACCAGGTGCGTCCACCTCAGTCAGCAGTGTGGTTTCCGTGCGTGTCTATTCTTTGGGCTCTCATACTCTGGGGAAAGGGAGCAGTGGTTCCAGCCCCCTCCATTCTCCTTTACTCTCTCTCCACACATAGCCCTCTGTGTCCCACTCACCTGCCTTCCGAAGGCGCTTCGCCTCAGCAACCATGAAGACTGAATAGCTGGCTAATCTGTGTATCTGCTTATTATTCTGCTTATTTTCTGTCTTTGTTCCCTACGCACTCGGCCATATCCTGGTTACCTTCTATTGTGAATTTCTGAACATGCAAAGCTTGGAGTAGGCCTCTTCTCCCTACACAGCCTGGGAGCTTATGAAATGCCTCCTGATGGTGGCGGCAGTGAGGGACACTGCGGCGGGGGTGCCGAGGCCCTCGCGATGAGCAGCAGCGGGACTGGGGTCACTCAGTGCCTTTACCCAGAATTCTCAGCTTTTGTCTGCCTCCTGTTGCAGGCCCACCTGCCATTTGCTGTCATTGGCAGCACAGAAGAACTAAAGATAGGTAACAAGATGATGAAAGCTCGGCAGTACCCCTGGGGCACTGTGCAAGGTGAGTGAATCTCCCGGAGAGGGGCTACACTCAGCAGTCCCCTTCTATCTGTCCCTTTGCTTGTCCCCAGTTTCTACTCATTCATCTTGGGCCTCAGGCATCTCTAGGGGTCACCAGCAGGCAAACTTTGGCTTCATACCTGGATTCTCTGCACTGAGCAAGCTCTCTGTCTCCAATGGAGAAAGCATTCCTAAAACAAAAATAAATATACTTGCAGTAAGGTAGGACAGAGAGTGTGAGAAAGCAGGTGTACCACTTGAGTGTACAAGACATACAAGAATGTCCACAACAGTGTTGTTCATGATAGCAAATAGGTAGAAACAACCCAGAGCCATTAAAAATAGATTGGGTGAGTTGCAGAATGTTCAAATAATGCAATATTATACAACAGTGAAGATGGATGGACTGTACATCTACAGCAATGCATCTCACAAACAGCACATTGAGCTAAGTAAATCATAGACAGATATAAGCTGTATGATTCCATTTATATGGAATCCAAAAGTAAGACAAAACTGAACTTTAGGAATTCATGCGTAAATGGTATAACTATAAAGAGAAACGAAGGAAGGATAAACCCCCAAGTCAGGATGGTGGTTAAGTCTTGTGGCAGGGAAGGAGAGGCATGAATGTGATCAGGAAGGGACACAAAGGGGGATTTCCCTGGTGGTCCAGTGGTTAAGACCCCGCCTTCCAAAGCAGGGGATGCAGGTCCAATCTAAGATCAAACCAAGATCCTGCAGTGTGGCCAAAGTTTACCAAAAAAAAAGGAAAGGATGTCTAGGGAGTTGGTAATGTTTCACCTGGGCCATAGATCCAGTGGTGTCCTTTTTTTTTTTTGATCCTTTAAACTGTACATTTCAAGCACTCTTTTGTTTGTATGATTACTTTGCAATTTAAAAACAAACTATTGCCTATAGGCTTGAGACAATTCCTTTTGCAGTCTGCAGTAAGGTACCCTTGGTACTAGTCAGGGTTACTATACGTGAGAGGGTGGTTGGTTTACCATAAACTCATCCCGTGTCCAGACACCGCCCCCCACGGCCCCCACGACCTTCTCCCAGACCTGTGAAACAGAATCTGGGGTAACTGTGCCTGTTCATCTCAGATGCCACCGTCCCAATGTGGTCAGGCCAGACACCCCCATTCCAGCAAGGTGGAACCGCGCCCAGAGACACTCTGTCCTGGTCACCATTGCTGCCATCAGGCCATTATTCACCTTTTGAAAACACCTGTTTTGAAGCATCTACCATCCAAATGGGCCACACTCATGGCTCACATCCCTCCTTGTCACAACCATCTAGCCATGTCCTAGTTCTACACTCTTATTCTGTGGATTTTGATACCTGGTCATAGGTTTTGCCTCTCCTTTAGATGACCTGGATTGGAATCCTAACCCTGCGACTTCTAGCTGTAACATTGCCTAACCTCAGTGAGACCCTGCAAGGATGAGTCCCTTATCTGCCTGCTGAATTCCTAGTCTTCCTTCACGAGTCATCCTAGGGGTCTGTCCCCTCTTTAGTAAAGTCTTCATGCTCCCTGAAGTTCTCAGGACTCCCTTTTCTGGGATCCTGTGATTTGCATTGTGTTACATTTGTGTGTTTGCATCTGTTCTTCCATTAAACTGGAAGCTCCTATGGGCAAGACCCCATGTGTTTGAATTCCCAGTGCCTCATACTATCCTGGGAACAAAGATTCTGCAAGTACTTATCAGACAGATGGCTGAATGTCCATTTGCCATTGTCCTAAAAGTCGTGTGAAGCAAACATTCCTGTGAGTGTCTGATGGGTAAATTTGAGTTGAATCTAAATGTCTACCAGATGTCTTCTTAGATACTTTTATGGTATTGCTGTTTTCCATTACTGTCATTCTTATAATTTTTCATCTGCCTTTTTAGTACAAAAGCCAACTAGAAGGCAACATCTCAAGCTCTATATACACAGGTTAAAAGGTGATGTCACCGTTAGACATTTCACCTCTCGTTTTGTCCATTTCTGCTTCTTCTGACCTTCCTTTCAATGGACTTTCAATACCTCAACCCCTGCCATGCAGTTGAAAATGAAGCCCACTGTGACTTTGTGAAGCTGCGGGAGATGCTGATCCGAGTCAACATGGAGGATCTCCGAGAGCAGACCCACAGCCGGCACTATGAGCTGTACCGCCGCTGTAAGCTGGAGGAGATGGGCTTCAAGGACACCGACCCTGACAGCAAACCCTTCAGGTACCTTTCCCACCAGCCCTGCCCAGCTCAACTCAGCCCACCCGGGGGCAGTGGGGAGGCCTTGCCCCGGAGAATTCACAGGGGAGGCGAGACACAGGATCCCAGACCTAGCGCTGGAAGGCTAAGTCACTCACCAGCTCCATTTGCCTGTCCCTTCTCTGCCCTGGCACACCTGCCAGGGGATGCTGTGGCATGGTGGGCTTGGTAAGCCCTGCTGCCGTGCTTATAAGAATGGGGGTGGGGAGGAGGCCAGGGGATGGGCAAGGCCAATGATCTCACTGCCACAGGCATTTGTATAGTAGCTGTGAGCCCTGAGCCTGGGCCTTGTGCCTCAACATGGCAGTTTGTGCTTGCCTGCTGACCCACATTCTTCACTGGGCTCCTGCTGCTCTGTCAGGTTTCCAGTCTGTTCTTTAACCCCCTCCTCATGATCAAAACCAGGTGGGACCAGGCAGCAGTCACCACACACGTGTTGATGAACTTCCAGCTCTTCGTTACTGCCCTTTAGCGTTTGTGTTCAAGTGCAAGGTTTGTTTTGACCACCAGATGTGAATAATCGTTGACACCTCAAATCAGAATCTAAGATGCTTTCAGAAAAGAGGAAAGTTTTTGAAAGCATTGCTTCAAACGCTTTCAAATAACTATGCTGTTGGGAGCTATGTGAATAAGTGTCTGATCTGTATGCATAATATGTGATGTAAGCCTCACGTTGTAAATTACCATGTCACATGTAGTGCCCTGTACTGGAACATTTCAGGAAATGTCAAGCCTTGATAAACAAGTAAAGGGCTTGCTTGTGGGATAAGAAGGCCTGCAAATGGCCTCTCAGATCCCACAAAACCTGTTCACAGCGGAAAGCCAGCCTGGAGGCATAGAATAGCCATTCCTTTGGGGATGTCTGGTTCCGGAGGGGTAAGTTTACTGCCCTTCATGGACAGGGATCGCTGGAGCCCCTGGAGTTGAAGGAAAACGTGTTGGTCTCTCTGATGGGTGTACCATTAGCTTTCTCCCTTCTACCCTTCAGACTGCTTTAATATGCATCTGCGGAGGAAGAGGTGTCCTCTAGCCCCCTCCTCTCCTCCTCAGCTCCATCCTGACTACCTCTGTTTCTCACATCTTTGCCTTCTGCATGCTTTCTCTGCTGGCTCCTTTCCATCTTGTGGGCAGACATTCTTATCCTAAAAACCTCTCCCTCACTCTGCTCCTTGTCACCAGCCTCTGCCCTGTCAAGGAGTTTGGCTGCAATGGGAAGGAGAGAGAATGGTTCTGTATTTACTGGCTTCTGTTCCACCACGCCACTGAGTACAGAGGCCTCTAGGTCAGCAGTCACATATTCCAGTGTGATCTCTGAGCCCCATCTTCTTTTTTTTTTTTTTAAGAATTTTTTGAATGTGGACCATTTTTAAAGTCTTTATTGAATTTGTTACAATATTATTTCTATTTTATGTTTTGGTTTTTGGCTGTGAGGCATGTGGGATTTTACCTCCCTGATCAGGGATCAGACCCACACCCCCTGCATTGGAAAGCAGTCTTAACCACTGGACCACCAGGGAAGTCCCCCATCTTTTTGTTAAAAATCTCAACACAGCGCTTGATATTCCTTCCCACTGCCTCCTTCCTGAAATTCTCTCTGTGGTTGGCTTTTCTAGCATTGGTCTGTCTGGTTAGAGTCCTCTCTCACACTGTTTTACTTTTTCTCAGCCTCTTTGGCAGATTTGTTTCATTCAACTTCTTCCTTTTTGTGTTCTTTCTGAAGGCTTCTGCTACTCTCACTCTCTTTTCTCTTTGTGGCTGGTTCTTTCTGCTCTCACAGTCCTAAAGAAATAGATCACTCCCAAGTTAAAATGTTACTTTTGAGCTCAAACCCAGTGATCCCACTGCTTACTGGATATTTTCACTTGGCCGTCCGTAGAGGATGTACCTGAAACTCAAGCTGTCTCAAATTTAATTCATCTCTTTCCCTCTTAAACATACTCATTCTCCATTCACCTGAATCATCTTTGACTCCTCCCGAGTCCTTGGAGTTCTGCTTCCCTCACTGGTCTCCCTTTCCCTTCCAGCCTTCACATTAAGAGCCCTTCTTTCCTTCTTTCACTGCATCGGGTCTTCATTGTAGCATGCAGGATCTTCACTGTGTCTCGAGGCTTCCTCTCTGGTTGTGATGCACAGGCTCTAGAAAACGCAGCCTTAGTAGTTGCTGCCTATGAACTTAGTTGTCCCAAGGCATGTGGGATCTTAGTTCCCCAACCAGGGATTGAACCCATGTCCCTGCATTGGAAGGCAGATTCTTAACCACTGGACCACCAGGGAGGTCCCAAGATCCCATCATTTCTTACTTTGATTGTTGGAAAGTCTGTCCTTCATGCAATGCCCAGAGTGGTCTTTCCCATTTTCAAATTGGATCAAGTCAGCCCTGCTTAAAACGCCCAAGTCTTAACATGGCAGCCAACGCCTGCTCTCTCCTGCCACTCTCAGGAACCTTATCTTCCACTACTCCAGCCACATGGGGCCATGCCTGACACCCCAGGTATATGCCATTCCTTCTCCACATGTTCCTTTCCACAGGGTACCCTCTTCAGAGCACCCACCCTCTTCTTCTTTACCAGGCTAACTCCTATTTCTATAAAACTAAATCCAGCCGGGGAGTGGGTGTGGGCAGGGAGACATAACCTAGGCATCTCCCACTGACTGTGAGTTCCTTGATGGCAGGCACAGTGGCTATTGGCTCCAGGTATTGAGTGACTAGCATAGTATCACTTAATTCTGTGTCCAGCATGTGGTAGAATTTCATCAAGTGTTTGTTGAACTCATTCATTAATGTAGTCAGTTTCAGAGCCAGGACCTGGCGGCATAGTGCAGATGGAAGGACCTAGATTATGAGAGGAAACCCAGCGTCCGGTCCCAGCTCTGCCTCTAACTTGCTGTGTGATCTTGAGCGAGTCACCTCACTTCTCTGGGCCTTATCTGTAGAATCAGGGTATAGAAGCAGGTGTTCCAAGTCACTCCAAGTTCAAAGCCAGGTGCCCACAGCTCTGTGCTTCTGCTTTTGCATGTCTCCAAGAACTGAGGAAAGGAGGGTGGGGGAACCCAGGGAGGATCATTGGGGCTGTTTTTCATTGAACAAGAGCCATTCCAAAGGCAGGGGAATTAACCTGACCGTGTTCGCAGTTTACAGGAGACATATGAGGCCAAAAGGAATGAGTTCCTAGGGGAGCTCCAGAAAAAAGAAGAGGAGATGAGACAGATGTTTGTGCAGAGAGTCAAAGAGAAAGAAGCTGAACTTAAAGAGGCAGAGAAAGAGGTAAAATGTGGGTTGGCATGCTAGGTGGGAAGGAAAAGGAGGCTGAACTTAGGCAAGACAAGGATTTCTGCCCCAAGAGAGCAGCTGGGGGAACCTTGGGGCCTCAGGCAGGAATGGGACACAGCATCTGTAGCCCTGCCTCGGTCGGCACAGAGAGGCTGTGAGATCTGTGTCTTTTCCATCCCTCAGTCCCCAAGGCCAGGATATTTTCTCACTCTTTGTTATTTAATTCTCTAGACCCCCACTGTCCCATATAGTAGCTATTTAAATGAACTGAAATTAAATAAAGTTTAAAACTCTATTTATCATTTGCATTCACCATATTTTAAATGTTCAGTCTTCATGCAACTCGGGGCTATGAGATATTGAACATTTCCATCACCGCAGAAAGTTCTATTGGGCAGTGCCACTCAACACTCGAGACCTGACATTGCCCCTCGAGGTCGGGGGAGGCTGATTTTTGTGCCCCCCTTTCTGGGAGTTCATAGCTCAGACGGGACAGTTGATCACTTTCTTGGCGGTCCTGCCCCATCCTGCCTGCTCTGATGGCCATGGGGAGAGATGGTCCCAAGGAGTCCTGGGTACCGTGTTGAATCTTAAGCCAGTGACAGCTGGTGTGTTTCCCCACCCACTTGAGTATTCCGTTCCACTTTATGCTACTGCTAAAGAACATCTGTGCAGCTCTAGTGAGTTTTTAACTAAGGCTTGATGGTCTATCTGGACTTTACTTAAGCCATGACTAATAGACTGCAGTTAGCCCTCACACCATTGCCTTGCCTCCAAGGTCCCACTACTGATTCCCCTACTGCTGCCAGATTAATTGGCCTCAACCACAGTTTTGGTCATGTCAGCAACTGCTTCAGCTCTCTAGGCCTTGAAACCCATAAAGAAAGGAGCACTTAATTACTTCCCAAGTCTCTTCCTCTTTTAATCTGCCAAGACTCTCCAGTGTTATTGCCAAAGCCCATGGCAAGAGTATTGACTTCATTTCAGTTTCACTTTTCAAAAGAAAAATATCACCCCGTACTTTTAGGAAGAGAGGTAAGGTGATCCTTTGAATGAATGAAAGGCCAGTAAGCAAAAGCCAGGTGGACACCACTGATCAGCAGAGCTTCTACCAGCAGCCTACCCTGAGTGACTAGCGGAAGCTGGCTGACCCAACAAGTCTGTCATCCACCACCCCTTACTTGGTGACAGGCCCAGATACCTATAGGACACCCAGCCTCCTCCACGGTGTGCTGTGAGGGCTGTAGAACCCTCCATTCCTTCCTGAATCCTCAAAAGATACTGAAATGATGCTTGAGCTGCTCTTACTACTCAGTATAGTTATCACATTCCAGTTTGTTAGTCACCTTCACCCCCAGTGTGTGTGTGCTCAGCCACTCAGTTGTGTCCAACTCTTTTGTGACCCCATGGACTGTAGCCCACCAGGCTCCTCTGTCCACGGGATTCTCCAGGCAAGCATATTGGAGTGATTGTCATTTCCTACTCCAGGGGATCTTCCTGACCCAGGGATCCAACCTGCACTCCACTCCATTATTCTTGCCTAAAAAAATCCCAAGGACAGAAGACGGGCCACAGTCCATGGGGGTGTAAAGAGTCAGACACGACTGAGCATGCATGCACACACACCCTTAATTCCCCTGATCCACTTATCACGGTAACATGCTAGAACATTGTTGCTCTTCTCCTTTGGGTTTCTGACTCTAATCAGGGCTAGTTGAGCCTCCCCTTGATCAAAGCTGAGGTTTCCACATTCATTTCATTTTCTAAAGTTCTTTTCTTTCCTTCCACATCCACGGACAAGTGTTTTCTTTGACCAGCTTCAGCACTGTCGAAGTTTTCTCTGCAATCTCCAATGAGCCTCCCTGGTTGGAGAGGCTAAGAAAAGGCACAGGCCCCTTTCCTATTGAGAGATCTCATTATATGATCATCTAAAGAATGCGTTGACCTTGGGCAAATTCCTTAACTTCTCATACCTTCTGTTTCCTCATAAAATGCAGATAATAACAGAACCTGCCTCATAGGGTTGTTGTGATGATTAAATGAGTTAATACATATAAAATGCTTAGAAAAGCCAGTATCTGGCCTACAATAAGCACTCAATACATGTTCTGCATTATAACTGATGTTATTATTTTTCATATGTAGTAACTATGGGCACTCCTTTAAATAAAATGCTTGATAAGACAGAATGCATGGTTCCCTGACCATATTCAGGAGCAGAAATGTGGAGATAAAATGGCAGAAGAGAACCATTCAGAACATGATGCCCTTTGGTGACATTATAGCTGTCCCTGGCAGAAATGTCTCCTTGGATCCCAGGGTCCTTCATGGTCACGAGCCCACCCATCCCCACCCCACCCCCACTCCATCCCCCCACCTCCCCCCGCCCGACCCGCACTCTGCTCAGCTGAGCTCTGCTCTCCCCAAACCCCCTGTGCTTCCCTGCCAGCTGCATGAGAAGTTTGACCGTCTGAAGAAACTACACCAGGACGAGAAGAAGAAGCTGGAGGATAAGAAGAAATCCCTGGATGACGAAGTGAACGCTTTCAAACAGAGGAAGACGGCGGCTGAGCTGCTTCAGTCCCAGGGCTCCCAGGCTGGAGGCTCACAGACTCTGAAAAGAGACAAAGAGAAGAAAAAGTAAGTGGCAGGCTGCTCTGGGGTGAGGGCCTCTTTCTGCTCCTGTTCATCCCCTCAGGCTGGTGATAGAGGCCAGCTGTGGGCTGATAGGCTCCTTTGGGCCCCTGGACCTGGTCTCGGTGTCCCCACAGGCCCCACAGATTCCCTACATCTGGGGAGCTGAGAGGAGGCGAGGGCTGTATGTGGCCTCAGAGGACCAGCCCCTCTGCTCCGCCCACTTGGCAAAGTCCTGCCAACTCAAGGCAGGAGGAGAGGGAGGGAAAAGGGAGGAAAAGCAAAAGGCAAGTGAGAAAGTAGAAAGAAGAAAGGCGGAAGCGATGAGAACCTGCAAAGTTACAAGAAAGAGATGAACAAAAAGAAGGGCAGAGAGAGGATAGCAGAAGCCTCTGGGTCTCCTCTCCCTCCGGGAGGTGGGAGCTGGAAGGACTCCCAGGCCAGCTTGCTCATCCTATGCCTGAGGTGGTTCAGCCCTGGAGCCCCCCTCACCCCCCTCAGTTCTAAGGGCTGTGCCTAACAGAGTTTAAGCACTGCCACTGAAGGCTGCAGCCCGGTCCTGATTTCTCACCCTTTCCTGTCCCTCCCTCTTGGGTGCTTAGTTGTCCCCAGCCTGGGGTGCTGGGAACTTGGCTGGGAACTTGAATCCTCAGATGCTAATATCCTCTGCAGGCCCACCCTCCACTGGGGAACGACTGCACCGTCCGTCTCTCTCCCCTGGGGTTTGGCGACACAGGACGTATGGGCTCCTGGTTACCATTGGGTCAAGAATGCTGACCCAAGCCCTGGCCTCGCTTGCTGGGGTTACCTATTCCTCATCCCAGAACCAGAGAAGAGAAAAACATTTCCGACGGGACTTGTACAACAGCAGGAAAACATGTAGTGGTCCCTTGCACTCCAGCTGTTTGGGCAGTGTGACCGGAGGAGCCAAACTAAAGTGGTCTGAGGCTCTACAACATGGCCATCATCAGTGCCTTCTGTTCTTAGCCACTTTTTGCTGGACTCCATTGCTAGTTACTGGCCAGAAGGAGGAAACATCTTCCTTTCTTCTGTCCCCTGGCTCATCACTTAGGAATAAAACAGTACCACATTTCACCAAGAATAAAATGCAACAGTAAAATATCTTAACTTTGAAGGCACTAAGTTTTGCCATCTGATCATTCTTTTTTCAAAAGTGTCATTTGGGCATTTTCACCAATTTGTTCAGAGATTTTTGTCACGGAGTCACAACACTGTATGTCAGAGTCACTGATGATCTCTCTTTTTTTTTTTTTTTTTTTTTGGTATTACATGATAAAATTCAACTACCCTGAACAAAGCCTCTTTGGACACACTCTATATTAACTGACCTGTAATGGTGTGTTAGTTGTAGCAGCAGGAATGGATTCCTATTTTTAAGATCAGAAAAGTCTAAATTAGTCTTCCAGCTCTAACCTGCTGCCTTCACAGTCCCAAGGTGTTTGTTAACAGGATCCCTGGGGCAGTTTCACAGCCTGCTGGCTGGAATTAGGAGATTCATTTGTTGGGACCCCACTGACACTCAACTATATAAATAGTCCCCATTGAGCTGTTCGGTGGAAGTTCTTCCCAGACCAGGCTTTCTCCTAGTTGCCTCCAATTGACTGACCACCACCCCCACCCCTAGCCGAAGACCCCACATAAGGAGACATGTCTCTCCAGTCTTCTAGGAATATTTGGAGCTGGTGATGGCACCCGTTTCCAGTTTTGAGATGAGTGAAAACCTCACTCACACCAGGCACATCCTATTAACAAGAGAGCCTGACAAAACAGCCTACTGTCTTCTATACTTTCAGATATATGTGTCTGCTGGTCTGGGCTTCTTACGTAATTCCCTGAACAGTTGCCTAACCTCCGGAAGACCTGTCTTTAGCCCAGTGTCACTCTGGTCCCATGGTGATGATGGGGGCGGGGGTGGGTGAAGGGCGAAAGTGGGGGTAGAAGCATTTCTTCTGGAGAGACGGTGGTTGGATCTAATCGAGTCACCTACTGAGAATTTTCTTTGGCTGCCCTTAAAGAAGTTAAGAAAGAGTACTGTTGTTTCAGGGGATCCCTACCAGCCCACCCTCCCACCTTCCCCTCCCCACTCCTCCTAATCTCCTTTGACCTCTAACTCTTCATTATTTGCATCAATTCATAATATTTGATTTCTCCCCAAGCTCACTCCATCTTCATCAGCTCTTACTGTTTTACAGTTAACTCTGCTGTTTGCTGCATGCTGCATGATACCCAGGGCCCTGGTAAGCTTTATTAACTCTAAATAGAACTGGCAGTGGCTTCTAGAACACACATACCTAATAGCAAAGAAGCTGCCTCATTGTTCTAGCCGGGTTTCTCTTGTGACTTATAATATTGAGAAATAGTCTAGTTTGATTCCAAGTGTACATGTGCAATATTTGCCTTCCTGATTAAAAGTGGGGTGTTTTCCGACTTTTCTACCTAGCCTAGGTGGAACCTGTGATAGGTATTTGAGGTTTCCATTTTAGCCACTTTTTTTTCTTAAGGAGACTTCATCATTACTTTCAAAATGAACTAAACTGTAGTGATGAGGGGAACTGTTGGATTCACAAGCCCTGTCCTGCAATGTCACAGTCAGCTTTGAGCCCCAGGTTTGGGAAGGTTTCAAGTCAATGGAAACTTGTTTCTCTGTTTCCCTCTGGTGGCTGTTTCTTATCTGAGGGGTTCAAATTTTCTAATTTCATTTGGCTATGTAATCTCCCAAAACCATAATAAAAGGGGAAGAAAGGGAAGAGTTAGATATTAGAGAGAATTCCTTATACTCTTATCTACAAGTACCAACTTCATGAACACCTCTGATAAGGAGCTAAGCAGGTAAGATGCATTCCTGAGGGCGAGGTGTTATGTCAACAGGAGTAAATAAAGCAGCCCCTGGCATTGCGTAGTTTATAGGTTGATGACAGCAGTGATTAAGCTTCCATCTATTTTACTAAACTTAGGTAGTGAGTGGAGAGGAACACAAATATTTTCAATCTAACATAATTAGGCGTATTGCCATTTAAAACTTTGCCATAGAAACTTTCAAACAGGAACAAAAGAAGAGAGGATAATACAATGGAGCCCCATGTACCCAACCCCCAGCCCCCAAACAACTGTCAACATAAGCCAGTCCTGTCTCATTTATTGCCCCCAAATTGGCTGGATTATTGTAAAGCAAAACGCATCTCATTTCATCTGTCACTACTTCAGCATGGATCTCCAAGAGCTAATGACTCTTGAAAAAAATAACCACAATGCCACCATTATCACACCTCCAAATTTAACAATTCATTCACATAAAATTTCTAGCCAGGGTTCAGAATACCCTGGTTGTCTCATAAATGCCTTTTACATTTGGTTTCTTTGGATCGGGGAATATACAATATTGAGAAGAGTTCTCCACACTCACCATGGAGTTTATGATTTAAATGGAGAACCTGCTGTTAGTCACCAAAATAATTGCTGCAGCTACTGCACCAGGGACTTTGGGCAGCTGGCAAAACATCCTACTTTGAAGCAAATCCCGAAGAGGAAGTCCATAGAGGCTTCTGAAACATAAGGCCTATGAAATTGGGCCAAAGGAAACAACCCTAAAAGAACAATGAAATGATTTCTTGTCTGGCTTAAAGGCAAGACTTGGAGCCCTGTGCATTGACTTGAATGAAACCTAGGAAGACACAGTTGTGGAGTGCATGTCCATGGCCGCAGTCCTAGTGCCCAGCAGAGTGGCTGATGCTCGGTTCACGTGATTTCCTCAGTTCCCCTATTTTCAAGGAGGAAAATAGGAAAGATGCATCCTGCTCAGTTAGCTTTCAGTTCATGAAACCCAGATTAACGTGGTTTGACACAGTTTGGTTCGGCTTTCCCCGAGTAAATCATTGGTAGTGGCCATTACTAAAAGGAATTTTTTCAAAACTATAATTAAAGCCACACTTAACGATCAAGAGTCAATTGGCAAGCAGTGGGAACAGCCAACTCCGACCCTAAGCAGGTTGGCTTTTTCTGGCATGCTTCTCCCCAGCAGACCACAAGAGCAGTTCCAAACCAAATAGAGATTGCCGTCTGTAGCCATCTGTAGTTGTAACAAAACACTTCCTCTGTGACCCACACACAGTTGTAGGTACTCTGGCAGGGGGACAGAGTATGATGTATGGGCAGTTCGCCTAGCAAAATATTTCAGCCTTCCCAGGCCGCCCAGGACATAAGCCCTTGCAGTGTTCTATAGGTTTCTTTTCCCCTGGGAAGTAGACAAGGAAGAACAAAAGAGCTGAGCTTTCATAGGACCTTTTAATACTATTCAAAGTGTTTTTCCTCACGCTATCTTATTTTCACATTATGACAGTCCTGTGAGGCAGAGGAGGAAGGTGCTGATCTTCAGTTCACAAGATGAACAAATGGAGGCATGGGGTTAAGGGACTTACCAAGGCTGACACAGGGAGTTATTGGCAGAACTGGAATGAGAACACAAAACTAGTTTTGGTATAAACTGCCATCCTCATGCGTGTGTGTGTGTGTGTGTTTGTATTCACTCTGAGGAAGCGACTGTACAGATAGACTCAGCTTATGCTTTTAACTATCCCTCCCCAATATCTTTAATGAGAGAAATGTGTTCAGGTAAAAAAAATAAAACAAGGGGCTTGGGTCCACAGGCAAGGAGTTCTCAGGGACACTGTGGTGTGAAGGAGAGTCACAATCAAGCAACCCAGGGATCTGGGCTCTGCTCCTGTAGGTTGTGACTCTTTGTGACCTTGGGCAAGTCAGTTGGCCTCGCAGTGGTTCTCAGCATCCTCATAAGTCAAATGAGGAAATTGTCCCCATTTATGTCACAAGGGTGAAGTTTGAACGGGAGAAAGTTCAAAGTGCAGAGTGAACACAAACCAGTAATGGATTTCCATTGTTCAGGTTTCCAGGTGACTGTGGTTAGACCCTGGTGCAGAGGCCAGTCACCACCCCCAGATACTTCTCAGACAGATCTTGCCCCGGGGGACCAGTTAGTGGACCGGGGCTCTTCAAAGGTGAAACCTCTACCCCCTCGGCATTCGCTGTGGGGTGAGGCCATCACTGGTTGAGAGCCTGGCACTCTGTGCTGTGGCCTGAGCCACTTGGAGATTTGCTGAAGGTGTTCCTGTACAAGGTGTCAGGGTCGGGCGCACTAGTCAGGACCTAGTCATTAAGAAGAGAGAAAAAGGATTCTTGTGGCTCTTGATTATTTTACTAGCCGATGCCATGACAGTCGCCACTCAGAGGTGTGTGGGGGTGAATGAGAGAGAAAGCATGTTCCCAGAAGCCAATGCAGTAAGACCTTAAGACCATCTAACATAGCTGTATTCTAATTTATCCATCAGTCATCATGACAATTCTAACCTTTGTTTTGTTTTTTACATTAATCCATCCATTCATTAACCCAACTTCTCTTTTCATTTTCAGTTTGGGTTTCCTGTAGACGCCCTTTTCCTGCGCAACAGAGCTGGGCCTCCCTTTCTCTAATTCCCCCTTAACACGTCTGTGGGGCACACAACCCGTGCCCTCCCCTTTCTTCCTGCCAAGGTTTATAGAAGCCCAAGAGTCTGAGGACTGAGTCTGGCCTCTGGGCAAGAAGCCAGCAGTCACGTGGTTTAAAGCTGCATCCTGCATCCCAGTGCCCCTCCCAGCGCCCCCCGCCGGCCACTCCCCGCCCCATCTTTGACTGTAACACGTGCAGGGGCTCTGCCTGCTCCACGGCACCACCAGCTTCCCTGTTCCAATTCCGAATGCTGTTTGTTCCCCCGAGGTATTTGCATCCAGCCTGGCTGGGTGAGCACCAGTCAGCAGGGCTTTCCCTCTTAGTCCGCAGTCACTTGGCTTCCCCAGCCACCACTAAGCCCCTGACAGGAACCACAGCCTCTCCTCAGAGGGTTCCAGAAGGAGATCCTTCGGTCAGCCCAGCCCTTTCCAGTTTTGATTCACTCAAAAGTGACTGCACTCAAACTCTGTTAAGAACCTGGAATGAGTTTATTTGCACCCAGCCCTTCCCAGACAACACAACTGCTGAAGAAAATAGCGTAAATGTCCCTCTCTGTAATTCTAAGTACCCTACAGATGCAGGAGGGAGAATAAACCTGAATATTAGTACCAGCGTAGTGTCTTACGGAATTGTTATGAGGTGTCTTGCATCTCCTCTGTAATTTCCCTGAGGATGCCACACCATCCCAACAAGGCAGGGTCAGTAGCAGGTGTAAGCATCCTGTGTCGTAAACTGCCAGACTGAGTGGTTCAAGAATCAGTGTTTTTACTTTGGCTTTGAGGAATCTTCCAGTCTATTTATTTGGTGAATTTGATGATGATGAGTTTCAATCTGTATTTTGCATGTGTCTCCTAATAAGAAGAGGAGGTGAGACTGTCAGTCGGAGAAGAGAAAAGAGATGTTGTACCTTGGAAGGTCCCTAACTTTGCCTCTAAGGATTTGATATTTGAAAACTTCTAGCCCGGATTTGTATAATGGGGCCTCTCTGATAGTGGCTTTGGGAACCCCTTTGAAGTTGAGAGCCCTCTCTTGTCAGGGCCACGAGGCACACTGGACTTTGGTGTTAGACCAGTGAGAAAGGGAGAGCTGGCGGTGACTGGCAATGATCCGTGGCTAACACGCCGTTTCTCTACCCTTCCTTTGCAGTAATCCATGGCTGTGTACTGAATAGTATTCCCCGCTACAGCTGGACTGGACTCCACTTAGCCTTTTAAGCCAAGGTTCCTATTGTAACTGACAGTTTTCCTTTGGGGTGCCAGGCAGCCGGGTCCCCGGCCCCTGCCATGTTCGTCCACTTCAAGCCCCACCTCTTCTTTCTATTTCTGCCTCACAGTCCCACTGGCATTGACCATGACCTTCTTTTTTATTTTTTGGTCACTTGCTTTGAAAACACACAATCGAACAAGGCTATGCCAAATTTTCAGACCTTTTTGAAGTATTGAGAATGGGGAGGGGGTGTTCTCTTTTCAATAATAGATAATAACAGGAAGCAAAAAGTAGAAACAACGGAAAGCAAACGAATGCACACACTTTATCTTTTCTTGTTGGCAAAGCAAGAGGGCAGTTTTGAGATGTATTGTTTGGTGAGTCACTGATTGGTGAGTGGCCAGAAGCAAGTATGAATGAAGGTGATGCTGCCAAAGCAGAAGCTAGTTTCTTGAGAAAATCCAAGTCACACAGTGGAGCATTTTAGGAGACCCTATGCTTGGAGATTTAAAAGCCAAAAAAAAAAAGCTTGGATCCTCAGCTTGGCTCAGGGAGATGCTAAGTTAAGGCTGTCAAGTCTCCATGGGAAAGGCTTCTTATTTGCAGCCTTATTTGACCAGTTTCACAGCTGCTTCCCAAGAATCCCAAACTTAAACAACTAACGGTCTCCATTCCGCCCCCCCCCCAGTAATTATTTGCATCACAAATAGGAGGTCCCCTCATTTACATTTATTTACAGATTAACTACTTGAGGTTTGAGTGGTTCTGAAAACTTCAGAAGGTATTAGAGCCACCCAGCCTTTGAGAGACCTTCAGAGACTGGGCAGGAATTTTGTATGAAAGGAGATATTTGGGTCCAGAAGACAGGTAGGATGCACTTTTTGTAAGAGGAAATTGAGGTGCAGAGAAATGAAGGGACTTTGCCAGAGGTCCCAGGGCTGTTTCATGGCAAAAGTCAGGCTAAATTCAGTGTCTTCTGAGACCCGATACTTTTCACAAATGGATTCAATCTGTTCATGTTCATTCCTAGAGACAAGTCTTTTGATGTTCAGGAGAAAATGAATAGTTAGCATTAGAGCGCCTTTGAGGTTTTTATCCCATAGAAAAATATTCGAGGATGGGGTGGGCAGGGATGGGCAAAGCAGAGGACTCTAGTCCCACTGCTGAACTGAGTGCTTCTGCTGACAATAAGAGTCATGGACACCTGTTAGCTGCTCA
This sequence comes from Bos javanicus, assembly GCF_032452875.1. NCBI lineage: Eukaryota > Metazoa > Chordata > Mammalia > Artiodactyla > Bovidae > Bos > Bos javanicus. Next base: position 3,791,167 of record NC_083897.1, on the reverse strand, counting down.
GCTTTCCTGGGAGTCTGGAATGAGGCTTGTGAGTGCGGAAGTTTAACAGGTGACAGAGATGACCCTTGTCATCAAGGAAGTTTGGTAAACAAAAATCTAACTTGTGCGTGAACATGAGACCTTTATAAAGTCAACCAAGGCTATGTAAAATAATTAAAATGCTTATTTTATCGGGTATCTTGTCTCACTGTAAACAGAAAGATTTTTTTCCTTCTTCAGTGAAAAGATTTTTTACTGGGTAAAATTGTTACTATTAAAAAAATTACCCTAATACTCTGTTTACTTCTGGCGAAACAAAACCAGTCATTAGAAATGGTCTCTGTCCCGCCCCACCCTTACCCTAGACTGAAATGGTTTTCCTGAAAAATCCCCACATGTACACACACACACACGCCTCATTTCTCTTAAGCCAAGAAGTTTGCTTTTCCTAGATGCAGGATAGATCACTTTTGGTTTAGTTTATGTTTTTTTTTGTTTGTTTGTTTTAATCATTTGGCATTCACATGTGGCTGTCAATATGCGCTTTTTTTTTTTATTATTAAAACAAGAAGCTTGAAACTGGTGTGTGGTGTTCTTAAAACCTTCTCAGCAGATTTTCCAGTGGTGATGGCCCATCATGACCCCATTTCTCACCTGTCTTCTCCATGTATAATCTGTGCTACTTCACACTGCCCACCTCCCTGACCCTGTCTTACTTTGAATGTCTTTTTTCTTTGGCTAATTTCATGTTTTCTTTCTCTTTCCCTCTCCAGCTTTTTTTAATCTTGTCTTCAGCAGCTGCACTAAGTCTAAAGGAGAAGACTACCATTATAGAAGAGTTAGGGTTTCCATATTGTCTCAAACCAGAAACCAACCAATTCCCTCTCCCTCCAAATTGTGTGCTCACGCGCGTACACACACACACTCTCTCTCTCAACAAGTGTTCATGTGTCCAGGCAAGAAGCTCTCTTCCAACTTACATGGTATTTTAACTGGAAGTGTCTTGTCCTAACCTAACAAGGCAGGAAAAGATCCGTCCGAGCTGCAGAATGGACCCAATGTAACCTCAGAGAGACAACTGCAGGATGACTCACCCAAGTGTAAGTGACTGAGGCAGGAGACCTCAGCTGTGGGTGTGGAAGTACTGTTCACAAGTTTTTCATTTGAGTTTTCTGTTTTTCCTTTTAAACACCATTTCTCTGATTCAATGGGTTGATTGTCTACAGCCACTATTAAACATTTCTGAATATGGATGAGGAAGTCAAGCAACATTCATATCTTCTTCAGCATTCACAGACCTTCTGCAGATCCCCTCAGCAAGTGGGGCAAGTCGATCTACTAACATTCAGGTGGAGAAAGGAAAGGAGAGATGGGGGAGTTTAAGCTTAGTGAGAACAAAATTACTCCATTCAGCATTCCAAGGCCAGTTGGGGTTTTGAGAGAGGTTTCTGCTCAATGTGGGACCTGGAGGGAGAGCTTTGATGTTGATAAATCTGCCCCGAATTCATTGGTTTAACTTGGATCGAAATACCATGTGAGTGTGCTCATCCCCATATAGCCCTATGACCATTGCCATTCCACTGTCCCGTGTCTCTTGAGAGAGCCTCTTTGCATGTTTTCCAAAATCTGTGTTCATTCTTCCTTTCTTCTCCTTTGTTCTTTTTGCTCAGAGATGTGACCAGTCACTGCCCCTCTGGGGCTTTCATTCACCAGGAAAAACATCCCAAAACCAGCACTGTTTAGCTTGATACCTTTATAATGTCCATGTCAATTTTCAATAAAATTCAAAGAAATGCTCAGTGGCTGTGTGATTATTAGGTGATGCCTTAGGAGGAGTTTGCCTTAGGAGGAGTGGGTGGCTTCCTTTCAAGGGGGTGATTTGAGGGGCTCAGGGAGGCACCATCAGCCCGTTTGCAACCTTCCTGGGTGGGCTACTGTGACCACACCCCCCATCTGGGCGGGGGGGGGGTTGGGGGGGTGGGGGGAGTCCTTTACTTTTTCTTCATTAGCATGGATTTCACTGATTCGTTGAGCTCATCTAGGATAATAGATGGAGAAAGTGGAGTGCCAGATCCTATAGAATAAGAATAAGAGTCGGTTGAGTTTTAATTCCAGAAGGAAAAGGACTGTGCTGCATGGCTTCTCTTATTATTACTGTGATGTGAACATCCTGAAAATTCATGGGCATGACTCCAAAAGCCTTCTATAAATAGGGTCTACTAGAGAGGGAAGCTTCCTTGTCCCTCCCAGTATTCAAGTGGGCAAGAGGGACAGTGGTCAGTTTTCATAATTCTGGCTGCAATCGACGTGGAATTTCCTTTCCTCGCCTTCATTTCCCAAATAGCCAGATGTTGGAGACCGGAAGGTGGTTGGTACCCTCTCCGCACCAAGCCCTTGGAGACCTCTGAATGGAAGGGGTACCAGGGAAAATGACGCTGGCCTGCACTGTGCAACTCGCACACTAGAGAGCAGCTGAGCGGGACAACACTCGCCCATGATGTCACAGCCCCCGGCATCCTGGAGGTGTGGAAAAATACCGGTTCTGGAGCCAGACAGACTTGCTAGCTGTGTGTGTTTGGGGGCAAGTTGTGGTCAAAACCTCCCTGTAAAGAATATCAACAACTCCCTTGCAGCAATGATTGCAACGGTTTTGTGAGCTACTGTAAACTAAGGAGGTGGGTGTTCACTAAAGGAAATTCCTATTAAGGATGGAGTTTCCCCTTTACTAGAAGTATCTTAGGTTCTTCCAATCCATGGTTTCTCACCCTCAGCACTATTGTCTTTTGAGACCAGATAATTCTTTATTGTGGAGGCCGACGTGTGCATTGTAGCATCCCTACCCACTAGATGTCAGTAGCACACTATACTACCCCATCCCCAGTTCTGACAAAACTCTCCAGATAATGCCAAACGTCCCCTGGAGGGCAAAATTGCCCCAAATTAAGAACCATTGCTCTGGGCCACGGGTCAGCAAACTTTTCCTGTAAAGGGCCAGCAGGCAAATATTTTAGGCTTCACAGGCCACATGGTGTCAGAAACTATTTTACTGCTCAGTACAGACCAAAACCAGCCATTGATAATACATAGAAGGATGAATGTGACTGTGCACTAATAAAACTGCATTTATGGACACTGAAATTTGAAATTCATGTGTGGGTTTCATTTTCACATGTCCTGACTTATTATTATTTATATTTCTTCCAACCATTTAAAATTTAAAGACCATTCTTAGCATGCTGCTGCTGCGTCGCTTCAGTCATGTCCGACTCTGTGTGACCCCATAGACGGCAGCCCACCAGGCTCCCCGGTCCCTGGGATTCTCCAGGCAAGAACACTGGAGTGGGTTGCCATTTCCTTCTGCAATACATGAAGTGAAAAGTGAAAGTGAAGTCGCTCAGTCATGTCCGACTCTTCGAGACCCCGTGGACTGCAGCCTACCAGGCTCCTCCGTCCATGGGAGGGTCATATAAACACAGGGAGTGTGACTGGATTTGGCCTGTGGGCCACCGTTTGTCGACCCCACTTCTAATGCATTTTGGTGCTTGTTTAACACATCACAGGTGGCGCTAGTGGTAAAGAATCTGCCTGCCAAAGCAGGAGACACAGGTTCGATCTCTGGACTGGGAAGATCCCCTGGAGTAGGAGATGGCAAGCCATTCTAGTATTCTTGCCTTGAAAATTCCATGGATGGAGAAGACTGGTGGGCTACAGTCCATGGAGTCACAGAGTCAGACACAACTGAGCATGCATAGATGAATGCATCACAAAGCCTAAAGGTCTTAGAAGTGACTGGCTGGTCAAAAGAAATCAGAAATGAAGACAAATGGCTGATATTTTAATGCAAGTTGGTGGGGAAATGGGCTTGGTTAACTAAAATTTGTATATCATTTTGCTAGAGCATAGATGGGGGCAAGGGTCTGCTGGGGTGCTGAGAGCCAGTTCCTAGGGACTTACTGAGCAGTGAGAAGGCCAAATGCTTCTAGGGACAGAACCAGGCTTCTAATACCTTCAAAATGGCTAAGCAACCTGGGCTCCAGTTGTAAGCAACTGAAGTTAAGCAGTGTCCTTTTGTGTTTGAAAAGCCCCCACTCAGCTGAGTCCCCTTGATGTTCATCTGAAACTATCACAACATTGTTAATCGGCTATACTCCAATACAAAATTAAAAGTTAAAAAAATCCTGCCACTGAGCTTCAGGCCTATCTTCTCCTTGAAGACTTTCTTGACCCCATCCACCTGTTTTGATCTCTTCTTCCTTTTCAAAAACCTCCTGGCTGAAATTGTTTAATCTTCTCTGCTTCTCATTTGAGAGACTTCATTCTTCAAGAGATGTTAAGCTTCCTTAGAGTAGAAACATCATTTACAGCTCCCCAGCGGGCCCAGGAAAGTGCCGGACACACAATAAAGAGCGATTAAGAGGTAACTAGATGACGATTCTTCACCAATTTAGGGAGCTATTGCACTTTTGAAACAATTTACTTTTGAGATTAAATAATAATAGTGCAAAGTACACTCACATGCTCTTGACCCAGATGTACCAACTGATAATATTTTGCCCCATTTGCTTTGTCATTTACATTGAGGTGCCCCCTTCCCCCTCCCCTGGAACCAAATAGATAGAGAAAGATACATAACATTTTTTCTGAACCATTTGAAGATAATTTACAGGTATTCTGGCCTTTACTCCTAAATATTTCAATGGGTATTTCCTAGCAATAAGGATACTCTCTTACATAGCCACAGTTACCAACTTCAGTAAATTTAACCTTGTTATACTACTTTAACCTATTGAATAGTATGTGTGTGTGCTCAGTCACTTCAGTTGTGTCCAACTCTGTGACCTTGTGGACTGTAACTTGCCAGGCTTCTTTGTCCATGAGATTCTCCAGGCAAGAATGCTGAAGTGGGTTGCCATGCCCTCCTTCAGGGGATCTTCCCTACCCAGGGATGGAACCGAGGATCCTGTGACTCCTGCATTGCAGATGGATTCTTTACCCACTGAGCCACCTGGGAAGCCCATTGAATAGTATACTTTATACCAATTTTTCCTGCCATATAAGACTGGCTCTAGAATCATGCACTGTGTCCTGTTACTTTAGTGTCCTTTCATCTGAAACAGCCTTTTTTTGTCTTTCATGATACTGATATTTTTGAAGTGCCATTTTTAAAAAAAGATTGTTGTCATTTTGGGTCAAGGTGTTGCCCAATTTCTCCACTATATAATTATTGTTTTTCCTCTTCTTTGCTACTAATAAACAATCTGTGAGGAGAAAACTGTAAGTCCATGCAAAATCTTCCTCATCAAAAAATTCCCCCTAGATTTAGCATCTACTGGTAATTCTTACCTGAACCAATGATGATTTTCTGACTCCAGCATTCCCTTCATATTTACCAGTCAGCACATGGTATGCTATCGTAAGCAAAGGCCCTCCCCTTTCCCTCCTTATTTATCTACTTGGTCTCACTGTAGACTTATGGCTTCCTATTTTTTCAATGGCTCATTACTGTCCTTAATAATTTGGGTGCTCAAATTACCAGGCTTTGGCCAGCTCCTAGCTATTGCTTTTAGTCCATTAGTGGCCATTCCTCAAGAGGATATTGCAGTGCGGAATACTCTGGTCAAGAAATTTTGGTGATCTGATTTCTGGGATAATTTATGAGGCTGGTGCTGAGCCAGGTTCCAGGTTTCCCTCTTTTCTTCACTCACTGGCTCCCCCACAGGAAAGGGAAGGGAAGGAAGCTCAGAGCTGACAGACTATGTGTGTATGAGTGTGTGTGTGTGTGTTTATATTTCATGTAAAAATATGGCGGGAGCCTGTGTTAGAGCAGAGAAAGATGATGGAGGGGAGGAGGACAGGTGATTACATGAGGTTTCTGGATGTTTTAGGATGGCAGTGGTTGCCATTATCAGACTTCCCTCCTGCATTTCTCTTCAACCATTATTCAGATAATTTACTTCTGCTTAGGGGTTTCAATTCCTGCTCAGTGAGAAAACATCTGGGATGTGTGAGAAGGGAATGGACTGAGCTAGGCTGGCTGAAGGATTTTTTGATCAGAAGGATTACCAAAGAAAGAAGGTCCTGGAGAATCATGGGAATTTTTGTTTTGCTTGCTAGAGATGAAACTGCTTATTCCATAGCAAGATTTATAAATGCACTCCAGCTATGGCTGTTCCAGAGCAAATGGCCTCTAATATCAATTTTATCTCCTTTCACTCTGTAATCCAAATGCAAAAGCCAGGTTGGAATTATTTGTTCCTATATGATGGAAGAATTTTCATCCAATCTGAGAGGAAGGCATTTTTCTTTTCTCAACTCCTTTTCTAGGAAAGATGTGTATTGATTGCAATGCTGATTCTAATGAAAGTTGGCAGCTTAGGCGGAAATTAATCTAGCTTAAAACCAGCTTAAAATGTAGGCCCTAAGAAAATGAGTTTCACAAGTTTGAGACAACAGGAAGAGCCTTCATTCATTCAGTCATTCATTTAATTCAACAAATATCTATGGAGTTCCTACAAGAGCCAAATGTAGTTGCTAAAAGCAAGACAGATGAGTTCCTTGCTCTCATGGCACTGTCACAGGGGGTAAGGAGGAGTCAAAAATTTTTTTGAAGTTCAAAAGGTGGTACATACTGTGAAGAATTTAAAAAAAAAACAACAGGGCAATATAATGGCAAATGAGTGGGGAGCACTGGATGAGAAGTCAGGTGACCTAGATTCTGATCTCAGCTTTGCCAGAACCCGCCTCTACAGACTTCAGTTATCACTCTACCTCCCTGGCCTTATTTTTCTCACTCATACAATAATTATTTGAATTTATGATCTCAAAGCTTCCTTTCTAGTATCACTTTCTTTGATTTCATGGTTCAAAGACTGTCATTACTTCAATAAACATGAGTACCTACCACAGAGTCAAAGACAGCACTCCCTGTGGAATGGGAGAGACAGGCATGAAAATAAATCATTATTAAAGTGAAAAATGCTGTGATCTTCTGCTCTTGTCAGTCCAAAACAGCCCTACATATAAATATGTCACATAATGATAAATATATCCTAAAACAGTTAAATTTCTCAAGAGGTCAGGAAGCAGCAGTTAGAACTGGACATGGAACAACAGACTGGTTCCAAATACGAAAAGGAGTACGTCAAGGCTGTATATTGTCACCCTGCTTATTTAACTTCTATGCAGAGTACATCATGAGAAACGCTGGACTGGAAGAAACACAAGCTGGAATCAAGATTGCCGGGAGAAATATCAATCACCTCAGATATGCAGATGACACCACCCTTATGGCAGAAAGTGAAGAGGAACTAAAAAGCCTCTTGATGAAAGTGAATGAGGAGAGTGAAAAAGTTGGCTTAAAGCTCAACATTCAGAAAACAAAGATCATGGCATCTGGTCCCATCACTTCATGGGAAATAGATGGGGAAACAGTGGAAACAGTGTCAGACTTTATTTTTTGGGGCTCCAAAATCACTGCAGATGGTGACTGCGGCCATGAAATTAAAAGACGCTTACTCCTTGGAAGGAAAGTTATGACCAACCTAGATAGCATATTCAAAAGCAGAGACATTACTTTGCCAACAAAGGTTCGTCTAGTCAAGGCTATGGTTTTTCCATTGGTCATGTATGGATGTGAGAGTTGGACTGTGAAGAAGACTGAGGGCCAAAGAATTGATGCTTTTGAACTGTGGTGTTGGAGAAGACTCTTGAGAGTTCCTTGGACTGCAAGGAGATCCAACCAGTCCATTCTGAAGATCAGCCCTGGGATTTCTTTGGAAGGAATGATGCTAAAGCTGAAACTCCAGTACTTTGGCCACCTCATGGGAAGAGTTGACTCATTGGAAAAGACTCTGATGCTGGGAGGGATTGGGGGCAAGAGGAGAAGGGGAGGACAGAGGATGAGATGGTTGGATGGCATCACCGACTGGATGGATGTGAGTCTCAGTGAACTCCAGGAGTTGGTGATAGACAGGGAGGCCTGGTGTGCTGTGATTCATGGGGTCCCAAAGAGTCGGACACGACTGAGCGACTGATCTGATGTGATCTGATCTGAAAACAGTTAAAAGGGGACAACGGATAAAAGTCACTTCATCCAACAGTCCTCCTGCTATGGAACAGTGAGTTCTAGGCAGGACTATTTCTCCCCACCAACCCAATAATTAGTTCCAGGACAACAGAGAAAATCCAGTTTCTTTTTCCTTTGTATTGACTATACTGAGCACACAGTAAGTGCTGTGTAAATTCCTACCGACCGGGGGCTTTCCTGGTGGTCCAGTGGTTAAGAATCTGCATTCCAATGCAGCGAAGCCCGGTTTGATTCCTAGCCCTCGAACTAAGATACCACAACTAGACATAGCCTGGATGCCCCAAGGAAGACCCAGTGCAGCCAAATTAATAAATACATAAAATTGTTTACATGAAAGATACCAATCCCAACCTTATATAAAATAGATATATAAATTCCCGCTGACACTCATTAACTACTTCCATAGCACAGACGGGCGGACAGTGATTGAGGGGCTGGAGCAGACCGCGGGTCTAGTGAAAACGTTTGCCTACAGAGTGAGCCATTTGGTGCTGTGCAGCTTTTAGTTTGGGGGCCCCTTTTGTATTTTGTAATATTCTGCACGTTTTAAATTGATACAGTTAATACAGGATTATTTGAAACCGTGATCAGAACTGTGTGAACACGATGCTTGTCTTTGTCAGCAACTGGGATGGAGTATGGATAAGTGGGTTTGGATGATTTTTTCTTAAGTATTTTGTTTTTACTATTACTTCACAATAAAACAAAGCTAATGGTGTACGACGCACAGATAGCTTTTCAAGCTATCCTCTGAAGAAAGAGCGCCTCGGAGAGCTTACATTAAGAAGAAAAAAAGTGTGTTATCCATTTCAAACCCAAGTCCCTCCCACTGTCAGAAACCCAGGGGAAAGCGTAAGGCGACCTATTGCTGCCAACAGTCACCTGAGAGAGCCTTCTAAGGAGTTAACGGAACCATGTTCCCAAACCTCAGAAAAATCTTTCAAAAAATCCCCTTCCCGGAGCCCCGCCCCACGCTTGCGACCACAGTACGTCAAAGACCCCTAGTCGTCATAAGAAGGGAAAAAAACGTAGGTCGCGCGAGACTCAGCGACGGGATTTTGAAGTTAGGGAACAGCCGCAGCGCACGCGTACTGGCCTCACAACCTCAGGGCGGCACGCGGGTAGGTAGACTAGAACTCAGAGAAGGGGGAGCAGAGCGTGCAGGTGTCTTTTTTTTTCTTTCCCAGCGCAGTGCGTGAATCTGAGGGTCGCCGGAGGTGCGGAGCGCTGGGCCTGGCTTGGTCTCCCCGGCGCGCGAGTGACTGTGCCGGGTGCCCTCGTGCTCCTCCACGAGTTGCAGGAGTGCAGCGGGCGTGTACCCGCGTTGCCGGGACAGGAGCTTGTGGTCGCCTTTCCCTTTTTAACGGTCGCCCCTCACGTACACACTCCAGTCCCCTGAGAGTTGGTCTTCGTGCCCCCGGCGCGCCCCTGCTCACCCGGTCCCTCCCACCAACCTCCAGTTCCCGCTTGCTCCTGATCAGGAGTCGGCTTCATCCCTGGGGTCCCTGCTTGGGGGCGGAGAAGATGGCTGGCGGACGTCTGCTGTTGGGGGGCGACTTCCTGTCGCCGCCGCCGCTACCCCCCCTCCCGCCGCCGCCGCCGCCGCCCCTCCCGCCGCCCCCGCCCGAGCCAGTGCTGGAGCAGTGGCGCTATAGCCACGAAAGTGACTGGCAGTGGGCTCTGCGGCGCAGCTTCATCTGTCGGCACCTGCACAGTTATCCCGGGGCTGCCCTAGACCAGCTCCTCGCGCTCTCCGCTGCCTGGACCAACCACGTTTTCTTGGGCTGCAGGTGAGTAAGGTGTGAGGGTCGGGCTGGGGACCCGGGTGGGGTGGGGATCGGTGAAGAGGGTCGGGATAGGGAAGGAGGGGGCGAGTATGGATGAGTGCTTAGAGACTGGAGATTTGGAGGTGCTCGAGGACTCCACTGTTGGCCCAGGGCGGGCGGGCGGGGACGGGGGCGGTTGGCTGAGCGAGGTGGCTGCAGATGACATAACAGCTAGAAAGGTGCGGGGATCGCGGGAGAGGCTGTCCAGGACCAGGGATGGAGATGAAATAGCGCCTGGGAGAGGATTGCCGAGAGGTGGTCATTGTGATGGTGTTTTAGAGGGCGTGGGAAATGACGAATAGCAGAACCTCGGACCTGCGTAGGACCTTCCAGGGATGCGGTATCCGCAGAGAATATTCGACAGTCGGGGTTCCGGGGTCTATGGGGGGAGAAGAGAGGGGCTCTGCGGTTCTAATCCTAGTCTCCTGAGCGTTCTCTCTTTCCATTCCCGTTAGATTAAATAGCAGCCCCCTAGCTGGGTTTTACTGTCTTCTCCTGGGGAGGCGGTTTGTATGAGGTCTCAGCCGCAGGGTCCGCCTTGCTTGTAGATTTGCGCATAATGTGTCTGGACGCAAACAAAGAAATGGATATATCTACTGTAAAAGCGGATTGCCCTCATTTCACCTTAAATGTGATCAGTAGGATTAACATTTGGCCTCTGAGTAAGGTTTTAGGTGTGTGTTTGTCGCCACCCCCCCACCCCGCCCCCGCCCCGCTCCCCTTTCTTAGAACCTAGTGCCTGTTCTGAACAGGCCTCTTTGAAAGCTCTTTGCATTCAATGGAGACTGCAGTATGGTTCCAACGCATTTTTTTTTAAACAGACTACTTGGCCACTGTCCTTCAGAACCTTCAAATCGGCCCTATACTAGACTAATCATTCCTTTGATAGACTGATAGGGTTTTTTTTTTTTTTTTTTTTTTGACACTTGCTTCAGGGCAAATTTTTTAGGAAGGTTGAGAAATTATGAAAAATGATCAGATCAAATTCAACCAGTTCAGTTCCAGGAATGATTGTAACACACAGATAAATAAGATTGTCTGTGGTTAATGCTTAATTATTGAACATAGATAGCATCCAGTGTGATACTTGTTTTGCTTCCATAACACAAAAATATTTTTTCTGTCTTCTCTAGATTAGTGTACTTTTCTGCCTCCAGAGATAATGACTGTTTCACTGGAGGAACTGGTTGTGACTGGGGAAGCCTCAGTAATTAATCAAGTCAGATAAATCTAACTGACCTGCACTTAACAATATTGTTCTGGCAATTGGAATGGTACCTTTATCCTATAATCATAGATGTCCTTAATATCACAGAAGCCATGGGAAATCTGAATCCTTTAAGAAAAAAACTTAAAGAATTGCTATAATGTTAACCAATAGTTTAACTGAAGAGTAATGTTTACATTCTATCTGTTAACTTAGATATAGGAGAAAGGGAAGGGGCAATAAAGAATCATGGAAACTAGGAACCAAGTGTAATCTTCCACTTGAGGCAGGCTTTATGTCAGCTGTCATCTTCAGGTGAGTAAAATCTGTATTCCAGTACTTGTTAACGTCGATGTTGGCAGAGCTCTATTTTCTGGTCTATTTTTCTGTGACAGAAGACTCATCTTTTCTCCCAGGGGGACTGCAGAATGCATGGTGACACAGCCCACTCTAAACTGAAATCGTTAATTTGTCTTTGAAGGCCCATCCCCTGACTTTTAGAACAGATTATAAACAGTAGCCAGAAGAGAACTCTTTGCATTTTGTTTCCCACTCGCAGGACTTTGTGTGTTCTAATTTAGCTGGGACTGAAAGAACTCCTAGGTCAGGGATAGCTTTGAAAAATCCTTGATCATAAGACCAAGCCAGGAGGAGCTCACATGAGCAGGGGAGCAAATCATGTTTCAATCCCTTTTGGTGATAGTGGCGATTCTCAGAGAACAAGTTTTAATATCTTCTTGACCATCTGTAACATGTTTCTCAGACTTAAGCAGCATCAGAATCTTAGGCTTCTTAAAACACAGATTGCTGGGCTCTACTGCCAGGGTTTCTGATTCAGTGGGTATGAGGTGGGACCCCAGAATTTGTGTTTCTAACAAGTTCCCAGGTAATGGATGATGCTCATCCAGGGACTACACTATGAGAACCGTTGTCTTACAGGATAAATAAAACAATGTTTTCTAATCTGCTTTTTGATCATTTTTTTCCCTCAGTCTACAAAATCTCATAGACAGAGGAGCCTGGTAGGCTGCAGTCCATGGGGTCTCTAAGGGTCAGACACGACAGAGCGACTTCACTTTCACTTTTCACTTTCATGCATTGGAGAAGGAAATGGCAACCCACTCCAGTATTCTTGCCTGGAGAATCCCAGGGATGGGGGAGCCTGGTGGGCTGCCATCTATGGGGTCGCACAGAGTCCGACACGACTGAAGCGACTTAGCAGCAGCAGCAGCAGGCAATCAGGAAGCCCAAACAGCTGAAATTATTTCTCTTCAACTTTTCTTCTCTGTTTCATAAAAATAAACAACGTGTCAAGGTTTTTTTTTTTTTTTTTTTTTTTTTCTGTAGGCCATTTCTAACATATATCTTGTGGCTAATGAAAATTTAGTGCAGTCTTATCAACTTCATGTACAGCACAGACATAATTGTTCATATGAATTCCAAGGGACCTGTGCAATTTTTACTTAAAATTTTTGATAGTGCGTGTATATTTAATAAAGCAGAATGTTTGGTTAACTGGGGCATTCAGCTTTCCAATCATTCTTCATCAGTAGTATTGGAAACAGAATCCAAAAAAAAAGAAACGGAATCCTGATCTATTGACTTTTGGTGAGATATTAATCAATAGAGAAAATATATCCTAAAATGAATCCAGTTTGCCACCTTGATTATTTGTCTCTTCCTGTTGATGTGAGACTGACGTTTGGAAGGAAGATGCTGACTGGGCTCATGTTGTGAAACTAACTTTGCACATAGTAGGTAGAGTGCATCAATCACCAGCTGATGAAATATGAGTGGGAGCTTTTAAAAGCTGTATCAGTAATCTTAGTTGTATGTTATTCACTATGTAGGAGTCTTTTGAATAGGTTTGCATAAATAATTTTATATTTGGAAATCCTAACCTTTGCTTAGTTTTCAAACCTCACCTTTTAAATTTGGACCTAGTAGAGCAGTTTGATAATTTTTTTAATTTGAAAGAAAGCATCTATTCCTGAATATTTAATAAATTTCAGGTGCCATTGTATATCATAAGTATACACCTATAAGCACGTGTCTTTTTTCAAGAATGTAAGATTCATGAAGTCAGATGTCTTTGTCCATTAGAAATCATCTTTTTGTATGGTAGGTATGGTGGCACAGTTGTGATTTCCAAAAAGCTTGATACATGATAAACTACCTTGGAAAACCTTAAAGACCAGCTGGGGCTTTTTGGTTTTCTTTTTTAAGCATTTACAACCAAATGGGTTGTAAATGCATAGTATGCATACATCTTAAAATTACTTTGTTGGACTTGCCTTAATGGTACTTTACATCATGATCCTTCCATGAGATAAAATACTGTATAGCCATTAAAAGTCATGTGCTAATGACATGGAGAAAAAGCTTATGACATAATAAATTAAGAAAAACATCAAAAAAGAATCCCAGCAGATTACAAATCAACATAGATGATCTGATAGTGAATTTTTTTTTTTTGCAGGGGTGGGGAGAAGGTGGTATGGGAAGCATAGAAAAAGGAGTAAAAAATAAACCCCAAAATGTTAATGAAATTATCAGTGGTTGGGTTTGTAGGTGTTTTCTTGATGGATTCTCTAAAATTTCTGGAGTAAAAGTGTTACTTTTTAAATCCACTAAAAAAATGCACTATGGAAAACTGAGTCATGAAAGCTTTATTTACTGCCTTGGCTTATTTCAGATTTGTGGAACCACTTTATCCCTGGGTAGGTACTCTTTGGAGAATTTTTAGAAATAAGACTGAAATCCTAGGGGTCTTCATAGTAAAGATTAATTAAAGATTAATGTAAAGATTAGTATTTGTTCTTTGAATAGTCAAGTGTTAGGCACTACACTGGAGAAGGCAACGGCACCCCACTCCAGTCCTCTTGCCTGGAAAATCCCATGGACGGAGGAGCCTGGAAGGCTGCAGTCCATGGGGTTGCTGAGGGTCGGACACGACTAAGCGACTTCACTTTCACTTTTCACTTTCATGCATTGGAGAAGGAAATGGCAACCCACTCCAGTGTTCTTGCCTGGAGAATCCCAGGGACGGGGGAGCCTGGTGGGCTGCCGTCTATGGGGTCGCACAGAGTCGGACACGACTGACGTGACTTAGCAGCAGCAGCAGCAGCAGCAGGTACTACACAGTCTGTTCCATTATTGTTCCAGCTGGTTGGGATTCTTCAGTATTATGACTTCCTAATAAAGGGCTGAGAAGATGACTGTATTGGCAACCAACACAAAGGTTTATTTTATTATTTTTTTTTAAATTTTATTTTATTTTTAAACTTTACATAATTGTATTAGTTTTGCCAAATATCAAAATGAATCCCCCACAGGTATACATGTGTTCCCCATCCTGAACCCTCCTCCCTCCCCATACCATCCCTCTGGGTCGTCCCAGTGCACTAGCCCTAAGCATCCAGTATCGTGCATCGAACCTGGACTGGCGACTCGTTTCTTACATGATATTTTACATGTTTCAATGCCATTCTCCCAAATCTTCCCACCCTCTCCCTCTCCCACAGAGTCCATAAGACTGTTCTGTACATCAGTGTCTCTTTTGCTGTCTCGTACACAGGGTTATTGTTACCATCTTTCTAAATTCCATATATATGCGTTAGTATACTGTATTGGTGTTTTTCCTTCTGGCTTACTTTTATAGCCTATGGGTGATGTTAAATTTTGTGGCAGATGTAATGAATAGGGAACAGTAAGTAGGTATAATCATTACTAATGCTGGAAGAAACCGGAGAGAAAAAGTGAATGTGAATGGAGTGGGCCCCAAATGCATCATTCCTGCACACTGAATGGCATACATGCCATTACACTTGGATACCATGTTTGGAATCAGTCTATAAGGTTTGGAGAATTTTAACTGGAATTCAAGGTGAGTGGTTTGGTTGTAGTACCAGTTTTGGTAGCAAAATTGGCAGTACCAGTTTAAGATTTGTAGACTTCATCTCATTTTCATCATCTTTTGTTTTCATCTCATACCTTAGAAATTGTGCTCACAAATCTTTTTTAAATTATTTTCTTTTGGCCGCACTGGGTCTTTGTTGCTGTGCGCTGGCTTACTCTAGTTGTGGTGTGTGGGCTTCTCATTGTGCTGGCTTCTCTTGTTGCAGAGCAGGGACTCTAGGGCACGCAGGCTTCTGGAGTTGCAGCATGTGGGCTCAGTAGTTGTGGTGCACTGGCTTAGTTGTTCCATGGCATGTAGGAACTCCCCGGCTAGGGATTCGAACCTGTGTTCCCTGCATTGGCAGGAGGATCTTATCTTCTATACCACCAGAGAAGTCCCCACTCCCAAATCTTAATGAAAGTGATATATGTAATGTATGACATTTTAGGCTATGCTTTTTGATGTTTGCTGCTGCTGCTAAGTCGCTTCAGTTGTGTCCGACTCTATGCGACCCCATAGACGGCAGCCCACCAGGCTCCCCCGTCCCTGGGATTCTCCAGGCAAGAACACTGGAGTGGGTTGCCATTTCCTTCTCCAACGCATGAAAGTGAAAAGTGAAAGTGAAGTGGCTCAGTCGTGTCTGACTCTTAGCGACCCCATGGACTGCAGCCCACCAGACTCCTCCGTCCGTAGGATTTTCCAGGCAAGAGTACTGGAGTGGGGTGCCATTGCCTTCTCCTTTTGATGTTTAGATAAGAGTAAATAAAAATAAATCACGGCATTTAAATGCTGGTGTTAGCAGCAGCAGTTATCAGTGGGAAATGTGGGTTACATCTGGGCTAGCTTCCAGGTCATCTGTCAGAGGTGGCCACCATGTCACCTCTCTGCTTTGCAAGGAAAGACGTCTGATGGGTGCAGGACCTGTTGTGTTGAAAATGGAAAATGTTATCCTCTTTCAAGTTCAGAGCCTACTCATGTAGAGGTGTGCTCGTTTCTCATTTTCACAACTTTCTTGGGGAATTTCCTAGTGGTCCAGTGGTCCCTGGTTGGGGAACTAAGCTGCACAGCATGCCCCCTGCCCCTGCCCAAAGAAGAACTTTCTTCTCACACACCACCAGAAGTCTTTTTTGGTCTTAGGCTTAGAAAGGCTCTGAAGGTGAGAAGAGTGAGTAGATCCCATGATAACCAAAACTTCACTGAGCCCATAGTTTTGTTTCTCTGCAGGAAATTGATATTCTGTCAAGGGCAAATGTACTTCATAAGGAGTCCTTTTTATTTTTTTAATATTTATTTATTTTAATTGGAGTCTAATTACTTTACAATATTGTATTGTATGTTTTAAAGCTTTTTATTAAGGAATATCAAACACAAAAAGTAGAAGAGTTCAGTGGACACTCATGCATGCATCATTCAACTTCAGCAATTATCAACAGTCTGTCATGCTACCCTTCTCATTTCATCTTGCCCCCAGTATTTTGTGCAAGGCAGAATATATTAAAGAAAACCTTGACATCATTTCTCTTGCAAATATTTTAGTATGTATCTGTACCAGATAATTTAAAAAAATAGAGTCATAATACCATTATTCATACTCAGAAAAATTAATAATTTCTCAAAATGATCCAATAATGTTTTCTCCATTTGTCTCAGAATGGTTTGTTTGACCCACGGTCCAAACAGGGTCCACACATATCTGATTGATCTGTCACCTTTAACCTATAATCATTCCCTCTCCTTTTATTTTCATGCTGTTTATTGGATGAAGAAATGGACTGTCACATAGTGTTTCCTTCATCATGGATTTGACTGACTGTATTCTTGTGGTGGTGCTTAACATGTTTCTAGGAGTTAGGGGCTTGATTAGGTTTGCGTGCAATTATTTGGTGGTCAAGAACACTTTGTAGATCTTTGCCCTGTCATATCACATCGGGGACACATGTCTGGTTGTCCCATTTTTAGTGAGATTAAGATTATAAAGTTCTCCACCAACTTTTTTCAATTGAAATTTTTATTGACATAATTATTGATTCACCTGTAATTGTAGGAAATAATATAATGCCCTGTGCTCTTTACCCAATTCCCGCAATGACAACATTTTGCAAAGTTAATATATCATAATCAGGATAATGACATTGTTACAATCTGCAGTCTACACAGATTCCTCCAGTTTTACTAATACTTGTGTGTGTGATTCTATACAGTTTATCACAGATATAGGTTTGCATGTCCACAACCATAATCAAGATATTGAACAGTTCCAGTACCACAAGGATCCCTTACATTGCCCTTTTATAACCACATCCATTTCCCTCCCACTCATACCCAATACTGTGTGTATCAATAGTTTATTCATTTTTTTGCTGAGCAGTGTTCCATGGTGTGTGGTAAAGACATCTGGGCTGGTTGTAGTTTGGGGCTGTTACAAATAAAGCTGTTATGAACATTTGTATATGGTTTTTTTGTGTGAATGTACACTTTTATTTCTCTGAGATAAATGCCCAAAAGTGCAGTTGCAAGGTCATGAGGTGATTGCATGTTTAATTTTATAAAAAACTTCCAAGTTGTGTTCCAGAGTGGCCATATCATTTTATATTCCCACAAGTAGTATACAAGTGATCCAGGTTTTCTGCATCCTTGTCAGCATTTAGTGTTGTCACCATTTTTCACTTTAGCCACTCTGATAGATATGGAATAATATCTCATTGTGGTTTAAGTTGCATTTCCTTGGTGGCTGATGATGTTGAACATTTCTTTTTATCTGCTTATTTGCAATCTGTATATCCTCTCTGGTGAAATGTTCTATTCATATCTTTTGTCCATTTATATCTGTGTATACTATATACACATATATACACATAATATATGTGTATATATTTTACTGTTGGACTTGAGAGGTCTTGAGGTCTTTATACTAGATACTAGTCTTTTGTCTGGAGAAGGCAATGGCACCCCACTCCAGTACTTTTGCCTAGAAAATCCCATGGACGGAGGAGCTTGGTAGGCTGCAGTCCATGGGGTCGCTAGAGTCGGACGTGACTGAGCAACTTCACTTTCACTTTTCACTTTCATGCATTGGAGAAGGAAATGGCAACCCACTCCAGTGTTCTTGCCTGGAGAATCCCAGGGACTGGAAGCCTGGTGGGCTACCGTCTATGGGGTCGCACAGAGTCAGACATGACTGAAGTGACTTAGCAGCAGCAGCAGAGCAGTCTTTTGTCAAGTATATGGTTTGTAAATATTTTCTTGCTCTCTGTAGCTTGTCTTTTCATCCTCTTCACAGGATCTTTTGAGAGCAAAATTTTTTAATTTTCATGAAGTCCATTTTATTAACTTTTTCTTTTATGGATCATACTTTTGGTGTTAAGTATAAGAATTCTTTGCCTAGCTGGAGATCTTGAAAATTTTCTTCTGTATTTTTTGTAAAAACTTTTTAGTTTCACATTTAAGTTTATGATGCATTTTGAGTTAACTCTTGTATATGATGTGAGGTTTAGGTTGAGGTGGTGTGTTTAGGTTGGATGCATACTTTGTCCAGCACCATTTGACAAAAAGACTGTCCTGCCACCATTGGATTGCTTTTAGTTTTATCAACAATTGAGCATGTCTGTGTGGGTCTATTTCTAGGTTCTTCCCCATCAACTTTCACCTGATAAGCTTTTACTGTTGTTCACTTGCTCAGTTGTGTCTGACTCTTCGTGACCCCATTAACTGCAGCATGCCAGGCTTCTCTGTCCTTCAGCATCTCCTGGAGCTTGTTCAAACTCATGTCCATTGAGTCAGTGATGCCATCCAACCATCTCATCCTCTGTTGTCCCCTTTTCCTCCTGCCTTCAGTCTTTCCCAGCATCAGAGTCTTTTCCAGTGAGTCAGTTCTTCACATCAGGTGGCCAAAGTATTGGAGTTTCAGCTTCAGCATCAGTCCTTCCAATGAATATTCAGGACTGATTTCCTTTAGGATTGACTGGTTGGATCTCCTTTTAGTCCAACGGCCTCTCAAGAGTCTTTTCCAACACCACAGTTCAAAAGCATCAATTCTTTGGTGCTCAGCCTTCTTTATGGTCCAGCTCTCACATCCATACATGACTACTGGCAAAACCATAGCTTTGACTAGACAGACTTTGTTGGCAAAGTAATGTCTCTGCTTTTTAATATGCTGTCTATGTTGGTCATAGCTTTTCTTCCAAGGAGCAAGCATCTTTTAATTTCATGGCTGCAGTTACCATCTGCAGTGATTTTGGAGCCCAAGAAAATAAAATCTGTCACTGTTTCCCCATCTTTGCCATGAAGTGATGGGATTGGATGCCATGATCTTCATTTTTTGAATGTTGAGTTTTAAGCCAGCTTTTTCACTCTCCTCTTTCACCTTCATCAAGAGGCTCTTTAGTTCTTCTTCACTTTCTGCCATAAGGGTGGTGTCATCTGCGTATCTGAGGTTATTGATATTTCTCCCAGTAATCTTGATTCCACCTCATGCTTCATCCAGCCTGGCATTTCACATGATGTACTTGGCATATAAGATAAATAAGCAGGGTGACAGTATACAGCTTTGACCTAGTCCTTTACCAATTTTGAACCAATCCATTGTTGCTTTTTGACCTGTGTACAGGTTTTGCAGGAGGCAGGTAAGGTGGTCTGGTATCCCCATCACTTTAAGAATTTTCCACAGTGTGTTGTGATCCACACAATCAAAGGTTTTAGCATAGTCAATGAAGCAGAAGTAGATGTTTTTCTGGAATTCTTTTTCTGTGATCCAACGGATGTTGGCAATTTGATCTCTGGTTCCTCTGCCTTTTCTAAATCCAGCTTGAACATCTGGAAGTTCTCATACTGTTGAAGACTAGCTTGGAGAATTTTGAGCATTACTTTACTAGCGTGTGAGATGAGTGCAATTGTGCAGTAGTTTGAGCATTCTTTGGCATTGCCTTTCTTTGGGATTGGAATGAAAACTGACCTTTTCCAGTCCTGTGGCCACTGCTGAGTTTTCCAAATTTGCTGGCATATTGAGTTGCAGCACTTTCACAGCATCATCTTTCAGGATTTGAAGTAGCTCAACTGGAATTCCATCACCTCCACTAGCTTTGTTCATAGTGATGCTTCCTGAGGCCCACTTGACTTTTCACTCCAGGATGTCTGGCTCTAAGTGAGTGATCACACCATTGTGGTTATCTGGGTCATTCAGATCTTTTCTGTATAGTTCTTCTGTGTATTCTTGCCACCTCTTCTTAATATCTTCTGCTTCTGTTAGGTCCATAACATTTCTGTCCTTTATTGAGCCCATCTTTGCGTGAAATGTTCCCTTGCTGCTGCTGCTGCTAAGTCGCTTCAGTCGTGTCCGACTCTGTGCGACCCCATAGACGGCAGCCCACCAGGCTCCCCTGTCCCTGGGATTCTCCAGGCAAGAACACTGGAGTGGGGTGCCATTGCCTTCTCCGAAATGTTCCCTTAGTATCTTTAATTTTCTTGAAGAGATCTCTGTCTCTCCCATCTTATTGTTTTCCTCTATTTCTTTGCATTGTTCATTTAGGAAGGTGTTCTTATCTCTCCTTGTTAAACTTAGCAGCCATTGATGATCATTTATTGTTGCATTATGGGTTGCAAAATGGTAGGAATCTATCATTCCTTCGTTTATTAGCTGGAATGCTTCTGTAAAGGAGATTTTCTTCATCAACTCTTTAGTTTTCTCTGAGGTACAATTTGTACAGGGAAATGCTGGATAAATGCTTGCTTTCTTCTTTTAATGTTGCTTGTTTTGGGAATAATGACTTGATTCCCCACCATTCTCCAAAGGTGACCAATAATGAATTTGTAAGTATTACTGTGAACTAATGGATTTTTAACGTGTTTGATGTGTTTCAATCCACTGTGGTTATTCTTGATATTCAAGTTGGCTCACTTCTGAGTCTATTTGACAACAACCCCTGAGGTCTTTGACAGCATCCTTGTTTCCAGGCATGAAAATATCTCCCAGATTCTACATTTCTTGGCCCAGACTTGGATCCAGCCACTTCTTTCAGGACTTTGATTCCATTTGGTGGGAAATGATAGAAACCACAATCTGGATGTTAACGATCCATCTCTTATTAACATTCTTAGTACTTTTACATTATTGTTATCATATATGTATACACGATATACATCATATATGTATATATGTAGAGAAAAATAAATTACGAGTTTATATGGATACTTTTAATTCAAATTAAAGATATGGTCTTCACCTAAATTTCTTAATGTTTGTGTTTGTATGTCTTCTAATGACAGTAACATAATTGCTCATTTGATACATAACTATTTTAGGGCAGATTCTTCAGTTTTATAGCCAAGACACTCTGTTAGTAAAGTCCTGTGGGAGCAATTATAAGATGGGTCATCTAAAAGCTTTTTAAAAAACTGCATTCTTGCTGTTTTGACTGTAGATTATATTCGTTTAAATAGGTACAGCCCACGCTTGATGGAAAAAATTCTCCAAATGGCTGAAGGTATTGATATTGGGGAGATGCCTTCATATGATCTGATGCTATCCAAGGCCTCCAAAGGTCAAAAACGTCACCTGTCAACATGTGATGGTGAGTATACTGTTTCCGGAAGGTGGGATTTGAAGAAACAGTGTAGCTTCTTTTTTAATGATATGAGTGTGGTATATGATTTTAAATAACATTGGTAACATCAGGTCTTACACACTGTAAAAGTTTTAACTTTCAGTTTGTACATTTTTTTTTTTTTTGAGGATGCTAAATAGAACTGAAAGCTAAGAATACTGAATTCATGCTATAATGCTGTCCTTGAAGGGTAATGCTTCCATGCCATGGAACCTCCCTTAAGCACCTAAGTAACTAAATCCTCCTGGATGGGTCTGTGGTAGACCAATTTTCTACTAAACAGTGTTATAGGGAGAAAGCTCTAGTGTCGGGTATAGCCTCAGCAGAGTTCTTCCATAGCTTTAAATTTGATATCCTCTATAAATCAGTAGTTTCCAGCTAAAGTTTGTTCTAGAAATAAAATATAGCAAACATCTTTTTGTGCAGAATAAGTCAGAACTAAAATTTTGAAGTTGAAAATCTTTGGGATCTTTTGACAAATATTTTTTATTTGATTTTTTTTTTAGTCGCAACTATGTAAAGCACCATCACAGAGTCGGTCACTTCTGGTACAAAAGAGAGGCTTTGTAAACGCCTCTGGTCATCATCTCTGTTGCATTAGAGCCATCTGTTCCATTTGCAGTCCTTAAGAAGGAGCTTTTCTGCACAGGTGGTATGAGATCATAGTGGAACATCCTCTTACTCAGTACACTTCACCTGTGCTTTAACTCATTAGATGCAGAAGCATCTACCCGTCGTGCATGGTGGTGACCTGCATAGTTGAGTCAATGGCATATTTTCTGTCAAGTCTCCTCCCTTACACGTGGAAGGACAGGGAGCATCTCTCCTTATGCTGGAATCTTACATTGATATTTGAGTCCCTTCACCTAAATGAGCTGAAGTTTTTGTGATGGGACATAACTTTTACCAGCAGTTCAGCTTGCAAAAAAAAGTGGTTGGTACTGTTTTCCTGCTTGGTTCTTTTGAAATATCCCTTTTTAATGAATTGTAAATTTCACTCATTCTATAGGTCAAAATCCTCCTAAAAAGCAAGCCGGTTCCAAATTCCATGTGAGACCTCGTTTTGAGCCTGTACATTTTGTAGCTAGTAGTTCAAAAGACGAAAGACAGGAAGATCCTTATGGCCCTCAAGCAAAAGAGAGAAATGAACAAACACATTTTGCTAACATGCCAAGAGACATCTACCAAGATTATACTCAAGACTCTTTCAGTATACAAGATGGGAACTCTCAGTATTGTGATTCATCAGGATTTATTTTCACAAAAGACAAGCCTGTCACAGCCAACATGTATTTTGACAGTGGGAACCCTGCCCCCAGCAGCACATCACAGCAGGCAGACTCTCAGTCACCTCCTGAGCCTTCACCATCACAGACATTTCCTGAGTCAGTGGTAGCTGAGAAGCAGTATTTTATTGAAAAATTAACAGCAACTATCTGGAAGAACCTTTCTAATCCAGAGATGACTTCTGGATCTGATAAAATTAATTACACCTATATGTTAACTCGTTGTATTCAGGCATGTAAGACGAATCCTGAATATATATACGCTCCTTTAAAAGAAATCCCTCCTGCTGACATCCCCAAAAATAAAAAACTTCTAACAGATGGTTATGCCTGTGAAGTTAGATGCCAGAACATCTACTTAACTACAGGCTATGCTGGCAGCAAGAATGGGTCCAGGGATCGAGCTACTGAGCTAGCTGTAAAACTCTTGCAGAAACGTATTGAAGTTAGGGTTATCCGACGGAAATTCAAGCACACATTTGGAGAGGACCTTGTGGTGTGTCAGATTGGCATGCCTTCATATGACTTTCCTCCAGCTCTGAAACCACCAGAAGAGCTGGTGGTGCTGGCTAAAGATGCTTCTGGGCAGCCGATTTTTAATGCTTCCGCCAAACACTGGACCAATTTTATCCTTACAGAAAATGCAAACGATGCAATTGGTATCCTTAACAATTCTGCCTCATACAACAAAATGTCTGTTGAATACAAATATGAGATGATGCCAAATCGTACATGGCGTTGTCGAGTGTTTTTGCAAGATCACTGCTTAGCTGAAGGTTATGGAACCAAAAAAACAAGTAAACATGCGGCTGCTGATGAGGCTTTGAAAATCCTTCAAAAAACACAGCCCACTTATCCATCTGTCAAAAGTTCACAATGCCAAGCAGGCTCTTCACCCAGGGGATCTGGAAAGAAGAAAGACATAAAGGATCTTGTAGTTTATGAGAATTCTTCCAATCCTGTGTGCACACTGAATGACACAGCTCAGTTTAACCGAATGACAGTTGAATACGTCTATGAAAGAATGACAGGCCTCCGATGGAAATGCAAGGTGATTCTCGAGAGTGAAGTAATTGCAGAAGCAGTTGGAGTGAAGAAAACTGTCAAATATGAAGCTGCGGGGGAAGCTGTGAAAACCCTCAAAAAGACCCAACCGACTGTTATTAACAACTTGAAGAAAGGAGCTATTGAAGATGTGATTTCCAGAAATGAAATTCAGGGCCGCTCAGCAGAGGAGGCTTATAAACAACAAATCAAAGAAGATAACATTGGGAATCAGCTGCTGAGAAAGATGGGTTGGACAGGTGGTGGTTTAGGTAAATCTGGCGAGGGCATTCGGGAGCCAATCTCCGTCAAAGAGCAGCATAAGCGGGAAGGGCTTGGCCTTGATGTAGAGAGGGTAAATAAAATTGCCAAGAGAGATATTGAACAGATCATCAGAAACTATGCCCGCTCCGAGAGCCACACGGATTTAACTTTCTCTACAGAGCTGACTAATGATGAGAGGAAGCAAATACATCAGATCGCCCAGAAGTATGGTCTTAAGAGTAAGTCTCATGGGGTGGGCCATGACAGGTACCTGGTGGTAGGAAGAAAAAGACGGAAGGAGGACTTACTTGACCAGCTCAAACAGGAAGGCCAAGTAGGGCATTATGAGCTGGTGATGCCTCAAGCAAATTGAGATCTTGCTAATTTATTGTGCAGATGCCTGAGGCAGATTTGTGAATTAAAGAAGTGATGCTACATGTACTGGTTGCAGAGTATATTCATTCTTACGATGTTTCACCTTGTTCATTTCATATAGTGCTTTATTAGATATTGCAATTTGAAGAATACTGTCCACTTGTATTAGCTTAATCCAGCAGATAATATTGTGCAGTTACTGTTTATGTCTTTGATATTGCTGTGTCCCTCAGATTTTAGTGGTTTGTACAAAGCAAGAACACATATCCAAATGGAATTTCACCCCAAGAAAGAAATTCCCATTTTAAAGGGCATAGCACAGCAATCTGCAACAATATGTAAAATTGATGTTGACTACAATAAAACTGCTAAGTCGCGTCAGTCATGTCCGACTCTGTGAGACCCCATAGACGGCAGCCCACCAGGCTCCTCCGTCCATGGGATTTCCCAGGCAAGAGTACTGGAGTGGGTTGCCTAGAGTCTTAATTCCAACTTAACTGAAAATGTCAGATCATTTTGTATTATCTATTTTCATCTTTATGTGAAGCCAGTTATAGAACGTTTAACAGTAAATTGTGCTGTATGTGTAAATGTCCTTACCAACTAAATGATGTAAAACTTTCTTAAAGTAATTTTAGTGTCCATTTATTTATAACTCTTCCATGTGGTTTCCAGAATACTGGAAGTGATTTACTGTATCTTGTGATAGGGGTTTTAACAAATTCTAGTCTTCACGCTGAGAGAGCACTACTTGAGAGAGCAATTGAAAAGTTTCCAAAATTTTGATTCAGTCTGAAGAAAGGAAGCTGGAACTGTCTGTTCTTGGTGCCTTGCAGAGAGACTCGAAGCAACTCTCCGTTACAGCTTTCATGTGGCTGGGATGTATAACACATCCAGGGTGGCCACAGCTGTGGCAGAGCTTGGTGAAAGACTGAAGATACATTGGTGCTTTGATGAAAAGGTCAGTTGGCTGGTTCTCTCTCGAAAAGCTTATTTAGCCCCCAAAGCCAACTTTGTAACATATTTAAAACTGCTATTTTCGCTTATTTCTGGAATGTAAAAAAAATGTATAAAAAGAATTAGCGTATGCTTCCTGAATAAAAAGGAGCCAAAGTTGATCAATGTGGTGGTGTGCTCATTTCTGGGAAGCAGCCTGGTAGCAACACTTTGAGTCTTTGGAGAAGAGAAGTGGTGTTTGCACAAAACATTTCAACACTAGAACACATGTGGATGAACATGATGCCTTAGCAGATAGGAACAGCCAGTCAGCGACCCATCGTGTTTTCCCCGGGGACCAACATGCTGGCTGCAGCCAAACCTTAGGCTGTTTCCTTTTACATGATTTTGTTTTTTGTATCTCAGGTAAATCAAGTATTAATATTCAGAGGTGAATATTGATAAACACCTCCAGTGACTTCATATTTAGAACAGTTAGGGTGCTTACAGTGACTTAAAACATTTAGCACCAAACTTGACATTGGCCCACAATGAACAACTTCCTTTCCCTTCTTAGGTATATTTTGCATTAAGAAGCTGTCCACTGTACTTAAATCAATATGTTAAAAATAGAAGGGGATTTTCTTTTATGCCTGGATCTCTATGGCTTTCAGTCACCTACAATGATAACACAGTGTATGATGTTTGCTTTCCACCAACTTTTGTCCTACAGTGTCTGGCCTTTCATGTTAGTAGGATGAGGAATGAGGTGTGCGTTTTATTTTGGCCCTTAATCTTTTAACAGTGGCAAAGGGAACTAACCTAAAATGTTCATAGATTTTTTAGGATTATGTTTTTTACCTCCTAGTCTCATGCCAACTTTGAGAAGCTATGGTTCAATTAGTGTATTAGAAAAGCCCACCTTCACCTCTCTTGGGTAAGGGTGGCTTTGGAGATTGAGTGTAAAAACTCCTCGCTTTACGTTTCTTTCCTCTTCCCAAAATGATTCAGGGCCCAGAGGAGTAGGGTAATGTTATATAAATCTGGTTTATTTGTATAAGTTAAAACGAATAGAATATCAGTGTAGTTAGTTAAGCTCTGAAACAATGGGGCCAAGTATATATTTGGTTCTCGGTTTGAGGGTCCAGATTTCCTAACTTCTTAGGATCAGCCTTGGTATTAATGTGGAAATTCATCTAACTGGAAATTCACTTCTTAACTTGGTGGGAGGGGTGATGATAAATGAAATTTAAATCATCTAACTCTGCTTGAGAATATGTTGAGAAATGGGGTTGGCAAGAATGAGCTGCTGACAACCTTGCTGTTCTATTGTGTCCCCTTTTTGTTGGTTCTTATATTTTCCCTTTCTTTGAGACATGAGACAGCAGGCATTTTTAACCCAGTACTGTAACCTTGCTATAAAACCTGCACAGGTACATGAGCAGCTCTAAGTTTTGTTTGAATAAATTATACTGAGGAACTAACTCTGCTTTCAGTTACATATATATTTATAGCATTAAGGCTCACAGATCTACTTTTTAGATTTTTTTCCCTCCCCTTTGATTACAAAATGAATGGAAATTTCATGCATTGTTGGGATTCTTTTAAAAGTAGTATACAGTACATTATTCACTGTGCTATGAGTAACTCTTGAAGCTGGAGATGGGTTCTAAATAAGGGACTCTTAATTACAACTCTAGCTCTTCATCATACCCCCTTTGCCATACATGCAGGTGCAGAATTGAAGATTCAAGTTCAATCTGCCATTTGAAAGGGGACCTCACATATATGTTTTAAATTTATGATTGTTATAAATTAGTGTATGGTGGTGTTAGCCTGTGGCATTTGTTTAAAAAAAACTGTAAAGAAAAAAGGCAAATCTGTATTAAATTTTGAAATGAATGATTTGTGCTGCTTTTGACCATGGATATGATGCTTTGGGGAAGTCAGTTTGTTGATGCTGTTGTAAGATTTTAAAAGGATTATCCCATGAAAGATACTGGAATAGTGTTTCTCAGGAGGTATACGAAAGAAAAAAAAATAAACATGCATATTCCTAATCTCACCTTAATTTTTTCAAGTATGAGTAACAGTGTCAATGTTCAAGATACCCAACCACAGGAATTCCCTGGTGGTCCAGCGATTAAGACTTGGGCACTTTCACTGCCATGGCCCATGATCAGTCCCTGGTTACGGATCTAAGCTCCCATAAGCCATGTGGCACAGCCAAAAAAAAAAAAACAACCCAGCCACAGTAGGATGAAGAAATTTATGTAAAACTACTCTGCCAAATAAAGACTGATTTAATGTCATTCTACTAAGAAGCAGAAATGAACTTACTAAGGATGTTGTTCCCAGGTGAATCGAACCAGTTGGTGTGTTCAGTGCAGGATGAGCTCCCTCATGTTGAAGCTCCTTTAAATACACCAGAAGGACTTAGATTTCATTTATCACCACCTCCCACCAAGTGAAGAAGTGAATTTCCAGTCATTGTCCTCGTCTCTATAAAATGAACTAGGTTGCTCCTCAGAAGAAAGTTTTTGTTTAAACAAGGTTAACACTGATGATACCTGTATTCCCAAACTTTACTTGAGACTTAAAATACCATTTTATAGTAGTTTTTTTTTAAGCTAAGGCTTTTTTTAAGAGGTGGAATGTCAGGATCAATGTTAGACCTTGGTCTCTTAGGATGATGGTAAATCTCCAGGTTAATTCTCCCCACGTAGCAGTTTCACTCCCTTAACTGCCTATAATATATGCTGAAACAACTCTGAATAGTTTTACATTCTGTTAGAATGTTTTAAAAAGCATGAAATACTTAAGACTGAAAAGAATAAAGGTCCTCTCCAGCAATATCTTCTCTTTTCCCTCTCCCAGGATCTGTATTCATACTCAGCTAAAACGTAATTATACGTTGACTACAAAATTTTAAGGTTATTTTTATTTACAAGTTTTGAAAAATGTACATTTTTTACATGGGTTACTTATGCAAAGTTAGATTTAAAAGAGTGATAAATGCACAAAAGGTGTCAATGGAGCATCAGACCAAACATTTACAAGCCTTGTCCCACACTGCTACATAAGGGTACTGTCTGTCTAAAAGTATAAATATTCAAAGAAAAGACTGCAAACATTGATTTTAATGTTCTTATAATACTGAAAGGGAAGAAGAAACTAAAGCATGCAGCATTAACTGAGGATTTGAGTGGAAAATAGTTTGCCACAGATATGTTCCCTTCCTTGGGTTAATTAAAAGAAAAACAATGTGGGATTATAAATTTGTTTACATAGGGCAGAACAGCTCCTTTAAAAAGATTAAAGTTTCTCCAACCTTCCTAGCTTAATTAAAAACTAATGATTGTTTCCATTCCTCTGCTCCCACACCTCTTTAAAAAGTGAAAATCCAGAAGACTGCAGTATTCTGAAACTTACTTTGGGTGTGTCCAGTGAGTATCTTGCAAGGAGAGAATGTGTGAGTTATCATAATTGTGGCACTCCTTTGGCCAAGTCTTTTAAATTCTCCTTCCTACAGTAAAAAATAGTTCATATTGATTAAATCTTAGTATCATAGCCTTTTAAGCTTCCACTGCTCTTTCAAAGTGGATGTTTACAAGGATTTGTTTCCCTGTTTTCTACATGCCATATTCCAAAAATTCATTTCTAAATCTAACACAAGTGAAGGACCAGCCAGGGTGAAGGCTTCAGCAATCATTTTGTTAAAAACATTCCGGTCATCAAGCTATGCATAAGCACCACTTGTAAAACAATTTTAAAAGCTTAGTGTAAAGTAGAATAACACAAAACTGCCCTAAAACTGGAAATAAGATACAAGAGAAGGGAAAGTAAGCATTAGTCATTTTTGCACGTAACCCAGGTACAGTACATTTGATCTCATAGAGGGTGTTCTCTGATGTTTAAGGAGAAGGTAGAAGGGATAGGAAAAGCTTGGCAAAGGACAATGGAAACAGCACAACAGCTATTTTGCTTTTAATAAAGTAAATGTAATGACACTGAAGAACAGACACATCAATACATATTTTCCTTATGACTGCTGCTGCTTTTCTTCCACCCAGGTCAACAGTCACGCCAGCTCTGTTCTACTATCGCAGAAACACGTTTTTCATACTCCCGCTTGTTCTCCTGGTACAGCTGAGCAGCCTGGCTATTTGCTGGACTATTGGGATTGGGTTCATCCAGTAGAGACTATAGAGACAATTTGTAACAAGTCAGTTCCTCAGTTCCTCTACTGGGTTCATCCAGTAGAGACTATAGAGACAATTTGTAACAAGCCTAGATATAATCACTTGAATTATCCTAGGTAGCAGCTAAATTTGCTCTCAGCATAATAATCTTCAGTTACATTAGTCTGCTATAGCTAGGCAAATATGTTTTCTGGTGGCTTAGGTCTTAATGACCTACTTTTTACTTATGACTTTCAAAAAACAATTGCTAATATAAATGTATCAAAGGATAGTCACATTAAGGAAAATTCACCTGTATGGATGTTAAAATGGAAGACACATCATAGGTTGGACTCCAACGGTTCTGAAGTATGTCCAGACATATGCTACCATCTGCATAGACTAAAAGCATAGAAGTAGGTTATGTTAAACATAATAAAACCATTAAGGTTTTAACATCATAGTCAAGACAAATAGAGTCAAGAATACTTTGCTTTGGAGGTTTAAAAAGATTCCTAAGCTGCTTCTCAATTATATTCCTAAAAGAAGTGTCATAATCACTACTAGTGAAACAACTGGGATGATCAGAGAATGTCAAATATAATTTGTGTAAAACTGGAAGATACTTAGTGCTTGTTATTCTGAAAAGACTGTCCTGTTATCCAGGAAACCACACATATTTTTTAAACAGGGTTCCTAGTCATCCACAGATGTATGGGAAATTCATTCCACCAAATTTCTAAACACTACCTCTTCTCTGAAATAACAAAAGATAGCTCAGAGTTCACAAAGTTTCGTTTTGGCATGAAGATAAAAATATCTGATGCCCTGGAAATATTAACCTGAATAAAAGGCAAGTTGTTCTAGGCTTGCTACTAGGAAGGGAGAAAAGTGAAGTACTAGGTTAGACTCACCTGTGGTACTTTCTAATACACTGTATACCTGAACCTCAACCAGAATCTGATATTCAGCAGGTCTGGAGTGAGGCCAGGGCATCCATAGCTTTTAAATGTTCCATGCTAATTCTGATATGCAACCAAAGCTGAGAACGGTTGTTTTAAATGCTAGTGAATATAATTACAACACAAAACTACCCAAATCTGGCCTTACATTAAAAGGAAACCTCAAGGACACCTTTATTTTTGTTTATTAAGTAAATTATAAAATCATCAAAACCAGAAGGCTCTCAGATTCCAAACAAATGCAGTGTCCCTTCCCGGCTTCATTCTAGGACCTAAACCAAGAGAGCAATAGGCCACCATGAGCAAGACCAGCTTTCAGAAAACAGCAAGATTCCTACACAAATACTCATGTACTACAGACAGATAAATAGGAAATGTGGAATAAACAGTACAGCAGTTTAGAATACTCTATTAAAAAGTGATACTTGCCATTTGGATGGAACATCTTAGAGACAAATCTAACCGTTGGTGGCTTATTTGGATATTCCTCAGTGAATTCTATTGTAAGCTTAAAGGTTCCTGTAATTAGAAGAGCAAGGGTTAAGAAGACATTTATCATTTTGTTCAGTAGTACTTTGCTTTTAATGCTACATGACTTGTTTTTCAAGTATTATATGAAATAATACAAAGATACAGAGTAGGAAAGAGACCAGGTAAGAGGTACAGCTCTAGGAACTGCCCTAAAAATGAACAGTGTGAGAACCACCACTCAAAAGTGATTCATTTTTTGTTTTTCCATTATTCTCCCCCAAACTTAAATACAGCTATCTTAAACTCAAAACTACTGCCTGCGGGATAACTTTAGCCCCTGTACATTTTGAAGACATCCTTAAAATGACAAGCAACTACAGCCAAAGTTTGGCCTTCCTCCTTTAGAAGACTGAAAGACCTTAATAAAGTCCAATTTTCATCAGCTGTCATCTTAAACTCTCCAGTGATTTTTAAATGGACTAGAAAGAATGAGCACAAAGGTTCAAAAACCAATGCTAGAAATACAAATCAACAATCTATTTTTAAAACAGCAGGGAAAAAGTATAAAAGTGTTCCCTGGCTCCTTTTCATGTAATAGCAACTCTATGATGAAAACATAATTGAATGTAAGCCAGAAAAAACTTCACAGTCTCTCTTAAAAACCCTTAAGTATGACTCACAAGGTACTTAACTATAAAACCAACTCAATAATTCACACTAATGGAGGGAATTAATGGCAGAAATAATTTAAAAATCACATTAGATTGCATTCATGTCTCCAGTAAATTTCTTTCTAATGATGTTTGTTTACGCTACCACTGAAACAAATTATTTTTCTTGAATATGTGTCAACTAAGGTCGCGGGAGGCCCTAAAACATACTAGGTTAGAAACTTATAAGAAATGGACAAGCTGGATCTAATTCAAGAATTGTTGTGGGACTTCCCTGGCGGTCCAGTGGTTAAGACTCCATGCTTCCACTGCAGGGGAGCAGGGGATGTGGGTTCATTCCCTGGCTGGGGAACTAAGATCCCACATGCTGCTGCTAAGTCGCTTCAGTTGTGTCCGACTCTGTGCGACCCCCTAGATGGCAGCCCACCAGGCTCCCCTGTCCCTGGGATTCTCCAGGCAAAGAACACTGGAGTGGGTTGCCATTTCACATGCCATGAGGCACAGCCAAAAAAAAAAAAAAAGAATTGTTGGAAGTTGTGATTTGGGGAGATTATTTCCTTCAAGATGTTATTTTTAGTTGGTTTTAATAAATTCAAGAAAACAACTGGGCAACTGTTTTTTCCTGACTGAAATTTCTTCAAGTAATCTTAAGGAATCAGTTACTATCTGGTATAAGGTGATACATGTTCCACTATATTACTCTGGTCCATTTAATACATTACTTATTCTAATACAATAGACCACACTTCAGATAAGATTATAATCTGTTACTGGTTCCTTCAGAGTTAGCAATTTATTTCTTCCTTGCTTCCATTCTGCCTTTCCACTTAAGAAAAAAGATCACAATCATTTTACTCCTAGATGTTACATATAACAATACCAAAATGTGTTTTCTACCAGCAAACTGACAGTACAATTTGCTAACAAAGGTGCCCTTGGTATGAACATGCGTCCCAAAGTTTCAGAATAATGTAAAATGCAACATATGGAGACGTATTCTTCAAACTATTTTTACTCCCTAAAATTTAAAGTCAGATCTAAAGATACTATGAATTATAACTAAGGACAAACGGTATAGTATTTTGAAATGGATAAACATGCTACAGTCCATCAGAACACACCTCACCTTTATCACCACCTGGTCATAACTCTTCCTATTTTTGAGGGAGAAAGCATAGTTCTTCTTTTTCAGTCCTACTAATATAATCATGATGGTGTGATCACTCACCTAGAGCCAGACATCCTGGAATGTGAAGTCAAGTGGGCCTTAGAAAGCATCACTACGAACAAAGCTAGTGGAAGTGATGGAATTCCAGTTGAGCTATTTCAAATCCTGAAAGATGATGCTGTGAAAGTGCTGCACTCAATATGCCAGCAAATTTGGAAAACTCAGCAGTGGCCACAGTACTGGAAAAGGTCAGTTTTCATTCCAATCCCAAAGAAAGACAATGCCAAAGAATGCTCAAACTACCACACAATTGCACTCATCTCACATGCTAGTAAAGTAATGCTCAACAAGCCAGGCTTAAGCAATACGTGAACCGTGAACTTCCAGATGTTCAAGCTGGTTTCAGAAAAGGTAGAGGAACCGGAGATCAAATTGCCAACATCTGCTAGATCATGGAAAAAGCAAGAGAGTTCCATAAAAACATCTACTTCTGCTTTATTGACTATGCCAAAGCCTTTGACTGTGTGGATCACAATAAACTGTGGAAAATTCTTCAAGAGATGGGAATACCAGACCACCTGACCTGCCTCTTGAGAAATCTATATGCAGGTCAGGAAGCAACAGTTAGAACTGGACATGGAAAAACAGACTGGTTCCAAATAGGAAAAGGAGTACGTCAAGGCTGTATAGTGTCACCCTGCTTATTTAACTTATATGCAGAGTACATCATGAGAAATGCTGGGCTGGAAGAAGCACAAGCTGGAATCAAGATTGCCGGGAGAAATATCAATCACCTCAGATATGCAGATGACACCACCCTTATGGCAGAAAGTGAAGAGGAACTAAAAAGCCTCATGATGAAAGTGAAAGTGGAGCATGAAAAAGCTGGCTTAAAGCTCAATATTCAGAAAACTAAGATCATGGCATCTGGTCCCATCACTTCATGGGAAATAGATGGGGAAACAGTGGAAATGGTATCAGACTTTATTTTGGGGGGCTCCAAAATCATTTGCAGATGGTGACTGCAGCCATGAAATTAAAAGACGCTTACTCCTTGGAAGAAAAGTTATGACCAATCTAGATAGCATATTGAAAAGCAGAGACATTACTTTGCCAACAAAGGTCTGTCTAGTCAAGGCTATGGTTTTTCCATTGGTCATGTATGGATGTGAGACTTGGACTGTGAAGAGAGCTGGGCTCCGAAGAATTGATGCTTTTGAACTGTGGTGTTGGAGAAGACTCTTGAGAGTCCCTTGGACTGCAAGGAAATCCAACCAGTCATTCTGAAGGAGATCAGCCCTGGGTGTTCTTTGGAAGGAATGATGCTAAAGCTGAAACTCCAGTACTCTGGCCACCTCATGTGAAGAGTTGACTCATTGGAAAAGACTCTGATGCTAGGAGGGATTGGGGGCAGGAGGAGAAGGGGACGACAGAGGGTGAGATGGCTGGATGGCATCACCGACTCGATGCATGTGAGTCTGAGTTAACTCCGGGAGTTGGTGATAGACAGGGAGGCCTGGTGTGCTGCGATTCATGGGGTCACAAAGAATCGGACACGACTGAGCGACTGAACTGAACTGAATATTATAATATGCAAGAAAAAGTGGGAATGAGAGTTAGTTCAAAACTTTGAGCTTCCTTATGTATCTCAAGTATAAACACATTTGGCTCAGTGTGGATATACACTTAAATTATAGCTTAGAGATTTATCATCAAGAAATTGCTCTAAAATTGGGCAGATTTAATAGTATGCAGAGCTCCCAGGTACTTTAAATTAAAACGATCATTAAATATGGTTCTTAAAGGTGGTAAAGCCACACAGAAGGCAAGCATAAGTATAAACAGTGGGGCAAAGCAGAAGCTTTGCAGTCAGATCTGGGTTCAAATCCTTGCTTTGCTACTTGCTCATTATGAAACCTTGGGGGAAGCTACTTAACTTGCTGCTGCTGCTACTAAGTTGCTTCAGTCGTGTTCGACTCTGTGCGACCCCAAAGACAGCAGCCCACCAGGCTCCGCCATCAAACAGTGGGGCAAAGCAGAAGCTTTGCAGTCAGATCTGGGTTCAAATCCTTGCTTTGCTACTTGCTCATTATGAAACCTTGGGGGAAGCTGCTTAACTTGCTACTTCTGCTACTAAGTTGCTTCAGCCGTGTTCAACTCTGTGCGACCCCAAAGACAGCAGCCCACCAGGCTCAGACGTCCCTGGGATTCTCCAGGCAAGAACACTGGAGTGCGTTGCCATTTCCTTCTCCAATGTATGAAAGTGAAAAGTGAAAGTGAAGTTGCTCAGTCTGTCCAACTCTTTGCGACCCCATGGACTGCAGCCCACCAGGCTCCTCCATCCATGGGATTTTCCAGGCAAGAGTACTGGAGTGGGGTGCCCACTGCCTTCTCCGTGCTTAACTTGACTATACCTCAAGTTCCTCATCTGTAAAATGGGTTAATAATAATACCCACTACGTAACATTGTTATGAGGTTTAAAAGAGAAAAAGATGCACAGTGATATAAAACAAGTGCCTCATAAATACTTTAGTTACAATAATTCTACAGTTTCACATCTCTAGACCCAGTTGAAGGAGGCAAAACCCCAAAATCCAAACCATTACCAGTAAGAAAAATACAATTAATGAATTCAAATACTAGATAGTACTTTCTTTCTGACCTACATCAAACATGCACAGTGAAACGCAAGTAGAGAACATATGCTGGTGGTTCACAAAACCCTTGACTTGAGCTTTCTGCCTACTGCTTGCTGAAAAGTTCAACAAGGTGGTTAGCTAGCTACCAAAGAAGTTAATCAAGTCTTTTAGAACAGCTTACTTAATGTCTTGAGAAATGAAACCACCTGTTTATGTCAATATTAATATAAATTAGTAGGACTTACCCACATCTTACTCAAAGTACACATTTAAAGGGATGTTTCATACTCTTAGGGCTTCCCTGGTGGCTCAGAGGTTAAAGCATCTGCCTGCAACGCGGGAGACCAGGGTTCGATCCCTGGGTCGGGAAGATCCCCTGGAGAAGGAAATGGCAACCCACTCCAGGATTCCTGCCTGGAGAATCCCATGGATGGAGGAGCCTGGTGGGCTACAGTCCACGGGGTTGCAAAGAGTCGGACACAACTGAGCTACTTTTTCTTTCTTTCTTTCTTCATACTTTTAGCTGCATTAAACAATGAGAACCTCTTCAGTACAACTTTCAATGCAATGAGATCCAAAACGAACATTAAGGATATTTAAAATCCTAGAATTAATGTTATGCAATTGAGCCTAAGCTTATTCTCTGAATATTTAGAAGGCTAGGCTTTAAAATAATTGAAAACTTGAGCCTCAGCATTGTTGTACACAATCTGTACTGATTTTTTATCTTCCTGAGGAGGCCACAACATTGTAAGGAAAGTAGGAATTAATCCATCTATACCTAGGGACCATTTAGCCACCAGTTTGTGACCCCTGAGGAGGAAGCAAAGTACATATACTTAAATTTTTTTGATGATTGAAAAAGTCTGACTTTTAAGATAATAACCAACCTTCATTACAGGATTTATGTACCTTAAGAACACCCCTTGTGGACTTTTAAGTGATTCATTTAAAAAAGGACACCAAATTCTTAAGAATACATCCACTGTAAAAATCAAATACTAGTATCTTACTGTTTCTATTAACAATTTTCAGATGATGCGCTGGAGAATACATTGTTTCTTAACCTTCATATTCAGCATACATGCTAAGATATTTTATGAGGATGCATTTACCCCCAGTGTTTTGTTTGGTAGTGTAAGCTCTTGGGAACATAGCTCTCTTACTTCAATTGTGTGAAGTTAAATCGAAATACCTTGAAGAGTTCCTATTTTTAAAAGTTCAGCTCTTTAACTAGGACCTAGCTGTTATGGACGGAGAAGGCAATGGCACCCCACTCTGGTACTCTTGCCTGGAGAATCCCAGGGATGGGGGAGCCTGGTGGGCTGCCGTCTATGGGGTTGCACAGAGTCGGACACGACTGAAGTGACAGCAGCTACTGTTCTGGAAACGTCTGCTCCAGATGGTTACGAGGAATCAGCAAAAGTAGTTCTGAAGCTGTTGATTTATATCATACATTGGCAACAGCAAAATCAACTATGCCACTTGTTCCTAATTGGGCCTTTCCAGTAAATTTCCTAGGTGTAAATAAGAGGTATTTTTAAATGGTCAAAAAAATTCTTGTAACCTTGGTTAGTGTTCGAGACACCTGAGGAAGCATTCATGGATAGCAGACTGCTCAAAAGAATGAATCAGTAAAGGGTACTGTCATTCAGCCTGAGTAATTCCTTTCAGTAATGTCAGGTTGGAGAGACACATCATCAAAAATAGAACCAGTAATGTCAAGGGGGAAGGTCCAGGTAGATAATGGATTCCATAAGTACTTTTCCAATTCATACCACTTAAAGCGAGAGAAGCACCCTTGAAATATTTACGTTGCCAACCCCTAGCAAAGCGATGTACTATTAATAAAGTTGTGCCCAGCATAAAGCAGTCTGAATAAAATCAGGAGGAGAAAGGAAGCCAATGAAAATAAAGCTGCTGGAGCTAAAGCAAATACACAGCTAATCTGCACATAAAGCTTAAGTATGAAGAACCAGCAACCAATCTAATGGAGGAAAACTAAGCCTAGCTAGCTTTTGTATGGATCAGGATCAGTTCAAATGATTTACCTCGCGCACCAAAGTAGTATGCCTTCAGGATCACACTCCCTTGCTGTCACTTCTTTTTATCAAAGCACTGAAGAACAGTGATATTTACCCAGGAGGTGAAGGCAGAGAAGAAACAAAGTATCTAGGTTACTGTTTCCAATCTGCTAGGGAAATCTGAGTGTTTGAGACAAATCCTAGAATTGGTTTGTATTCATTTACCTCACAACATGCTGTGGTTGGTAACATCCAAAGGCAATCTGACTTGACAACTTTGCTTGTACTGAGTAGTTTGTAGAAATGCTTCTGTTGCCACCTTCAAATGGAGGTGTATGCATATGTGTGTGCATATGTGTACAGATCTCCCTCAAATGCTATATGACCAAAGGAATATAAGGCATTGAGAAGAAAATAAATAACAGAAAGGCCCTTTTCTGTTTAAAAATACCTCAAATATTAAAGATGTCAATCAGTAGTTCAAATACTTTTAATCATCTTTTTAAATGCATTAAGCTTTCAAAAGCAATTAACTACACACACACATACACACACAATTGAGTGCACATAAAACTATATCAATGTCAATTTCCTGGTTGTGCATAGTCATTCAAGATGTTACCAAGGGAGAGGGGGGAACAGGTGAAGGGTACACAAGGTCTCTCTGTATTATTAATTACAACTCCACACAAATCTATATCAAAACAAGAAGCTTTAAAAAGTCCTTAAAAAGCAACTTAGTGTGTTTTTAAAAGTCAAACCTAAACCTAAAAATCATGTACCTATAAGTATGTGTAGTATCTTGAAGTAGGTTGGACACTGGTAAGAGAGTACATTAAGGCTCCCCTCGATTGTGAAACTGCCTTGAGATGACTGATCATAAAGTCTTGATAAAAGCACATGCTGAAAACTCATTTAAAAATAAGAAACAATAAACTGGCTATTGAAGGTGCCATTAAAGACCATCTTAAAGCAGTGAGGCTGAAAAGCACTCAATGTCAGATTGTAGAAACCAGACAGTTGTGTGCAAGGGATGCCTGCATCCATTCAACATCCAACAACACACATGAAGCACCTGCTGAACACAGTTCCCACCCTTGGGACAGAATTCTGAACCAGACAGTCCCTGGGGTCTCCGAGTGGATCAGCAAGTGGTTGGGTTGATCTTAACTCAGTGTCCTGATGGAGGGGGTGGTGGTGCTGAATTTAGCAGGATCACAACCCAAACCTCACAAACACTTAACATCAGTGGTATCATGCTCCTTTTAAAAAGTGACTGCCTTACTCAGATTTTTTTAAGCAGCAGGAAAAAAGGTGCAGTTCTAGTCAAGCGGACAATAGCAAGAACAACCTGCCACAGACTGGACTCCTCTCAAGCCTTTAGCAGGCAGAGGCTAGGGAGAAGCGGGTTATTAAGTAGGAGGCACTTCTAGGCTGACTGGGAAACCCTTTCCCCAGAAGATCACGGTCCCAGAAGGTGGGTAAAGAAACTCTCTTACCATCCTCAAACGGGGTCCCTTCAGGCCTACAACAGAGAGAGAAACAAGTCAGTTCCCTCATGGGGGCTCCTCTCTCCCCGGTTCATCTGCTCGCCCCACCTCTGGTAAACCACCGCTTCCCGGGTTGAAAAGCCACTACCAATAGAGCTTTGGGGCTCAGAAACCCCAGGCAGGCCGAAGCGCCACCGCTCCCCGCCCCGCCCCCTCCGAACCCCAAACGGTTCCCCTGGCAGCGGGAACCGAGCTAATCGAGGCACAGGCTCCGGGGAGGCGCCTAGGCCCAACGAGCCCCAAACCTTCTCGCTCAGTCCCCGCCTCCGCACCGGGTCGGTCCCAGCGGGCACACGGGTCCCCCAGCCCTCACCACCATCCGGAACGCAGACTCACCCAAAAATGACCGCGTTCCAAACCATGATGTTGTTCTCAGACGGAGCCCCGCTGACTCCGGCTGGAGGATCCTCCTGCAACCTACGGGGAAACAGCAGAGGAACCTCCCGCTAGCCTGTACCCGCCGCCCGCCGGTCCCCTGACGGCCCCGCCCTGAACCCCGGCTGCCGCCCCCGGCCCCTAGAGTCCCGGGCGGGTTACCTCTTGAAGTCCCTCATGAGACGCCGCCGAGCCGGGGTGGACATGTCTCTAGCGG
Organism: Bos javanicus; assembly: GCF_032452875.1. NCBI lineage: Eukaryota > Metazoa > Chordata > Mammalia > Artiodactyla > Bovidae > Bos > Bos javanicus. The sequence goes on along the minus strand of NC_083897.1, from coordinate 3,751,408 downwards.
GGTCAGGGGTGGGGCATACACCGAGCTCTCGGGTCCCCGCGGGTGGTGAGGAGGCTGAGGAAGCCGGAGGAACCAACGGAGAAGCGCCTAGAGGAACCGCACTGCCTCTCCTCAGTCGAGGGTCGATCTGGCGCCGGCTTAGCACCACCCCAGAGTAGACCGGGGCTGAACCAACCTGAGAGGAAAAGACGGGGGTGGAATGCCAAACGCCGGACGGGCCGTACCAAGACGGGACAGGGGTCGGGGGGGGACGAAAGTTGCTTAGGTCATTAAACCCCCGAGGGACGCTGGGAGCGGGGGTGAGAAGCAAGCTGCGGGCCTCATGTAATTGCTGGGAACTCAATAGGATCCGGTGGTGGAATCGGTCCACCTTCACTTTCCATTTCTAAGACGAACCATGGGAAGCTTTTTTTCTGTTTTTCCTTTTTCTTCTTCTTTTTTTTTTTAAGATCAGATCACTTATTAAAGTGCGCACAGTGGCTGAGGGGGAGAAGGATGAAGTCTCAATCTCAATGAGGACAGAGTGGAAGAAGGCGAAACCAGTTCTCCTAAAGCCAAAACTCTAGGGGGTACACCTCCTACGGACAGGGGAAACTGGGGAGGAAGCTGTGTGACTGGTCAAAATCAATGAACATCCAAAGAGTAAATCGACCTCGACGGTGAGGTCGAGGGTCCCTTCTCTATGGGATGAATGTGCGGGCCCCAACATTTAGGCCGATGATCACCCCCAAAGCAGAATGAAATGGTGGTGTGTGTCCTGGAGGAGGGAATGAGAGCTGGAGGCAAGCAGAATGAGGCTTTAGCTTTGGACACTCACAATTTGGCTCTGGAACCACATTTCCCCTTGACAGTTCAACAAGCCAAGTGGCTACTATATGTTCAGAAGAGTCCAAAGGTATGAGAATATCCGATTGCAGAGAATTGGAAGAGCAGTGAGTCTGAAGTAAAAGGAACGGTAAGATGCACGTGAAAAAGCTGTAGGTTGCAGGGAAGAGTCACAGTTAGTATGTGGACCTGCAAAAGCAATAACAGTTTTAAAGAATGTTTTTTAAAAAGGTCAACTCCAAATAACATAGAAGGTAGGCAAAATACTCATTTAAGAATTTTTTGGAAATATGAGAAAAGTAGGTTTAGGTTCATGCAGGGAGAGTTTTGAATGCCAAGCTAATGGCTTCCTTGGAAGTTGGTTGAGCAGAAAGGCAACATGATCAGAGCTGTACTCACTGGAGACGGGTCCCAGGACAGCAACTAGAAGACTCTTGAAGTATTCTAGGTGAGAGGTAGTGACAGGTAACGACAATAAAAACGGACAGGACTTGCCAACAGAACGTGGGGACAAGAGACAGGAGGGAGTCTACGGAGGCTCAAGTTCTGGGGACTTCCCTGGTGGTTCATGGGTTAGGGCTCTGTGCTTCCAATGCAGGGGACACTGGTCAACCCCTGGTCCCAGAATTAAGATCCCCACAAGCCTCCAAGTGTCGTGTGGCTAAACAATGGCTCAAGTTCTAACCCCCAAGATAACTGGGAGTTTGAAGTACCATTACCTGAATTAGGGAAAAGAGAGGGGAATGGCAGTTTGGGGAGAGAAAATTTGGGGACTTGCTGAGTTCATGGGACTAGTGAGACATCTACCTGAGGATGTCCAAAAGATATAGATGTGCAGGAATTTGTTTCTAAAATGGGAGACAGGAGGCACTTGACAATGGTAATGATTCTACCTGCTGCTTTACAACAGGTACTCTCATGGCCAAGGATTCATATCTCTCATTAATTCTAATATATCAGTTAAAGCAAATCTCCCTAATATACCATCACATTATGGCTGTGGTGGGAAGGGGATACAAAAATAAATTTAAAAACTTCCTTTTCCTCTCACCTAGGAGCTTGCTGTCTACTAATATACACATACGGAATCAACAAAGGCAAGATTTATGAAAGCAAGTGCATTAGTTTTCTATTGATGTTTAACAAATTGCCACAAGCTGTTAGCCAACTTCAGTTCCTGTGGTTGCAGGACTGAAGGCCCCATTTCCTTACTGGCTGCCAGCCAGGGACCAGTCTCAGCTCCTAGACGTTACCTACACTCCTTGCCATGTGGCCTACTCCATCTTCAGATCCAGCAGCAGAGAATTTCTCTCCCATCAAATCCCTGTCACACTTTTTAAAAATGTATTTCTTTTCCTCTCACAATTTGAATCTCTTTCTTTAGGAAGAGCCCAGCTCACTTTAAGGCCTTGTCTGATTAGGTCAAGCCCACCCCAGATAGTCTCCTGATCTTCAAATCATCTCATTTGGCACCTTAATTACATCCGCAAAATTGCCTGATAGCAGAACTCAGATTACTATTTGACTGAATAGCTCGAAGAAGTGACCAGAAATCTTGAGGAAGAGGGTGGCATCTTAGAATTCTGCCTCCAGAGCAGCAGCAAATTGCAGAGCAGAAACAAGTGATTCAACAGACGCTGAAGAATCTGTACAGCAGGGGAATCATCAATCTGGTGGGGTTAGAGCAAGCTTCCTGAAATGGGTTTATTTCAATGTTGCTTCAGAAAAGATGAAAGCAGGGCTAGGGAGGGAAGAACACAAGTAGTTCCTAAACAGCACAAACGTGGACATGGAGCTTAACCAGGATCTGGGGATAGCGGGCAGATTAGAGAGGCTAATGCAGACTGACAAGACCTTGACTTGGAAAAGTGAGGATGACAGAAGTTGATTAAATGCCCTCAAATATGAGGATGAGGAATTCAGGCTTGCTAGGCAGCTTTTATAGGTGTTCGAGCCTGAGAGAGATGTACTGAAAACATCCCACTGAGAAATGGTATATAGTATACTGGAGAGGAGGTGAGGTCTGGGAAGTTTCTGGATATAAGGGACTGGGTATAAATGTCTGCCATCCAGCCATCTCATCCTCTGTCGTCCCCTTCTCCTCTTGCCCCGTGTGCTGCGATTCATGGGGTCGCAAAGAGTCGGACACGACTGAGCGACTGATCTGATCTGATCTGATAAATGTCTGAAACTCACTGAAGGCTAGAGATGCGTGTGAGTGTGTTGTGGGCTTGTCTGTTTTCTGAAACTCCTTTGCTGTATAGCTAAGGAGTAGCTCTTTGGGAGCCCCAGGGCACCAGGGTGTGGGGAGAGCATTGCCTGACTACATAGTGGAATTGCACTGCAGGAACACTGTGCCCCCACATTCCACATCAGAAGCAGGGTTGTCATAGCAAGCAGCACACAGAAGATCGTTCTCTAGCACAGACGGTTATAGGACTGGAATGTACTAACTATAGCAGAGACGGCCAAGCCTTCCTTCCACCCTCCTTCCCACCTTGATATCTTGAAGAAATACCTTCTTCACAGGCAAGTATCCCCTCTTCCCTCCCAATAACAGGGGTCAAGAAACTAGAAGTCTTTTTCAATTTAAAGACAAGTTTGTCAGTGATGTGGGCTTCCCTGATGGCTCAGGGGTAAAGAATCTGCCTGCAACACAGGAGACACAGGTTCAATCCCTGAGTTGGGAAGATCCCCTATGGGAGGAAATGGCAGCCCACTCCAGTATTCTTGCCTGAAAAATCCCATAGACAGAGGAGCCTGGTGGGCTAAAGTCCATAGGGTCACAAAAAGTCAGACATGACTGAGCAACTGAGCATGCATGCGTTAGCAATGCCTGAAAAATCCCATGGACAGAGGATAGTATTTAATCATATTTCATGACACATAAAAATGATATGAAGTTCAAATTTCAATGTCCGTAAATAAAGTTTCACTATGGTTGCTTTTGTGCTGCAATGAAAGTGTTGAGGAGCTGTGACAGAAAGCGTGTGTGGTGCCCTCACCACTTCCCACTGTTGGTCAGTCCACTACAAATCACAGTGACATGGTTGTAATGCAACAGTGTTTTGGGAACCACTTCTTTCACCATGTTTTGGCATTTTAAAAAAATTACAACTGCATGCCTAGCATGTAAAAACAAGAAAATAAGAAAGTGGATTTTAAATGTTGTGCTTTCAAGGCATGGTGGAGTGTAGATGACTTGGCCATCAATTTAGATGTCAAAACACTGTGTTGATTACACAGTGATGCTATAGCATGGCTAAAAGAATACAATATACCTCGACATTACCAAACTAAGTACTCATCACAATGTTCCCAGTTCACAGGAAAGCAATGGTTAGGCAAATTAGCAAGTTTAAAATAGAATATCTTAGCATAGAAGAATTCTTCACAAAAGTGAAAAATGAAAATGAGGTTGCTGCCAAAGTAAGTTTCTGAGTGGTTCGATTGTTAGCCAAGCAAAGAAAACCATCTACTTACTGGCGGTGAGTTAATTAAATTGTGTTTGATTGCAAAAGCCAGAGAAATGTGTCGAGGGAAAATAAACTTTTTCAGCTTTCACCAAGAACAGTGGCTCAGAAGTTGAGAACATTAGAAGTAACACCAATAGTAAGTTTTAAAAAACAGGGCAAATGGTTTCAAGTGTTTTCCCTTGGCTCTTGATAAGTTGACAGATCTTAACAATACTCCTCAATTGTTGTTGTTTACTCAGAGGGTCAATGCTGAGTTTAAAATGATGGAAGAATTGGCCTGTATGGATAGCCTGTAAAAGTCGCTCGTTGTGTCCGACTCTTTGCGACCCCATGGACTATATAGTCCATGGAATTCTCTAGGCCAGAATACTGGAGTGGGTAGCCTTTCCCTTCTCCAGGGAATCTTCCCAATCTGGGGACTGAACCCAGGACTCCAGTATTGCAGGCAGATTGTTTACCAGCTGAGCCACAGGGAAGCCCAAGAATACAGATAGCCTGTAGATGACTGCAGATGAGAATATTTTCAAAAAAGTCAAGAAAGCACTAGTTCAATACAACCTGAAGTAGAATCTGCTAAGATGCATTTCGACTATGTATGAAGGAGAAAAAGGCTAAGTTGGGCAAATGTACAAAACTTGCAAAAATGGAAGTTGTTTAAATCCTATAGTCATTTGTTATCTTACTGAACAATAGGTACTTCACAGGAAAATATTTTAGTCTATCTTGTGTTACTCAACCATTCGTGTCAACAGTGAACTTCATTCACTCTCATGGACTAAACATTGTCAGTTTCATGAATTTTTGTCAGATATAGAGGCTGAATATTCTAACTTGACCCACCAACAGCAGTTCAACAGCTTAGTGATTGTAAGGGGTTTTTTGTCGTTGTTGTTTCATCTGTTTGTTTTTGTATTTTTATAGCTCATGGCTGGAATTGGGAAATTTTTCTGAGCCAGAAGAACCACCCTCAACCACTATTATTGAATACTGAATGGAATTAGCTTTTGCTGGAGACTTAATAATGTTACTTAATAAATTTAACCTAAAATTACAAAGCAAAAATGCTTCTTACATGTGACATTTATGCTGCAGTGAAATCATTTCAATGACAACTGACACTTTTTGAACCACAAGTAATGTCTAGTTACTTAATCACTTCCTGTGCTGTTAAAAGTTAAAACAGACTAGATTTGCATTCCCACACGAATTTGCTGTGGATATATTTTCTGAGCATAAAATCCATGGTGTTTTATGGACCCTGATGTGAGTGCAAAGGAAATTTCTGTATTTCAAAAGCAGTTTAACTGTGGGATTGAGGAACTCCCACTTAAATATCAATTGGAAGTGATCATTCTACAGTGTAACAACATGCTAAAATGCAAATGTCAAGAGAAGTATCTGATAGAATTCTGTAAGTGCTATCTAAGAGACGAATTGTTATTTAGTAGCTAAGTTGCATCAGACTCTTTTGCAACCCCATGGACTGTAGCCCAGCAAGCTCCTCTGTCCATGGGATTTCCCAGGCAAGAATACTGGAATGGGCTGACATTTCCTTCTCCAGGGGATCTTCTCAATCCAGAGATCGAACCTGCATCTTTTGCATTTCAGGTGGATTCTTTACCTCTGAGCCACCAGGGAAGCCCCAAGAGATGAATATGCTCGATTAAAACTCAGATGCTTGTGGACTGATATTAGTATGTGGCAGTACTTATCTGTGTTAAGATTTTTCTCAAAGATGAAATACATAAAATCTCATTACTACAGATAAGCATTAACAGATAAATATCTGTAGCTGATTTTTTATTAAGAGCTTTATTAACAGTTGCTTGCAATTTGTCGATTCTTTTGAAAAAATCAAGTTGTAAGTTTTTATTACAGATTAAAAATGAGATTCTTAGCAATCTTGACAAATTGAAACAATTTATAAACCTTTAAAAATGTATTAAAAAATAAAAGGGAATTCCCCAGTGGTCCAGTAGTTAGGACTCTGCACTTGCATTGCAGGGGGCATGAGTTCCATCCCTGGTTGGAAGCTGAGATCCCACATGCTGCGAGGTGTGGCAAAAAACAAAAAAAAGTATAACTGATTTTGATAATAGGAAACACTCACTTTGAATGCTAATTAAGTGAAATATTATCCTCTTCATAAAAGAATGTCATTCCTCTCACTAGCAGATCTGTATTATGAAAAATTATACTCAATTATTATATTTTGAATTCCATTGATAAAACATTTGTGAAAATTTGTCTTCTCTAGTGATATAAATACTACATAATGTTCTTGATTTTGCCTGTTGGCTTTCAAAGCCTAAAATATTTATTCTCTAGCCCTTTGCCCATCCCTGAACTAGACTAAGCCACATGAGGGAGGGAGACTATTTATAACTGATCACTATGCAAACAGTATGTATTAATAAGCGCATTGCCTGCACACAGTAGAAGATAAAGAAATACTAAATAACATACATTTATAGGGATGACATTGCACTAAGACCTAAGGAGAAAATGCTGTGAGTCTTAAAGACTTGATACTTCTTTTATGCTTTAACTCAGGTTCATTTGAAGGCTAGCAGATGGCTTTAAATTTCCATTGGTTTACATCTTGTGTATCTAGAACACTACTCTTCTTCCATCTACTCTGTTAATTTTCTGGTCACCAGCTCCTGCTTTCTTCAGTAAGTTCTCTGTTAAAAATCCACTATTTTGGTGTCATCATTTGAAATGATCCTATGTAAGCTGTCTAAATGTCCTTATTCTGGGTGGCCCCAGGTTCTGGTCCTCCACAAAGAGCATTCTGGGGGAGTTTCTGGGTTGAGGAAAGAAGGGTGGGAAGATGTTCCCTAAACCTGTGGCAAACGGGATCATTCAGGTGTCTCTATTTGCAAATCACCTGATTAGCATAGAGTATCCAAAAATATATAATGAAGTCTCATGATTCAACAATACAGTAACAAATAGCCTAATTAAAAATGGGCAAGGATTGGAGTAGGCATTTCTCCCAATAAGATATTTAAATGTTAAAAAAAAAGTATATGCAAAGGTGCTCAGTATCATTAGCCATCAGAGAAAGGCAAATCAAAATGGCAATGAGATACCACCACACACTCACTAGGATGGCTATAATAATAAAAAAAAAAAGATTATTATTGGTGAGGACATGACGAAATCAGAACCCCACATACACTGCTGGTGGTAAATGTAAAATAATAAACCTGCTTTGGGTAACATTCTTAGGAGTTCCTCAAAAAGTTAAACATAAGGTTATCATATGACCCAGCAATTCCACTCTTCAGTAAACATCTGAGAGAACATATGCCCTCACAAAACATAATAGTATAACATATGTTCTTACAAAAACCTGTTCACCACTGTTCATAGTAGCACTGCTGTACTCATTATATTACAAAAGTGGAAATAACCCAATTGTCCACCAACTGATGAATGAATATACACAATGTGCTATATCCATACAACAGAATATTATCCAGTCATAAAAAGGAATGAGGTTCCTTTTTAGTGATTCATTATTTTAACTGATTGATTCATGGTACAACATGGATGAACTTTGGAAACAAAACTGAAAGAAACCTGATACCAACAGCCACATATTGTATGATTTCATTCATTAGAAATTTCCAGAAGAGGCAAATCCAGAGAAACAGAAAGCTAGATTAGTGGTTGCCAGGGGCTGGGAAAGAGGTGGAAAGAGTGCCGGCTAAGGGACTTCTTTTGGGGAATGATGAAAATATTAGGTAGTGGTGATAGTTGCAAAACTTCGTGAATATACTAAAACCCACTGATTTATACACTTTGAAAGGGTGAATTATATGTTATGTGAACTAGATCTCAAGTTCTAAGATTCCTCGACTTCATTAGGTACTCATCCTGAATCAGTCAGTTCAGTTCAGTTGCTCAGTCGTGTCCAAATCTTTGCAACCCCATGAACCGCAGCACGCCAGGCCTCCCTGTCCAGCACCAACTGCCGGAGTACACCCAAACCCATGTCCATTGAGTCGGTGATGCCATCCAACCATCTCATCCTCTGTCGTCCCCTTCTCCTCCTGCCCTCAGTCTTTCCCAGCATCAGGGTCTTTTCAAATGAGTCAGCTCTCTGCATCAGGTGGCCAAAGTATTGGAGTCTCAGCTTCAACATCAATCCCTCCAATGAACACCCAGAACTGAGCTCCTTTAGATGGCCAATCAAATCACATTTAGAGGCACATTTAAAATATGTATTATGCATATAATGTGTAAATAGCCCTTTTTTATTTCTAGTTACATATATGTATATACATATATAATGTGTATAGTAATATAAATTAATAATTTAAATGATTAAGAGTGTCCCAAGTGAGCCACCAGGGAAGCTCCCCCCCCAGAACTTAGGTCAAGGCAAAGGAGGTTCTGGCAGACACCTGGAACCCCCCCGTGGATCTTAGACTAATGGTAAGGCCCGGAAGTTCACGTGACTACCATTGACACGTGACCAACTTTTCCGTTGAAGAGAGCTGTGACGCGTGTGTGACGTCACTTTTGCGCGACCCTTAATTTTGGCTTAGCGTTTCCTGGCTGCCGCTTTGAAGTATGCCTAAAGTAGTGTCCCGGTCCGTCGTCTGCTCTGACACCCGGGACCGGGAGGAATATGACGACGGCGAGAAGCCCCTTCACGTCTACTACTGTTTGTGCGGCCAGATGGTCCTGGTGCTGGGTGAGTAGTCTGCAAGGAGTGCAACTTCGGGTTCTCGAGGGCGGATTTCCCCTGGCTGTGATCTGAGAGCCGCGTCTCTTTGAAGATTTTCCCCTCCATTAAAATCCTCCGTACCCATCGCCGCCTCACTCCAGGGAGCTTTTCTGTATTGTGCTTCATCTTGTAATTCTGTATGCAGACCGCCTTCAAAAGGAAATTCCTCCTTTAGAAAAAATAGACTCCCTATTCTCCCTCTCTGCCTCTAGAAACTTTGTGACCTTTCTGCCCGGTACAAGGATTTTGTAATAGCTTTTATCAAGTGAAAAGAACTCCTCCCCATTGAGCCTACGTTTTCCTCGAGCTATAACCTCGTTTCTTTGCGTTTTTTGTAGCAAAATTTCTAAAAAGAATTGCGTCTGTGGGCTGTCTCTGCATCATTTCCCATTCCTTCTTGCCCTCGCTTTTTCACTTAACCATATAAACGTTATTTGTCAAAGTACTAACGAACGTGTTACCTGTTACAGTGCTCAGTTATCAATGCCCATTTAAATCCCCCTCTCAGTAGCATTTTACAGAGATGATCAGTCCGTCTTTCTTGAAACATTTTCATTTGCATCCAAGACTCTGCACTCTACTGATTTTCCTCCTACCTCGATTTTCACACTTCTCAGTGTCTGGCTCCTCTTTTCTGTCTCAGACTTTGAGGCATTGCACGGCCCTGTGGCTCATTCCTCTTACCTGTTGTCAATCTGTACTCACTCCTTAGGTGATCTCAACCATTCCCAAGCTTTAAATACCATCTGTATGCTGATGACTCTTAAATGTTCCTCTTTAACCTGCACCTCTTAAACTTCAGCCTATTCAGCATCTCCACTTGGATGTTTAATAGGCCTCTCAAAAGAGACCATGTTCTCACAACACTGTAAATCAACTATACTTAAATAAAATTTTTAAAAAGAGACCGTGTTCAAAATTAACTTCCTGATCCCCTACTTTCTGATCTCCACTGTTCCTCTCAGACTTCCCTATCACATCAGTGGTACCACTATTCACCCAGTATCTCAGAATCTTTCTTGACTTCTGCGTTCAGCCCATTAGTACATTCTTCAGGTGCTTCCTTGAAAAGCTATCCAGAATCTGACTACTACTTACCACCTCCATTTCTACCACTCTAGTCCAAGCCCCTCCTTTCCTAAGCATATATTCCAGGAACAGAAAGACCCATAGAAAACTTGAAAGGCAGTGCTGGGAAGGACTTTTGAGGTAATATGATCAAATAAGGGGAAAGACTCCCAAAGAGGAAGGGGTTTGCCGAAGATCACCAGTATCACAGCAGGAGCTAAAATCCAGGTCTTCTGACACCAAGTCATTTTTTGTTGGAAAATTTAATAATAGCCTTCAATAAATGTGATAATTGTAGTAAAAATTACAGTGCAAAGGGCCTCCCCTGAAAAGTTCTGATTGCCTCAGGGAATTTTTCAGTGACTCTTGTGACCAAATCTTTCTTCATTGCTTTAGACTGTCAGTTAGAGAAGTTGCCCATGAGGCCCCGGGACCGGTCCCGTGTGATTGATGGTGCCAAACACGCCCACAAGTTTTGTAACACCGAAGACGAGGAGACTATATATCTTCGGAGGTAAGACGTTGATGTTCTGTCTAGGATTTTCTGCTTGTGTTGGGGTCTAGTTCTGAGAAGTATAAATACCCCATCTAGTATCGAACAGGTCATGTATTTGGGGCCCAATACTTTGACATTTGTGGTGGTTCTCAACTTCTATTAATACAGAATACATGTTTTTATTGTGCTATGGTGAAATGGTGAAATGTGATTCTGTTGTCATTTGATAGCTGTAATTTGGGGTTTTTTCAAGTAAAATGAGTTTATTCAACTTGTAATCTCTTGGAGCAGACCAGGGCACACTGTGTTAAGGACTGGATCTGCAAAGATGAGTAAGGCACCGTCCTTACCATTAAAGAGCTCATAGCTCAACAAGGGAATGGACTACCTATTGTTATATGATAAAATACTGGTTTGAACAGAAGGCTCTGGGAAAACAGACAGAAGCAGGTCATCTTGCCTGCCTGGTGGTCAGGAAAGACACCAAAAGGTGGTGGCGTTTGTGTTTGGCCTTGAACTAGGATTTCACCAAGTAGATGAGGAACATTCCCGGTGGAAGGACTATGGAAGCATTAAAAGCATCAAATATGGTGTGCTTGGGAAATTTAAATAGTCCCTTGTGGCTAGAGCCCAGGTTACTTTACCAGAAGGGGTTCATGGAGCCTGGAGTAGGGATAGAATAAAATGCTAAAGTAGACAAGTTTGGATTTTATCTATAGGCAATACACTACATCCAGTAAACAAGCAAAGAACCCTGCCCTTACAGAGCTTATATTCTAGTGTTGAACCAGAAAAAGCTACCAGCTGACATCTAGCTATGTGTATTTAAGAAACCGAACTGTTACCAGCCCACACTGATGAAAAGAGTTAGAAACTATTGCTAGGCAACATTCAGTGCCAAATCAGGCTAGATTTATGCAGTTGAAGAGAAAACCGGTTATATACAAAATACAAATGGAGGGTGCAGATTATAAAACATATGAAATTCACAAAAGAAGGCCCCCCAGGTAACACTGGGGAAGATTATAAATAACATGCTCTGTCTAAAGCAAATTCATTCTCTTGTGCTTTTTCTCTCTCGGTTAACCTTTATTTGGGTTTCTGATTTTGAAAATGATTAACTGACTGTCTTTAGGATTATTGAAATATTTATTACATGTATTATATTAGTTAATACAGACAGTAATCTAACAACACAACTAAGCCACAGGCTCCTGTGGCACTATAAGGCAGATGCCCTCACCTCTAGGCCAGAAAACTGGGTGGCCCCAGACTGCAGTGGCAACTCTGGAATCCAGTCAGCCTGATCCTGGGAGTGAGCCAGCTTTGGGTCCAGCCTTAGTGCCCGGTATTGCCCAGGCCAGTGGTCTCTGGCCAAGTGCCTCTCTTGGGCCAGAGTTCTCAGAGTTTACCAACAAGGCATGGTAGACTTCCCCCTTGGTTGACATAGTTCTTGCTCTAATCATGAACAGTCTTTCCAAGGGCCCACTTGAGCATGCTCCCTTCCTAGCCAGGGCAACATTTCAGTGTGATCGTACCCTTGCTCTTTAGCCAGCTGAATGTGGGGGCCCCGGTTCCTGAAAATATGGTGGTCTGCCTAACACGTGCCCTGTGACCTGTCACTCTCCACATCCACTGCCACCCTGTCTTGATTATGGTGTCTTGGTATTAAGTTTTGAAATTAAGTGTGAGTCTGCCAACTTTGTTCTTCTTCAAGACTGCTTTTGGGCTATTCTGGATTCTTTACGATTCCATGTGAATTTTAGGATCAGCTTGTCAATTTCTGCCAAAAAAGAGCCAACTGGGATTTTGCTAGGGATTATGTTGAAGTTGTAGATTCATTGGAAAGCATTCCCATTTTACCAACATTAAGTGTTCAGTCCGTGAACATGGAACTTCATTCCATTTACTTAGCTCTTTAATTTCTTTCAGTGATGTTTTGTAGTTTTCAGTGCACAGGTTGTGCACTTTTTTTGTTCACTTTACTCCTAAGTATTGTATTCTTTTTGATGCTGTTGTAACTGGAATTGTCAACTGATCTTAGAGGAAAGGTTTGTTGTTTACCAGTGAATATGATGTTCATTTATGTGGCTTAGTAGATAGGAATTTTTCATAGATGCCTTTTATAAGGAGGAGGAGGTTGCTTTCTCTTTCTAACATATTGAAGGGGCTTTGAATTTTGTCAAATGCTTTTTTTGCATCTAAGATGATCATGTGTTTTTTCTCTTTTATTCTGTTATTATAGTGTATCACATTGATTGATTTTTTTGTATGTTGCACCAATCTTGCATTCCTGGGATAAATTCTGCTTGGCCATGTGGTACAATCCTTTATATGCTGCTTGATTCGGTTTTTTCTTTTTTTGTTTTTTTTTTTTTGAGGATTTTTGTCTGTATAATTTTAAGCAACGTTGATCTCTAGTTTGTTGTTTTTGTTGTTCTTGTGATAGTTTTGTCTGACGTTCAGGTAATACTGGCCTCACAGGATGAATTGGGAAGTGTTTCTTCCTCTTCTGAAACGTTTGTGAAGCATTGGTATTAATTCTTCTTTGAACTTTTGGAGGAATTCCCCAGTTAAGCCACTGGTCCTGGGCTTTTCTTTGTGCAAAGTTTTTTGATCACTAAATCAATCTCCTTATACTTGTCATAGTCTAGTCAGATTTTCTTTTTCCAGTGAATTTTGGTAGTTTGTGTCATTCTATCATTCCTGGAATTTGTCCTTTTCATCTAGATTATCTGGTTTGTTGGTGTAGAGTTATTCATAGTATGATCTTAAAATCTTTTTTTTATGTCTTACCGGATCAGTAGTACTCCCTTGATTTTTTTAGGTCCCGAGAACATTAGACTATTTGTAATTCTCTGAATATGCTCTGCTGTTTTACCTTTTGCACAGAGTTGCCCCTCTGCTTGAAATCCCATTTTTCTATCAGGACTGCTGACATCACCTCACGAAGCCTTCCATAACTGCCTCAGACAGATTTGGTGCTGCCACCTCTGTGTTCCTGTCAGCCTGTTCACTTTCCTCCATCTAAGAACTTACCTCTGTGGTTATAATTTTCCTCACTAAACTTAAATTCTTTTAAGAATTCAATTAGTCAGTATTTATTGCAGTACTGTGCTCAGCTCTGGGAATAGAGTGTGAGACAGACAGGCATGGTCTCTGCTGATCTCTGATCTCATGGATCTTACAGTCTAGTGGGACGACAAAAAACTAAAGTAATTATGATTATGGAAAGTCATACGAATGAAACAAAGGGCTCATTCAGGATCACATGAGAACCTCTTCAAAAAGGTGTTCAGGGAAGGCTGTTATAACTAGGTGGTATTTGAAATGACACCAAAAAAGATGAGAATGCAACAGGTGAGAAGTGCATTCCAGGCAGAGAGAAGAGTGAGTGTGAAAGATCAGACATGGGAAAGCACTTGTTTATTCCAAGAACAGAGGAAGGCTGGTGTGGAGAGGTCACAGTGAGCGGGGAGGAAAGTAGGAGATGCGGCCGGGCCGGATTCTCTGCCCAGCCAGTGCCTAGAAGGCCACGGTGAGGAGTTTGTGTTTTATTCTAGCTGTCCTGGGAAGCCACTCTTGACTCTCTTTGGAGAATGATTAAGAATGAGATAGTAATGGAAGCAGGTTCTAGAATAAGTGCTCAGAATTTTTATTTTTATGAACTTAGAGTGGTGAAGTCCTAACTAAGTATCATATACACGATTGATTTGATCACACAAAAGTCTAAAATTTCCACGTGGGGGGAAAAGTCAAAGACAGATGTCCAGCTGGAGAAGAAATATTTGCAAGAACCCTTAACATTTGCAAGTTTCCTTAATATAAAATAAAGAGATGGACTTCCCTGGTGGTCCAGTGGTTAAGACTCCACGGTTCCACTGTAGGGGGCGCAGGTTTGATCCCTGGTGGGGAAATAAAATCCCACGTGCTGCACAGCTCCGTCAAAACACAACACAAAACAATAAGAATAAAATAGAATAAAATGACAACTCAGTAGGTCAAAAATAGACTGACTGTTCATCAAAAAAAAAGAAAATACAAATGTCTATTAAATATATGAAAAGATGCCTAACTTCACTCTTTAAAAAAAAAAGAAATGCAAATTTTGAGATCTCATATTTCACATGCCAGATTGGTCGTCATATATTTTAATAACATACTGTGTTGGTAAGACTGTAGGGAAACGGGAAGTCTCACGTTGGTGGTGGGGTATACAGTGGTTCAGCTTCTGTGCAGAGTAATTTGGCTGTTATCTATCAGAATCTGAAGTGGATACACTCGGAGGATTTACCCATCAGGTAAGACATTTTGGTTCATTCATACAAATAGATAGAATGGAGTCCTTATAAACAATGAGGCAATTCTTTTTCAACTGATTGGGAAGGATCACATATTTTTTTAACCAAGATACATTTTTAAGTGAACAGAGAGGCTGTTTCACTGTAAGTGAACAGGTGGGCTACATTTGTCTAAAAAGGAAGAGAAAACTTTGCTGTGTTATCAACTCTGGGAGGAAGGGAGGAACAGTATTTGCCAGTAACAGTATTTGCCTCTGGGGCTGGGGGAGGGAACCGGGCGCGTGGAAGATGAGTGGAGAGGATATTTACCTTTCACTTTATACTCTTTTCTATACCATCTGCACATACTGCTAATTTAAAAAGTTGAAACAGGATGGGGAAGGGAGGAGACAGGGGGGTAGCTGGGACAATAATCTGGGGAAGAGATACTAGTGGACTGGGCTGAGATGGTGGCAGGAGGGTGGAGAAAAGTAAGTTCAAGACCTTTTTTGGAGCTAAAATCCACAGGATTTGTGGATGAAGTAGATTGTGGGAGATGAGGGAAAGAGAAGACAAAGATGAGTCCCAGGTTTCTATGAAGCAACTGGATGAATGGAAGAGTCTTTACCTCCCAGTTGATTATCTAAGGCAATGTTGTGTGGGCTGTTGATCTTGACCACCTTAGTTCAACCTAGGGCTTGAGTTCAACCTATTCTACTTCCTAGCTCTGTGACCTTGGGCAAACTGTGTAACTGCTTTGTGCTTCTTCACCCTCATCTGTAGAATGGGAATGATAACGTGACCTACCTCATAGGGTGGTTGTAAGGATTAAAGAGTTTAATACACGTACACTTTAGAACAGCTCCTGGTACATAATAAAAGCTATACAAGTGATTACCACTGTTGTTATTGTTGGTGTTATTGTTACTGTGAACCCAACTGCTTCTGTGACTATAACTACTACCACACTGCCTCGTCTGTCAGGAGGGTGCCTGTGGATGGAAGAAGTGCTTTAAAATAAATACATGTGTAAATCAACAGCTGATCTAGGAAAGGAAAGCTTTTGAAAAGCCATTTTAACATTTGAGGAAATGGCAAGTGAGGTTGGTAGATGATGAGATTTGTTCGTATCTTTTTTAACTTCCATTTTCTGTGCAGACCTGAAGGCATTGAACGACAGTACAGGAAAAAATGTGCAAAGTAAGTATTAACAGTGTGGGTTTCCGCGAGCATAAGAAAGTGGAGGTAATGATGTGTTAGGAAAAGCATCATTTGGAGACAATTCTCTGTTATATCTTTATCCTTATAATTGTAACCTGCCTTCAGACTTGTTATGCAGGTAGGCTTCTTGAAGAGCTGCAGTTGGCCAAATTACATCTCTGACCAACTGGCTACAAAAAATGGGTTTTGAAACATAGTATTATTTTTTAATTGAGGTGTAACTTATATATAATAAAATTTGCCTTCTTAAGTGGACAGTTTGATGAGTATTGACAAAAGCATACAGCCACATAACATCACCCCTCCTGTGACATAGTACATTTCCAGGGCTCCTTTGCAGTCAGTCCCCCTTCCCCTGGCTAGCACTGGCCTACCTTCTGCTACTGTGGTTTTACCTATTCTAAAATGTGACATAAACTCTGCAGTGTGTGTTCTGCTACATACAATGTGTATCTCTTTCATCTGGTTTCTTTCATGTAGCATGATCCTTTGGAGGTTCATCCAAGTTATGTGTAACGGTAATTTGTTCCTCTTTATCACTGAGTAGTATTCCATCGCACCACAGTTCATTTAACCATTGACCCATTGAAGGTCATTTGAGTTGTTAATGGCTTTGGCTATTACAAATAAAGCTGCTATGAACATTCCAGTATAAATCTTGTGGGAACATGTATTTTCTCTTGGAGTGGAGTTGCTCAGTCTAACATTGTGTAGTGTAATCCAAACCTGTCTATAAAGTCTATTACAGGACCACAGACCCAAGAACTTTAGAGAGTATTATTTAAAGATACATATGATTTCCAGCTTTAGGTTGTCAGCAGTGAGAATATTAAACTTTAACAAGTTTAATCTCGTTGATGTAATTACAGTTCACTCTTGGATCACCAACTCAATGGACATGGGTTTGGGTGAACTCCGGGAGTTGGTGATGGACAGGGAGGCCTGGTGTGCTGTGGTTCATGGGGTTGCGAAGAGTCGGACACGACTGAGTGACTGAACTGAACTGAACTTGGCTCTCAGAAGACTCAGACTAGGAGAATTAAAGCAGGGAACTGGCTAAGAGGACGTTTTAGTTTACAGCCACATTAGATTTGTTGGATGAATTTAATCATATCTTATGGGTGTGGGTCTACTTCATTTAGCTGAAAAAGTATAGTAGAAGTGACCAAGCACAGAAAATATGCTGTGAACTTAGTTCTGATTGCTCAGAATTTAGTTGGTGGACCAGCCACAGTGGAGCCTTTGTGCTGCTTTTTGACCCTGCTAAAACAGAACAAGACAGAACCCACACTAGTTCCCCAGACTTCTGGGAAGAATGGCAGCAGTTTTGACTGGAAAGCAATCAGCAGCAAGAGCCAGTGTTTGCCACTAGTGTTTCTAATGATCAGAACTGCATGGGATGCTAAAAGACATTTGCAGGCCTCAGCCCCCAGAGTGGCTCAGTCAGGATCCCCTGGGGGCGGGACCTCGGAATCTGATTGGCAGTTGTAACAAGTGCCCTCTGTGATTCTTATCAAGTAGTTTTTGGGGGAACATCGGGAAGAGCTGATCATTAGTTGATGCCACAAACACATGTAGTTGCAGAGTCTGAGCCCACTTTACGAAGCAGTGTTTTGGGGGTTTGGATCCTGAGGCCTGCCTGAGATTCACTCTGCTATTTGTAGGTGTGGGCTGCCGCTCTTCTACCAGTCCCAGCCCAAGAATGCTCCTGTGACCTTCATTGTGGATGGAGCAGTGGTCAAGTTTGGCCAGGGTTTTGGGAAAACGAACATATACACTCAGAAACAAGAGCCTCCTAAGAAGGTAATTATCACTGAAGGAGACAGATGGGTTAATGGAGCTACAGATGCAGTCCTAAAACTGTAGATTATGGTGCATGAGTATGCTCTCTTTATTAAGAGGATGCCATTTTTGTATAAGCAGATGTTAGAAAATTTTAACACCTACCGTGTGTTCTTTTTTCTTTCCTACAGTCTGCTTTATGAGTAAAGTTGGAAATTGTATGGCTTTTATTCACATGTACTTCCTTTGAAATTTCTTCTTTTTCCAATGTGAGCAATTAGAGATGGAATGCAGAAAGTTAATCTTTAAATATATTTTGAAAACCCTTGATGTCAAATATTAGAAAATGATAGGGCAGATTAAAAGATGGGCACTTTTAGATAGGCCAGCCTGTCCCAAAGAGGTGGATATTTCCCCAACAATCCCTCTCCTTCCCCCAACACCCAGGCTTGGGCACTTGCACACTCACACTCATACACACTCGAGCACACATGGCTCAGAGAGGTGAACTAGACTGGTTCCTCTTCCTGCACCTCCAGGTGATGATGACCAAGCGGACTAAAGACATGGGCAAGTTCAGCTCTGTGACTGTGTCTACTATTGATGAAGAAGAAGAAGAGATTGAGGCTGTAAGTGCTTTTGCCCTCAAGGGAGTTGGATGGGAGGGGATGAAGGGGGACTCTCAAACTAGATCATTGAATAGCAGAACAGTTAGAAACTTCCCTTGTAGATCTCGCTCTAGCTACTAAGGAACACTGTGACAGCAGCTAGTTACTGTTTCCCTGGATTTCAGGGAAATCTGCTTCAGGGACATCTGTAGGATGAGGCACAGGGAGTTGGACTAAATCAGTCATTTTTTTCATACTGTTTTTTGAGAGGCCTTAGGGGGCGCATCCCTCTTCAGTTGAAAAACTACTGGGCTCAGGGATTTCCGGTCCCTTTCAGTCCAGATCGGACAGTATGGGCATCTGTCCTTAGCAGGAGAAGCAATTCCCTTTATGGTACTTCAGTATAATGATGTTTACACAGAAATGTTATCTGTTATTTAAACATGGTTTCAGTTGAAACCTGACTCCCCGAGATTACTGAAAAGCTGAAGAGTGGAAAGGGAGCCGAATTCGGCCACTTCGGTAGTGATTTTGTAACCCGAGGAGTATAAACTTCTCCTGAGGTCTCTGTTACTCCTCTTGGGTGAGACTGCTGGCCTGAGGATGCTCCATTCTTCCCTCAGAGAGAAGTTGCTGACTCGTATGCACAGAATGCCAAGGTGATTGAAAAGCAGCTGGAGCGCAAAGGCATGAGCAAGAGGCGCCTGCAGGAGCTGGTGAGTGGCAGGGGGCAGGCACTGACCTGAACTGTTCAGTTCCTCCATCTGAAAGACCCTCGGGTGGGCGGGGGAACCCTTTAGGAAGTCTTTCAGGGATATGGTGTAGCTGGCTGCCAGGTGTCTAACCCTGCATGTGGCTATCCGTACATACCCTGCTCTGTGATAGTGAGCAGGATCCCAACCCCCAATAATAGTTCTGGTTAGCCAGCCCCAACCAGAGTGATCATTTAATCTGCTACTTGTGGCCCAAGGTCAGGAGTCCAAGATCAGGGTGCACGGGCACTCCCCCAGGATGGGAGGTGTACAGTGAGGCTACGTTGGGGGCCAGGATTGGGACTTTTCACTGCTGCTTAAAGCACTGCTCCCACCACCACTGTCTGGGCTCTTTGTTGAGCACGCCCGTCTTTGTGTGATGGAGCCTACATTTCTGTTTTCCTGATGATAATATACGTCTGATGTTTTTTTTAAAATAAGACATCCTGGCATTGATGTCTCTGTAGAGGATATTTTTGGTGACACAGGTAGTGGGTTTTGAGAGCCGCTTGACCTTGCCATAGTGATCTAGAGAGAGCCATGCTTAGAGATTTTCTGAAGTGAAGGGCCAGTGCATCTTCCTTTTAAAAAATTTGTCAAGAGCAGGTTTTTAATTTATAAAATGTCATAAAAAGGAATTTGCCTTAGTTCTTTTTATGAAATTATTTTATTACTCTGTCCAATTGCTATGCGGGTGTACATGCTAAGTCACTTCAGTCATGTCTGACTCTCTGCGACCCTATGGACCTTAGCCTGCCAGGCTCCTCTATCTATGGGATTCTCCAGGCAACAATCCTGGAGTAGGTTGTCATGCCCTCCTGCAGGGGATCTTCATGACCCAGGGATCAAACCCGTGTCTCCTGCATTGGCAGGCAGATTCTTTACCACTAGCGCCACTTGGGAAGTCAAATTGCTACAAAAGTTTCTAAGTGCTTACTGCCAATTATTGTTTGTATCTTTGTGGACTGATAATAAACAGTTTATGGACTTTGTAACTTTTAAGTAGCACTGTTATGGAACAGGGTTATTCCTCCTGTTCTGCTAAGAACAGGATACTGGTATGTCATAATACTGATTCCCCCAGCTCTTCAGGGATCCTGGAGCTGTGTAATGCTTACACTGATTGCCTTTGACCACAGCCCTGTGTGTTTACCCCATTTTACCATACAGATGTTATCATCGTCTATGTGTATCATAACATCAGAAAGATTGGAAAACAGTTGCTATTCATCACATTTTTTTTTTATTTAAAAAAAATACTCATTTATTTGGCTGCACTGGGTCTTAGCTGTGGCATGTGGGATCTAGTTTTTTCCCCAATCAGGGATGGAACCCAGGCCCTCTGCATTGGGAGTGTGGAGTTTTAGCCACTGGACCTCCAGAGAAGTCCATCATGATTTTAGATACATGGTTCTAGTTTGTATACTAAATGAGCATGAGGGGATAGTGTTGGGGAAGTTAGAATAAGGCAGGAAAGTCATAATTTCACGTCATGTATCCGGACATAAACTTTTTTCCTTTCCAGGCTGAACTGGAAGCCAAGAAAGCAAAAATGAAGGGAACCTTGATTGACAACCAGTTCAAATAATCAGGACGTTTCTGTGGACCCAGGCTGGAGGCAAGCATTTAAGATCAGGATGAAGAAGAGTGTTTTCTTGACTCCATGGACTTATGCTACCTTTATGCTCCAGCAGAAAGCTGTACGTGGCTTCCCAGTGATTATCCTACATTCAGTGAGGTCTTTGAGTCCATCTGACCTGATTTCTAGAGACAGATTTTTCTGTCTTTCTGTATTTATGTCTTCTGTTCTATTTTTTGTTCATTTGATGTAAACTTCTTCATCTGTGTAGAAGAAGCTCTATGAATAGATCAATGCTTGTGTTTCTCTAGTTTCTAAAGGAGCTGTTCTTATTCCTTCTTCAAAGTTAATAAAATGTTTAAAGATTTTTGAAAAAAAACTTGTGATGTGTCATAGACAAAAGCTGCATGAGGTGTATTTCAAGTCACAGCAGGCCAGGTCCTTTTACGTGGCTCTGTCTCTGTTCTTAGACTGGCAGCTATTGGCTAGGGTTTGAATCTCTCCACTGTCTGAGAAAATCCATAACAAGCCAGAATCTGCATTAAGTTCCCTTTACCTCAAATATTAAAACTACAGGCAAACCAACCCTCATCAGACATTGTACTAACAGAGGGAAAAGTCAGATTTCAGTAAGGGGGCAAGATACCTCTGATCTGAATGAAAATGGGATCTGGGTATGCAACCCAAGGGAGCTACCATCCTGTCAAGTAGCTGAGAATGTTGCTTCCTTGTGTGGACATGTGGGAGGGAGACGTGATAGAGTAAGAAATGATAACTGAGTAAATAAAAGTTATCTGTTGACTCTTTTATTTCACATTTGCTGTTTGTGAAGGAGCATTGTATACATAAATATTTAATGTCACGCTGCTTCAGTGACACCAGTATGTAGTGTTTGCATCATGTTTTTCTCTGTTCATCTGTATTGCAAGGTGTTGAGGCAAGAAGAGTATTTTCAGTTCAGTTCAGTCACTCGGTCGTGTCTGACTCTGTGACCCCATGAACTACAGCACACCAGGCCTCCCTGTCCATCACCAACTCCCAGAGTTTACCCAAACTCATGGCCTCCTTCTATTACTCACATGGCCTGTACTTAGCATGAGGCATGTAGTGAGAAGCCGATGGCAAACAGTAGGGCGTTTTTCTTTGCTATCTCCCTCCTGATTTCCGAATTTGGAAGGAGAAGTAGTTCAGAGTGAGGGTAGATGTGAGCTAGCAAGAACTGGGAGGAAAGAGGGGTGGGAGTCCTGGGAAAGCCTGGGATGGGGCTGTGTGAGCAGGATCTCACACTGCATTTAGCTTTCACGTCTCTTCAGTCTCCTCTGATCTATGACAGTTTTTCAGTGGTATCTCCTACTTGTAATTTGCATTTCCCTAATGACAGATGATGGTGAACATATTTTTCTTTTTTTCATTGTGGTAAAAAACATGTAACATAAAATTTACTGTCTTAACCATTTTGAAATGCACAGTGTTGTGCAACAGATCTCTGGAACTTTTTCATCTTATAAATCTATGTGTATACCCGTTAAACAATAACTCTCCTTTTCCCCTCTCCCTAGTTCCTCGAACCTCCATTCTACTTTCTATCTCTATGGATTTTACTACTTTAGAAACCTTATATGAGTGGAATCATCCCAGTAGTTGTCTTTTTGTGACTGGCTTATATTTTGCATTGAATAATGTCCTCAAGTTTCATCCATATTGTACAATATGATAGAATTATGCATAGACCGTATTTTGTTTACACATTCATTCATCAATGGCCATTCACATCGCTTCCCCCTCTTGGCTGTTATGACTAGTGCTGCTGTAAAAACACTGGCTACAAATATCTCTTCAAGACCCTGCTTTCAGTTTGCTTGATTATATACCCAGAAGTGGGATTGCTGGGACATATGGTCGTTGTTGTTCAGTTGCTCAGTCATGTCCGACTCTTTGTGACCCCATGGACTGCAGCACGCCAGGCTTTCCTGTTTATCATCAACTCCCAGAGCTTGCTCAAACTCATGTCCACTGAGTTGGTGATGCCATGCAACCATCTCGTCCTCTGTTGTCCCTTTCTCCCCCTGCCTTCAATCTTTCCCAGTGTCAGGGTCTTTTCCAATGAGTCAGCTCTTCGCATCAGGTGGCCAAAGTATTGGAGCTTCAGCTTCAACATCAGTCCTTCCAATGAACACTCAGGACTGATCTCCTTTAGGATGGACTGGTTGGATGTCCTTGCAGCCCAAGGGACTCTCAAGAGTCTTCTCCAACACCACAGTTCAAAAGCATCAATTCTTGTGCACTCAGCATTCATCACAGTCCAACTCTCACATCCAGACATGACTACTGGAAAAACCATAGCCTTGACTAGACAGACCTTTGTCAGCAAAGTAATGTCTCTGCTTTTTAATATGCTGTCTTATGTTGGTCATAGCTTTTCTTCCAAGGAATAAGAGTCTTAATTTCATGACTGTAGTCACAATGGAAACAGTGACAGACTTTATTTTCTTGGGCTCCAGAATCACTGTGGATGGTGACTGCAGCCATGAAATTAAAAGACACTTGGTCCTTGGATCATATGGTAATCCTGTTTAATTTTTTGAGAATCCTCCATACTATTTCCTGCAGTGACTGTACCATTTTTCATTCCCATCAATAATATACAGGGCTCCAATTTCTCCACATCCTCACCAACACTTATTTTCTATTTTTTTTTTTTTGTCTGTTTCTCTCAGCTTGTAGGATCTTAGTTCCCTGCCAGGGATTGAACCTGGGCCCTTGGAGGTGAAAGCATGGAGTTCTAACCACTGGACAGTCAGGAAATTGCCTTTTTTTTTGATAGCAGCCATCCTAACAGCAATGATATATCATGGTTTTGACTTGCATTTCTTCAGTGATTAATGATGTTGAGCAATTTTTCATGTGTTTTTTGGCCATTTGTATATTTGGAGAAATGTCTATTTGAGTCCTTTGCCCAGTTATTAAATTGGATTATTTGATTTTTTTTCATTGTGAGCATATTTTTACTTGCTAATTTTCCATCTATGTATCTTCTTTGGTGAAGCATATGCTCAGATCTTTTACTTATTCTTAAGCTGGGTTTGTTTTTGCATTGTTGAGTTTTAAGAGCTCTTTATATAGTCTGGATAGAAATCTTTGATCAAGTATGTGATTTGCAATATTTCCCAGTCCTTTTCTTTCTCTTAATAGTGTAGTGCCTTTCTGCGTGACCCAGGATCATGCAGATTTTTTTTCTATATTCTAAAAGGTTTATATTTACATTTAGATCTATGATCCATTTTGAATTAATTGTTGTATAATGTATGAGGCATGTGTTAAGGGTTTTTTTTCTTTCATAAACATGTCCAGTTATTCCAGCACCATTTGTTGAAAAGACGTTCCTTTCACCTTTCAGTAGCCTTTGTGCCTTTGTCAAAAATCTGGGAATTCCTTGGTGGTGCAATGGTTAGAACTCAGAGCTTTCACTGCCATGGGCCTGGGTTTGATTCCCGGTTGGGGAACTAAGATCATGCAAGCTGTATGGCACAGCACAGCCAGAAAAAAAAATATCAGTTGACTATATTTTTGGACTTTGTCTTCTGTCTATTGTCTGTCTATTCTTGCATCAATACCACACTATTTTGATTTGAGTATTACAGCTTTATATATATCTTGAAATTGGGTAGTATGATGCTTCTTTGTTCTTTTTTAGAATTGTTTTACTTACCTAGGTATGATATGTCCAGAATTCTTGCTGGGGTTTTGATTGGAACTGTGTAAAATCTGAAGATCAGGTTGGGGGACTTCCCTGGTGGTCCAGTGGTTAAGACTGTGTCTTGCAGTGCAGGGAACGCAGATTTGGCCCCTGGTTAGGGAACTAAGATCGCACATGCCATGGAGAAAGTAAGCCTGCGAGCTGCAACTGCTGGGCCTGTGCTCCACAACTAGAGAGCCCATGCGCCGCAATGAAAGATTGTGCATGACGCAATGAAGATCCCACGAGCTACAACTAAGACCTTAAGGTAAGGTAAGGTAAGGTAAGGTGAAGTCACTCAGTCGTGTCAGACTCTTTGCAACCCCATGGACTGTAGCCTACCAGGCTCTTCCATCCATGGGATTTTCCAGGCAAGAGTACTGGAGTGGGGTGCCATTGCCTTCTCCAGAGGATCTTCCCAACCCAGGGATCGAACCCAGGTCTCCCACATCGTAAGCAGACGGTTTACCGTCTGAGCCACCAGGGAAGTCTCTAACTAAGACCTTATGCAGCTAAATAAATAAATATGATCAAAAAAAAAAAAAAAAGATCCAACTTGGGGAGAATTGACTTCTTAATAATATTGCATCTTCCAACCCATGAACATGGTCTATCTCTCCATTTATTTAGATCTTTGATTTCTTTTGTCATTGTTTTATAGTTTTTCATGTATAGATACTGCCAATATTTGGTTCAAATGTATACTTTCATTTCTTCTGATGCTATTGTAAACCTTGTTGTTGTTGTTCAGTCACTAAGTCGTGTCTGACTCTTTGCGACCCCATGGACTGCAGCACGCCAGGCCTCCCTGTCCCTCACTATCTCCCAGAGTTTGCTCAAGTTCATGTCCATTGAGTTGGTGATACCATCCAACCATCTCATCCTCTGCTGCCCTCTTCTCCTTTTGCCTTCAATTGTAAACCTTACCTCCTTTCAAACAAGGGAAATCATCTCAGTATGTATTTCCAAGCTCACTAGGCTTATTCTTACATAAACTCAGGCCATAATTTCCATTTATCTCCTGACCCCAGGCCCTGAGTCCTCAGTGTGGCTTGTCTTATGGTGGTGTTCTGAGTCCCCAGAACCAGTGCCTGAGTATTGCCCTTTTCTAGTTGACAGTAACTCTGATCATTGCTTTTGGGGAAAGCCATACAAAAACTTCATATTACATACTTGTGGCAAGGTCAAGGGGGATGCTTCAACTCTTGGTTCAGAGGTCTCTGGGTCAACCAGTCTGGAATGGCAACAGGCCTGGGAAGTGGGCAGTAACATTTCATTATAGGTGTACACAGGCGAGACCTATAGTTCTGTATTTTTTCAAAAAAAAATTACAAAAATCTGTAGGGTAACAATCTTCTGCCCAAATATTTTAAGCCACTGCCAATGAGTCCTAATTATCAAACATTTTGGCTAAAGCTTTGAACTTGATTTCTATTATGGCAGCCATGCTTAGCTGAAAAAATAGATACATCTTACCTTCTTTGAATATTGTAACATCTACCCTGCAAGCTCCCAATTTAGAGTCAATCTTACAACCTGCTTTCTCTGATCTTTTACCCAAATAGATGAATGTTCACATCTTATAAAGTAGTGGAGTTTGACATTGTAAATTTATGTTTCCCATATCAGATGGGTTCTCACCATAGCTGGTTAATCCTACTATATGTTTTGGGTCAGTCACTCTCCTGTTCCCCTCAGGGACAATTTAGAGCCTCCACCACTTTTCCCAAACTTCTCTGCCTATGCAGCTTCTCTCTCTGCAGATGATTTTCCTCCCCAAAGCACCAAGAACATAGGGGCACACTTGGTTGCATCTGCTCACATCCTTTTCTCTCTTTAGTCTCAGAGGAAGAGGTGGCCCTCTTCCTGCTCAAGGCTCATCCACCTTTTATTCAATCAACTAATATATATATTAAGTATTTATTATTTGATAGATACTGCACTAGAAGCTGGGGATATAGTGGAGAACAAAGCAGTTCACATTCTGGGGGCAGGGGTGACCAACAAGTGAACAAGAAAATTCTCAGGGGCTTCCCTGGTGGCTCAGTGGTAAAAAAATCTGCCTGCCAATGCAGGAAGACACGGGTTCAGTCCCTAGTCTGGAAGATTCCACGTGCCATGGAGCAACTAAGCCTGTGTGCCACAACTATTGAGCCTATGCTTTAGAGCCTGGGAGCCACAAGTACTGAGCCCACATACCAGAACTGCTGAAGCCCAAGTGCCCTAGAGCCCGTGCTCCCCAACAAGAGAAGTCACTGCGATGAGAAGCCCGCACACTGCAACTAGAGAAAGCCTGCGTGCAGCAGTGAAGAGCCAGCACAGCCAAAACTAAATAAAAATAGAGAAGGAGTTCACGAGCTGGTCAACTCAGGAGAAACATATCTTTTAAATTTGCCCTGAGACTCTGCTTTGTTGTTATTAGTCACTCAGTCAGGTCTGACTCTTTGTCACCCCGTGGACTGTAGCCCACCAGGCTCCGTGGTCCATGGAATTCTCCAGGCAAGAATACTGGAGTGGGTTGCTGTTTCCTTCTCCAGCGACTCTGCTTGGAATGAAATAAGCAATACATATATATTTAAAAAAGAGAAAATTATCAGTTAAAATAGCATGATGTGATAGAGAGTGACAGTGGTCAGGATGGACTCTAAGGAGAGGCCGTTTGAGCCATATAAGACCTGAAAGATGAGAATACAAAGTCGGCCAGGTAAGGACCAGGGAGAAAGCATTCCAGATGATGGCAATGGAAAATATAAAGGCCCTGTGGAGAGAGACGGAGAAGGCGATGGCACCCCACTCCATTATTCTTGTCTGGAAAATCCCATGGGCGGAGGAGCCTGGTGGGCTGCAGTCCATGGGGTCGCTAAGAGTCGGACACAACTGAGCGGCTTTACTTTCACTTTTCACTTTCCTGCATTGGAGAAGGAAATGGCAACCCACTCCAGTGTTCTTGCCTGGAGAATCCCAGGGACGGGGAAGCCTAGTGGGCTGCCATCTATGGGGTCACACAGAGTTGGACACGACTGAAGCGACTTAGCAGCAGCAGCAGCGTGGAGAGAGAAGCTTAGCATGTTGAAGGAACAGAAAGAAGGCCAATGTGACTAGATTGTAATGAGTGACAGAGAATGAACAAACAAGAGGTGAGGTCAGAGGAGTGCGCAGAAGCCAGGCCATGTGTGGCCTTACAGGCCCAAATAAGGATTTGGGGTCTCAAAAGTACAGGGGGAAATGACTAGACTCTCAAGCAGGGGAGTAACATGATTTATGTTTTAAAATCATTCTGGCTGCTACATGGAGAATGGTTTGTTGTTGGGAGGCAAGAGGAGAAGCAGGGAGACCAAGGAGGAGACTAGTGTAGTAGCCGAGGTGAGAGATGAGAGTGGTTGGACCAGGGTAGTAGAGAAAAATAAAAAGTGAATGGAGTGGTGTTCTGGAGGTTTTGTTCTCAGTACTAGCTGACAGACTGTGAGAAGTGAGGCGAAGAGGGAAATCAAGGACAACTTCTTGATTTGTGGTCTAATAACTTGGATGAATTGAAGTGCAATTTATTGAGATGAGGAGGAACCCCATTCAGAAGATACCCATGTGCTCTGTTTTGGACATGTGTTGTTTGAAATGCCTATTGGCTATTGAAGTGGAGATGTCAGCTAGGCAGTTGAGTATGTAGTCAGGCGGGGAGGTCCAGCTAGAGATAGAAATTTGGGAGTTTTCAGCACATTGGTGTTATTTAAATAGATGTTATCCATGAGATAGGCTAAGACTCCCAAAGATGTAAGTGTAAATAGCAAAGAAAATAGGTCCAGAGATTGAATCCTGGTGCACTCCATCTTTAAATGGTCAAGAGATGAGGAGAAATCAGCATGGAAGATTGAATAGAAATGGCTAGTCAAGTCGAAGAAAAACAGAAATATCCTGACAGCTAAGAGAAGTAGGTGTGTTATATCAGACAGGGGCCAGTTAGAAAACAGAAGCCACACTCAGAATTGTAAACAGGAAAATTTAACATGAGGAATTGCTTACTTAGGTGAGACCTATTCTTCCTGGCAAGAGCTGAGAAGCCAAGGAGGTAATGGTTAATTAACCCAGAAATTTAGCAACAGCAGAAAGCTGCTTCTCCTCTCAATTCAGTTCCATTCAGTCGCTCAGTAGTGTCCGACTCTTTGCAACCGCAGGGACTGCTCAGACTCATGTCCATTGAGTCAGTGATGCCATCCGACTTCACCTCTACTGGAGGTAAAAGTGATGTCGCTCAAGCCCAAGATCAGGGACCACACAGCAGAAGCAGGAAGGCTAGCCCTGAAGGAGTTTTGCCCCATGGGGGGAGGGCCTATCCAGGGGAACCACAGAGGATGTACAGTCACCGCTAGAGATGACACTCCAAACAGAGGGAAAGGAAGGGGAATACCCTCACTTGTCCACTTCTCCTGCTCTTTCATCTTAAGCCATTGATTCTCATTGGCCAAATGTATCAGGAAGTCAGAGGGACAGGGTGGCTGGGAAATGTTGTCTTTTCTACGCAGCAGAGCAGGAGAAGAGGGAATGGCTCTGAGAGCAAACAGGCAAATGACCACCACATGTAAGTAAGATGACAATTTGGAAATGGCTATGGCCTTTAGCGATATGGAGATCGTTGGAGACCTTGACAAGAGCAGTTCAGTGGAGTGGTATGAGCAAAAGCCTGGAGGAGTGAGTTCCAGAGAGAATAAAAGAGGAATTGGAAGCCATGAATACAGGCAACTGTTTTTAGTGTTGCTATAAAAGGAAAAGAAAGAATTGGGAATATATGAAGTGGGAAATAAGGTTGACAGTCGGTATTTTTGAGATGGGAGAAATAACAGCATATTTGAATGGTGATGAGGAAAAAGCCAAGACAGAAATAAAAGTTGATAATGTAGGAAAGAGAAGAATTACTGGAGTGATATATTTGAGTAGGCAGGAGGGGATAAGATCCAGTGCAGAAGTGGCATAAAAATAGGATTTGGAGAAAGTCATTCATAAATTTAGAACAGGCCTTAAACATCACGTGCTCTAATGTCCCACATGCAGGGATTCAGACACATATTGGTCCAGGCTTTGCTTGAAAGTCTCCAGTGAGGGTAAACTTACAATTTCCCAAAGCAGCCATTACCATTTTAAGACAAATATAGTTGTTAGAAAAATATTCCCCTTTCAAAACAATCAGATTCAATTAATGCCTTGTTCTGAATTGGGTTTTGGTTTGGACAAACCAGCTATAAGGGTCATTTGGGGGGTCAATTGGGAGAATGTAAATATGTGGTATTAGATGAGATGAAAATTTATTAAAATGGTGGAGATTGTTGGCTGAAAAGAAGTTTGCAGAACAGTGTGGAGAGTGAACTTATTTGGTGTATTATATATTTGTTCATGTGTACTCACATACATATGCACATAAACAGATCTGAAAGTGTATGTATGCACTAAGATATAAGTGGTGATCTTGGGTAATGAGTATATGTCACTGAGTTCCAGTAGAACTTAAGTAAATAGATCTTACACTGTTTTAGGGAATATAAAAAGATAACTTTTCCCAATTTTTGATATGAAATAGGATAACTGATACCAAACCTGACAGTGATATAGGAGAAAGAAATATATGGACCAATCTCACCTGCAAACAGATATAAAAATCCTGAGTATGGTTCTAAAAGTTCTAAATAAAATATTAACAGATACGATCCAGGTGACAATCTAGAGGCAATTTCATTAATGTCAGGAACAAGACTAGCATGCTTGCCATCACTGCTATTACTCAATATTATTCTGGAAGTTCTACCTCACTGAATAAAATCAGAAAATTGAGAGACGGGCTTCCCTGGTGGCACAGTGGATAGGAATCTGCCTGCCAGCCAGGGGACATGGCTTCCATTTCTGGCCTGGAAAGATTCCACATGCCACAGAGCAACTAAACTCGTGTGCCACAACTACTGAGCCCAGGCACCTAGAGCCTGTGCTCCAAAACAAGAGAGAAGTCACTGCAATGAGAAGCCCTCATACTGAAAGGAAGAGAAGCCTCTGCTTGCTGCAACTAGAGAAAGCCCTTGTACATCAATGAAGACCCACCACAGCCAAAATAAATAAATCTTAAAAATACAAACAAAAACCCCCCCAGAAAATTGAGAGATATAAATATTTAGAAGAAAGTGTCAAAATTATTATTGTTTTAATTAGGCTTTTTAGGGTGTTACAATTGATATTCAAATTATCATAAATGACAAGAATTTATTGTAAGGATGTACATGAGAATAAGGAATCATGAATAGAAGATATTTCTTAGTTATGATAAAAGGTATCTGTAAAAAAAAATCTTACACCAAGGATCATACTTAAAATCTTGCCTCCTAAAAGGAAATGAGGGATTCCCCATATTACCATTGTGTTGGAAATCCTAGGCAGTGCAATAAGAGAAGTAAAAAAAAAAAAAAAACTTTAAAGACTTGGAAAGAAACAACACTGTAATTGTTAACAGAAACAGGATTGTGTACATAGAATATTCAAAAGAATTGAAGGATAAGCATTTGAATTGATAAATGAATTTAGAAAGGTTGCTGAACATGTGGACAACGATGAAAATCAATTGTATTTCTGCATATGATCAACAAACAGTTGGAAACTTCCAAAATATAATGTTAAGTCATTGCAATAGCACGAAAAGATTATTGAGAAAAGGGAAACCCTAAATCAATGGAGTGAGATACTGCGTTCACAAACTGGAAGATGCAATATGTTTAAGGGGTCAATTCTCTGCAAACTGATTTATAGATTCAATGAAACCCCGTTCAGAAATCCCAGCATTTGTATATGAGTGTATAAGTGCGGGAGAACTGACAAGCTAATTTAAATTATATGGAAATAAAAAGGTCCAAGAATAGCCAGAGCACTCTTGAAGAACTAGTGGGAAGACTTATTCTAGTAGATATTATCTTATTATATAGTGAAAATAATTAAAAGAGCAAATAGGCAGTGATAGGCAAATAGATCAGTGAAATGGAATAGAATGTCCAGAAACACCTGGACATATCCTGCACAGATGTAACAGATATATAACAAAGGTGCCACTGGGAAAGGATTAAAAACAACTTTGCTGGAACAACTGTCTATCCATATGGCAAAAATAAGAGTTGACCACCCCCTTATATCATCCACAGAAATCAATTCTAGGTAAATCATAGATCCAAATGTATGAAGTAAAATATAAAACTTCTAGAAAATAATACAGCAAAATATTTTCATTGTCTTTGGGAAATGAAGGACCTTCTAAAACACAAAAATACTAATCATAAAAGAAAAGATGGATACATTTGATGACATTAAAATTAAAAGAGTTTGTGTTATTAACAGTGAAAAAGCAAGCCACAGAATAGTGTTAGTCTCTCAGTTGTGTCTGACTGTTTGCGATCCCACAGACTGTAGCCCACCAGGCTCCTCTGTCCATGGGATTTTTCAGGCAAGAATAGTGGAGTGGATTGCCATTTCCTTCTCCAGGGGATCTTCCTGACCTAGGGATCGAACCAGGTCTCCTGCATTGTGGGCGGATTCTTTACCGTCTGAGCCAGTGGGAAGTAATACAGAAAAGTATATACAGAAGTAATACAAGAAGTGATACAGAAAAGTATATATAGAAACTCATAGCCAAAATATCTGTTGCTGCTGCTGCTAAGTCACTTCAGTCGTGCCCGACTCTGTGTGACCCCATAGACGGCAGCCCACCAGGCTCCCCCGTCCCTGGGATTCTCCAGGCAAGAACACTGGAGTGGGTTGCCATTTCCTTCTCCAGTGCAAGAAAGTGAAAAGTGAAAGTGAAGTTGCTCAGTCGTGTCCGACTCCCAGTGGCTCCATGGACTGCAGCCTACCAGGCTCCTCTGTCCATGGGATTTTCCAGGCAAGAGTACTGGAGTGGGGTGCCATTGCCTTCTCTAAGCCAAAATATCTAAAGAACTACAAATCATCTTTTAGATAATAGAGGGTTTGACTTTTGAGTCTTTGGGCACCAGTGCAGTCCCCAGATCCCCAGAGGAAGGCAAAGCCAATTCTTCTTCTTTTTTTTTTTTTTTGGCCTTGAGGCTTGCAGGTTCTTAGTTCCAGACCTGAGGTGGAACCTGTGCCCCCTGCAGTGTAAGCTCAGGGTCCTAGTCACTGGAGTACCAAGGAAGTCCCAAGGCCACTTATTCTTTTTGCCTCTGAAGGCAGAGCCAGAGTCAGGGAGAGAGGTGGGAAAGTGGGATTTTGAAAGAGAATGTGCTGTCTAAAGACCCTAATTGAAAAGATTTCTTTTCTCAGAAGGACTAGAGGGAATAGGTGTCCACATCCCATCATGCCCTTCATCATAGCATCTCAAGGGACAAGTGAGTGGAGTACTTTCTGAAGGTAGAAGGGTGGACTGCATCAACTCTAAAGGTCAATTCTTTTTTTAATATTTATTTTTGTTTATGTGGTTTTTTTTCCTTTGGTTGTACTGGGTCTTAGTTGCAGCACGCAGTCTCTCTCTCTCTCTTTTTTCTTGAGGAACCTCCATACTGTTTTCAATAGTGGCTGCACCAACTTATATTCCTACCAACAGTGTAGGAGGGTTTCCTTTTCTCCAGACCCTCTCCAGAATTTGTAGACTTTCTTTTCCACTTTATTTTTTAATTGAAGGATAATTGCTTTACAGAATTTTGTTCTTTTCTGTCAAACATTAACAAGAATCGGCTGGTTCTTGTTCAGATTCTTGTTCATGCGATCTCTTAGTTGTGGCAGATGTTATCTAGGTCCCTGACCAGGGATCGAATCCAGGCCCCCTGCACTGGGAGTATGGAGTCTTAGCCACTGGGCCATCAGGGAAGTCCCTAAAAGTCAATTCTTTTTTTTGGGGGGGGTGATTTTATTTATTTATTTATTTTAATTGGAGGCTAATTCCTTTACAATATTGTGGTGGTTTTTGCCATACACTGACATGAATCAGCCACGGGTGTACATGTGTCCCCTGGTCATGAACCCTCCTCCCACCTCCCTCCCCAACCCAAAGGTCAGTTCTTAATCTCAGCTTGCTCCTGCTGGCTCGGCCCTAATTCCAGACTGAGGAGGCGGAGGAGTTTCAAGGAAGCCCCCGTCTATCCTCCCAGGCCTCGAGGTTGGGGGTGGTGTGGGGAATCCAGGCCTGAGAATCCAGTGAGGCCTTTGGAATGGAGCTGGAGAGAGAGGGAGTTATTAATAGGCATTCCTGTGGGACCTCCCCTGCCTCCCCTGTGAATCCCAGCAGGGTTAGGAGGGCTGCCACGCCCGCAGCTGGTTTGGCTCTCCCACTCCTAGGCACAGGACACAATCTTCACTCCTTGTTCATTCGTTCTGACCTCAGCTCCTGCTATGGCCCCCCTCAGCTCACTCCCTTCAGCCCTGGTGGTCTTCTCCCTGACGCTCAGACATGTCAGACACATTCCTCCCTGAGACCTTTGCATTTGCCGTTCCCTGGCCTCGAACACTTTTCCTTCAGGTATCTGTATGGCCCATCCCCTGCCCTGTTTCAGGTCTTGACTTAGATGTCATTTTCTCAGAGAGGTCTTTGCTGCCCATTCTATCTAAAATTTCATTACCCGCCCCCCAATACTTCCTATCTTCCTTCCTTGATTTCCTTTTCCCTTAAGACCCTGTGTATTTTATTTACTTATTTATTTATTTTTGGCTGTGCTGGGTTTTTGTTACTATGTGGGCTACTCTCCAGTTACAGTGTACGGGCTTCTCATTGCAATGGCTTCTCTTGTTGCCGAGCACAGGCTGTAGGGCCTGTGGGCTCAGTAGTTGTGGCACATGGGCTTAGTTGCTCCTTGGCAAGTGGCATCTTCCTGGACCAGGGATTGAATCCGTTTCTCCTGCATTGGCAGGCAGGTTCTTCACCACTGAGCCACTGGGGAAGCCCTCCTGTGTATTTTTGTTGCTCATTTTGTTTACTGTCTGGCACTCCCACAGTGAGGACAGGGATGATACAACAGGGTCACTGTTGTATCTCAGAGCCTAGTAGTTCCTGGTAATGTAGTAGATGTTCAATAAATACTGGTTGAATAAATGAATCAGCGCTTATTGAGTGCTGACTAGGTCCCCGCCTGTGCTGGGTGCTGAGGGTATGATTGAGAAAGATGCAGGCCTTGGCTCCTCAGGGAGTTTGCTGTCTCTTCAAGGAGAGAGCAACAAGGAAGCAGGTCTGTTGGGAGCCCCCACTATGAGACTCCAACACGAGGAAGAACCCTTGCTTGGTTCCTGTACTCCTGCAGTTCCTGATGGGAGCCCCACTCACAGTGGTTTGGTTTCCAGGCTTCAGAGTGGGGGCCGAACAGGAGACTGCACCACCAGAAATGGGTCCCTGACTTTTGTTTGGCTTCTTTGAAGCTGGGCCTGAGAAAGGAGTCCCTGTAACCTGTTGGCTGCTGCACTGGAGCCCCGCCACTGGGCCCTCTGAAGCACTGTCACAGCATCCCCACCCTGACTGAGGGACTCGTCACCATGTGCTGTAATCACCCATCGACCGCCCTGGGGCCACGCTAGAAGGTAAGCACGGGGCAGGGGCAGGGGCCGAGTCTGTACGGCTCTAACCTCTCTCGCCGTCTACTAGCCCAGGCCGTGGACCACACACGCCAAGGAGCATGGGCACTGTGGGCCAGAGTGCCCGAGTTTGAATCCCAGCTCTGCCACTTACTACCTGTATAATCTGGGGCAAGTCACTAAATATTGCTTGTGCTTCAGATTTTCCATCTGGAAAATGGAGACAATAGCAATACCCCTCTCGTGGGGTTATGAGAATGAAGTGGGTTAATATTGCAAAGTGCTTAGAACAGCACCTGGCACATGGTAAGTGCCTGATAAATAGACACATGCTAAAGACTAGCTATTGCTTGAATGACTGAACTGCAGTGATGGTCACCCCCACCTGTGCTGAGCTTAAATGTGAATCCCACGTGTCTCTAGCTCTGGGACAGCTCAAATCAACTGAATTTCTGGTAATGGTGTTAGGGAAATTTTTTTTAAAAAATAGTCTTGTTTAGGCTTCAGAGACAAAGCAGAGCAGGCTTCTGACCTTGCTTCTAACCTGCTTGGACACTGCCCTGATTGGGAGTGACTGCCTGCTTTGAGTACAAGACTCACAGCACTATAGATAAGATGGGGGAGACATCTTGAGATTGTTGAGCCCCTGGAGGGGGCCTGGCCAACCAAGCCCCAGGCGTAGCTGCATTCCAAGTTTTACAAAACAAAACAAACAGCATTAACAGGAAACCAGGCTTGCAATTTGGTCACAGATTGATGATGATATCAGTTTGCGTCTGTCCAGGGATTATAAGCAGGAACTCTGAACTGCGATCTTTGAAGTCTTACTCATTGAGCACACATGCTGCCTGGGACCCTTTCCCCAATCTGGACTCCAGATGTGCTGTGACATGGGACTTTAAGTATGGGTGTTGGTCAAAACCCAATTTGGTGATGTATTCTCTGCTCTTTCTATTTCTCTTTTCTTTTAATGTTAGTATTGTTACATTCAACATATAAGCTAGATAATTCTCTAATAAATATCTGTATTATTTATTTGTATATAACGAGTCACTTATTTTGTTAACAAATCCTTTGAACCTGAGACGCAAGTGAAAACTTTCGGCAAAACCACAGCACCCAGGCTGGCCACCCTCAGAGCAGGTTTCTGTCTGTGTCCTCTTGTATCCTTTCCTGGCTTGTGGCACCCTTGGGGTCCCTAGTTTTCATCTGCTCTGCCAGGGAGCTTCATTTCCCTCCATCTCTGGTTTTGCATTGGGGGCATGGTGCCCTGATCCCTTTCTGAAAAAGCTTAGCACTTTCTTATTGTCTGCAGGCCAGGGCTGGGTTATCCCACCAGAAACCTCATCCTGGTGCAGGAGATAGCCCTGGGCATGGTAGCGGGGATATGTGAGGTTGCAAGGTCAGGTTACAGAGCCAGAGCATCCTGAACTTCAGCCATGAGAGAACCCTTGAAGTTTGGGACACATGCACTCTCTCCCAGAGGAATCTGGGGGCCTGCTGAGCCAGGTGAGGGTCTGGGCCAAGTTGCTTCCTTGGAGTGGACTAGCCTACCGCAGAGGTTCTTAACCTGGGCTCCACAGAGTTCAGGCTGAACTCCAGAGAGTCCTTGAACCCTTTGAAAGAAATATGTTGTGTGTATATGTAAGCAGGTGGGCATTTTTCTGTGGAGAGAATTCATTAGTTTCACTAGGTTTTCAAAGAGGCCCAAGAAGACACAACAGTTAAAAATCACTGGTCTAGGGGGCTTCCCTGGTGGTCCAGTGGCTAAGACTCCACGCTCACAATGCAGGGGGCCCAGGTTCCATCTCTGGTCAGTGAACTAGGTTTCTCATGCTACTGAACCGGAGCAGGACCCTATGGTCCTTGCCCCACCCCCACCATGTCCTCTGCCTGCCTTTTGTCTTTGGAAAACTTTCGTCAAAAAATAAGTTTAATCAGAGAAGTGAGAAATGCTGAAACAAAGGAAAACAGTCAAAGGAGACTAAATAATAGTAATGTAGTCATTGAGCATATTCAACGACCTTTAGCTCTTTCTCAAAGGCTCTAGGGAGAAGGCAATGGCACCCCACTCCAGTACTCTTGCCTGGAAAATCCCATGGATGGAGGAGCCTGGTAGGCTGCAGTCCATGGGGTCACTAAGAGTCGGACACAACTGAGCGGCTTCACTTTCGCTTTTCACTTTCATGCACTGGAGCAGGAAATGGCAACCCACTCCAGTGTTCTTGCCTGGAGAATCCCAGGGACAGGGGAGCCTGGTGGGCTGCCATCTATGGGGCTGCACAGAGTTGGACACGACTGAAGTGACTTAGCAGCAGCAGCAGCAGCAAGGGTTATAGATAATATTCTGAGCCATATCCTGCAAGCTGTCTTATAGATATTGAAATACCAGGTGGGGAAGTTAAGTACATGATGACCAGACTGTACCCAGGACATGAGCTGCCACAATTCTGAAAACTGACCTCAAAGAAATAGGAACAAATGTATCCTGAAACTGAAGATTAACTGTACCTAAAACAACCAAGATGATGCTAATCAGACCACTGATGACCAATTTGAAGATGACTGTTAGAGATGATTACGCAGTTTCCGCATGCAGCCCCCCACTCTGTCTATAAAAGCTCTCACCCCCTGCTTGTCGGGAGTGGGGGCGGTGTTGGCTTTTGGATAGATGTCTGCCACCCTCTCTCCCCAGTGGCTGCCATCTGAAATAAAGCAAACTCCTTTTCACCAATTTGGCCTGTTTATTGCCTTTTGAACAGTGAGCAGCCAGAACCCATGTACATATCTTTCTGTAACAATAAGAAAGATCAAAGACCCACGTGCTGCAACTAAGACCCAGTTCAGTTTGTTCACTCAGTTGTATCCAGCTCTTTGCAACCCCATGGACTTCAGCATGCCAGGCTTCCCTGTCCATCACCAACTCCCAGAGCTTGCTCAAACTCATGTCCATCGAAACGGTGATGCCATCCAACCATCTCATCCTCTGTCGTCCCCTTCTCCTCCTGCCTTCAGTCTTTCCCAGCATCAGGGTCTTTTCCAATGCGTCAGCTCTTTGCATCAGGTGGCCAAAGTATTGGAGTTTCAGCTTCAGCAACAGTCCTTCCAATGAATATTCAGGACTGACTTCCTTTAGGATGGACTGTTTAGATCTCCTTGCAGTCCAAGGGACTCTCAAGAGTCTTCTCCAACACCACAGTTCAAAAGCATCAATTCTTTGGTGCTCAGCTTTCTTTATGGCCCAACTCTCACATCCATACATGACTACTGGAAAAACCATAGCTTTGACTAAATGAACCTTTGTCGGCAAAGTAATGTCTCTGCTTTTTAATATTCTGTCTATGTTGGTCATAGCTTTTCTTCCAAGGAGCAAGCGTCTTTTAATTTCATGGCTGCAATCACCATCTGCAGTGATTTTGGAGTCCAAGAAAATAAAATCTGTCACTCTTTCCTTTGTTTTCCCTTCTATTTGCCATGAACTGATAGGACCACATGCCATGATCTTAGTTTTCTGAATGTTGAGTTTTAAGCCAGCTTTTTCACTCTCCTCTTTCACTTTCATCAAGAGGCTCTTTAGTTTCTCTTCACTTTGTGCTATAAAGGTGGTGTCATCTGCATATCAGAGGTTATTGATATTTCTCCCGGCAATCTTGATTTCAGCTTGTGCTTCATCCAGCCCAGCATTTTGCATGATGTACTCTGCATATAAGTTAAATAAACAGGATGACAATATACAGCCTTGACACACTCCTTTCCCAATTTGGAACCAGTCCGTTGTTCCATGTCCGGTTCTAACTGTTGCTTTTTGAACTGTATACAGATTTCTTAGGAAGCAAGTCAGGTGGTCTGGTATTCCCATCTCTTGAAGAATTTTCCACAGTTTGTTGTGATCCACACAGTCAAAAGCTTTAATGTAGTCAATGAAGCAGAAGTTTTTCTGGAATTCTCTTGCTTTTTCTATGATCCAGTGGACATTAGCAATTTGAGTTCTGGTTCCTCTGCCTTTTCTATATCCAGCTTGAACATCTGGAAGTTCTTAGCTCACATACTATTGAAGCCTAGCTTGGAGAATTTTGAACATTACTTTGCTAACATGTGAGAGGAGTACAATTGTGTGGTAGTCTGAACATTCTTTGGCATTGCCTTTTTTTGGAATTGGAATGAAAACTGACCTTTTCCAGTCCTGTGACCACTGCTGAGTTTTCCAAATTTGCTGGCATATTGAATGCAGCACTTTCACAGCATCATCTTTCAGGATTTGAAAAAGCTCAGCTGGAACTTCATCACCTCCACTAGCTTTGTTCGTGGTGATGCTTCCTAAGGCCCACTTGACTTCACATTCCAGGATGTCTGGCTCTAGGTGCATGATCACACGACTGTCGTTATCTGGGTCATTAAGATCTTTTTTGTATAGTTCTTCTGTGTATTCTTGCCATCTCTTCTTAATATCTTCTGCTTCAGTTAGGCCATACCATTTCTGTCCTTTATCAAGCCCATCTTTGCATGAAATGTTCCCTTGGTAGCTCTAATTTTCTTGAAGAGATCTCTAGTCTTTCCCATTCTATTGTTTTCCTCTCTTTCTTTGCATTGATCACTTAGGAAGGCTTTCTTATCTCTCCTTGCTATTCTTTGAAACTCTGCATTCAGATACTTATATCTTTCCTTTTCTCCTTTGCCTTTCACTTCTCTGATGCTGGGAGGGATTGGGGGCAATTGGAGAAGGGGACGACAGAGGATGAGATGGCTGGATGGCATCACTGACTCGATGGACGTGAGTCTCAGTGAACTCTGGGAGTTGGTGATGGACAGGGAGGCCTGGCGTGCTGCGATTCATGGGGTTGCAAAGAGTCGGACACGACTGAGCGACTGATCTGATCTCTGATCTCTTCTTTTCTCACCTATTTGTAAAGCCTCCTCAGACAAACATTATGCCTTTTTGCATTTCTTTTTCTTGGGGATGGTTTTGATCACCATCTCCTGTAAAATGTCACAAACTTCTGTCCATAGTTCTACAGGCCCTCTGTCTATCAAATCTAATCCCTTAAATCTATTTGTCACTTCCACTGTATAATTGTAAGGGATTTGATTTAGGTCATACCTGAATGGTCTAGTGGTCTTCCCTACTTTCTTCAAGTCTGAATTTTGAAATAAAGAGTTCATGATCTGAGCCACAGTCAGCTCCCAGTCTTGTTTTTGGTGACTGTATAGAGGTTCTCTACCTTTGGCTGCAAAGAATGTAATCAATCTGATTTCGGTATTGACCATCTGGTGATGCCCATGTGTAGAGTCCTCTCTTGTGTTATTGGAAGATGGTGTCTGCTATGACCAGTGCGTTCTCTTGGCAAAACTCTGTTAACCTTTGCTCTGCTTCATTTTGTACTCCAAGGCCAAACAAGGCCCAGTATCTCTTGACTTCCTACTTTTGCATTCCAATCCCCTATGATGAAAAGGACATTTTTTTGGTGTTAGTCCTAGAAAGTCTTGTAGGTCATCATAGAACTGTTCAGCTTCTTCGGCATTAGTGGTTGGGGCATAGACTTGGGTTACTGTGATATTGAATGGTTTGCCTTGGAAATGAACAGAAATTAT
Organism: Bos javanicus; assembly: GCF_032452875.1. NCBI lineage: Eukaryota > Metazoa > Chordata > Mammalia > Artiodactyla > Bovidae > Bos > Bos javanicus. Next base: position 3,710,725 of record NC_083897.1, on the reverse strand, counting down.
TTTGTCATTTTTGAGATTGTGCCCAAGTACTGCATTTTATACTCTTTTGTTGACTATGAGGGCTACTCCACTTCTTCTAAGGGATTCTTGCCCATAGTAGTAGATATAATGGTCATCTGAATTAAATTTGCCCATTCCAGTCTATTTTAGTTCACTGATTCCTAAAATGTCAGGGTTCACTCTTGGCATCTCCTGCTTGACCACTTCCAATTTACCTCGATTCATGGACCTAACATTCCAGGTTCCTATGCAATATTGTTCTTTACAGCCTTGGACTTTACTTCCATCACCAGTCACATCCACAACTGGGTGTTGTTTTTGCTTTGGCTCCATCTCTTCATTCTTTCTGGAGCTATTTCTCCATTCTTCTCCAGTAGCATATTGGGCATCTACTGACCTGGGGAGTTCCTCTTTCAGTATCATATCTTTTTGCCTTTTCATACTATTCATAGGGTTCTCAAGGCAAGAATACTGAAGTGGTTTGCCATTCCCTTCTCCAGTGGACCATGCTTTGTCAGAACTCTCCACCATGACCCCTCCATCTCGGGTGGCCCTGCATGGCATGGCTCATAGTTTCACTGAGTTAGACAAGGCTGTGATCCATGTGATCAGTTTGGTTAGTTTTCTGTGATTGTGGTGGGTTGCCATTTTTTACTCCAGGGGATCTTCCTGACCCAGGGATTGAACTAAGACCCAGTGCAGTCAAATAAGTAGATTAGTTAATTAAAAAAATAATCACTGGTGTAGTCCTCAGAATGTGAGAGGTATCATAGCTCTCCTGGGAAATGTAAAACCTTGCCATCAGATTGTTTGGGTGCTATCATGTACTGCCTGTGACCTTGAGTAAGTCCCTTTACCTCTTAATGTGTCAATGTCCTCATCTAGAAAGTGAAGATAATAGTACAGTCACACCTTGGAGATACTGTGGGTTTGGTTCCATACCACTGTGATAAAGCAAATATTGCAATGAAGTGAGCCATATGAATTTTTTAGTTTACAAGTGCATATAAAAGTTATTTTTACACTTATACTATAGTCCCTTAAGTGTGCAATAGCATTATGTCTAAAATAAAAAAAATGTAAAAGACTTTTAAAAAATTAAAAAGACTTTATTTCTAAAAATACTAACCAGCATCTGAGCTTCCATCAAGTCATAATCTTTTTGCAGTAGTAACATCAAGATCACTGATGATGGATCACAGTGACACATATAATAATGAAAAATATGAAATATTTCAAGAATTATCAAAATGTGACACAGAAACATGAAGTGAGCAATTTGCTCTTAGAAAAATGGCCCCAATAGACTTGCTCAATGCATGCTCAGTGGCTCAGTCGTGTCCCACTATCTGAGATCCCATGGACTATAACCCACCAGTGTCCTCTGTCCATGGAATTTTCCAGGCAAGAATCCTGGAGTGGGTTGCCATTTCTTACTCCAGGGGATCTTCCTGACCCAGAGACTGAACTTGAGTCTCTTCCGTCTCCTGCATTGGCAGGTGGATTCTTTATGACTGAGCCACTGGGGAAGCCCTTGCTCAATGAAGGGTGGTCACAAACCTTCAACCTGCAAAAAAAACACAGTGTCTGCAGGATTTCCCTGGTGGTTCAGTCGTTAAGACTCCACACTTTCATTGCAGGGCCTATGGTTTCAATCCCTGGTTGGGGGACTAAGATCCTACATGCAGAGCCACCAAAAAAAAAAAGAAAAAAACAAACAATAACCTCTCCACCTAGTATTTGCAAAGTGCAGTAAAGAGAAGCACAATAAAACAAGGTCTGGTTTTTTCCAGATATATGCCCCAGTGTTCATTGCAATACAAGGAAGCAACATAGATGTCCACTGGCAGAGGAATGGGTACAGAAGATGTGGTACATGCACACAACAGGGTATGGTTCAGCCAATGAAATAGTGCCGTTTGCAGCAACGTGGATGGACCTAGAGATGGTCATACTGAGTGAAGCACGTAAGGCAAAGAAAGACAAATACCATATGACATCACTTATATGTGGGATCTTAAAAAGGCTACCAATGAAGTTATCTACAAAACATACACAGAGTTACAGATGTAGAAAATAAACACAGTTACTAGGCGGTAAGGGAGAGGAGGGATAAATTAGAAGATTGGGACTGACACATACACACTACTATATATAAAATAGACAACTAATACGGACCAACTGTATACACAGGGAACTTGACTTTGTAATGGCCTATATGGGAAAAGAATCTAAAAATGAGTGGGTGTATATATATATGTAACTGATTCACTTGGTATACATCTGAAACTAACACAACATTGTAAATCAACTATACCCCAATTTTTAACTGAAAAATTTAAAAAAAAGCAAAGTCTGCCTGTACCTGCTGTATAGAGTTCTTCAGAGAAAAAAAACATGGCATCATAAAGGCACACCCCTGGGGCTTCGCTGGTGGCTCAGTGGTAAAGAAGTTGCTTGCCAATGCAGGAGACACAGGTTTGCTCCCTAATCTTGGAAGATCCCACATACTGAGGGGCAACTCAGCCCATGCACCACAACTACTGAGCCTGTGCTCTAGAGCCTAGGAGTCACAACCACTGAGACCACGTGTCCCAGCTACTGAAGCCTGCAAGCCCTAGAGCCTGTGCTCCACAACCAGAGAAACCACTGCAATGAGAAGCCTGCACACCAACTAGAGAGTAGCCCCTCACTGCAACCAGAGAAAAGCTTACACAGCAATGAAAACCCAGCACAGCCCAAAATAACCAAGTCATAGTTTTTTACAAAAGCAAAGCCCTTAATAGACTGTGTGGAGCATGATCAAGTAGGTGTTATCATTATACTCTGTGCATGTGTGTTTCTGAGACTAGAGGCAGAAGGATGGCGAACGGTGGTTGGAGCTCTTGGAACTCTTGCCTAGATCTGACAGGCTGCTGGAAGGAGCTGTAGGAGCTATCCAGCACTGGAGGCTGTGGGCAGCCCCATCGTATTTCTAAGGTACAGTTGGAAGCGAGATCAACTCCCCTTGTATCTAGAATGGTTTTAGGGCGCAGCAAGGCAATGTTACTCTATTGGTCTGCCATTCTCTGTGTCCTAAAATTTCTACAATTAGAGTTGCTGATAGCTTGGGCAAAAAACTTGTGCTCAGTAGCAAGTCTGTGCGGGGAAGCAGGGTGAGGCCCCATCACAAATGTTGACTTTGTTCTGTATTTGGCTGTGTCGTTATTTCCTAGGAGTCACATTGCTACTGCCAGTTACACAAGTTGTTGCTACTCACTCGCAGTTACTCATGGATGACAAGCTGGTTTCCTGTGAGAGGCACAGTAGGCAGTGTAGCCCACACTCTCAGCTGAGTGAGTTCTCATTCTAACCACTCCCTATTGTGTGGGGACCCTCTCTTCTCTGAAAAGCAAAGCATCATTTTTTAATAACTCTCCACACACTTCCTGTATGGATTTTAAAAGCCCATTTAATTGAGCCGTGTACTTGTTTTTTCTCACTCTAGTACCCGACAAGCTACCTGTTCTGATTTCATCATCACAGCAATGGCTTTGCTCTTGTGACTTCCTAATTAATTTTCCTTTGAATTTTCCTACATTTTGGATTTGCCTACTAATTAGATTTAATCTTGACTCCTATAAATTTCATTCATCTGCTCATAGACGTGTTTATTTTCTTTATTGTCAACTCTGAAAGAGTTTTCTGATTGGTTTGCAATGTTTAATATCCACACTGTTTTATTTCCGGTTAGCCAGATTGTTGCCATTAGCATAATTAACTATTATCATAACAAAAATGAGTTAGATACCAGCATTCTTGAATTTAGGTCTTGTTTAGGTGGATTCTTTACCAGCTGAGCCACCAGGGAAGCCCAAGAATACTGGAGTTGGTAGCCTATCCCTTCTCCAGCGGATCTCCTCAACCCAGGAATGGAACTGGGGTCTTCTGCATTGCAGATGGATTCTTTACCAGCTGAGCTACTAGGGAAGCCCTTGTTTAGAAAATAGTTGAGGTAAAAAGTTTCTGAATTTAGGAACATGGTGCAACATAATATTCTTCTCTAAACGATACATAGACGTTTCCTGGTACAAACTAATGAAATCCAAGGGAGGACAGAGCCATATAGCTGAGGATGAGGGACCTTGAAACCTGAATGCTATTTGAGCCTGCCAAAATGATCCCTTCTCTAGTTTCACAGACCCCAACGCCACCTGGTGATCCAGCCCTATGTCCCTGGGCAGCTCCTCTTCCGGGTCCCGAAGCAGCCATCCCACCACCATTCATTCCACTTGCCTCCATCCCATAACCCCCGCCAGCATCCCCTTTCAGCAGAACGACCTGTTTCCATTTTCATGGAGCAAAATTCAGGCCAACAGTGTAAACTTCAGCCTCAACCTGACTGGCCCACAGATTCAACTCAAGTGCGATGGCGCCCCCTTCCTCTCTGTGGTGGGCATTGTATGTACTTCCCCGGACCGTCTTCATGATGGAAGGACTCAGTGCCTAAGCCCACAGCCCTCAGCTGTCAGACCCCTCTGGGGACTGCCTCCACGGAAGAGAGCTGCTTTGCCCAAAGGCCAGCCAACTTCCTGGGGCAGCCTGTATCCAGTGAATGACTGATGAGGGGGTGTAAAGGCCCAGTCCCTGGTTTCAGCTCCTAGCTTCAGAGCTTCCCAATGGGGTTGGCTGAGGCCTTTGTCCAACCTGCTTTTGCAGCCCAATCCTGCTTCCATTCCTTCCCATCCTCGGGTGGCGATCCCAGGAGAACTCCCTCATAGCCCTACGCTGAGCCCCTCGTCCTGCCCACAGCCTCTCCCTGGGCCCTGCTCCTTCACTTATGTCATCTCTCTTCCCTGTAGCTTTAAGCTCTCCCTCTCTCTCCATCTCTCCCCCTCAACATGGAGATTTGAATAAATACCTTCAACAAAAACCTCCTTTGACACAGAGCTCCCTTGCAGCTTCGGTTGTTTCTTGCCCTTCAGTCTCAGCTGCTGGATTCAGTCCTCTGCAGTGTGGCTTCTGCCTCCATCACTCTGCTGAAATGTCTCCTTGTGTCCCTGCTCTCTTTTCTGGTGCATCTGGCTCTGACAGCTATTCTCTCCTCCCTTCATTGCTAGGACACTTGGCTCTCTCTCATTTCCTTTGTGTGTTTTAAGTGCATGTGCACTAGCTCTAGAGTTCCATCCTTAGCCCTCTTCTCTTCTTATTTATAATTCTATCCCTCATCTCATTCATGACTATGGCTTCAGCTCCCCTTACATACTTGTGCATGCATGCTAAGTTGCTTTGGTCATGTCTGACTCTGTGCGACCCCATGGACTGTAGCCCGCCAGGCTCCTCTGTCCATGGGATTCTCCAGGCAAGAATATTGAAATGGGTTGCCATGTCCTCCTCCAGGGGATGTTCCCAACCCAGGGAACGAACCCACGTCTCTTATGTCTTATGCAGGCATTGGCGCCACGTGGGAAGCCCTCTTTTGTCATGATCTCTCCCTTATCACCTACTTTTGTACACCCACCACATTCTGTTGATTCTGCTTATTTCAGGGCTCTTGAATCCCTCCTTTATACCCTCCCTGACAACGTCGTCATTCAGGCTTTGAACCCACAGAATCTAGACAACTGCAGCGGCCTCCTCAGCATGCCCTTCACAGCCTGCCCGTCTCTCTGCTTCCAGAACCACGTTGCTTAATAGTGCCTTGGATCACAATGCTCCCCTATTCAGAATGCTCCAGTGACCCACCCCCATTGCCTTCAGAATGAAGTAAAAACTCCTATCAGGGGCTTCCATGGTGGCCCAGTGGTTAAGACTACACAATCCCAACGTAGGGGGCATGGGTTCAATCCCTGGTCGGGAAACTGAGATACCACGTGCTGCATGGTGTGGCCAAAATATTAAAAAATAAAATAAGAATAATAAAAATAAGTTTAAAAAAACTCCTTTCACTGGCATCTCTCTGATCTGGCTGCTGCCAGCCTGGCTTCATCACCCTACCCCCACTCCCACCTAGCACTTTATATTCTAGCACAACTGGACTCCTTGACGTGCTTTGAACATGCCTCACTCTCCCCATCTCAAAGCTTCCTTTGTACATGTCCTTCTCTCTGGAAAACTGCCTCATTACTCCCCAGTTACTCTTCCTTCCCCCATCCCCATTTATTCTTTGAGTGTCCTTGCAAACTTTCCTGACTCCCTGAGGCTCTCTTAGGCCCTCCTGCACCTTCCCTCCTCTTTATAGACATTCCCTATTCAGTGCCCCTCTTTCCATGTCTTTCTTTCTACCTGGCTGAGTTGCTGGAAGCCAACAGTCCCAGCCTGTGGTCCCAGTACTTGACACGGTATTTGGCAGTTGGCTGCCCCTCATTAAGGACTTCGGGGATGAACGAGTCAGCAAGGCCTGAGTGTAGCAGGAAGAGGGAAGAGAAGAGCTTGTGGGGTGGCAGACAGCAGATGCCCTGGTCCCACGATTCTGCTCTGAGCAGATACCATGTCTTTGGTCTCTGCTCCACGCACATTATCCCCAGATGCAATCTGCATTGGCCCAGAGGTCTGTGGGGTGGCTGTGATCTTGTTGCCTCTGTGCCTCAGAAAAGGAGCCCAAGTAAAGCCAAGTCTACAGAGCTCTGCCTGGGGGCCAAGGCAGGCATAGAAGACCCTTTCCTGCTGCTCAGCGGCCATTCCCATCTGCACCTATGGTCACTGAAGGGCCACTCACCAAACCCTTGGCTGACTCTCTTCATGTGGAAAGAAGGGAATTCGAATCCTGACAAGGCTCACCACTGCTTTTGCGACAACTTTTGTATACAGCAGACGGCGCTTGCCACCCAGGTGCTGCAAAAGGATTCCAGCAATGCTGAGATGTTGGTGCTCTCAGCCTGGTTGGTGCTGGGCTGCTCTCAGTTGGTGCTGGGCGGAGCCTGAGACAGCTCTTTTCATCCAAGGGTGCTATACAAAAGTTCTCTGTGTGCTGCGACATGAAAAAGGTTGCTTCACATTGTTATTAATAAATCATATCTAATCCTTCTGGTCAAGTACCAAGAATTGCACGAGTGCCCCCTGGGGCCTTGGCATCTTGAATTAACCCATCCATCTTCCCCCCAGTTAAAGTTTTGTCTCAGGTTTTCAGGTACTGTGGAGGGGACTTTGTTTATCCCTGTTTCACAGATGAAGAAACTGAGGCATAGCGAGGTTGAGACCTACCCACTGCAGTACTGGCATAGATGAATCAACCTGGTAGGGGTAGCTGGCTTCCCCACACCAGAAGATGTGAGAGCACAGCCTGGCTGAGAGCCAAGCCCTCTAAGGCTGCCCAGCCAGAGCAGTACCTTTACACTCTGCCCCCCAGAGGCCAGTAGGGTCTGTAGGAGCAGAGGGGGTACCTGAAGGCGGCTCCATGGCAGTGGCAGGTGGAGCTCTTCTCCGTGATAATAGCCTTGGCCACATGGGAGCTCCCTAAAAGGAAATCCTGCTACACAGCAGTTCCGGGATGTGCCCCCTCCCCAGACAGATCAGAGGTTGTGCCAGGCCAGGGGTGTGCCTCTCCTGGGAAGGCTGTGGAACTTTCCAGGGGCAGCCACCTTCTTGTATGGCCAATCCTCAGGACATGATGAGCCAGTTGTGGCAGATAGTGCCTGTAGGTGCGGGCTTCCCAGATGGCTCAGAGGTAAAGAACCCACCTGCCAATGCAGGAGACGTGGGTTCTATCCCTGGGTCGGGAAGATCCCATGGAGAAGGACATGGCAACCCACTCCAGTATTCTTGCCTGGGAAATCCCATGGACAGAGAAGCCTGGTGGGCTACAGTCCATAGGGTTTCAGAGCCAGACATGACTGAGCCACTAAACAACTGCCTGTAGGTGCGGCACCTATCCTCCGTGCCCTGTGTCTGGAAGGCTGCAGTCATCTCCACAGGAATAACTGAAACCAAAAATGTCACAAGGTTGTGTCCGCTGGGCCAGAACCTTCCTGGGTGAGGGACGCTGAGGGTGGGGGAGACTTGAAGAGCCATCTATATAAACATCCCCAGGATTTAGAATCAGGATCTGGGTTTGAATCCTGACATGTTCTCTTATTAATCATGACTTTGGGCAAGTTCCTTCACCCCCCTAAGCCTCACTCTCATAATTAGTATCATGGGGAATAATAATACCTGCTTTTCAGGGTTGTCCTGACCACTTACTCATCCCCATTTGACAAATAGTGGAGGTCCTAGCAAGTCCTATCCTAGACTTGCTATCAGAATCAGGGCACATGATGCTTAGATTTAATACCCGGCACACTGTAAGTGCCGAATTAATGTTAACTTCTCTTTGAATGTCAGGCCATGAATTGGGACTCAAGGGAGCAGGCAGTTGGAGCCATCCTGAACAGAAGAGTAGCAGGAGAAAAACACTATTAGGGAAGGTTGCAGTGCAGAGGCAGGATTGAAAAAGGTCAGCCTTATCATTTCCACAGGGTTATTATGAACATCATAAAGCACAGGCAGAGCAAGAGGCTAAGGGCTGGCTCATCAGGACTTGAGCCCAGACTGCAGTTGGGGACCGGAAGTAGCAAGAGGGAGGAGGGGCTGGGAGGAATCCTCCTCTCTGCACCCTGGAAGCTGCTGGGCTTCATTTTCAGATCACCTTGCCTGTCTTTGGGCAGTGGTTTCAGGATGTGGGAAAAGGTGTGGGTATGTCTGTACTGCAGCAAGGACGTGAGCCAGGGTGTTTGAAGGACATGAGAACACAAGGGTATAAAAATGCCACCCTGTGGGTGAGACCCCATTCCTCTAACCCAGATGAGGGCATCATGGGATGCAAAGACCCCACCATGGTCCTTGAGTCCTTCAGTAAACTGTAAGCCATGAGTTTACCCAAGTCTTTCAGAAACTTGTCTTTTTCAGCCTCTCTCACCAACTGGGATGTTTTCCGCATGTTTGTTTCCTTCTAAAGAAATTCTTTTCTTAAAAACACACCTCTAAGGACTTCTCTTGTTGTCCTGTGGTTAAGACTCGATGCTCCCAATGCAGAGGGGTTCCATCCCCAGTTGGGGAATTAGGGTCCCACGTGCTGTGTGGCACGGCCATCCTCCCTTCCAAAAAACCAAAGCCAAACAAACAAAAAACCCACACCTCTCCCAAACTTCACATGGTGCCCTTTTTCTAGGGCATCAGCCTTCCCCTTTGCCCACCAGATTGCAGGTGTGTGTGTCAGCAGTACACAGCACGGCTGGAGGAAACCAAGGAGATCTTCTAGAAGAGCCCCTTTAGATAATTTTCTAAAAGCTGGTTTAAAACTCAACATTCAAAAAACTAAGATCATGGCATCCAGTACCATCACTTCATGGCAAATAGATGGGGAAACAATGGAAACAGTGACAGACTTTATTTTCTTGGACTCCAAAATCACTGCAGATGGTGACTGCAGCCATGAAATTAAAAGACGCTTGCTCCTTGGAAGAAAAGCTATGACCAACCTAAACAGCATATTATAAAAAGCAGAGACATTACTTTGCCAACAAAGGTCCATTTAGTCAAAGCTATGGTTTCTCCAGTAGTCATGTATAGATGTGAGAGTTGGACCATAAAGAAAGCTGAGCACTGATGAATTGGTGCTTTTGAGCTGTGGTGTTGGAGAAGACTCTTGAGAGTCCCTTGGACTGCAAGGAGATCCAACCAGTCAATTGTAAAGGAACTCAGTCCTGAATATTCAGTGGAAGGACTGATGCTGAAGCTGAAGCTCCAATACTTTGGCCACCTGATGTGAAGAACTGATTCATTGGAAAATACCCTGATGCTGGGAAAGACTGAAGGCAGGAGGAGAAGGGGACGACAGAGGATGAGATGGTTGGATGGTATCACCGACTCTATGGACAGGAGTTTGAGCAAGCTCTGGGAGTTGATGATAAAGAGGAAAGCCTGGCGTGCTGCAGTCTATGGGGTCACAAAGAGTCGGACATGACTCTGCAGCTGAACTGAGACTGACAATCAGAGACGTGAAGTGACTTGTTTAAGGTATCACAGCTACTAAGCTAAGCTAATCTAAGTCACTTCAGTCGTGTCTGACTCTGTGTGACCCCGTATATGGCAGCCCACCAGGCTCCCCCGTCCCTGGGATTCTCCAGGCAAGAACACTGGAGTGGGTTGCCATTTCCTTCTCCAATGCAGGAAAGTGAAAAGTGAAAGTGAAGTCACGACCCTATGGACTGCAGCCTACCAGGCTCCTCCATCCATGGGATTTTCCAGGTGGTAGGTAAAACCGGAAATTTCCATAGATGTCCAGTCGGAAAACTGACCTGTACTTTTCTTCCCAAGCCAAATGGTTTCCCATTTAGGTTGTATTTTTCTGGACTTCCCTCATTGCCTCTATTCTTTCCACCCCACCCCTCTTTTCATTCTGTCTACTTGTCGGGTGTAGGTGCCAAAGTAGCCTAGGGCAATCAGGAGAGCCAGCAGGCAGGAAGCAGAGCAGTGGACCCTGGAGGAGGGCATAGCAACCCACTCCAGTATTCTTGCCAGGAGAATCCCATGGACAGAGGAGCCTGGTGGGCTATGTCAGACATGACGGAAGCGACTTAGCATGCATGCAGGTGTTCTGTAACCGGGAAGTTCAGATACCAATTGTTGTTCTTCCAACCTAGGAGAAAAGTCACCTCTGCCACCATCCCCTGCACCCCTCCCCAGCCCCCACTCCATCCCATGCCCTCCGAAGCCAGAAGAAGTGCTAACTGGGAGCCATCTGCTCATGGCATCAGCCTGAGAACATCCTGGGCAGCTGAGAGCGTGGTGCTGCCCTCCTGTGGTATAGGGGATGGGAACCGGCAAGGGTGACGATGCAGACACAAGGGCTCAATAGACTCTGAAAGGGGAGGGTTCAAACAGATTTACAAGAGTCCCACTCCCTGCCGGGCACCCATGTCCCACCCAAACTACCCCCACCCCAACACGTCTTCCAGCCGGTGCCTTCTGACCACACCATTCATGGGGGTTTGGAAAAGAGGAGAGGCCTGCTGTGTAGTTTGCACAGAGGCATGACTCTCTGGACTCCCACGTCTCTGGGTCACTAGTACCATTGTCCTGATGGCTCCACACAACTATTAAGGAGACATTGTAAAACCATGCCTTCTTCTATCAGCAGGCCTTGGGCTGAATGACCTGGGGAGTGTACCAAGTTGGAAGTTCTGGTGTGTGTGTCTGGGTTAAAATATTAAAACTTTTTGTTTCCAGGCCAAACTTTGCTCCTGTGCTCCAGACCACACACTGTGGCCTCAATTCAAGCACCTCCTGGCCAGCCTCGCTTGGCTGTCCCAGAGGCAACTCAAATTTGACAGCCCCAACCACACTAAAATCCTTTCTCTTCCCCTCAGACCCACAGTCTGTCCCTCCCAATGAGCCCTCTCTTGATAAAGTCACTGATGCTCACTTATGTGGCCGAGCAGGAAACCTGGGCACTCCTCTCATCCCACTTGTCCACATGTCTGGGCACCAAGTCAGGCCTCTTCCATTCTGCATGTTTTCACTTCATCAACCTAGCCCTGCACACCCTGGCGAGACTTGAGGTCAGGCCACCATCACCTGGACGTGCAGTCTCGGCCTCTTGATGTGTTTTCCTGCCTCCAGGTCCCCCATCATCCCTACCCACCCACCTCTATTCTCCACCCTGTCCATAACCAGTACTGAATGATGCGCCCAAGGCAACAGGAAGAAGGCCCTGCCTGACTGAATTGGTTTTTATCTCGGAGTCTCAGGTACCCAAAGTTCCAGTCAATTCTGGGGACAGACGCTGACTTCACAGCTAGCTCACGCTTGACCACAACTCAGTTTATATGATTTATCCTACTGACATCAGATTTTCCTGGACAGTAAGGACAGAACATGAGTGGAAAGGAAGTTCTGACACCAGTGAGGAAGTCGGGAGCATACCCAGAATAGGGTGATGCACCTGTCTGCAGAACCAGAGGGCATTTCTGGGATTTGGGGAAGTGGCTTCCAGAAAAGGGGTGGCCTGGGTCCTGCAGGGAGCACCGGGAAGGAAGACTACCCTGGCAACGGAGAGGTCTCAGATGGGCAGCTCCCGCAGTGACTGGGGAGCTACAGGTCTTTCTGGGGTGGAGTCACTGAAGATTTCCCAGAGGGAAGGTGCTCAGATCTTCCAGAATGTGGTCTGGGGTTTCCTTTCAGAAGAGAGGGAAGAATCGGGGAGAGGAAATTGAGGGTGAGGCTGGAAAAGCAGTTCCCATTCTCCCCCTGAGACTTCTGACCTGAGGAGGTGAGCCCCACGTTTCTGCTCTGGGTGGGTGAGGCCTGATTCTCAGAGTCTGAAGGGGGCATCTCGCCTTTCTTTCCTGGCAAGTCTTCACAAAACACAAGGCTCTCTTCCCAATACCCATCCTCTAGGTCTGCGGTAGAGACAGCCCCCTACAGCAACAGCCCCGCCAGCCCCCTACTATAGTCCTGCAAGACCAGGTTGAAGCCCAAGCCCTCCTTGGCTGCTCAGACAGATCCAGGACACCACCCTGCCAGTCCTCCAGCAAGGTGACACCACTGGACTTCTTGGGAAGGGACCACCATGCTCATCTTTGTACCTCTAGGGTGAAGTGTCCCCTAAACACAACAGGCGCTAAGAAAATTAGCCCTATGCTTCCCTCTGCTCAGCCTACAGCATGCTGCTTTTTTCTCTCCATCCTCGAGCATCCTCTGAAGCCAAGCCCCTTCCCTGACCTCTGTTGAGATTATATCTTTTTTTAAGAAAAAAATTTTTTGGCTGCACTGCATGGCACATGGGATCCTAGTTCCCTGACTAGGGATTGAACCTGTGTCCCCCTGCAGTGGAAGCATGGAGACTTAACCAGTAGAGTACCGGGAAAGTCTCAACAATATACCTTTTTACCTTCCCTCTCAGCCCTGTTATACAGTGTATGTGACAATGATTCCAAATCTGTAAACTACCAAAACCTACAAATTAGAAATCCAAACATGAATCAACATTGTGGTGCAAGGTCTTTTTTAAAAAGTATTTCTGTTGTGTATCTCATTGTCCTCCAGATAAAGCCCAGATTCCCACTGTGGCACTTAAGTCAGTTCAAGATTTGGCTGCTGCCAAATGGGGAGATGTTGGTCAAAGGGCATGAATTTCCAGGTATGAGTCAGTTCTGGGGATCTAATATACTGCCTGCTGACTATGGCTAATCATAGTGCATTATAAACTTGAAAATTGTTAGGAAAATAGATCTTAAATGTTCTCAGCACAAAAACGAAATGGTAATTATGTGACATGATGGAAGCGTTAGCTCTCACTAGTGATGGTAATCACTTTGCAATACGAAAGTGTACCAAACCATCATGTCCTATACCGTGGTCCTCTGTCTGTGACACCTGATCATAATTGCTTTATTATTTGGAAATAATTTCAAATTTTAAAATGTTGTGCAAATAAAAATAGCACTAGGAACACTTGTATACCCTTTACCTAGATTCACCTATTGTTAAAATTTTATCCTGTTTCCATTATCATTTGGCTTTTCTCTCCACACACACACTCTGTATGTACAGTTGACCCTTGAAAAACATAGGGTTGGGGTGCTGACCATCTGAGCAGTCAAAAAATCTGAAAATCCATGTATAACTTAGAGTATCTGTATAACTTATACATATATGTGTTTCCTCTGTGTCTGCAGTTCTACACCCAAGAATTGTGTAGTACAGTAGAATTTACTGTTGAAAAAAATCCCATATAAATGAAACCATGCAGTTCAAACATATGTTGTTCATAGGCCAACTGTACATCTTCAAGGGCTGTCTCTGTTTCTGTCTCTATCTTTCTCTATCCATATATGCACACTTAATTATGTACATATAGTATATGGTCACACACCATACACATGTATACATATTTGTATATCCATCTTTTACACACTCATACACACTTTTTCTGAGCCATTTGAGAGTAAGGAGTACACATCACGACCTTTACGCCTCCACTCCAGTTTGTATCTCCCAAGCACAGAGGCATCCTCTGCCATAGCCATGGCCCAGCTCTCAGTTCAGGAAATGAACACGGTCATAATACTTGCCTCTACTGTCCATATTCTTCCTTTGTCAGGTGACACACTGATGTCCTTCAGGACATTCCTCCCTGTCTAGTACCAGAGTTACTCTAGGGTCAGGTATCGGAAGGAGTTGCTCCTTCTTTAGCTTTCATTAAACTGGAACATTCCACAGCATTTTGGGGGACTTTTATGACCTGGTGATTTCTGAAGACTACAGTTCCTTCTCCTGTGAGCACTTTTAACAGAATGAATGCTCCTTGTGTTGTTTCCTCATGAGTCAACCGGGGTCGTGCCTCTCTGCTGGCACGCTGCTGTGGAGCTAATATGCTTTCTAATGTGGAGGTACTCAGTGTACATCTGTCTCTCATTGGTGATGTTAATTTTGATCACCAGTTCAAGGTGGTGCCCGATTTCTCTACTCTATTGTTTAGTCGCTCAGTCATGTCCGACTCTTTGCGACCTCATGGACTGCAGCACACTGGGCTTCCCAGTCCATTACCAACTCCCGGAGTTTGCTCAAACTCATGTCCATTGAGTTAGTGACACTTGACTTTATAGCTACTCTTCAATCTCTCCCTTGCCCATAATAAGCAGCCTGTGGGGAGACACTTTAAGATTATGCAAATATCCTGTTTCTCATTAAAATCTCCACTAAATTTAGCACCTATGGATGGTTTTTGTCCAATCTAATCTTTATAACGATTGCCATAAAATGATGCATTTCTAGCTTCCATACTCCCTCCATCCACATTTACCAGGGTCAACTGTATTTTAAAACGTGTGTGTGGAGAGAGAACCTAAATGATAAAGGAAACAGGACAAAATTTTAATTTTCAAATTTACCACTCTAGGGGACTTGACTGGCGGTCCAGTGGTTAAGACTCTGTGCTTCCACTCAGGGGGCACCAGTTCAATCCCTGATCAGGGAACTAAGATCCCCACCATGCCACAGTTTGGCAAAAAAATAAAAAATAAATTAATTTAAAAATAAAATAAAATTTACCACCCTAACCATTTTGAACCACTTTTGGTTCACCACACCTGCTAAGGGCTTCCCTGGTAGCTCAGTTGGTAACAAATCCGCCTGCAATGCAGGAGACCCAGGTTCGATTCCTGGGTCGGAAAGATCCCCTGGAGAAGGGATAGGCTACCCACTGCAGTATTCTGGCCTGGAGAATTCCAGGGAGTCTATAGTCTATGAGGGCACAAAGGGTCGGACACAACTGAGTGACTTTCACTTTCATATCTGCTAAGGGCTCTTGGCTAATTCCTATTCACCCTTCAGTCTGGGCTACCATAAATGGTGGTGTGCAACTCCAGGGGGCACCCTTTACATTGTAGCCATGCCCAGTGGCAGCCGTGGGTCTTGGTTTCTTGGAACTTCCTGTTGGAAGCTTTCCCAGATTCCCCAAGTGTCAGTTAGGCAATCCTGCTCTTTGCTTCCAATGCTCTGTCTGCTGACCCCATCAGCATGCTTGTCACGTTATATTACCATTGTCTTCTTCTCTGCTTCCCTCATTGGGATACGAACTTGTCAAGGGTAGAACTTTCTCTTTCTCCTTCTCTGCTGTGCCCCGCCCAGAAGATATATCCAGCAAATGTCAAAGCAGTTAAAGAGTTGGGTCTCGTATTACAGCTAGTTACTTATATGGCTGGCTTCTCCGGTAGAGGACAAAGTCTTTAAGGGCAAGGACCACACTTAATTCATCTCTGTATCTTCTGCCCCTCCCCTTAGTACTTGGCACAAGGCCTCGTTTGTAACAGGCGTGGAAAGAACCTTTGCTGAATGAGTCCTCATGTGTATACTGGTTGTTAAGGAAACGTGTTTATTCCCTTTCCACAGAACTGCACTGAACTCTGTGGTCAACGCCTGTGAACCACATGCTGTGCCCTTTGTACCCCCGCTCTTCTAGCCCAGCTGGGCCCAGCCCTGCCTGGTTACAAGGCACAGGGAATGCAGGGGCCTGTGGTGGGGATCACCAGGGTTCTTGTTACTGAGTGTGACTCTGAGAGTGACCAAGGGGTGTCAGGGACCCATCCTGAGGCCTGAAGCCTTCCTAGATGACAGTCCCTGGCTCCTCCCAGGGACCCTTCCCAGGAGCTCCTGGCTGAACTATACACAGTTGGCAAGCTGATCTTGGATGCCTTTCTGGTGCTAGATCATTTGGAAGGCACGCTGCTCTGTGGTTGGGTTGATGCAGAAACAGGAGAGACATGGCGAGACAGCCTAGGAGAAGCTGGGCTGACCACCCGACCATTTTGTCTGGAGCTTAGCCTGCCACTCGGGCAGAATGACCTCTGATGACTGCCCAGATCTGGACCTGGATTCCAGGCTTTCATCTTGCTCGGCAGCCCCTCAGAGTGGAGGCCCGTTGCCATAGCAGCACCTACATCTTTGGGGAGGCTGAGCCATGCCCCCAGCTTGGCAACTAGAGCAACTCTTCCCAGAAGGCACTGGCTGGGGAAGCTCTGGAGAATGCTCAGCTCAGCCCCCTAGAGGCAGAATGGAGCCTCAAGAGCAGTGCCAGGCAGGAGTCAGCGTAGTGAGACAACTCCACCTTTATGCTGAAATTTTAGCCTAGATACCGGCTCTTCTTTAGGTTTTCCTCTCTATGTAAGACAGCACTCAGTTTTTTCCCAGTAGGAAAAAAAAAATGCACCCAGGAGCCCAAGATCAGTTAAGTGAAACTCTTGAAACTTACAGCTAGGGAATGGCTAAATTCAGGAAAATAGATATAACACGGAACCGCTAACATTAAAAGTTTTATTTCAAAAGCACTTATATAGCATTTACAGTATGCCAGGGACTGTTTTAAATGCTTCACAATCTAATAACTCATTACATTCTCAAGACAATCTTTAAAAGTAAGTACAGTTATCATCCCCATTTTTATAGTTGAAGAAAACCGGGGCACAGAGAGGTTACATAACTTGCCTAAGGTCACAGAGCTGATCAATGGCACAGTCAGGACTCCAGCCCAGGTAGTATGACCCCAGACCCTGTTCTCTTTACCCTTCTGTCCTGCTGCCCCCCTGGGTTTGCAAACCTTGTGAGAACAGAACAGGACAAGGAGTGGGCCTTCTCCCTCAGCACTCTCCTTTCTTCCTTGGGCACTTTCATTATAGATCAAGTGGAGTCCAGCCTGTCCGCTAGTCACCTGAGGAGGAGTGAGCGAGAGAGCAAGAGTGTGTAAGAGAGAGAGAGAATGCGAATGAAGGCACTCTCTGAATGCTTGGATGCTTCTGGAAAAGCCAGCTCTAGCAGGGGCTGAGACATACCACCATGGTTCCGAAACTCCTGTATTTTATTTCCTGAGCCAAAATTCTGAGCTGAATGTGCTTAGAGACTCCCCAGAGATGAGCATGGCATCTCTTTAACCCTAGCTTCAGGCAACAACCACAACCAAAGAGCAGCCAGAGCTAAGCTTTGGCTTGACACTAAACAGCAGGGAAGAAAGTGAGTGCACCAGGATGGCGTTTCTGAGCTCGGATGTGAAAGGTGACCTGCTGTTTACAGTCAGCAAGACCCCAGTGACCTCTTCATAAAGCTCAGTCCTGAGAAAGCACAGTCAGAGCCCAAATGGGTAACATGTTGGTATGCCTATGGGAACCTCAACTAGACAGAATGGACTCCCAGGGCATGGGTGAGGGCAACAAACTTCAGAGCAAACAATCCTACAGCCAACATACTTTTGTGGCAACCCTCTTCTGGGCACCGGGAATACAAACATGAGTAAGAATGCTACCATTTGTGCTGACCTCTTGCATGCTCATGTCTACAAAGATGATCCCTGGTGGGGGGGGGGTACCGGTGGGATCTGGGGACAGAGATCACTTGGGGGTAATTAGGGACCCGTGGTGGGAGGGCGACCATGTTGGCACTGCAAACCCTTTCTGCCTTGTGAGTTTTGTCTCAGAGGCACATGTTACCTGTATATGACCTCTGCAAAAAATAAATAACATAAGAGGGAGAGAGAAACATGAAGATGAGAAAATAGGAAAGTCAACAGCAGGATAAGGGTTCACAAGGACATGTTCAAAGAGCTGTGGGTTGTGGGTAATGGAAGAACCAGGACAGAAAGACTGAATTTACCAATTTGTCTTCCTCGCTTAGGACATAGGCCAGGCTTTAGCCATGCCAGTTATTTTCAAGAGGTTTTCTTATGATGTCCTCACTAGAGAAAAAAAAAAAAGTGTGTTTTCTAGTCTTTTTTCTCCCCCACACAGTCCCATGAAGAAACTACTAACCTGACAAGAAAGCAGAGGCAGGTGAGGCCTGCCCAAGGCAGAGGGGATTTTGTCCTTCCACAGCTTCAGCCTCCTCCTCCCTGCTTCATGGACAAAGGTGACTGCATGGTAAGAACCATTCACCCAGCAAACACACACGGCTCCCCAGTCAGGCCTGCCCCAGGCACAGAGAAGTGTTTCTCAACAGGCTGGGTGTCTGGCTGGTCGTTGGCCAATGCTGCCTGCTCACGGAGCCTCACCGGGCTGAGGAGCTGGCCCAAGCCTGAGAACAAGGGTCAAGAAAGCAGGTTCTGGTGGTTTTCAGGATAACAAATGGACACCGTCAATTTTCTAGTGTGGAGTACGTCTTTTCTGGATTGTATGCTCATAGTCTTCAATTCTGGTCTGACTTTCCCTCACATGCCCCTCACTACCTGCCGGCTTCCTTTCTCACTATGCTCACTACCCTTACGGAATGCTTCTGTGGGCCAGGCTCAGGCTAAGTGCTTTACATGTATTGTATTTCACGCAGTCCTCACAAACACCCAGTGAGGAAGGGACTGTGGCCCTCTTGGCTTTATAGATAAAGAGACTCAGACTCAGGGAGACAAACAGCTAGTAAGTGGTGGTGACCAGACAGGGGTTACAAGCCCATAACCAGTGCGCTAATTAAGGCTTTTAAGTACTCTGCGGTACTGCCTCTCATAAAGCTAATTTTAATATTAGCCTAATCCAACCCTATTTAGGAAGGGAAGTGTGCTGCCAAAAAATCACTTCTGATATCCTAAAGTTAAATATAAAAGTTTTTCTGTGATTTCTTGTTTGGGGCTATTTAGGCCAAGGCTTTCCTCCAAGGGCCTAGGTACCCAAGGGTTATACGGGCGCACACCATTTGGGTAGACAGGAAATGAGCCTAGCTCAGCTGGCCCTGAATCAGGGCCTGAAAAAAGATCTCTTTATAAGATCAGCATGGACACGAAAGCCTTTAGACCAGGCCCCAGGGACTAAAAAATGCCAAGAGCATCTTTCCAGTTTATTGCCCCTGGGGTGGGGTGGGGAGGGTTCTGCCTGGGGATGAGCATTTTGTAGCTGATAGCTGAAGCTTTCGTGGGGGAGAAGCCAACTTCTAGGTCCCATTGGGTCATCACCTTGGAATTATAGATGTGCATTTAGGATTCAGAACAAATAAACTTTCTGACTCCCTTATTCTGTATTCTTGGTTTAGTCCTACAGTCAGACAGTCCCTGGGACTCTTCTCCTTCTTAGCTTGTTGTCCTGGTGGTTAATTCTGTGTAGACTAGGCTGAGGGATAGCTAGTGAAACATTGTTTCTGGAAGTGTCTGTTTGGGTGTCTCTGAAAGAGATTAGCATTTGAATCAATTGTAGAAGTAAAGAAGGCAACCCTCCCCAGTGTAGGCGGGTATTATGCAATCTGTTGAAGGTATCCCACCCTCCCCCCAAAAAGGACAAAAGGCAGAAAAAAAAGTCAAATTTGCTCCCTTTGATTTGTCCATCTTCTACTGGGCTCAGACATGGGTACTCCTGGTTCTTGGGCTTTTACACTCGGACCTAGACTTATGCCATTGGCCACCTGGCTCTCAGGTCTTAAGACTCGAACTGAGTTATATCACCAGTTTGCAGATGGAAAGTCTTGGGACTTGTTTGCCTCCATAATCACATGAAGGTAAA
The DNA here is from genome assembly GCF_032452875.1 of Bos javanicus. Lineage (NCBI taxonomy): Eukaryota > Metazoa > Chordata > Mammalia > Artiodactyla > Bovidae > Bos > Bos javanicus. The sequence continues at coordinate 3,690,800 of NC_083897.1, read as the reverse complement.
AAAGTGTTAGTCGCTCAGTCGTGTCCAACTCTTGGTGACCTCATGGACTGTAGCCCGCCAGGCTTCTCTCTGTATGGAATTCTCCAGGCAAGAATACTGGAGTGGGTAGCCATTCCTTCCTCCAGGGGAATCTTCCCTATTCAGGGATTGAACCTGGGTCTCCTGCATTGCAGGCAGATTCTTTACCATGTGAGTCACCAGGGATCACACGAGCCAATGTCTATTATAATATATACACACATTCTGTTTCTCTGGAGAACCCAGACTAATAGAATTACTCTCATGGATTTGCATTCATCTTCTAACATGCTGAGGCTGGACACCAAGAGACTTTTCTAGCAATAGTCACTGGAGACACTCTTTCCCTCATCTCTCTTCCCTGGCTGAGGTAAGGACTCAACTGCCTCCCTGGCCGGCCCAAGGGTCTTGCTGCACCAACCCCAGGGCAGCAGCCCTGTCCTTGCTAGCACAGACACAGTGGGCTGATCTGTGAACTCACCCATGAAGTCTGAGGACGTTCACTCTCTCCCTCTTCCCGGAATGCCCTCCCCACTCTGCTCTCCCCACTCCTGCCTCTTCACCTTCAATGACTCAGGGTAAAACCTACCTCCTACGCACCTGCCATTGTATCTTCCAAGTTTTTTCTGTATTCAATATGTAGCCCATTGCTTTATGATTACTATTAACAATAACAAGGTCTTCAGGGGAATTCCCTAGTGGTCCAGTGGTTAAGAATCCATACTTCTACTGCAGGGGACATGGGTTTGATCCCTGGTCCAAGAACTAAGATTTCACATGCTACGTGATGCAGTCAAAAAGAACCAACCAGACAAAAACAAAAGAAAACAACACAAAAATCCCAAGGACTTCAGCTAACATTCATTGAGAGCTGTTGTTAGACTTTCTCTCACTTACACATTATCTCATTGAAATCCCACAGCCACACTATAAGACAGGTGCAATAACAATTACTCTCCCCATTTTCCAGATGAGGAAACTAAGACTCAGGGAAATTAAATGTCTCGTCCTAGGACATAGAGCTAATAAGTGGTAGAGCTGGATCTGAACCTAGGTCTCTCTGATCCCAGAGGCATTCTTTGAACTAATGTGAGTTTACCTATTTTCTTCCAGTAGATTCAGTTCGTTAAGGGAGTCTTTTGTTTCTTCTGGATTTTTCCTCCAAACACCCAGTCCTGGGCTCTGCTTGGAGTGGGCAGTTGCCCGATTGATCTCAGTTTGCAGGAGCTCTGCTCTCACCATCACACCCCGCTGGGCATCAGACTCTGCTTCTATTCAGCTCAGAGAGGGAGATGCAAACAGCAAGGCAGCCAGGAGCTAGAAGCAGGAGGCAGTGTCAAGTGTGAGCAATGACCAATGACCCCCCTGAAGTCAGGCAATGGCTCTGTGGCTTCCTGCTGTTCACCGTGTGGCCATATCACACTTGCACACCTCTGGCAGTGCAGCTAATGAGGCAGGGAAAATAAATGACACCGACATCCTGTTCGTGCTTGTGCTTGTTTGGACAGCTGGGGTATCTATGCGGGAAGATCACCTTTTAATATCACTACATTTCAACAGCAACCAGACTCTGGCAGACATCATCTGCCCCCTTGTGGACTGTGCTTCTCTGACACTTGCGGAGAAGAAGAGAGGAAAATAGACGCAGTCTCTAAAATTCCTGGAAAAATACCATTGTCTGAAAATCTTGCAGGGTCTGAGAACTGGTGATTTTCATTGACCAGGGACAACAGAAACCCTTGTGAGCCTTCTGGGTTCTTCTACTCTGATTGGGGTTCCCGACAGCACCTGGCTCCTTGCACTTTGCAGTTAAACCCACTTAGCACGTCTCTGCATCTTTCTGAGCTCATACCTGTCTACCCTTTTAGTCTGCAGCCAGCTCTCAGCAGTCTCCTTTCAAAAATAAGAAGTCCCCTTCCTGCTTCTTTTCCCATCCTCCATTTCCTTTCGTCTCCACTGCCCCCGCCCTAGCTTGTCCTAATCCCCAGCCAGTTAGAGCAGCCTCCACGCCTGCACCTCCTTCCCTCCCGCCCTGCAACCCTCGCCTCACCCCACTTTGCATAGGAGATTCACGCTGCCCACAGGGTTCAAGTTCAAAATCCCCAACCTTCCTCTTCGTCTTACTGACTGATGGCCTATTGTATACAAAGCACTCCTCAGAAATCTGTTCCAGCCTGAGGGCTGGGACCACAATGGCTACCAACAGTTTCTGGGGTTGCCACAGGCGATTTATACACATTCTGGCCTTGAATATTCAGGACAATTCTTCAAGGTATTATCATCAGAATGGACAATGAGTCTCACAGTTGTTAGACAAGTCTGTGTTCCTCTAATCTCCATCTGTTTGTTCTGACTTGTGAGGTGTGGGAAGGTTTGGTCTCAACTTGGCCAAATTCATTCATCTCCCTCCCTTTTCTCCCCTCCCTTCCACCCCTTCTTCTTTCCTCCCTCCCTTCCTCCACACTTATCAAGATCTTACTACACTAAGTCCTGCCAAGGACTGTGCTAGTCACTGGGGATACAATAGTGAGCAAAAAACTACCCTCTGGCACTTGCAGTCTGCAGCCATTCATTCTTTCCTGCCTCACCCCTCTACTCAGGCCATTCCTCTGTCTAGATGGTCTTCCTTGTCTTTCTTTACCAAAATCCAATCCAGTCCTCAAAGCTGATCTCGAGTCTGAGTCTCGTGTCTGCCGGGGAGCCTTGCCTCACCATCCACCCATAGTGATTGCTGGTGTCATTCAACACTTACCATCTGAACAAGTCACTTGACACATGCAAGACCTTCTTGTATCCTTAACTTCCACATTTAAGCATGGATCTTGTAACCCTGACTTTGTTGCAGGCAGCAAGCCAATTCTGACTCCATGTTGGAACTGTTTCTTTGACTTGCTTTTCATTGCTAATCACACAGAATGGTTAGCCTCAGAGAATCCCGCCCCTCTGCATAACTGTTAAACTAAAGTGCCTGTGTTCGGAACCCTGTGTACCTGGCAGGAAGGAAGAAATTAACACATCCCCTGCCTGAGGCTTGCCATTCTAGGAGATGTTTGCAAAATTAATGGCCTTTTTACTTTGCTTCCTCCCCTACCCTCACCTCTGATCTATCAAAGAACCTGGCATCCAGACCCCAATAAGATGGTTATTTTGAGGCCCTAGCCTGCCATCCTCTCAGTCTGCTGGCTCCCCCATTAAAGTATCTTCCTTGCCTCAACACCTCATCTCTTGGATTCATTGGCCTGTTGTGTGGCGAGTTGAGTGAGCTTGGACTCTATAACAACTTGACTGTTCGTCTCAAAATGGGAAACATTTTCACTCCTCAAGAAGCATTTATCCGAGCACCTACTATGTATTTTTGGCAGTGCAGAAAGTGATAAACCTTTGTGGAGCCTCTTTGAATTAACAAAAAGTTTTCATAAATAATTTATCATTTGATTGTCACAAAACACTACCACTTCCATTTTATTTTTTGACTTAGAAATGGTAATTTAGATTACTTAATAAATATATTCTCCTCATGAAAGTGGAAATACTATAGGTCTGGCTACCATACTCGTTGACCACCCCTATGCCTTCCCATTCCAGATTCTCTTAGAGATACAGATGAAGACACAGGCTCAGAGAAGTGACCAAGGTCACAGAGCGAGTGGGTGGCAATTTTCTGACTCTAAATCTCTTGTTTCCGTTTTTCCACGCTGCATCCCGTGAGGAAAAGGACCCTGTTTACATATCTGTGTCCCCGGTGCTGTGCACAGGGCTCTGCACTGAAGCTGGGACTCAGCAGATATTTCCATTATCAGTGGGCTTTTCCGCACACCGGTTTCCCCTGCACAAGGTACTCACTGCCTCTGGAGGAGGGCTATACCGGTCCCACCCGGTTAGTGAAGGCTCAGGTGTCAACTGAGGACACACAGGCATCCTGCTAGGCGCCCCTTCTGCCATCTCTGTGCTCTGACATCGAGGACCCCGACACTCCCCTGGGGAGTCATTACAGTGGGACTTCATGGAGGTGAGTCAAGTGTTCTCTGGGCACTTGCTCTGCGGCTACCAGCGTGCCAGGGGCCCCGTGTAGTGGTGAGGAGGGCTGATACTTCAACCCTTCTGATATTGTTGTGGAGTCAAGACTTCCCAGTACACCAGACACACTTAGCGAGCCAGCCGGCACATATCCGAGTTCTAAATTATGCAAGTGTGGATGATGCTTTAGGGGATCAGAGGAGGAAGAGTATGGCCACAGTGGTCAGAGCAGGATACTTGGAGGAAGTGAGCTGGCCCAAGCTGGGTGGAGAGCAGCTGGCGTGGAGGGCGCCGCAACCCGCCGGAGCCCCCACCCAGGCAGCAGTGCCGGGTAGAGCAGAGATGTAGCGGGCCCTCTGCAGGCAGCTGCGAGGAGGCTACTTAGCCCGGAGAAGCGAGTTAGCCATTGGTCGCGGAGGCGGCTGCGCGGCAGGTCTCCCAGCCGGTATCTGCCAGCCAGCCTAGCATTTCCAGCAGCTTTCAGTCGCCAGGCCCACGGCAGCCTCGTTTTCCCCACAGGGCGTGCCCGGCCCTCCTGTCTCTTAGTTGCCTGCAGTCGCCTCCGTGGCAGGAGGGGACATCTCCCTCTGCTACTCCCTCCACTTCCCATCCGCCGCAAAGACTATTGTCGCCAACACCCCGAGAGCGCCCACTACAATGTTTCCCTTGAAAAATCCGGCACCTAAACGGACGATGCTGGCGGTCTCCAGAGAACCCCCTGGTCATTTCACATCTAAGCACAAATTCTGTGCCCAGCTCAGTTCCAGGAGCCTCGCAAGTACTAACTCATTTAATCCGCACAGTAGTGCTGTTCTTGACCCTAGTTTACTGCTGAGCAAGCTAAGGCACTGAGAACTTAGTACCTTGTCCACCTCCTGGCCTCACTCCTGGAAAGAGGCAGAGCCCTCCTCTAACCACTACACCAAAGCGTCTCCTGACGCTGCAGACATCGGGTCCTTCCCCACCCAGGCGGATGGTTCCCTACACACCACTCTCCTTCCTCGGGTCTCCCTGGTCATTTTCCAGGAACCACAGCATCTCCTGGCCCTCACTTATGTGGGGGGTGAGGGTGGGGCGGAGCTCTGCTTTCAGAGTTTTTAGCTGCAGGTGCTGTTTATAAACATATATGACTTGCCTCAGTTATCCTCATCTGGAAAATGGTAATCACAGCACCTGCATCAAAAAGCAGCTGAAAGGATTAAATAAGAGAACCCATACACCACTGGAAGAGTGTCTGGCCCACAATAAAAAGCTCAAGAAATGACAATGGGTGAGCAATAAGAGACCGAATCCCTGGGGGGTTCCCACCCACTTTCAAAACAGGGAGCAAACCCACTTGCCTTCAGAGTAGATCAGAGGGTCACCTTCACTCTAGGGTTCTCTTCGGCTTTCTGTGGCCGGGGCTGTCTTGGAAGCGGGGAACATCAGGCCCAGGCACAGGAGTATGTCTGGTCTAATCAGCCCTAATATATCACGTGGGTGTGCAGTCGGTACAGCTCTGGTGGCAGCGTCCTCAGGTGCCCCAGTAACATGCCTATTCCTCTCCCCTTGGAGTGGCCTGAGTCATGTTGTGTGACAGTCAGTGTTCAGCACTGTCACCATCACAACCAGATATCCATCAGGTAAATACTTGATGGAGGGATCTGTGTTTGGGGTTCATGATTGAATAGGCAGCATATATTCCCAGGAAGCTAGGGGCCCTTGCTGTGGAGTCATACCTATTTTGCACATAAATTGGGGGAAGGGGGGTTTCCAAGACCCTGGCTCTAGCATGGACCACATAGCAGCAATACAGGAACATGGTGATTCCCCAACCTCCTGCTGTATCCAGAGCCTCCCTCTAAGCCCAGGAGCTGGGCAAACAATAGATGCCAGTCAAGAAGGCCCAGTGCAACATATTACTGCAGAGTTGTTCCCAGGGTGCAAGAGGCTGGATCCAGTCAAAATTTACTCCTGCAGATCAATAACCAAGGAGCAAAGTTCACACGTTCATTCATTTCTTCCTCCAATGGACATTTACCACACAAAGTTTTCTGCTCCATGTTAGGAATGTAAAGAGGAACAAGACACAGCCCCTAATGGGGCCAGACACTTAGTCATTATACAATGACACAAACATTAGAGTTCATTCACTTAATTATTTCTTGAATACCTACTATGTGCCAGGCACTGTTCCAGGCACTGGGGATACAACCATGAACTGAGCATAAATAGACTACTTTAGCAGTTCAGAGGAAAGGGCAGCAAGCACTGACTAGTGGAGTCTGGGAAGACTCGTGGAAAAAGGGGTGATCTCAACTGGGTCTTGAAGGACTGTGCCTTGGCAGAGAGGTAGGAAACGGCAGCTTGTGGGTGGGGCTGGAGGGGGGGCAGTAACTGGACAAAACTGCTCTCCATTTCAGTAAACAAAGAATGTTGCCTGCCATCAAGCCATCAGCAACTGCCTTAACATGGTGTGCCCTGAGGGGGAATTCAGAATGGCTAAAAAGAAGATACCAACCCTAGATGCATATCTGAGGAATAATTTCAATGAGCCCAGATTCTTGCATCTTCTCTACATACAAAAGTGCTACAGTCATTAACTTGAGATGTTTGTATTTTTGTAATTAGCAGTAATCTTCTGAGGTTTGACTATTTATTTTTTTCCAGCAAAAACTCCATTGCCTTTCTAGAACATTTCCTAGGAGCTATATGAGAGGCCATCTCCTCGAGTATGGTCCTCAAAAAGGTCCCTGAATAAAACATACCTCACACCTTTTAGCTTGTGGTTTTTCTGCAGTCATAGTACATCAGAGCTTAGAAATATGAGCATGAACACCTGGTAAGGGAATGGCAGCGGTTTGGTTTGGGACTTTGGAGCATGCACGGATGTAGCAGAACAAAAGGCACAAGTTACTGTCTCTCCATAGACGGTTCGATCAGCTAAAATAGACCAGCGCCCTGGTGTCAACATTTTTCTGAGACCTGCACCCCACCCTTGACAAGAGGTGAGGGGGCGCCAAACACCACCTGGTCATGTGGTTGTGTTAGTTTGGTTGAGCCTGACCCAATGGTCCAATAACACCAGAGCCCCGCCGCAGGCAAGTAACCTTAGTAGGCGGCTCAGCATTCCCTGCTAAGAGCCTTCTTTTAAAAGGAGGGTCTGTCCTGAAAAAGTTAAGGAAATTTGAATAAATCAAATGTAGCTTTAGGTTAAAGTAATTATTCTTGAACAATAATTCTTAAATTGGCTGGAACAGTAAATAATTCATATTCTAAAATTGAACTCTGTCAACAGTGCTTTGGTTATTACAATTTCTATTTAATATTTGTCAAGTGGTTGTCTGTGGTTGAAACTAGTCAGTTTTCATATTTTAATATATCATGACTCAAAATAAATAGTTGGACAGGCTCACCTTAAAGTTCTCTTTGAAAGTCAAGGACAGCTCAGAGTGCGTTACCTCACCTCCTAAAGCCTCAGTTTCATCAGCTGTAAAATGGAGCTTATAATAATACCTACCTCTCAGGACTATTGAGAGAATCAGGAGAGTTAATCCAGGCAAAGTGAATAGCACAACATTGGCATATAGGAGGTCAAAATAATTAGTTATGATCGTGATTCTGTGGTTTTAGAGAAATCATAGTATTTGGTTGTATTGATTGTTTAATCAGCAGAAGCAGGCTTAACAATCTAATCTGTCTAGCTCTAGAAATTCTGAAAAGAGTCACAGCACCTGGTAGAAGATTTAAGAAATGATATTGCAGCTGATACTGTTAAAACACACACACACAAACACATACGTGTGTGTATAACTGAATCACTTTACTGTACATGTGAAACTAACACAACATGGTAAATCAGCTATATTTCAACAAAAAAAATTTTTTAATGGGGACTTTCCTGGTTATCCAGTGGTTAAGAATCCATCCGCCAATGCAGGGAACACAGGTTTGATCCGTGGTCGGGGAAGATCCTACATGCTGTGGGGCAACAAAGCCTGTGTGCTCCAACTACTGAAACCAGTGCACCCTAGAACCCATGCTCCACAACGAGAAAAGCCATCACAATGAGAAGCCTGCGCACTGCAACCAGAGAGTAGCCCCTGCATGCCGCAACTAGAGAAAGTCCATGCACAGCAACAGAGATCCAGCCAAAAACAAGTAAATAAATGAAAGTGATATTGTAACCCAAACAAGAAAAGTTGATCTCCAATTTTCCTGGTAGACAGACTGAGGGACTAATCCATGATGAGCTCTGATGTGACCTAACAGAGACAGGGAAGCAGGGAGCTGAAGTGGGATTACAATTTCAGTAACCAAACTCCCAGCTTTCTATCCTAACTGGCAAGCAGCACGCTTTTACCCAGAAGTCCAAGCCCCCAGCCTCCAACCTTCACTTCTAGGGTCAGCCCACTACAAGGCTCAGTTTTTATTTAATAAAGGGACTCAAGTCCTGAACTGAATTGCAAAAGTGAAAGGAGATCTTTTGCTTCCAAAGGTCTCAGTGTGGCCTCTCCCCAGCAGCTTCTTTCCCTAGGGAGTCACATCATAGACTTGGGTAATCAGGCAGGGACCTTGTGGATTCCTCGAAATACTGTAAGAACAAAGGGAACCCTGGTGATCACATAGTGCTCCTGGGCCAGCAGGGCAGTGGGGGTCTGGGTGTGAGGCAGGATGGATTTTTTTGGCCTCTGCTCCCTTAAATAACCAGAATTGTAAAATAAGTGCTCTAACTTGAGAGTTCAGGATTACCACCATAGCCACACACTCCTATTCAGTGCATTCCAAGTGTTTTTTTTTTTTTTTCTTTCGTTACAACCTTTTCTTTCTTTGTGTGTGTGTGTGTGTGTGTGTGTGTGTGAGAGAGAGAGAGAGAGAGAGAGAGATTCACTTTCTATGGGACATGTGGCATTTTCGTGACTGTTTGAGAAATCTGTAGGTCAGGGATAAGTCCATTACATCAGTCTCCCATGGATGAAATAAAACTCATTTAAGGCATCCAATAAAACAGTAACAGTCGTTGTTGTTTAGTTGCTAAGGTGTGTCCGACTGTTTGTGACCCCATGGACTGTAGCCCACCAGGCTTCTCTGTCCATGGGATTTCTCAGGGAAGAATACTGGAGTGAGTTGCCATTTCCTTCTCCAGGGGATCTACCCAGAGATCAAACCCATGTCTTCTGCATTGGCAGGCAGATTCTTTACCACTGAGCTACCAGGGAAGCCCAGTAACAGTCAGCAAAATTGTGTAAAGCAGGTGTCCACATTGTTCTAAGCACTTTACACATATTAACCCTGTTAATTTTCATGGGGTAGTGTTGTTATCTATGTATGATAGGTGGGGAAACTGAGGCAGAAAGCAGTTAGGTGAAAATTGGAGAGCTGTCAAGTGAGAAAGTTTGGTCTTTGAAAATGAGGCCTCAGCAGAAACTAACACAACATGTTAAAGCAACAGTGTGTGTTGTGTGTGTGTTAGTTGCTTAGCTGTGTCTGACTCTTTGCGACCCCATGGAGTGTAGCTCTCCAGGCTCCTCTGTCCATGGAAATCTCCAGGCAAGAATACTGGGGTGGGTTGCCATTTCCTTCTCCAGGGGATCTTCCCCACCCAGGAATCGAACTTGGGTCTCCCGTATTGCAGGCAGATTTTTTATCATCTGAGCCACCAAGGAAGCCCTCAAAGCAACTATACTTGAATTAAAAAAAAAAAAAAAGAAAAAGAAAAAAAGAAAACGAGACCTCCAGTCCAGAAGAGTCTTATGAGCAAGTCCTGGGCAAGAAGATGGGGAGCAGTGAGGAGACCAGGTGACAAGGAAGTCCCAGGCCTGGGTAATGCCTCTGCCTTCATGTACAGGGCTGCCTCCAAATTCCTTCATCTATTCCAGCTCCACCAGCAGGCTTAGATGCAGGTTTTGTGGGGATATCAGTTTATATAATTATATTATTTGGGTACTCCCTTTTAAAAAACACAAATATATCTTTTGAACATTTTACAAAACCCAATGACCAAATGAATATATTGCTGTGGCACCTCTCAGGGCTGGGAAGGGGCCCATGCAATGGGTGGCTTCAAGGCTGAAGCATCATTAGGTTCTTGGCACGTCTCTCTCCATCAGGAGAGAGTACATTTGCTCCTCACCCAGCAGGGCATTGGAAACTCATTTAGACAGAAGCGTTTCCCTTTGCACTCCTAAACACGAAGCCCTAGGAAGCTGATCTGTCAATAGCGGTCTAGCAAAGACTTTGCCCTGGTTATGTGTTAATGGCCACAACCATCTCCATTGTGGGAGTGAAAACATTAGAGAGGGTGAAACGTGTCTTGTGATTAGATCCCAGAAGTTCCCTTAAATCTCAACAGTGTTAAATTTCCTCCCCTCATTACAAAAGTCACCCAAGGAAATGAAATCCCAGGATGGGGACCTCTCTTCAACTGACAGTCATGGATTATTTAGCCTGTAACTCAGTTGTGTCTCTGAAGAGGGTATAGTGAAAATACTGCCCAATCTGTCACTTGAACGTTGTTTATATTTGTTGCCGGGATACCAAAGGCTCTTTTAAGCCTTTGGCTAAGAAGAATACCATGCATCTGAACTTGTGCACCTGCATTTAAACCAAGTAAATGGCTGAAATGATGGGAAAGCTCCTCCAAAAATTTTGAGTAGAACACAAGGTACTTTTTTGTGTCCAGAAATTGTAGCATCCCGTATTTGTTGTTCAAATATATGGCCATTCGCATACCAAAGTGCATATTACAGATAATAAGATGAGGCTTTGAAAAGACGGATATTAACTATTTTGAGGTAAATCAAACCTCCTTTGACCCAAACTCCAAGCTGTAATTTTGTTGCTCAGCTTCTTGGTCTCAAAATTAATGTAAATCTTTACATTTGTAATTTTACTTGCCAACACCAACCCACCCACACAGTCTGCAAATGACTGTTCTGAGTCAGAGACTATTCACTTTCAACTGTGTTAAATAGTTTAAAATGTTCTCGGGGAGGATTAAATCACCTAATCCCAGTCCTTTCACTGATTCTGCTTTATGTAAAAATGATGGAGCCAGAGAACATCTCAACTGGAAGGAACTTTAAAGGAGAAATTAAGGTTCTGATGTGAAAAGTGACTTGCCCCCAGGTCACTCAGCAACCAAAGCTAAAACCGCAAAGGAAAATACTGGCTTCCTTTTAAGGTTTTAATAAAGAATCACATTTAGAAATCCTTGCTCAGAATCCAGAAACTACCCGTTCCCCACCCTCCTGCCTCTGACAGCATCTGTAAGTCCTGGTCCCCAGAGTCTGACACTGGTCTAAAAGAATCATGCCATTTTGAATCCAAGCCGTCAGAATAGGATTCAGATAAAAAACAAATCAGCTACTCTCACAACAATAAGCATTACAAATTTTTTTTTGTTTGAATAGACAAGAAACTGTTCATAATGGTTACTTTTGAAGACGGGGGTTAGGGATGGGACAGAGGAAATGCTTACTTTTCATTTTATATCTTTAATGTTCAATTTTGAGGACCATGTACAGATACTAACTGTGTTAAAAACCCCCAATACAAATTAGAAATACTATGCTTACAAACCTCCTAGGAAAAAGGAAATGTACCACAGGAACACGGACCCGTGAAAATCTAGCAGCCGGCACGGTAGTACTTTAAAATTTTTTTGTACCTTAGTATCTGTAATGGCAGAGGAGGCTGAAAGGGTTCCCCCTGGGGTCTGAGGGCAGTGCCAGAACTCTTTCTACAGCTTTAAAATGCATTCAAATTGTGCAATAGACTCACTAACATATCCACATCTCTTTTAATACAAAATAATGGCTTAAATGACTTACCATCCACAACTGCCCCTGTGGGAAGACACCCCTGGTTTCTTTATCCAGCGGTGGTGGTCGGAGCACCCGGAGCACTGCCTCCAGTGACTGAGCCGAGTGGCCCCTGGAATGGAGAGCGAGGCTGTGTGCAAGCTGACCTGTATACTGGCTCTCTCACCTGGAATTGGGCTTCACAGATTCTGTTAGGCTTTGAATAGTAACAAAACAATGGCATAAATTAGGGGGTTGCTAAGATTGTGTACTATCAATGTTCACATGAGCATAATGGACATAATGAATTCTATAGCACTATCCTGCACAGCTTGGAGAGATTAAAACCACTTTGTCTTTAAATTAAATTTCAGAAATCATTGAACAACAAGAATAGAAAGAGGGGAAAAAAAAACACACCTCATCTATGTCAGCCACCCAATTGTAGGAAGCACCACTTCTTTCTTTCTGATCATTAACGCTTGGTCCTAGGTTTATTTTAATAGCTGCCAGCTCAGTGAGTCCACATCTATTGTAATAACCATAAAGGGGGCTTGGGTTCTCTTGTATTATGGTTTGCAGCCCTAAGTGAAGAGCCTCTTATCCCCTTTCAGGATCAAATTCTCTGAAAAAAGACCCAATCTGAAGTTTATTTTACATAAATCCTACACAAAATAGTATATCTAGGCTGTTACAGAGAAAAGAGAAGTGAGTTTGAGTTCATTCTTAAGTAGTTCTCTGCTTAGGCAGATCTTCATTCCACAAAATGGATGTCTAATTAGGAAAAACTCACATCAGAGAGCTTGCTAGATGCCGGGCACTACATTGATTGCTTTACATGCTTTATGTTACTTAACTCTCACTCCCTAGACCCCAAGGAAATATGGCTAGCACTGTTATATCCCCATTTTACAGATGAGGAAACTGAGACCCAGGATAAGTGACTTGCCCAAGGCCATACAGTTAAGTAAGCAGCAGAGCTGGGATTCAAATCCAGGTACTTCTGATTTTGGAGCCCCTGAAAACTGTCTCTTAATAATTATCATAGTTACCACTTACAACGTTATGTATGTTCTATGGTAGATGTGATGGTAGTGTTAATCACTCAGTCGTATACAACTCTTTGTGACCCCATGGACTGTAGCCCGCCAGGCTCCTCAGTCCATGGAATTCTCCAGGCAAGAATACTGGAGTGGGTTGCCATTTCCTTCTCCAGGGAATCTTCCTGACCCAGGGAACGAAATGGAATCTCCTTCTTTAATCCTTGAAACAACTCTCAAAGGCAGGCATTATCAATATCCTCATTTTATAGATGAGGAAAACTGAGGCTTGAAATTAACTTCCCCAACAGCACAGTTGTGGCAGAATCCAGGCTTGATACCAGTAGTTTTGTGGGTTTTTTTTTTAAGCAACTTTAGTAAGATACTTTTTATTGTCAGTATCACTGAAGGTCAGGGATAAATCCATTATATAAAAACATTGTGTATATTTAAGGTATATAACTTGACATGTGTACCTGTGTTGACTCAGGTGCTTGGCCAGGTGGCACGTAACAAAAAGCACTAGGAACCTGTGGGCAGTAACGCCTGCCGTGCAGACCCTATCTACGAGTGGCAGGTAAACATGCTAGTGTATGTCGCATTCCTCAGGAACTTTGACCTGTGCAGGTGGATTACCTATCATTTTCTACTTTGAATGTTGTGGTTTGCCGGCCATGGTGCTTCGTACAAACCTCATGTTCCAGGTAAAATCCCTGGATTTCTGAGGCTACAAGAGCTGCAGAAATTGCAAACACATTCTCATGTGGATCCCAAGGAAGGACTTTTCCAAAAGAAACATGCATCCTCCATTAACTGGCCTGATTAAAATGCCAACCAAAATGTAGATGTGGTTTCCTTTTTGAAAAGTGAGATTTGAGTTCTTGGCAGCTCTCTCCATAATCTTTAACAGTACTGCCATCTCAGCACTGCCTAACTATGCCAGTTCTAATCCTCTGCTTTGAACAGGATTAGATTGACTTGAGACAGGTGAAGATGGAGGAGGGAAGGCAATTGGACAAAAATTGCTGTTACCACCTTATGAGCTTCCCTGGTGGCTGACAGTAAAGAAGCCACCTGCAATACAGGTCTGGGTTTGATCCCTGGGTCAGGAAGATCCCCTGAAGGGAATGGCTACCCACTCCAGTATTCTTGCCTGGAGAATTCCATGGACAGAGGAGCCTGGTGGGCTACAGTCCATGTGGTCATAGAGTTGGACATGACTGAGGGACTAACACTGCTGCTGCTGCTGCTAAGTCACTTCAATGGTGTCCGACTCTGTGTGACCCCAGAGATGGCAGCCCACCAGGCTCCCCGTCCCTGGGATTCTCCAGGCAAGAACACTGGAGTGGGTTGCCATTTCCTTCTCCAATGCATGAAAGTGAAAAGTTAAAGTGAGATCGCTCAGTCGTGTCTGACTCTTAGCGACCCCATGGACTGCAGCCCACCAGGGTCCTCCGTCCATGGGATTTTCCAGGCAAGAGTACTGGAGTGGGATGCCATCGCCTTCTCCAGGGACTAACACTAGCACCACTTTATAACACTTTTGTTTAAATGAGATAAAACTCATGGAAGAATGAATTTCATCATGAAATGAGATGAAATTCAAGTGTAAAATTCAGCTAGTATTTCTTCATTAATAAGCACAAGATAGGAAAGGTGGGTCCAGAGTGCTTTTTAGAGAAAGCTCATCAGCTGTGACTGTCCACAGGCAATGGACCAACAGTTTTCGGTTGCTCTGGGTCTGCAACGTCGATGGGTCACACAGACAAGCTATTCTTTGCTAAGTGGATGGCTGAAGATTGGTTTTAGAAGAAAGCTCATCACCTCAGGATATACTGCAGCATTTATTAAACAGGTAGCATTTACTCAAATGTAGCCCTTACTAAATTATCTAATGTACTTTTAAATGAAAATAAACCACAAACAAAACTATTCCAGGTATTTTTTATTTCTTCAAATTTGTTATTTGCCAGGAGTGACTGAAATAAAAAAATTGGGTCCCATCGTCATCATGGAAATGGCTTTAAGAGAAAACTGGTCATGTGAATATTATTGCTTCCCATTTTCAACCAGTAAATAGTTGCCATTGATAAATAGACAGTTAACAGTCTGTCAGGAATGCTCAAGATATGTTATATAATACAACATGCCTAGTCACAGGAGAAAAACTAGGAAATAACTTAGGTGAACTTCTTGATTTCATCATACAGGACAAGCACAAACGCCCCGCCCATGCCTCTGAGAACATTGGACCACGCGCCTTTGAAAAAGGCTTTGGCTCCTTCGTCACGAGCAATCTTCCTCCAGCAGTCAAGCGTGCCTGTGTACATGATATCAGCTGCAAAGGACAAAGACAAAGGGTTGGTGACCCGAGGCTGAGGTGAAAAGTCCTTAAGTTTAACTAGACTAACCCAGAGCCCCACCTCTAAGAGCTATCGTCAGTTTTTCAAAATCCAACATTTACACATTAGTGTGGCCAATACTGCAATCTTAACATGGTGACTCAAGGACAACAGGGAGGTGCAGACAACCTGCTGGCCTTAACCTCTAACACCAGGCAAGCCCCCTTAGGCATAGGCACCAAAGGGCCCGCTGAAAGGAGTCTGTGCAGTGGCCACAGACCCATCAACCCCACCTGGGATCTCAACAGATTGCCATTTTTAAAGGCAGGCATGGGTGCCCATGTGCCATGCCCACATCTGTATCTTCTGCTCCAGTGGAACTTACTTCCTTTGCGCCCTGACTGCATCATCATGCGGCGACGCACAGTGTCAAATGGATAGGAAGTCAACCCAGCAACTGCCGTGACTGATTGTGCGATCATCCAGCTGATGAAGATATGAGTGTTCTTGGGATCTGGAAGCATTCCTGAGAAGAGGAGAGAGACACTTTCACCAGTAAGCAGACTCTTCCTCACTTGTTTTGCACATCCCCACCCCCAACATCTCGGCACACAAAGGGCTGTACGGGGTGACCCTGGCTGCCTTCAGACAACCCTTTAAACATTCTCACATGGACAGTTCTGAAGCCCACGGGCAAACTTACCCTTGGCAGTGTCATAGATACCGAAGTAGGCAGCTCGGTAGATGATAATACCCTGCACAGACACGTTAAAGCCTTGGTACAGGCCTCTAATCCCGTCAGATTTGTAGATCTTAACCAGACAGTCACCGAGGCCTCTGAATTCCCTTTCAGCTCCAGCTTTGCCCACGTCGGCTGCTAGACGGGTACGGGCAAAGTCGAGAGGGTACACGAAACACAGGGAAGTGGCCCCGGCGGCACCACCTGATGCCAGATTCCCTGCAAAGTAGCGCCAAAACTGGGTCCTCTTGTCCACACCGCCCAGGAAGATCTGCTTGTATTTATCTTTGAAGGCAAAGTTGAGAGCCTGGGTGGGGAAGTATCTGATCACATTGGCCAGGTTACCACGCCAGAAGGACAGGACTCCCTGCTCCTTGGGGATACGAACCACGCAGTCTATGATGCCCTTGTACTGCTTATCTGCAGTGATTTGCTTGCTGGCATGCTGCACCTGACAGAAAGAGTGATAATCACGAGAAGTGAAGAGAATACAGCATCTCAACGGACACCCTTAAAGGTTAGTTGGCTCCCGCCTGCCTCAAGTCTGGTCTTCTGGGTCCCACAGGTGGGACCCTCCTAACCTTCTGCCACCATCACAGCTAGAAGCATTAAACCTCCACCCCTTTGGGTGAGGAGGTACCACCCTCAAGCGGAGCCGTGACCTTTAGACCTGGGAGAAAGGTCATTATCTCACACCCTGGTTCAGAGACATGAGGGCGAGTCCCACGTCAGGCGCGGTCACCCTGGTGACTGTGGTCTTCGCCTAAGGTCCCTGGGAGCAGCTTCCCTCCCGCTCGGGTCCCCCGCTCCTGGAGGTGACCCGAGGGCCACCACCCGTCAGCCTGTGCGGGCGCGCCCTCTAGAGCCGGAGTAGCAGAGCGCGCCACCAGGCCGCGGGAACGCGCCAGCGGCTGCGCGGGGGCAGAAGCACAAGGGACACGCGCTTCCCGGCGCCGGTTTCCGGCCCGGCCGGTCTGAGCGCGGCTGCCGGCTGCGAGGCCGCTCCACCGGCCGCGTGGCCTCCCCCAGGCTGTTATCTCCTTGCCACGACCCTGACGTGCTCGGTACGGGCAGGTGTCCCCCTTTTCAGCGCCTTCGCCCTTGACCCCAAGGCCCGGGAGTCAGTCACTCCCGGGCTGCCCCATCCGAGTTCGCTGGCTCTGGGATGCCCAGGCCCTGGTCTTCCTCCGCCCACCCTCCGCCCCCGACCCTTTCCGAGATCCTGAACTTCAGATCACTAAAACACCTCTCTCAAGTCTGGCTTTTGGTCCTACCCCGCGGCCCCCCCTGCTCCCACGCTGCCACTTCCCTGGGCAGATCACGAGGGCTGGTTCCCCCCCAGGCCTGGGACCACCGCTTCCCGCGCGGCCCCTCCCCCCACTTCCTGGTCAGGCTCTCGGATCCCGAGACGTACCTGCAGCAGCAGCTTCACCCGCTCGATGGGCGCGACTGCGGTCTTGGAGATGGCCGCTGCCACTCCACCTGCCAGGAAGTCCTTGGCGAAGGACACGGCGGCATCTGTCATCTTGGAAGGAAAGAGTAAGCGGACGACTAAAAGATCGGCGAGGAACCGGCTTGGACTCCGGGGCTCTGGGGCGGAGCGAAGCAAATGGCTGATTTATATAGGGGGAGCCGGCGCCCGGGCGGCCGGCGTCGGGGGCGGGCGCTGAGCCTCTGCGCGCGGGGCGGCGGGGCCGCTGAGTGGCTGAGCGCGCGGAGGGAGGAGCCGAGGAGTGCGGCAGGGGCCGCCCTCCGCGCTGCCAGGGCTCGCCCGTAGCACCTGACCCGGCCCGAGTAGGCGGCGGCCCCAGGGTACCTGACCGGGACGCGGGACCCCAGGGGAGGCCCCGGGGCGCGGAGGGGGAGTGTCACGGTGTGCCTGGACCTGGGTGAGGCGCGGTATTTAAGGGGACCCCAAAGAACCAACAAACAACACCCCCCCACTACCCAAATTTGGTTGTCAAGAGAAATAATATTGAATGCAATATTTTAAAAACTCATATAGATAAACTGTGGCGCGCTGGTTGGTCGCCTGTTTTTGTAAATCAAGTTTATTTGGAGCCCCAGGGCTAGGGTGAGGGTGAGGCAAGTGAGGCAGGGCCCTACCAGTGCAAGAAGGGAGCCTGTCTTTATTCAGAAATTTGAAATGTTGTTCATCAAGGATTTTTGCATTCCTTTAGATTTTTTAAATGGTGCATTAAAAAGAATCATTCATTTTGATTCCTGAGTTGTTTGGTGTCCGCTAACATTTGGCGCCCGGGCAAGTGCCTCACTCTCCTCACCCTACGTCTGGCCCTGGCCTGGAACTTTGCCGGTGTTCTGTTCAGTTCAGTCACTCAGTCATGTCCGACTCTTTGCAACCCCATGAACCGCAGCATGCCCGGCCTCCCTGTCCATCACCAACTTCCGGAGTCCACCCAAACTCATGTCCATCGAGTCGGTGATGCCATCCAACCATCTCATCCTCTGTCGTCCCCTTCTCCTGCCCTCAATCTTTCCAAGCATCAGGGTCTTTTCCAATGAGTCAACTCTTCGCATGAGGTGGCCAAAGTATTGGAGTTTCAGCTTCAACATCAGTCCTTCCAATGATACCCAGGACTGATCTCCTTTAGGATGAACTGATTGGATCTCCTTGCAGTCCAAGGAACTCTCAAGAGTCTTCTCCAGCACCACAGTTCAAGAGCATCAATTCTTCAGTGCTCAGCTTTCTTTATAGTCCAACTCTCACATCCATACATGACCACTGGAAAAACCATAGCCTTGACTAGACGGACCTTTGTTGGCAGAGTGATGTCTCTGCTTTTTAATATGCTTTCTAAGTTGGTCATAACTTTCCTTCCAAGTAGTAAGCGTCTTTTAATTTCATGGCTGCAATCACCATCTGCAGTGATTTTGGAGCCCAGAAAAATAAAATCAGCCACTGTTTCCACTGTTTCCCCATCTATTTGCCATGAAGTGATGGGACCGCTGGTGAAGCCAGAGGAAATTGGAGGAGCAGCAGAGCTGGGACACTGTCCGCGTGCCCCAGACCCCTGTTTGCAAAAGCAGTTTAGCAAAGATCTTGCTGGGAATTGGCAGAGGAACGTTCAAAAGGACTGGGCTGGAGGGTTTTATTTGAGCCAGAAGCCAAAGCATAGAGGGTATATCGTTAAGGTTCAGAGGTTGTGTGAACTAGATTGGTATTTGGGTCTCTGGGCCCAGGTAAAGTACTCTTGCATTGAATGGATTGCTAATCTCCAGAAAAGTTTAGAGGAATCGACAGAACTAGATTGACACCCATTGTTGTCAAGAGACAAGGGCTTGTTGACTCCCTTAATCTCTGCACTGGGAAAACGTTTGCCACACATGTCCTTACAAACCTACTTGTTAGCTTGAATGCCCTTCCTCAGATTCAGAACAGAAGCTGAAGGTGCCCTCACAAATCCTATGTTTAAATCATCACAGCCATGTTTACAAAAATAACTGTTGAAAACACCCACTGTAGCTGAGCCCTAGGTACCCAGCACACTGAAAACATAGATGGCATGCCACTCAATTTCTTGCCCTCTCCCACCTTCTCCAGATCTGCCTGTTAAAGGACCCAACTCTAAGATTCCTCTGGGCATGTCAGGTTCTTCCTCTAAGTATACTTTGCAATTCGTTAGTCTTTCCATGAACCCGAGCAATCCAAAGTGATGAGCACACACAGCACATGTTCAGAGAAGAGCAATTTTCACTCCAGCTTTGTTGATCCTGGGGGCTATCTTTGACCAGTGTTCTGGAGAGGCCACTTGGTTCTCATTAGTTGATTATAATAGAAATGCAGCTGGATACAGAAATGACCTTGCTGTGCAGTTTCAATGATAGAGTGTGTTCTCTGAAAGTGATAGCCAGTCTACCTCTACTGGTGAGAGAATGAACAGTGAAAACAAAACATCAACAGCATTTTGTTTAGAGGTAGGTGGTTTTAGAATGCATTTCACTATACAATTCAAAACCTTTCTAGTCTGAACTCTTGACATTCTGATGAATGCATTTTCATTCAAATATTAATTACTCTGACCCAGCTCGCTATCACTTATGTACCCTTTTCTTTTTTAACCTTTCCTTGGCCACATCTGCTACTTCCATTGAGCATGATGTGTCTGCCATATTCTACTCCAAAGCTCTTTTACTGTTTCAAGGATCTCCACATTTACTGTTCTGTTATATTTCACTCTCCACAAAAAGATGATCAAATAATTACGTAAAATTTGCCCCTTCTCAGTCTTTGGGTCGGAGAAAGCAATGGCACCCCACTCCAGTACTCTTGCTTGGAAAATCCCATGGGCAGAGGAGCCTGGTGGGCTGCAGTCCATGGGGTCGCTAAGAGTTGGACACGACTGAGTGACTTCACTTTCACTTTTCACTTTCATGCATTGAAGAAGGAAATGGCAACCCACTCCAGTGTTCTTGCCTGGAGAATCCCAGGGACGGGGGAGCCTGGTGGGCTGCCATCTCTGGGGTCGCACAGAGTCAGACATGACTGAAGTGACTTAGCAGCAGCAGCAGCAGCAGCAGTCGTCTTTGGGTGCTTAAGTGTAGTTTTACTAAAGGTGAAATACTTTTAAGAGTGACTCCATGCCATGACTTGGTATTTTGCTGAATCCACTGTGAGCTGGAGCTCTCCTGGTTGCCTATGACCAGGTGTACTTAAAGGAGTTGGATGTTCTCAAAAGTGTCAAGGTCATGAAAGAAAAAGAAAGATTAAGGAACTGTCACAGATTAAAGGAGACTAAGAAGAAAGACAGATTAATACAATGTGTGATCCTGGATTGGATCCTGGATCAGAAAAAGGACATGGTGGTACTATTGGTGAGATTTGGATACATAATCTGTAGATTAGTTAATAATATTCTACCAACTATTTTTAGTTACAATGGTTATGTAAAATGTTACCATTTGAAGAAGCTGAGTGCAGGATACATGGAAATTCTTTATACTGTTTTTTGTGTGTGTGTGTGTGTGGGCAACATTTTTATTTCTGAAAGTTAAAAAAATTAAAAAGTCAAAAGAAAAAAAAAAAGAGGAAAAAGAAAAGAAACCAGGAGCAAGAGTCCAGGGAAACAGGGACTAATGTCAATGATAATGATGATGATGTTGATAATGATATAGACTAGTCAATTCATTAAAAAGAAATGCCTTCATTGAAACATAGCGGAAGCTCTTAGTAACTACTATGTTTCTGGAAGTTGTGTAGTATACACATAGAATTAAGGAAGAGAAAACAGAGCTAAGGCAGTGCCTACTCTCTCAGAAAAAAACAAGGAAGAAGGTCAGAAATGATACTTAATGCCTCAGTTATCTGTGTACTCACACACCCGCCATATGAGTAATAAAGTGAATGCAAAATGTTAATACAAGCAAGAAAAGACAATTTTTTAGGTATTGTTCAAACTTGGTAGAATGGGACTTCTGACTGGCATCAGTAAAAAGAAGGGTAAACCTGGTTCAGAGAGATACCATGTAGGAGAGCAGAGTAGTAATATATCAAGAAAGTATAGCCAGTAATTCATTGGTAGGAGGGTGAAAAGCATTCCATGAAAATGAAAGGGAGAAATGAAAGTGATTGTCATTGTGAAAGCATACAAGAGACTGCCCATATAGATAAAAGCTATGAATAGTACTTCATGAAGTCATCATCTTGGGGAGAAATGTTGATCAGAGACAAAAACCATCTGAGTATCTGCTACAGGTTTCATTATTCTGATAGCAACACACTGATAAATACTTGACTCTCTTGCTGATAATTATAGTTCTCAGAAAACTGAAGAAGCAATGAGGGAAATTGCTAAACTAGGCTTACTCCTGATAATAAGTAAGGAAGATCTCATTGTAAAGTGAAAGCGACAAGAATCATAAGGAAACAGACCAAGACTGACTGATCTGGATCTGTTAAACAAAGGAATGCTGGGCATAGTCAGATAGGGTAACTAACCTGTGTGTGTGTGTGTGTGTGAGCGAGGGAGAGAGAGAGAGAGAGAGAGAGAGAGAGAGAGAGAGAGAGTTTTAAAAGTCAAAAGGATCAAAGAAAAGATAAATATGATCTCTTGTTCAAACTCCAAATAGAAAGATAGCTCAGGAGGGTGAAAGATTCCAAAGATAAAATTCAGATCCATACAATTTGCAAAAATTCCAATGAGAAATGAAAAAAGGAGAGATATCTAGTAAATTAAGCTGTCCTTCCAGATTCTTCTCTGATGAGCTCAAATTTTTAAAGTACGTATATAGATGACAGAATGAAGGCTAGACTTCCAAGGACAAAGACTAAAGAGTATCACAAATCTCTAGGAACTGAGTCAGAAGGGCTAAAGTCCAGAATAAACAGAGGCTTATAAAATGGGAGGGGCCACAATAAAGGTTTCTAATGTTCTGTTTAGTGCAGGACATTTAAGGATAAGGAGCTAGAACATGTGTGAAAAAGAACTGAGGGTTTTAGTTGACTGTAAGTTGGCAATGCCAAAAAATGCTAATGAGTCTTGAGATGGGTCAAGATGATGGTCATGAACAAATCAGGGGACTTTCAGTCCCATTTGGGGCTCTTCTGTTGGCCCATAGAGCTTTGTGCTCACTTCTGGATGCCATTTTAAGAGGACATTAACAAATTGGGACATGTTTAAAAAAGACAGTTAGGAAAGTGAAGTGCCTTCAAATCATGTCATATGAGAAATGGCTGAATGAATAAGAGATATTTAACGGGGAAAGGGCTTTGGGTGAAGGAAGGCCATCATGACTTTCTTCCTAATTGAAGGACTGTCAGATGGAAGAGAATTAGACATCCTGTGTGGAATCAATGGCAGCTGGTAGAAGTATCATGAAGGTAGACTCCAACTGAACAAAAAACGACTTTCTAAAACATGAGCCACTTGGGAATTCCCTGGCAGAAGTCTGACTGCCAAGGCCCCAGTTTCAGTCCCTGGTCGGGGAACTAATATCCTGTAAGCCTGAAGCTGAAACAAACAAACAAACAAACAACAAAAAACCAAACCGCCCAACCAGTGTGATAGTGAAGGAGAAAATAGTTCTCCTCATTTGCTGGCCAGTCTTCCTGTCTTTAATCTCTCATTTCTATTTCAGCTTCTCGAACAATCTTATTCACATCCAGTTTTCATCACATCACCTATGTTGCTCAAGAAACCAGTGACTCTCTTCTGCTTAGTGGATCAATCCTGAACTCCGCAGCTTAGCATTTGAAGCCCCTCCACCTCACCCAAGGGCTTTGTTTTGGGCCCCTTTGAGCAGACTTACAAAGTGTTTGATATATTCCAGCCTTGGATAACTGCTTCAGATAAAACAAAATATCAGTCTTACTGAGGTATAATTATATACAATGAAACTTACATATTTAAAACTTTTAACATACATAAACACCTATGAAATTATCACTGCAGGTAAGATGGTGAACCTATCCATCACCACAGTTTTTCTAGAACCTCATTGTAATCCCTCCCCAAGCAACCACTAATCTTTCTATCACTATAGATCAGTTTGCATTTCCTAGAATTTCATATGAATGGAATCATATAGTATGATACCATTCTTTTGGGGATGGGGGCATCTGGCTTCTCTCACTTTATATATATATGTATATATATGTGTGTGTGTGTGTGTGTATATACATATATATATATATATATATGTGTGTGTATATATACACCCTGAGATTCACCCATGTGTTTTGTGTGTGTGTCAATAGTCAATTCCTTTATATTGCTAAGTAGCTCCATTGTATGTCTATATAACATTTTGTTTAGCCATTCATCAGTTGATAGACATTTGGGTCATTTCCACTTTTTGTCTTTTTTGAATGATACTGCTATAAACATTCCTGTACAAGTTTTTGTTTGGACATATGTTTTCGTTTCTCTGGGGTAGATACCTAGGAGTGGAATTTCTAGGTCATATGGTTAACTCCATGTTAAACCAGTTGAGGAATTTCCAGACTATTTTCAAAATGATTGTACCAATAGCAGAATACAAGAGTTCCAGCTCCTCTACATCTCGAGGCCTTTCCTTAGCTAACATCTCAATGTCATTTCTTGTTGCTTCCCTCTCCCCCAGGGCTTCCCAGGTGGTGCTAGTGGTAAATAACTTGCCTGCCAGTGCAGGAGACTTAAGAGTTGTGGGTTCGGTCCCTGGGTCAGGAAGATCCCCTGGAGGAGGGCATGGCAACCTACTCCAGTATTCTTGCCTGGAGAATCCTATGGATAGAGGAGCCTGGTGGGCTATAGTCCATGGGGTCGCAAAAAGTGGGACACGACTGGAGTGACTTAGCACACACACCTCCTCCCCCAGGAGTTTCTTCCCATCTCCTCCTTTGGTTGTCTCATTCAGTCTCTTGGCTTTACATGCCATCTATCTGCTGACCACACCCAAATTTCTACTTCCAGCCACCACTCCCTCCTGAGCTCCAGACTTGTCCTGTTTGGCCAGGACAGCCCAGGTTTGCTTTGTATCCTGACATAATTATCAATAATGTTCTGGTATATTAGTTTTCTGTTTCAAGAAAGGTTCGTCTAGTCAAGGCTATGGCTTTTCCTGTGGTCATGTATGGATGTGAGAGTTAGACTGTGAAGAAGGCTGAGCGCCGAAGAATTGATGCTTTTGAACTGTGGTGTTGGAGAAGACTCTTGAGAGTCCCTTGGACTGCAAGGAAATCCAACCAGTCCATTCTGAAGGAGATCAGCCCTGGGATTTCTTTGGGAGGAATGATGCTAAAGCTGAAACTCCAGTACTTTGGCCACCTCATGCGAAGAGTTGACTCATTGGAAAAGACTCTGATGCTGGGAGGGATTGGGGGCAGGAGGAGAAGGGGACGACAGAGGATGAGATGGCTGGATGGCATCACTGACTCGATGGACGTGAGTCTGGGTGAACTCCGGGAGTTGGTGATGCACAGGGAGGCCTGGCGTGCTGTGATTCCTGGGGTCGCAAAGAGTCGGACACGACTGAGTGACTGAACTGAACTGAACTGATTGCTGCTGTAACAAATTACTGCAAAGTCAGTGGCTTAAGCAACACAAATGTATCATCTTAACTGTTATAGAGGTCAGAAGTCTCACACAGGTCTTACTTGGCTTAAATCAAGGTGTCTGGCAAGATTGCAATGCTTTCTGAAGGCCCTGGGGGAAAGTCCATTTCCTGGCTCATTCAGGTTGTTGGCTGAATTCAATTCCTTGTGGTTGTAGGACTGAAATCTCCATTTCCTGGCTCTTGGGCATCTTTGTATTCAAAGTCAGCCAAGTCCTTCTTGTTCCCCATTTCTTCTGCCTTATTTTGCAACCTCGAGTCTGTCTTCCACCTTCCTCTTCCACTTTATCTGGGCCTACCAAGATGCTAAGTGCTAAGTTGCTTCAGTCATGTTTGACTTTTTGTGACCCCATGGTAGCCCACCAGACTCCTCTGTCCACGGGATTTTCCAGGCAAGAATACTGGAGTGGGTTGCCGTTTCCTTCTCTAGGGGATCATGCAGTTTTTTTTTGTTTTGTTTTGTTTTTTTACCACTAGCACCACCTGGGAAGCCCCGATAAACTATAATAGTTTTTCCATCTGAGTATCCTTATCCTTAATCATGTAAGTCCCTTTTGCTGTGTAAGGTAAATATTTACAGGTTCTTACGTATTAGGGTGTGGACACCTTTGATGGGGGGTTCATTGTTCTGTCTACCACAACTGGTTTGGACAATTAAATGAACAGCCTATGGTCCAGCCAACTGCCTACTTGGATGTCTCATGGGCATTTCAAATTTAACATGTCCAAAACAGAACTTTTAATTCCTTTTCCACCAAAACTTGGGCCCCCACCAGTCTTCTCCACCTTAGCAAATGGCAACATTATCTACCTTTTTAATAAGTCAAAAGTGAAAAACCTAGGTGCCATCCTTGATTTCTTTCTTTTATTCCCTACATTCAATTGCTCAGCACATACTGCTGATCCCAAACTGAAAAATCTATTTTGAACCTATTCACTCCTCTCATCCTTATTGCCACCTTTCTAGTCCAAGCCATCGCTTAAATTTTTTTTTAATTTTTTAATTTTTTGGCTATGTCACTTGCAGGATCTTAGTTCCTGGACCACGGATTGAACCTGGGCCCATGGCAGTGAAAGCACCAAGTCTTAACTACTGGACTTCCAGGGAATTCCCCATAAGTCATCATTTCTTACTTGGACTTTGTAGTAGCCTCTTAACTGGTTTTCCTACTCACAGCCTTGCTTCCTTCCCATCTGTTATCCACATAGCAACCAGAGGGATATTTCAAAAATGAAAATCAGATTATATAGCATCTCTGCATAAAAGCCTTCAATGACTCCCTGCTGCACTTAGAATTAAACTAATTTTACTCATTTATTTTAGAATTGAACATTTTAGTATGGCCCCAGTGGCCGCATATGACCTGGACCTCTGTCCAGCCACATCTCATCCGTTCTCACTCACCACACTGGCTGTACTCACCTCTTTGTCGTTCATCCAGCCTTTCCCACTACCAGTACCACTGTTGCACCTTCTGTTCTCCCTAGTTCCTTATGTGGTTGATTCATTTTTATTTTTCAGGTCTCATTTCAAATATCACCTCTCATAGTGGCCTTCTCTGGCTCCTTGATTAAAAATACTTTCCTTACCTCCCATGTAATTCTCTAATAGAGCACCCTGTTTATTCCCCTCATAACATTACAATCTATACCTCACTTGTTGATTAGGTTTTTGACTGCCCCCCTCACTAGAACGTGGGCAAGGACCTGAGCTGCCTGGTGTATCATGATGCCCAGAGTGCAAGCTATCATTGAACGAATGCATGAAGCCAGTCTTCGCACTCTTTTGCTTCCTTCCACCTCTGTGATACCACATACGCTACCTTCAGCCTGCAACATATTCTCCCCTCAACCTATTCTTCACCAACTATTATCCTTTCACTTCCTTCAAAATGTAATATAAGACTCATTCCTTCCCAGGACTTCCCTGGTGGTCTAGTGGCTAAGACTCTGAGCTCCCAATGCAGGGGGCTCAGGTTTGATCCTTGGTCAGGGAACTAGATCCCATATGATGCAACTAAGCGTTTGCCTGCAGCAACTAAAGATGCCACATGCCGCAACAAAGATCAAAGTTCCCACGTACCACAGCTAAGACCTGGAGCAGCCAAATAAATAATAACTATTGCAGGAGACTTGGGTTAGATCCCTGGGTCAGGAAGATCCCCTGGAGAAGGAAATGGCAACCCACTCCAGTACTCTTGCCTGGGAAATCACAGGGACAGAGGAGCCTGGCAGGCTACAGTTCATTGGGTCACAAAGAATCAGACACAACTTAGTGACTAAACCACCACCACCATATAAAAAAAGACTTGTTTTTTTCGATTATACTTTAAATCTCTGATTCACTGAGTGAATCAATTATGGAGCTCCTTGGTAATCTTGTTAACGGTTGCTGCTATATTATCATGCCCTTGCTTGTATTTGCTTTGTAATTATAGTTATTTCATATGTGTAGGTATGTTTTGTTCCTGAAGACTAGAAGTTACTCCTGGCTCAATATTGCATCACATATCTTTATAATCCTCCCAAAGTACTTAGCCCAGTTTGGTGGAGCCCATTGCAAACCATAAAGCAGAAAAGCAGAACACTTCCTTCATACCTCTGGGAAAATACAAGAAGTTGGAAATTTGTTTTAGGAACAGTACTAGAGTTTTAAAAATATTTTTTTACAGCTTTCAGAATTTTTTAAAAAGTTGTTCACCTCAAGGAAAATCAAGAGTAACTAACATGAACTATTCACTCTGGGTTAAGAATCTGTTAAACTCACCTGTCACCTCTAAACTCACCTGATGCAAAGAACTGATTTCTTGGAAAAGACCCTGATGCTGGGAGATTGAAGGCAGGAGAAGGGGATGACGGAGGATGAGATGGTTGGATGGCATCACTGACTCAATGGACATGAGTTTGAGCAAGCTCTGGAAGTTGGTGATGGACAGGGAAGCCTGGAGTGCTGCAATCCATGGAGTTGCAGTCAACTGAGTCAGACATGACTGAGTGACTGAACTGAACTGAAACGAAACTGTAACTGATTGGGCTACAGATGAGATTTTCTTGTGTGTATCAACTTCTCTTTTCCATAAAACACAGTCTGCCCCAGTGGCTGAAAAAATGAGTTATTTTGATATATTTCAATAGGACAAGTTTCTGAGAGTTTAAAGATTTTGGCCAGTATGTATATAGCAATAATTTTCTAACTCAAATTAATAATAAATGACCAACACATAATTTTTCTTTGGAAAATAAATTTAATAGGGAAAAATACTTCCAACATACTGAAAGTCTCTTTCTGTGTGTGTATAAATTAACAACTTAATATTAGATATTGCTTTTTAATGCATAGATAGGCTATTCAAAAGGTACAATTACATAAACTTGACATAGAATCCCCAAGGTAGAATAAACCCAAAATTTGATTTAAAAAAAATCTAGTAGACATGATTAGCCCAAAGTGCTTTTTTAGTTACATTGTGGGTCTGTGTGTGTGTCAAATGTTCTATTTGATCCTCTCTAGGCAACTGGGACATGCTGTGAGAATAAGTTGGCTAAATAATTTATTTTCTGGGTAGGCTTGCAAAGCAAACTAAAAAGGCAGAGAATTCAGGCCATTTGAACTATACAATGACTAACTGAAAGAAGGTTTTCTGGGGCATAACGAAGCAGTTATGCTACAAACTACCTTCTAGAAACACAAGAAGGCTTCAAACTTAAATAAAGAAGGCTGGATCTACTATGACGGTGGTAACTTTTAAATGTTAAATGCTTTTCATTTAGTTTCTGGTAAGGCATAATTTACATCATGGTGCGTGCACTCCAAAGTCAGCCAGGATTGTGAGTTCTAGAATGACTGGATCGGGAAGTCTCTAGTGAATCTGGGTGAAACTAGGCTGCTGTGGGTTAGTGAGCCTGTGAGCCTGTGGCAGAGCTCCAGCATGCTGTCTGCCCAGTCACTTCAAAAGCACGTTGCTCTGAGGGGTCATGGCCAGGCCCTTTCTTTGGTGTTTTGTACACTGCCTATTTGATGCTTTTCAACTATTTGATGCTTTTGAACTGTGGTGTTGGAGAAGACTCTTGAGAGTCCCTTGGATTGCAAGGAGATCAAACCAGTCAATCCTAAAGAGAATGAATCCTGAATATTAACTGGAAGGACTGATGTTGAAGCTGAAGCTCCAATACTTTGGCCACCTGATTCAAAGAACTGACTCATTGGGAAAGACCCTGATGCTGGAAAAGATTGAAGGCAAGAGGAGAAGGGGAGGACAGAGGATGAGATGGTTGGATGGCATCACCAACTTGATGGCCATGAGTTTGAGCAAGCTCTGGGAGTTGGTGATGGACAGGGAAGCCTGGTGTGCTGCAGTCCATGGGGTCGCAAAGAGTTGGACATGACTGAGTGACTGAACTGACTGACTGACATTGCCTATTTATATCCAGAGTGTAAACTGTACATTTCATTACTGCTAGGTTTTGTTATAAAATCATGGTGGTGCAGGTGTTCACAGGGCCATCACTCTGGAGCTCAGGTATGGCCGAATCTTCTCATTTCCAAGAGCAGCAGACAGGAGCACCCTCTCGTTACTCCATGCGTGCACAATTCTGAGGCTACATTCCTCTCTGATTGCAACACGCCTTCAATCAATGCACCTCTAGTTCCATTCAGTTTTAAAGAGTTGGTTTTTTAGACTTTAGTTGTCCAGTTTTGAAGAACTTATTTAATTCCCGTAACTCCTGGGGCTTCAAACTCTGATCCACCCCTGGGGTCAATTTATAGCTCAGAGGAGACATGATGTAACCATTTTGGTAAAGACAGATTCTCTTGCAGAACTCAAAGGTGCCAAACATAACTCCAAAATATGGAACTATCTGTAGAGAAAGAAAATGAAAATCATGTGAAAATCTTAAAACATCAATGCATCTGCAATCAACTTGGATCAGGGTAAACTGAGATAAAGGCTATGGACAATACAACATGGTCATTATTTTGGAATCAGGGAAGATGGAAAAATGCAAGCCGGCCCAGTGAGGGTTGGGGAGAGGAGTGGCAGAGCCATTGAAGGGCCTGCCCTGGGGAAGCCTGGGTGTGGGTTGATATGCATGTAGACAATCTAACACTGCTTGTCAACATACACTTGCCTTTTTTTGGCCATGCCATGCATGGTTTGTGGGATCTTAGTTCCCTGACCAAGGATTGAACTCAGTAGTGAAAATGCTCAGTCCTAACCACTGGACAGCTGGGCAATTCCTAATATAATCTTGTCTTGATTGGAATCATTTCTGTGCCAACTAGTGCAAGGTTAGTCCACAGTTCTTGACCTTTTTTTTTTTAAAGTCATGGAGTTCTTTTGGAAAATGATAAAAGTTATGGATCCTTTCCCCAGAGAGATGCACATACGCCCATATGGACACATTTTTTCATACAATTTTAGGATAGGGGGTTATAGTCCTTTTAGGAGTCTATGAACCTCCATTTTGGGAACCTTGACACTAAATGCTTAGCTCCTCTGGGATGGGGTATCAGATGTCCCAACACTGCACAGGGTCCCCACTCTTTAGGGCCAACATCCAGCCTGCATTCACAGGCTCTGTGCTAGAGGAGGTGTTTGCGGGCAAACTGCAGAGGGAGTGGCAAAGGTATAGAACAGGGTGGCAGTGGCGAGGCGGACAAGTGGGAGACTGACCACTTCTCTCACCTTCAGCAGGTTGGCTGCCAATCCATTCCAGAGCCCCAGGACCCCTTGGGCTTTCACTATCTGCCGGAAGCAGTCCATTGCTCCTGAGAAATGGACATCCACCCCTCCACCATGGGGAAGGTAGGGGCTCTGAGCCTGGTAGGAAAGAGAAGAGGGGATGAGGTGATTTAGTCACTGGGAAATAATGGTTTTGTCAAGCAGCCAAGGTCTCAAGATTCAATGTCCTGGCCAAGATGATGATGAAATGGCCGCCACAGGACTCTATCTTTTCTGTAGGCTTAGAATGAGTATTAGTGGGCAGGAAAGCCGTGACACCCTATTCACATGTTTGGGGCTATTGTTCTTAGAAGGAAGCAGCTATTCTGGACAGACTCCACTTCACACTTACCACTGCCTCTCAATCTATACCCTCTGGACATGGTAGACACCTCTCAGGCCTTTAATCTTTTTTTTTCATTTTCATTTGTCTTCTTTATTAGCTATAAGGATTTAACACATATACTATACTCACAAACAGCTGCAAGCTGCCAAGGATACTGTTTTACATTAAACAGGTTGTAACAGAGACTTTAATCTTTTTTAAGTGCCTTCTGTTTCCTTGTCTTAAATGATCCCTCCTCTATGAAGCCCTCAAATAGGGGCTGCTCATTTCCCCACCTCACAGATGTCCTGGAATGGGCAGCAGAGGGAAGGGCATTCTTCCAGCTCCCGCTTTCTGTTCCCAGACCCTGGCCACTCTCATGTCAAAAGCTCTCAGCTGGGGCTGGTGGCACTAAACCACACCCGTTGCTGTTTTCAGTTACTGGCCTCCTGGCCACTCTTCTACACTCACTGAGGCCTGTGACACCTAGTAGCTCCCCCTCTTCCACAGTCACCACCGTCATAGGGAACTTTAGCATCTATAGTCATTCCATCTCATACCTTGTTTCTAGACATAGGCATCCATGATCCTCACCTTGACACCCCTTTGACCACCCACTCCTTTGGTTACCCCATGCATTTCATCACCACTCCCAGTACCATTCTGGCTGACCACCAAAATGCCCCATCTCTGAAAGTAATTTTTTGTCCTTTGACAAAATAATTTTATGATCAAATGAAAGAACTTTTCAATATACCATCTACAGGCAGAATTGACAACACTCATCCAGTGTGAGGGGGACAGCCCCTTATAGGTGGCTTTCAGAAATGCAGACACATTGACATCAAGCTATACATCTACTTAGGTTCGTTTCTGAGATGTCTAGTTGAGGTCAATATAGCATTTTATTATGATGAATCAAGCTTTTCCATGTGGGAGAAGCAATAGAGTATATTAGTCAGAGAAGCATAAACCCTGGATTCAAACAGGTTGGGTTGTAGTCCATGGCTGCTCCACTTACTGGTCATGTGACCCTGGGTAACTCATCTAATCTTTTCGAGCCTCAGTTTCCTTATTTAGAAAACAGGAATAGTATCTGCTGTGAGAATGAATGAGATGTGCATGCAAAGTACTGGTGTCAGGCACATGGAAAGGATCAATAAATATGAGCTGAAAGTGAAAGTGTTAGTTGCTCAGTCGTGTCGGACTCTCTACAACCGTATGGACTGTAGCCCGCTGGGCTCCTCTGTCCATGGAATTCTCCAGGTAAAAGTACTGGAGTGGGTTGCCATTTCCTTTTCCAGGGGATTTTCCTAACCCAGTGATTGAACACGTGTCTCATGCACTGCAGGCAGATTATTTACCATATGAACCACTGGGGAAGTCCTGCTATGACTATTCTGTATAAAGTATTCTAAATATCAGTCAAACCCCTAACCTGACATATGAGTCCTCTGTCTCCACTTCAGAACTGCTTGGACCAGTGTCCTCATCCATCCAGCTCCCCTGCTCCCTGATGCCTATTAACCATAATCATTCGGATCACTAACTGATCTAGTCACATGCCCTCTCCCTTGTCTCCCATGCTATTAGTTCCCTGTTGGCTTCATGGTCCTCCTTTTCTTGACCTCCCAGCCCTTCTTTTTGTTCCTGGTCTTAAAATCCTTGCCCTTTGTCCTTCAGCTGATCTCCATCCCCCCTCCCCACCAACCTCTTCTCTGCACCAAGCTGTTGAACATGAGTCCACAAAGGGACAGGTCGGCACCACTGAAGCTTTGAGGTCTCTAGCCTCCGCTGGACCATCATACTGCAGGGTGAGCTCTGGAAGCATCGTTTCCCATTCCTCCCAGTGGCTCTTCCCAACCTCACCATACACAACGCCCTGCACATCACAGTGTCCTCTGTCCCAGATGGAGTTTGTGTTGTGTTGCACAGTTTGTGGGGAAGACAGATCATCTTTCCTTCCCACTGGTGCCCTGGATCTCACACCTTTGAATTCCTCTTGGCCACCTTTCCCAAGAGACCTGATTTCCTCCCTTAGTAAATGAATAAACTCAAGTCCCTCCCATATGAAAAAACAACTCCTTCCTCCAATCTTTGTCTTTTAGACTCTGCCCAATCTCGTGTTCCCGAAGTAACATACAGTAAAATTACCTTGCTTGGGCGTAGTTACATGAGTATAGACACATGTATAGATGGGCTTCCCTGGTGGCTCAGTGATAAAGAATCCACGTGTCAGTGCAGCAGACACAGGTTCAATCCCTGAGTTAGATCCCCTGGAGGAGGAAATGGCAACCCACTCCAATATTCTTGCCTGGTAAATTCCATGGAGAGAGGAATCTGGCAGGCTACAGTCCATGGGGTTGCAAGAGTCAGACATGACTGAGGACTGAGCATACATGCACACACATGTATAGATCTGTGTGACCACCCCTGTAATCAGGATATAGAATTGCTCCATTAGCCCCCAGAATTTTCCTGCTCCTTTATAATCACAGTCACCCCCACCCTAGGCCAGGGCAACCACTGATCTGTTCTGTTCCTGTAGTTTTGCTCCCTGAGAATGTCATATAAATGGAAACATAGAGCTTGTAACTGTTTTGAGATGGGCTTCTTTCACTCAGCATGATGCCTTTGAGAGTCATCCATGCTGTGTTCATCAATAGGTTTTTTTTACTGCTGAGTCGTATTCCATTGTGCAGACGTATCATAATTTGCTTATCCATCTAGCTGTGGATGGACATGTCTCTCCCTTTCCATCTGTACTTCTTGAAATAGCTGTCTACTCTGGCTGACTCCACTTCCTCTCTTCCCACCTCCCCACTCTACCCACTCAGTTTAACATCTGTCTCCATTACCCTGCTGAACTGATTGTGGCCAGGCCTATCTCCTTTCCTTGCTCTTTCATAGTTGGTATAATTACTTATTTTCTTTATTGGTTGCTCCTACCCCCCAACTAGAATTTCAGCTCTGTAGGAAAGGGATTTCTGTTCTCCATCAAGGCAAAGGGTGAACTTTGGGGTTAGGCCTTCCCCTTGAGGTATAATAACAACCAAGCACAGACAGAGTATGAGAAAAGGAATGTGAAACGAACAAGCTGAGTCTCCAGCCTAGAGTTACAGGAGCCAAAAATGGTCAGGGGTCTTTGGCGAATGTCTTTAAAGTGTTCATCTTAGCACTGTTCTGACATGGCCTCTTTTCCTTCCTATCCCATTGAGAAAGAACTGCTGTCAAAGAGATATTAAGCTTCCTTTCCCTTAGAAAGAATCAGCCTAATTGCAAGGTTTGAAGTGCATCTTGCTACTGGAAGATTGAAATATTAAAAAGAGGAGATTGTGCTCATGCAGGAAATTAACTGTCTTATTCTGTTATGAGATAATATTATTGATCTATCTTCTGCTGGTTTCCAGTAAAATAGCAAAAAGCCCCCAGTCATAAGTCAAGGTAATAATTTTGCAACCTGGGATCCCCTACCACCACTAAAACAAAAAACACTAACCAAGTTACATGAATTATATAACAGGTTCAGTTATAGTCAATTTGTGATGAATCAGGATCTATGGTCAATCTTGGGACCCTAACAATCTTTCAGATGTCTTCCCTTCACTCCGCCTTCAGTGTTCACATGGACCATTGTAGCAGCATCCTTAGTAGTCTGTTTGGGACAGAAAAAGTTTGAGACTTCTTGCCTTCTGTCTCTATAGAGCAGCCAGAGTGATTAAAAAAAAAGTCAAATCTTTTTACTCACCTGCTTAAAATATTTTAATGACTTTATTAAAGCCACTGAGAATAAATATAAAATTTTCACTGCTGTCTGTAAGCTGTAGTGGTAATATTGTAGTAAATATTTAACAACTGGTTCTGTGGGTGGAGGAAGCCCTGAGTTGTAGAATTTCTTTATTTCAATGTTGTAAATACTCCTACCATGGCAGATTGCAGGCTACCAACTGTGAGGTTAACCAGCACCCAAATTTGCTGCAATTTAATAATCAGCTCTCTTGAGCTGGTAGGAACTGGCTGAACACATGACGCGAAGGCTCAGGCCCTGCGTGACCTGCGCCAGGACATATTTTCAGTTTCATCTTGCGCCACTACACTTCAATTGCACTGGCCTTCTTCCTGTTCTCCTCTGGCCCCCTCTCTCCTTTGAGCCAGAGGATCATGTAACCAACTATCAACTTGACATCTCTCCACTTAAAAGTCTAATAAACACCACAAACTGTATATGTGTTTTGACCTCTTTGCTCAGGCCCCAAATAGGAGTTCCCTTAAGTCCTCTTCACCTCTTGTGTATACCACTCAAAACTCATCAGATACTGTCATTGCTTTGCTTCGAAACCTTCACCAATCCCCAGTTTTCCAAAGGAAAACTTCCAGAAGGAGTGTTTTCTAAAGAAAACTTAATAGAATTCAAAACTCTCTACAATTTGGCCCCCACCTATCTTCCCAGCATCATTTCCCAATATCACCCCATGATGGGCTAGTTTCATGTGTCAACTTGGCTAGGCCATGGTCAGTACCCAGATATTTGGTTAAATACCAGTTGGGATGTTACTGTAAAGGTATTTTGTAGCTGTGATTAACATTTAAGTCACTAGACTTTGTTAATTTGATAAATTAGGAGTTTGGGATTAATATATACACACTACTGTATATAAAATAAACAACAAAGACCTACTGCATAGCACAGAGAACTATACTCAATATTTTGTAATAACCTATAATAAAAAAGAATCTGAAAAAGAATATAAATATATATATATAACTGAATCACTTTGCTGTTCACCTGAAACTAACACAACATTTAAATCAACTATAGTTCAATTTTTAAAAAGTCACTAGGCTTTTGAGTAAAGCAAATTACCCTTCATAATGTGGGTTGGTCTCATCTAATTAGTTGAAGGCCTTTAGAGGGAAAAAGACCGACTGAGGTGCCATGAGAAACGGAATTCTGCCTGCAGTCCACCTTTGGACTTGAACCGAAACATCTCCAGTCTTTTCTTTTCCTGTGTTGTGCTCCCTGAGGTACTGGTTAGACCTCTGCCATGGGCCAGGCTACCTGGTATAAGTTATCTGGATGCAATCTCTGGGCTGGCAGCCTGCAAGCTCATGGGAGCAGACACTAGGCAGTCCTCACTGTCCCAGCTCTTCAGGGTCTATACCAGGCACTCGTCAAATGTCAAACAAAATTCCCCTCAATATCAGTGTCGCTAGTAGCTTTCCCCAGTACAACTGTTTACCTGTGACCGGGCTCAAATAAGCCTCATGTATGGCCAGGAAATAAAATGGCCAATATTTACAGAGTTATAGGTGTCAGGCATTACACTGAGCACTTGACATGGATTAGCTCATTTAATCCTCACAGGAGCCTCATGAAATAGGCAGTATTATCTTACTAGCCCAGTTTTATGGATGGCAAAATAGAGCCCGAGAAAAGAGAAATTTTCAAAATCACAGACTGCTTGAAAAAAGCATCAACTTGAATCTGGGTCAGATTGAAGCTCTATCCCACTAAGCTACACTATTTCCAGTGAGATTACTACCTCAGCCCTCTGTAAACCTGTTACCACATAGCAACCTCGAATGTGAGTGCCACAGCACACACTGAATGGATTCTTTATGCTAGGACTGGAGCTCATGGTGGTGGTGTTGAGTCGCTCCATCGTGTCTGGCTCTTTGTGACCCCGTGGACTGCAGTGTGCCAGGCTTCCCTGTCCTTCTCTATCTCCTGGAGTTTGCTCAAAGTCATGAGTTTGCTCATGGTATGGTATGAATAAATGCCTCTACAAGGGTCACACTAAACAGATATCCAGAAAATGGATAGCCAACAAGGTCCTATTGTATAGTATATGGAACTCTGCTCAATATTATGTGGCAGCCTTGATGGGAGAGGAGTCTGGGGGAGAATGCATACATGTACATGTATGGCTGAGTCCCTTTGCTGTGCACCTGAAACTATCACAATATCATTAATCAGCTGTACTCCAATACAAAATAAAAACTTTATTTAATAAAAAAAAAACCAAATAGACACCCAGATTGCAAAGGCAAAATCCTATTGCTGGTTGCCCCCTGGACTGACTGTGTGTCCCCAAAGTTCATATGTTGGATCCCTAATCCCTACTGTGATGGTATTTGGAGGTGGCAGGTGATTAGGTTATGAGGGTGGAGCCCTCATCAATGGGATTAGTGCTCTTATAAGGAGACACACAAGAGAAATAATGTCTCTCACTCCACCATGGGAGAAGACAGCAAGAAAGTGGCTATTTGCAAACCAGGGAGTGGCTTCTCACCAGATACCAAACCTGCTGGCACCTTGATCTTGGACTTCCCAGTCTCTAGAACCGTGAGGCGTAAGTGCTTGTCAAGTCACCTAATCTATAGTATTTCTGTTATAGCAGCTCGGATTAAGAAGCTTTTCAAAACCATCAATGATTGGAATCAGCCCTGGAGACTGTGATTTAACTGACTTGGGGTGAGGTCTGGACGTCAGCAGTTTTGGCAAGCTCCCCACATGAGTCTGATAGGCAGACAGGTTGAGTTTCGCTGGCGTGGGCCTTTCATAGCACACAGCAGCTAAGGCTAAGACCTGAGCCCACCCCCCAGCTGCTGACAGTGAGAGCACCTGGGCAGTGAGAGCACATGGGCACTGAGGCCAGACTGCTTAGATTGAGACCTCAGTTTGCCACTCACTAACCTTGGGACTTTGAGCAAATGCCTTGACCTACCCGAGCCTCAATTTCCTCATCTGTAAAATGGGATAATAATAATAATAATGCATGTTTTATAGGATTGTTGTCAAGATTAAATGAAATACATGTAAAGTGCTTAGAACAGCATTTGACAAATAGTAACCACCATTATCATTACTATAGAGTGTTTCAGCTTGGAGAAGAGGGAATTCCCTGGCAGTCCAGTGGTTAGGACTCTGTGCTTTCACTGCCAAGAGCTCAGGTTCGGTCCCTGGCTGGGGAACTAAGATACCACAAGTTGTGCAGCATGGTCAAAACAGAAAACCCCCCAAACCTAAAAACTCCCCAAAATACCCAAACAACAACAGCAACAACAACAAAAAAACCCCCAAAACCTCCCAAAGCTTGGAGAAGAGACAAGTATACTGAAGACTAAACCAACCCAGGAGCCTAGAATGCTAGACTGCCATTTG
This sequence comes from Bos javanicus, assembly GCF_032452875.1. Lineage (NCBI taxonomy): Eukaryota > Metazoa > Chordata > Mammalia > Artiodactyla > Bovidae > Bos > Bos javanicus. The sequence goes on along the minus strand of NC_083897.1, from coordinate 3,652,602 downwards.
CCCAAACTGTATCTTACTAGTAAAGAGACACAAAGCGTATCAGGTTACTAACCACAAGGCCCTGAACTTAAATCCTCCCTCCATACAAACCCAGGTGACTATCCTGTGGTGTCAAGTTCAGATCTGCCAGAATGGACGCAGTGTTCTACAGCAGACGTCACCTGAGAAAGCTGAGTCCTAGATCTGGCTCTGCCACCATTTGCCTCACCTTGACCAAGTCCTTGAATTCCTTGAACCTTCCTTTCCTCACACATCAGATTAAGGAGGCTGAAACTAAATGACCTTGAAGGCTCTTTCTTGCTCCTCTAATCCACGCTGCTGGTCCTACTCCACAACTCCTTCCTGCCCCTAGGACTTCAAATCTGTGCTTCCCTTTGCCTAGCTAAGTCTTTCTTACCGATGAGACTAAACATTACTTCTGCAGGGAAGTCTTCCCAGATCTCCAGCCTAAGTCAGGAGCCCAGTACACACTTTTGGTCACCCCGTACTTCTCTTTCATGGCGTGTGATACAGTTTGTAATGATCTAGTGGATAGTGCTTCCCTGGTGGCTCAGACGGTAAAGAATCTGCCTGCAATGTGGGAGACCTGGGTCCGATCCCTGAGTTGGGAAGATCCCTTGGAGAATGAAATGGCAACCCATTCCAGTATTCTTGCCTGGAGAATCCAACAGACAGAGGAGCCTGGAGAGCTACAGTTCATGGGGTTGCAAAGAGTTAGACATGACTGAGCAACTAACATTTTCACTTTCAGTGTATAATTATTTCATGTCTCTCTACCCCCCATACCTCACAGACTAAATACCATGAGGGCAGTGACTATGTCTATCTTGTTTATGGTTTTGTTCCCAAAGGCTACCAATATGCTCAGCACCCAGAACGTGCTTAATACATATTGAAGGAAAGAAGGATAGGATTTGCAGTCAGTGGAAATGATAGGTAAGCACTTCAAAGCAATGTGCTTGATTGTTTCTGTGATAAACTCCCCAGAGGTCTTCTACCAGAGGCAATGTTTTAGGTTTTTTTATTCTTTCCATGAGTACTGAAATAATTAAATAATACTTGTGAAGATGTAAACTCATATTCCCTTGATTAGAGCAATCCTAATTCTAGGAATCTATCCTACAGATACATTTGCCCATGTGGGAAATGATGTATGTTACAAGGATTTTTGTTGCAGCATTGTTGATAAGAGCAGCAAACTGGAAATAATCTGAATGTCTATCAAAGAGATAGTATGTCATACTATGGAACACGATGTCACCATTTAAAAGTATGTGGCAGTTAAATCTGGACTGATAAGGTGCCATCTCCAAGATACATTTTAGGTGGAAAAGAAAACAGCGTAGAAGAGATATATGCATGCTGCTGATTTTCTAAAAACAAAAAGAATATAAATATGCATGTTTATGTATATCTTTGGATAGACCATGTGTGGAATGACTAGGTAAAAAACTGGAAACAATAGGGTTTTCTCTACAGAGAACTGGAGGGGCCGAGGGACAAAGGTTGGGGAAAACTAGCTTTTTAATGGACATTATTTGTACCTCTTGGATTTTGTTTCAAATGCATATGTTCCCTAGGCAAAAGGTAGAATGTTAATTGTAAAAAAGCATGAATGAAGACAATAAGAAGACAAACCACAGGCTAGGAGAAAATATCGGCAAAAGTCATATCTGATAAGCGACCATAGAGAGAACTCTTAAAACTCAACAATAAGAAACAACCAAATTACCACTCCACATCAACTAGAAGGCCACAATCCGGAACACCAAGGGCAACAGATACTGGTGAGGATGTGGGACAACAGGAACTCTCCTTCATTACTCGTGGGCATGGACAACGGTACAGCCACTCTGGAAGACAGTTTGGTGGTTTCTTACAAAACTAAATATACTCATACCATAGGAGGCAGCAATTGTGCTGATTAGATATTGGTATTTACCTAAAGGAGGTTAAAAATTTATGCCCTCACAGAAACCTGCACATAGTTGTTTAAAGCAGCTTTATTCTTCACTTCCAAAGCTTCCAAAACAAGATGTCCTTCAGTGTGTGAATGGATAAATGAACCAGTATCAGACAATGAAATATTAAACTGAGAAAGGTATGAGTTATCAAGCCATGAAGAGAGAGGATACTTAAGACGTCATTATACATTAGCATAAATCCATGGAATGGACAACACCAAGAGTGAACCCTAAGGTAAACTTTGGACTTGGGGTGATTATGTTGTGTCACGGTAGGTTCATCAGTGGTAACAAGTGTACCACTCTGGTGGGGGATGTTGATACTGGGGGAGGCTGTGCATGTGTGGAAGCCGAGGGTCTATAGAAAATCTCTGTATCTTCCTCTCCATTTTGCTGTAAACCTAAAACTGCTCTAAAAAACCCAAAGTCTTCATTGAAAAAAAGAGTAAAAGGAGAGACAAAAGAAAGAATACACAAAAAAGAAGAAAAGAGTCTGCTAGTTGGAGCCAACAGGAGCTCATAACCTCTTACTTGTTATTTGGAAACAACTTCTAACTTCTGCAGTAACATAGGACACAAACTGAAGACCACACCATCCAGTTTCCAAGCCGTCTGAGAATGTATATTCGTGGAAGGCAGTTGGCAAATCCCGAGGAGTCAGACAAGTCAAAAAAAAAAAAAAAAAAATCCAATGGTATTAAAGTAAAAGGGCCTTTATGTCTTGTGAGCCACACGGCTCAAGTTTCTCTTGGCAGAGCTAGGTCCCCCCAAATTGTCCTCATACAGCTGAGAAACACCCTGGCTCCTTGGGGGCGGGGGATGTCCATGCAAGCGGGTATAGGCAGCTGCTCCCGGCTTGGCAGGCCTACAAGCCATCCCCCATAATGACCCACTCGGAAAGCCTGCAGTGACGTGGGGGCAGCGAGGAAATGGACAGCAGGCTAGTATTTTGCTTGGGAAGAGAAGAGAAATAGTTTCCACGTACCAGCTGGGGGTGGAGGTGGGGAAATCAAAAGTGCAGCTGGACCAGACTCGAGAAAGCAATTGAGATGCAGGCACGGGAGCAGCCGAGGGAGGCCGTGGCAGTGTGTGCAGGGCACAGCCAACTTTTAGTGTTACCTTCTAAAATTTTGTTTTGATCTTTTGGCCACACCCCACAGCTTGCGGAATCTTAATTTCCTGACCAGGGATTGAACCTGGGCCCTTGGCAGTGAAAGCACCAAGTCCTAACCACTGGACCATCAGGGGTGTCCCTAGTGTCATCTTGACAAGGAATGAGACTGCGTAGGAAGCTTGCGGGAAAAGATTTGGCACATGCCAGTTTTCAGCAGGCTGGGAATACACAGACATATGCAGTAGCTGCACCCAGTGGCCTCTGGGTAAACACCTGTTAAATTAACCCAACAAATGAATGACCCACTCCACTACCATCCCTTCTCACCATTATCTATAGAGATGGAAGATCTTTTGAGGTCTTTCGATGCTAGCTCATTTGTGTGTTTATAGTGATCATAGAAAACACATAAACACACCTGGCCTGGCTTTTGTAGCTCTAATCAGGCCTCTAATCATGCCTGAGTAGATTCTGAAGAGATGCTTCAAGAATAAAAATAGTACCTTAGCTTTATTGAGTATTTATCATGTGTCTGGCTCTGTGTCTGCATTAACCCCATTCAGTCTTCTCCACAGGAATATGAACCAGGCACTTCTCCCCTTGTTTTACAGAGGAGGAAAGATGAGGTTCAGAGAGGCAACGTGGTTTACCCAAGTTCACACACAGAGTAAGGGGCAGGACTGGCATCTAAAGCCCACACTCTGGACCACAGAGCTAGTCTGCCAATGAAAGCTTTAAGATAAACACAGCTATCAAAAGCAAATGAGCAGGGGATCTTCCCTGGTGGCTCAGTGGTAAAGAATCCATCTGCCAATGCAGGCGGAGAAGGCAATGGCACCCCACTCCAGTACTCTTGCCTGGAAAATCCATGGACGGAGGAGCCTGGTAGGCTGCAGTCCATGGGGTTGCTAAGAGTCGGACACGACTGAAGCGACTTAGCAGCAGCAGCAGCAGCCAATGCAGGAGACACAGGTTTGATCCAAGAGGATCCCACATGACGCGGGGCAACTAAGCCTGTGTGACTCCAACTATTGAGTCTGTGCTCTAGAGCCTGCGACCTGCAACTAAAGAAAAAAAGCCCATGCAACAATGAAGACCCAGCACAGCCAAAAACAAGTAAATAAATTATTAAAAAACAAACAACCACCTCCCTTAACAAATGAACAGGGACTTCCCTGGTGTTCCAACGGTTAAAACTCCAAGCTCCCAATACAGGAGGCACAGTTTCAATCCCTGGTCGGGGAACTAAGATCCCATATGCCACATGGCGTGGCCAAAAACAAACAAACAAACAAAAAAGAGACAAACAAATCTCCAAAACAAATGAATAACATCTATGTGAGGGAAAGGAGGTAAAAACTGGTGCTGAATTTCTAAAGCTGGCTTGATGCCAGCAGAGGGATTCACAAACCCCAGTGTGCATCTCCTCCTGACAGCAGGGCCTACAGATGAGTGCTCACAGCTGTGGGCCTTTCCTGGGACTTCCTTCCCTTCCCCGCTCTTCACCCCAACCCTGGAGGCAGGGGGAAGGGGAGCTCCCATTTTAGCTGCTGTTATTGTCCAGCTGGACCTCAAAGAAGTCTGCTTAGCAGAGGTTGGCCATTTTGATTCCCAGACTTTATCTCTTGGAAAGAATGAGACAGTGAAAGTCAGGAGGAAAGGGCAGAGTGATTTTACAATGAATGGAATTAGGAAGGCTCCTCCCTGCGGCCCTGGGCCCACCCCCCACCCCTCTGCCCGGCCCCGTGCCTGCCCTCTAGGGAATGGTCTTGTTTCCATGATCAACAACTGCCATCCCTAAAGTATTTAGGACACTCTACACCTTTGGAACAAACAAAGGGGAGACTTCTTTCCTTAAACCTTAATGATGATACTCAAACAAAGCCACCTGGCCTGAGGGATGTCCAGACCTCTACCTGGATCCGAAAAATGTCCTTTTTTCCCCCCCTCAGAATGCCAAGGCAATGCTACTGACTGAGGCAGAAGCTGCCAGTTCCCAAAGGGCCCGGCCACCAAAGCAAAATGATGGCAAGGAATTAGAGATGCAGTGAACTCAAGGTAACGTTCCCACCCTCTCCCATGACCCTGAGAGCCGAGAACCCAGCGGTGTTTGTATTTGTGGAGCAGCGGGCGAGTTGGCTGTGCTGGGGAAACAGTCCTCCTGAGACTAGATGCCATGTCAACCAAGAAATGCTGAACTAGGCAGAACACCTGAAATGCACGTAGTGCTTCCTGGCAGGTGTGCTGAGAATAATCTACACTTTCTCATGCTGGGGCTTTGCACCTGCTCTGCCATGGGCTCGGCGAGCTGCTGGGGCTTTCTTCCCAGTCTGTCCGAGCGGCATGGCCAGTCTGAGGCGGCCAAAGGTCCACGGCCGCTGAATGTTCTCTGCTCCTCATTTCAATCTGCAGGCTTCAAGCTTTCCGTTGTCAGGCTGCCAGTAACCAAAGAAAGCCAGGGCGCCCAACAGCCTGGTTTTCTAAAGATTTTTTTTTCCCCCTTCCAACTGAGTTAACCATTCCTTGGCCAAAGCCACTCTTGTGCCCATTTCTGAGCTAGCGTGCTACTGTTTTTTTTTTTTTTTTTCAACTGAGGCCCAGCGTTCCCAAATCTCAAGATTAGGTTTCATTCTCTGTCATCCTGAACTGAAAAAAAAAAAAACAAAACAAAACCCTAACTGATTACCTAGCATCTAGGAACAAGCTCGGGAGAAGGCAATGGCAACCCACTCCAGTGTTCTTGCCTGGAGAATCCCAGGGATGGTGGAGCCTAGTGGGCTGCCATCTATGGGGTTGCACAGAGTTGGATACGACTGAAGCGACTTAGCAGCAGCAGCAGGAACAAGCCCCGGGAGCCCTGGTGGATAAAGCATGGGCCTGAAGGAAAGACCTGATTTCCTAGCCCTCGAGCCACTTGGTAGCTAAGTGAATGCTGGGCAGGTAACTTACCCTCTCTGTGCCTCATGCCTCATTTCTTCACCTAGAAACTAGGGATACTAACTATACTTACTTAATAGGGTGGATGAAGAGGATGGAATGGGATGATACACAGCCTGGTTCACATTACATGATGGATAAATGGTAGTTATTATCACATTATTGTCATTTCTTATTTCCGGGGGAAGACTTCCCTGTGGTTACCTCCTCCAGACATATCCCCATCCTTATGCCAGATCTAGATCTGTTCCTTCATATCACGTTTACTGAAATCAACATGCAAGTGCAAACACTATGATGCTGATTCATCAAGCACAAAGTGTTGGGAGGCTGTTGTGAAGAGGGGGTGTCCATCAAGACTGTTTTTCTCTGTCCTTTTAGCGTATTTACTTATCTTGAAATGGTAACAGGTGTTGGAGCTGAGATACACAGAACAGGAGAGCTAAGGCGGGGGGTTGGAGATAGTGCGTTATCAGAGCAAGGATTGCAGGCAGTATGAGGCAGGGGACAAAGCCGAGGTTTCCCTAGGTCAGCAGGCAGGAAAAGGCAGCTGTTTTTACCTTCAGCACAGGGCAGGGATGAGCACACAGGCTTGGGGCTCATCCAGTGGCAGCTAAGGTTCAATCCTGTACTCACAAGGCAGTGGGAACTCAGAAGCCAGCCCTGAACTTTATTCATTTTAAAACAAGTATCAAGTGCCTGATATATGAGGTTATGTGCTGTGGGGACAAACACGTAAGACACACGTCCCAAAGGCAAGGAGCTCAGTCTGGAAGGAATCATGAACACAGAAGATTATGACACAAGGAAGCATGTGACATGGGCCTGCAAGCTATAGAGAGGGAGCTATGGGCATTCAGAGCCGGGAACCTCTTTCCTCTTGAGAAGATGAGAGAAGGTTTCCGGAGGGAAGGGTGGAGGCGTGCAGCAATGGTGGAGAGATGGTAGGAGGTAGGGCACGTGGAGAAACGCTATGGAAACTAAACTAGCTGGACCAGAGTGTACACACAGGCTAAGTGTATCATTTAAAAGGGGTTGAAAAGTGAAAATGAAAGTGTTAGTTGCTCGGTTGTGTCTGATTCTTTGCGACCTCGTGGATGGTAGCTCATCAGGCTCCTCTGTCCATGGGATTCTCCAGGCAAGAACACTGGGGTGGGTTGCCATTTTCTTCTCCAGGGGATCTTCCCCACCCAGCAATTGAACCCAGGTCTCCTGCATTCCCTAGTGGCTCAGACGGTAAAGCATCTACCTGCAATGCTGGAGACCTGGGTATGATTCCTGGGTTGGGAAGATCCCCTGGAGAAGGAAATGGCAATCCACTCCAGCACTCTTGCCTGGAAAATCCCATGGACGGAGGAGCCTGATAGACTACAGTCCATGGGGTTGCAAAGAGTTGGACACGACTGAGCGACTTCACTCCTGCATTGGCAGGCAGATTCTTTACCATCTGAGCCACCAGGGAAGCCCTAAGAATGCTGGAGTGGGGAGCCATTTCCTTCTCCAGGAGATCTTGCCAGCCCAGGGATTGAACCTGGGTATCCCCTATCACAGGCAGATTTTTTTTGTTTTACTATCTGAGCCACCAGGGAAGCACCTAAAAGGAGCTGTTCAACCACAAAGCTTTTGGAACAAAATATGCCCTTGGGGGTGGGGGTAGTGACAGTGAAGACAGCATCTATAGTTATTGACAGAGCACACTTTAAGTAACTTGGATTCTCCTACCCCCAAATGCCCTCTCAAGTGGTTTGGAACGCCCTCATTTGTGGTTTTACAGAGGCAAAACACAAGATGGATGTCTTGATCCATCACAATAGGACCACTGTTTAAGGGGTAGGAAAAGTGAACTCATTTATCAAATGAAATCAACAGATATGTGCTGTTGTAAGTCAAAAGAGTGCTTCCCAGGTGACTCAGCAGTAAAGAATCTGCCTGCCAATGCAGGAGATGCAGATTTGATCCCTGGGTTGGGAATATCACCTGGAGTAGGAAATGGCAACCCACTCTAGTATTCTTGCCTGGAAAATCCCAAGGACAGAAGAACCTGGTGGGCTACAGCCCATAGGGTCACAAAAGAGTTGGACATGAATTAGCTAAACAACAACTTGCTAAGAGCCAGCCACCACGAGGCACATCTCAGGTGAGATGGAGGTGGATGCTTCAGGCAGAGGTGACAGGAATGTGAAATACACTTATTCTTCAGGGGGATGGAGGAGAGGGGCTAAGGAGATAATTTTGATTGAACTGGAGGCTGGAACAGGCAGAGGTTTAAAAATCCTGTTTTGTTTAGCTCAGGCAGAATCTGACAACTTGTATTTGCCAACGTTGAAAGATTGGGGGATCTCACAGGAAAATCTGGATTTTAGGCTCCCTTGAAAAATGGGCCCACATTTCTAAATGGCATCTACTGTTCGGAGAAGGGGAACTCACTGCAGCCTCCCCTGGCCACTTTGTTCCACGCTGCAATTCGTATTTAGATGCTGATCACATTTTGTAAGCACAGTGCAGTTAGCTCTCCAGAATGCTTCTGAAAGCCAGGATGGCTCAGAGTGCATTTGCAAGCTTATTCTTTAGGAGGTGAGTGTTAGTTATATTATCCGGGTTTCCCTACTTTCTCTTCTTTCCACTACTTCCAAGTTCCTGCCAGCATCTGATTGTGCAACTCCTGATAGAGGGGGCCTCAGTGCAACAAGGGTGGCAAAGTTGGTAAGGGCAGCCTGCGGGGCCAAGGGGCCCAGCCCTCATTCTCTCAGGGCAATAAAGGACACGACACAGGCAGATCTTAAGAAAATTCATCTGGCAGAAGCCCATAGGCTGGGCTGGAGGAGGCAGAAATGAATATTGACCCTGGTGATGCAAGTTACTCAGTTACTGAGTGTGTGGACTTGGGTGGGCTATGGAACCTCTTAGTGTCTCACTTTTCTCCTCTGTAAAATGGGCTGGATAAGAACAGTACCAATCTGGTAGGTCTGTTGCCAGGATTAAAATGAGATAATAAGCATACAGCATGTAGCACAGTGCCTGGTTGGTACATCAGTGCCCAATGCTTATGCTAATTTTTAGAATGAATCCTGAGATCAATTGGAAGATTACTGCAGTAGTCGACGTATGAGCTGATAAGGTCCTAGAGGAGGGGAGAGACAGTGACAAGACCAACATGGGAGTGTTAGGAATGACGACCCAACTGGGTTCAAGGCTGACTGGGGGAGGGGGAAGAGAGACAACTTCTGGGTCTGCAGCCTGGGTAAGTGGGGAATGACCGCAACGAAATGGAGAACCCTGGGAAGACAGTTTCAGCGGAGGGAGAAGTCAGCTTGATACATACTTGGAGGTGACCCTGGAGAGGTGGAGGCCAAACAGCAGTGTCCAGCAACCGATGAGAAGTGCGGGAGCGGGGCTGGAGAAATATGGCTCAGGGTTGAGGAAATATGGCTCAGGGCTGAGGATGTGGGTTATGAACATGAGGAACCCAGAGAGGGGAGAGGCACCCTGGAGGGAATGGATGAAGCTCTGTGCCCAGTTCAGCATCTCAGTTTGAACAGCTGGGGATTCTCTTGACCCAGAGACTGTGCATATTCTGCTCAGTCAGCTGTGCCACTTGGATACCACCTTTGTCCTTCTTCATCTTATGTGCTTTTAGTTCAAATGCTGACCGGGCCTAATCCTGCTTGCCTTGTGAGCCCTGATGAGGTCAAAGTCCCCTGTGTAGAAAGCGACAGGCTAACACTTGGTTTTATGTTTGATGAAACGGAGACACCTAATACAGACTGCAGGGACAGGGGGACGTCAGGCAGAATTGTCGGGGACCCAGCTTTTGGCTGGAGCCTTCCTCCTGGTCCTCTCAGAAGGCCCACTGTGTTCCAAAGCTCCACCTTCTCAGCTGCTCCCTAGATTTTCCCGGCAGCTTCTCTCTTTTTTTCCACATGAACTGTTCAGAGAACCATTTGCTCAGGACTCCCTGGTCCTCATGGAGGCAAATCAATCTCCATCTACTTGTTTCCTTTCTACTTGTTCTCTCAATACACCAAGTGCTGCCAGCCTCTTCAGTCCCAAGCTCTGGGTTAGGTGTGGGAGAGACAAAGCGGGCAAGGGTGGGTGTACCTGGAAGAGCTTGAGTTGAAATGTGCTGAAGTGTGGCCAAGGGCATTTCAGGCACGGTGGTCTTGGGGGCCACGAGGGCACACGAGGTGCAGGGCACCTCACTGTATATGTGCACGGGGCTGACTCACCCCCTTCCCACCAGCAGCCATCCCATCAGAACATGCACATGCATAATTTTATTTACCTCTCCAGTCTCTAGCATGCCAGCCAGGAGCCAGGGTAAGAGAAAGAAAAAGGAATAAAATGAGTGTAAGCACAGTGAAGGAAGGGCTCAGCTGGTTAAACAAGACTTCTGATTACTGTCATTAGTGCTCAAAAGAGTTCCAACCCGAAGTGGCATTAAATGGACAGATTGTGTGTGTATGTGTGTGTCTGGATAAAGCATATATATTAGAAGAATGAGACCTTCAGACAAAGTGGCCAGTCAGTGTTGGGGTGAGGAAATTTCCTGTCCAGCTGGTTACCTAATGGACACCTGATGTTGATTTGCTTCCTGATGGGCAGTGTAAGGAGGAAAGCCAATGGAATGGAAATGTTACCATTAAGTGTGCTCAGGTCAGAGGAGCCTGGCTGCCCTGCAAAGCTCTCTCCTTATACATTCAGCTGGCAAACCTTGCCTGCTCCCCAGGAGGATGTGGAGGGAGACTTAGAACGCTCTCTTTTCTTGAAGAAGTTGGATTGAGTACTTTGCAGGAACAAACAACCGCAATAGAATTTAGGGCTAGCCTGTTGTTTCTAGGTTCCTTATCCTCCAAACTTAAGATGTATTTTGAGCTGGGATCAGGAGGTTGTAAACTGGACAGTGATCACCAGCTGCAAGGCTTCCATACCCTCACGTAGTGCTCAGATATGCTGTTACTGCAGCGACATCTAATGGCCAGAGAAAGCAATGCATATTTGCATTTAAAAGCAGCCTGTGGTTCTGCCTTGGGAGGTTAATTTTTTTTTTTAAGTAGGTTGTCATATATGGAATTTAGAAAGATGGTAATGATAACCCTATACACGAGACAGCAAAAGAGACACAGATATAAAGAACAGAATGGATTGTGTGGGAGAATGTGAGGGTGGGATGATTTGAGAGAATAGCATTGAAACATATATATTACCATATATGAAATAGATTGCCAGTCCAGGTTCAATGCATCAGACAGGGCGCTCAGGGCCGGTGCACTGGGAGGACCCTGAGGGATGGGATTGGGGGGAAGGTGGGAGAGGGGTTCAGGATGGGGGGCACATGTACACCCATGGCTGATTCATGTCAATGTATGCAGAAACCACTACAATATTGTAAAGTAATTAGCTTCCAGTTAAAATAAATAGATTAATTTAAAAAATAATGTAGGTTGGACAGGGTACTATTGTTTACTGTTGTTGTTAGTTAGTCGCTAAGTCGTGTCAGACTCTTTTACAATCCCATGGACTGTAGCCCACCAGGCTCCCCTGTCCATGGGATTTTCCAGGCAAGAATACTAGAGTGGATTATTTCCTTCTACAGGGGATCTTCCAGATCCAGGAATTGAATCCGTGTCTCCTGCACTGCAGGCAGTCAGGGAAGCCCCATTATTGCTTATTAACTCCTGTAAAATAACATTTTGACTGCAACCCTAAGAATTCACTTCCTGAATCTTTGGATGACATTCATTCATAACTGGATGTTAATAATTTTTTATGAAAACCAAGCAATTGCCTCTTTGAGTTTTTTTCTTACAACTATCATGACTTTGCACTATTTTAAAGCTTCTTGTTGGAGCTTTGTGTATGTATGCATTATGAAGAAGGTTTCTATCGAAGGAAAAAGATGATTAAATTTTCCTCCAAACACCCACTTCTCAGCTTCCCTAGTGGCTCATGGTAAAGAATCCACCTGACAATACAGGACATGATGGTTCAATCCCTGGGTTGGGAAGATCCCCTGGAGAAGGAAATGGCAAACCACTTCTTGCCTGGAAAATCCCATGGACAGAGGAGCCTGGTGGGCTACAGTACATGGGGTTGCAAAGAGTCAGACATGACTTAGGGACTAAATGACAACAACCCACTTCCACTATACAGTAAATTGTTGTGGTAAATATATATTCTAGAGTAGAATGGTGGTGGTGGCTGGATTTCCCCATAAGAGGTCACTATTCTAGCTCTTGCGTGAAGAAAGGAATGCTAAAAGTTTACAGAGAAGATTGAAACCTCTATTCCCATATTTAGATGCCACTGAATTTCATCTGAAACCCTTTGCGATACTGTGACTTATAATAAATATATACTTGATCTCTGTCCCCATTTCTGGCACAGAGCGCCTATAATATTAACTTGACATTTCCTAAGTGATGAGAGCAATAAAGGTACCTTGGTATTCATAACAAACCCTTTTCAGTCACACCTGAGTTTATGTTAACACAGTGACTTTTGGAAAGTGTCGAAATGGATGGAGTCTGGTTGCCAGTAATCCAGTGAATAAACTAGTTTCCTGAGTTCTGTGAGCCACTCCAGCAAGTTAATCGGATTCAAGGCTGTGTGAACCTCTAATTTATACTTCAGAAGCTCGGGTGACAACCTAGACTGGAGATCGGCATCTGAAGTGGGGGGCAGTCTTGTGGGACTGAGCCCTTAACCCAAGGAATCTGATGCTGTCTCTGAGAGTGTCTGAATTGAGTGGAACTGTAGGACTCCCATGTGCCATTGGAGGCTTGCTTGGTATGTGGGAAAAAACCCCACGCACTGGAGTTGGTCCTAGAATCTAACCCCTTTTCACTGACTACCCCAAACCCTGGGCTTCCCAGGTGGTACTAGTGGTAGAGAACCTGCATGCCAATGCAGGAGACATGAGAGATGTAGGTTCAATCCTTGGGTCAGGAAGATCTCCTGGAGAAGGGAATGGCACCCCACTCTAGTATTCTTGCCTGGATAATTCCATGGACAGAGAATCAGACACGACTGAGTGACTGAGCACACACATTCTAACCTCTAGGTCCTGGTTTTGGGAAGGCTTACTCTAGGGAGGAAGTGAGGTCATGAAACCTTGAACTCTGCATAAGGAACACTAAATTGTAAGAGGTTCCAGAAAGTGCTGGGTAGATGCCTCTGGCTTTACTATTTGAAAAAGTGGTCCTCAAAGCATGGAAGCCAGTGATATAAGTAGCCTTAGTCTCATCCACCTTTTGATGACCAACCAGCGAGAGCCCATTTTCACTCCTGACAGGAAAAGAAATTCTGAGGGCCAGGATATTAAAAAATGAATAAAAAGTTTGTAGTATATCACACTTCTTTCCCACTCAACTTCACTCTGGATTTTTTAAAGAAGCTATCTATTTTAGAAAGACCATACTTTGGCCACCTGATGTGAAGAACAGACTCATTGGAAAAGACCCCGATGCTGGGAAAGATTGAAGGCAGGAGGAGAAGGGAACAGAGGATGAGATGTTGGATGGCATCACTGACTCAAGGACATGAGTTTGAGCAAGCTCCAGGAGTTGGTGATGGACAGGGAAGCCTGGTGTGCTGCTGTTCATGGGGTTGCAAAGAGTCAGACACAACTGAGAGACTGAACTGAACTGAATAATTATCATATGAAGAAATCAACTTTTCTAAGAATTGACCATATGAAGTTGCCCTTTGGGAATGTCAAAAAAAGGCTGTTGGCAGTGTCATACGGTTCAGTGTAAAAAAAGAAGACTGAAACTAAAGGGGAGATATACTGTATTCCTCAATAAAGACAGAATATTTTACGTAAATTATTCCAAGTATATAAGTTTAACATCAGTCCAGTCATAATCACAAGGTAGTTCTAAAGTTCATCAGAAACAACAAATGACTGAGAATAATCAAGGGAAGATTGAAGAGTGTTGAAGGGGTAGATGCCTTGCCAGACATTAAAGGCTCTTATAAAGCTTTAGGAATTGAAATAGTGTGGCACTGGCACGAGGACAGGCTGACAAATCTACAGTTCAGGATACACAGCCCTGAGACAGACCCTATAACATATATACATCTAGGATGGGCTAAAAGTTACAGAACAAAGTAGTGGGGAAAAGAGATTATTTCAAAAATGGTGCTTAAACAATTGGTAAATTATTTTTGTTTTTAAAGTTAGGTGATTACCTCATATCACACCACAGGTAAATTCTAAATACATTAAAGTGATAAGTGTAACAATTACAATAAAATATTTAAAGAAGTATATCAGTGAATAGTCATAGGATTGTGGGATGGGGTAGGTCTTTTACACAGAAGAGCAAAGTTAAAAACCCCAGAATAGTAACATGTATATATAACTGCATAAAAATTGTAAAATATGTACAATAACAGCATAAATGGCATTAGAAGCCAAATGTCAAAGGGTTAATACCTTTAACATATAAAGACTTCTTACCGATTAGTGAAAAAAAAAAAGCTAAATAGTCTAGAAAAATAGGCAATGGGTACAGACGGAAAATTGACAAAGAAGTACTAACGACAAATTGACATATGAAAAACATGCAATTTGCTTGTAATCAGTGAAATTCAAATTAAAGCAACATGACATTTTTCAGCTATTAGGTTCAAAAGGATTCAGAAAGTGAAACCACCTTACTCCCTGCTGTTGCACGTGGCAACTAACAGCCTTTCATTAAGACCTTAGACTTATTTTTATTCTGTGGCCTGTATTTCTAGGAATACAGCTAAACAGTGTCATTATAGATGTGAAAAAAATACAAGGACTTTCACTGCAGTATTATTGTACTGAAGAATTAGAAACAGCCTAAACATTTAAACATGGAGAAATTGTTATTTATGGTACGATGGAAGCAGAGATTGAAATTATACTGCCACAAACCAAGGAACACTTAGGGCTACCGGAAACTGAGAGAAAGGAAGATTCCTTTCCTAGAGCCTTCGAAAGGGGCATGGCCCTGCCAACATCTTGGTAGTAAAATTCTAGGCTCCAAAACTTTGAGACAATAAATCTGTTTTTTAAAAAATTATGGCACACCCAAAAGAAGTTGTACTACACACACACACACACACACACACACACAATGGAATATTACTTAGTCATAAAAAGGAATGAATTTGAGTCAGTGGTAGTGAGATGGATGAACCTAGAGCTTGTCCTACAGAGTGAAGTAAGTCAAAAAGGGAAAAACAAATATTGTATATTAAAGCATATATATGGACTCTAGAAAAATGGTACTGATGAACCCAACTGCAGGGAAGGAATGAAGACACAGATGTAGAGAGCAGACTTGTGGACGCAGCAGGGGAAGGAGAGGGCGGGACGAACTGAGAAAGTGGCACTGACACATATACACCATCATGTGGAAGACAGCTGGCTAGTGGGAAGCTGCTGTGTATATAACACAGGGAGCCCAGCCTGGCGCTCTGTGATGACTTAAAAGGTGCAGGACGTGGGGGAGGCTTGATGGAGGGGATATACATATATATATAAATATATATATATTTATGATTCATTCATGATGTTGTACAGCAGAAACCAATACAACATTGTAAAGCAATTATCCTCTAGTTAAAAAAATATTAAAATGGAAAATAATTATGGCATATCCAAATGGTAGAATATTATGTGATAATTAGAAAAGATGTTCTTAATACTTGATGGCCTGAGGCAATATCCATTAAATAATAACTGATAAAAGCAGATAATTTTTCATTTATTATATAATTTTTACATACAGTAGGAATGCAATTTTATGAAAAAATAACTTTCCATATACATATATATTTATGCATACACATCTGCATATACATATGAACACACAGAAGTAAAACTTAATCACTATAACACATAGCTATTGGGCTTATAGGTAATTCTTTTCTTTGTCATGCTTTTCTGTATTTCCCAAGTTTTCTATAATCTATGTGCATTCCTTTTTTTTTTATTGTGGTAAAACACACCTAACAGAAAACTTGACCATTTTAACCATTTTGAAGTGTATGTATTATTCTTAAAATGAGGGATAACAGTTTTTATCAATAAGCATACACTAGGCAGGCTCTCAGCTTGCATCGACATGACAATTACAATGTGACAATTTCAAAAATTTGTTTGGACAAAGGACAGGAAAGGAACACAATCCAGAGAGATGAAAAGTTTGATGGACTGGAGCCGCAGAATTGGGTGTAACTGTGATGTGTGTTGTCCTGAAGGCAGCTTTTCTTTATAGGTTGAGATAAATACTTGCAGGCTTTTTGGTGCTGAGGAAAGTGAGGCCTGGCTCAGCCAAAAAAGGCACATGGGGAAGCCGGGGGCCACTGAGACAATAGAGGGAGAAGTTACAGACATGAGGAAAAACAAACTCAGCCAGGGCTGATCATTTAAAATTGGATTCAACTGGCCCCAAATGAATATCCGAGCAGCTCTTCAGGATACATCAACTGTATAAAGCCAGATTTGCCCAGAAAAGTCCAGGAAGGCAGGTAAGCCTTCTGATGTGGAATCTGAGGGGAGGCTAGCAGAGAAGGAGCATGGTTCAGGGCAGATGCGAAGCCCCATTTGGTTTTGAGTTCACCCCCCAACTGTGTGAACCTGCCTGTAATCCTCATCCTTACTTGGACCATTCTGATTTTTCTTCAATCAGAATTGGCTGATTCTAGGCTCAGTTCCTCACTATGAGACCTTGGGTATCAGGCTTTTGCCTTTGTGGTCTGTAGAGAAACTGAGTTTTCCTAGGTCACAATTAGGAAAATACAGGGCCAAGCCCACTAAGACACTGACTCATTTCAAATGCAGTTACTTCCTCAACAGGGGAATCAGGGACTACTGGCCCCTTGTTAGTGACAGTTCCTGGCTTAGTTTGCTTCTTTCCAGGCTGTTTCACTGAAGGACAGGCTGTTAAGGCCAGAGTGACCTGTCCTCACTGTGAAGCCACCTTGATGTAACAGGCAGTACAGCTATGAAGTGAGGGAAGAAAAGTGGGTCTAAGTGTAGACCTAAGAGAGCAGAGGGTGGGAATGGGGAGGCAGCATGGGCTCATGCCCATTGCCCTGAAGTTACAGCAGAAATACCATGGAGTGGGGCTTTGCAGAGGGTTTGTATGAGCAGTCATGAGCATTTTGGATCCTGGTCTCGCTCAGGCTCTGTGTTCTTTGCTGTTGTTACCCACCCACATACAAGGCAAGGTCCCCCCAAACACATCTCCTCACCTGCATCTTCCTCTTCACCGTGTCAAAGGGGAAGGAGAGGGTCTGGGTCACTGCAGCAGCCAGGCAGACATTGGCAAAGTTCTGGAAGAGAGAGAACCGATCCCGGGGCCCATTCCAGATTTTCTCCAGGTTCATGTAAACTAGAAGGGAGCCAGCAGAGAAAGGGAGAGCACCTGAAAAACAAGGCCAGGGAGGCTGTGATGGCTCAGGAGACACTGGTTTGAGAACATAAATGCCAGTAGGAAACCCTGGGGAAAGCAACAGGACCAGCTCTGGGCTTGTGAAAAGTCACTCCAACAGAAGCAGCACGCACTTTCTTGGGTATATTTCGATTGGGTTTGTGTCATTGATCACAATGCATCGAATGATTCCCTGCAGGTTTGTGTATTCTATGTCCATTTCACTTTTAAAAGAATCATAAACAAATATCAAACTCTAGTTAGTAATATGCACGCTGAAAGGTTGAGGGGTGAAGTGTATTGATGTTTGCAATTTACATGAAAATCATCAAAAAATACATGACTGATGAATGGCTAGAGGGATGGATAGATAAATGATAAACCAAAACATTCATTGAAGGATCTGGTATATGCTGGGTATATGGGTATTTCCAATTCTTTTTTAAAAAAATTTATTTTACTTATGTATAGTTGATTTATAATGTTGTGTTAGCTTCAGCACAGTAAAATGATGTACAGCAAAGTGATTCAGTTACAGTCTTTTTCATATTTATTTCAATTATTGTTTATTACAGGGTATTGAATATAGTTTCCTGTGCTATACAGTAGGACCTTGTTTATCCTGGGTATTTCCAATTCTCTTAACATTTTGGGGTGTTTGAAATGAAAAGAGTGTTGGGGAAAAAAATCACTCTTAAATAAAAAGTTAGTGGGAGGTACTTAATCAAGCTTTGGAGTTTAGCGGATACTGATCTTCAGCTGAGAAGGTAACATTCTGTGAAAACTGAAGAGTGAGATCATAGTGGTGAGGGAGGGAGGTTACTTGACCTTGCTTCTGGGAATGATGCGGCCATATCAGGGCCCAGTGGGCACCCTGCACTGTGTGGCAGCCTCACCTTTCTTTTTTTAAAAAAATTTTATATTGGAGTAGAGTTGATTTACAATGTTGTGTTAGCTTCTGCCGTACAGCAAAGTAAATCAGTTATACATATACATATATTCACTCTCTCTTTTTTCATATAGGACATTACAGAGTACTGAGTAGCGTTCCCTGTGCTATCCAGTAGGTCCTTATTAGTTATCTTTTCTTTTTAACTTTTTATTTTGTATTGGGGTATAGCTAATTAACAATGTGGTAATTTCAGGTGATCCATGAAGGGACTCAACCATACATATACATGTGTCCATTCTCCACCAAACTCCCCTCCCACCCAGCAGCCTCACCTTTCTAGGAAAAGGTGGTAAGCAAGTACTGTGGTGGTTGGCACTTTGAAGCTTCCAAAAAATTTTGGACCAATCTGAAGTTTACACAGGGACTAAATATCTCCCTTAAGATGAGATTTAAAAGAAGGGCTAACACTAGTTGTGTTGCTCATCTTTAGAAAAATGTAGTATTTATTTAATAAAAACAAAAATGACATACCAACGCTATATTTTCATTCAGAAAACATTTGTGGAGCTAATGCTATGTGATGGGCCCTTTGCCAGGTGCCAGGAATACAAAGAGGAGTGAGCAGGCTAATTCCTGGAGATACTCACCATCTAGTGGGAGAGACAGACAGATAACGAGTCATAGTAGCGGGGCTAGGAAGGCTATGCAAAGTGCTTTAGGTACACAAGGATCAGAGGGATCCATTTTGCCTGAGGGAATCAAAAAGGACTTCACAGAAGAGAGAACTTTTTAACTGGGTCTTCAGGAATGAGCAGGAGTTCATCAGACACTGACGGAGCAAGCAGAGGGAACAACATATACAGAGAGTGGTATTTCCAAGAAATGCCAATATTTCTGGATGGCCAACACAGGAGTGCAGGTAGAGCATGGTAGGAGATGAGGTAGGGATTGGCCGGCAGGGCCAGGTCTGAAGGCGCTAGTATGCCAGAAGGAATTTGGGTTTTTCCCTGTAGCTCACGGGAGTCAGTGAAGGCTTTTAAGGAGGGCAGTGGGAAGAGGTTGATGAAATGATTAACTTGCACTTAGAAAGCTCACCACACCCTGGGAGCAAGGTACAGGGTGGACCAGGGCAGGAGAGACCCAGGACCGGGACCAGGTAGGAGCCGCTCACCACACCCTGGGAGCAAGGTACAGGGTGGACTGGGGCAGGAGAGACCCAGGACCGGGACCAGGTAGGAGCCTCTCGTGTCTGCAGAAAGATGATGAGAGTGTGACCTGGGGCATAGAAGATGCGGATGGAGAAGGGGCAGACTCGAGAGCTTTAAAAGGTGAAATTGACAGCACCTGCGGCTGAAGTAGGCATTCAGTGAGAGGAGGAGTCAAAGTTGAGGAGATAATAGGTTTCTTCTGGCTTAGGCCACTGGGTGAAAGAAAGGCAGTCTTGTTCACAGGGACACAGGAAGGGAGCAGGCATGCAACTAATGAGGACATCAGGTTTAGTCCTGACTAAATACTGATACATCCCTTGATGTATCAAGGGAATATCAGGTGGGGTTGTCCAATTGCAGGCATTCATACTACCACTGAGAGTTGGTGGTAGTCAGTGGCTAAGAGAGACGGCTCTGCGGTTGTATTGCTAGATCTTCTGTTTTCTATCTATGTGGTCTTGGGCAAGTTGCTTAGCTTCCCTAAGCATCTATTTCACCTGTAAAATGTGGCTTAAATGAGGAGCCGTATGCAAAACGTTTAGGACAGTGCCTGGCACACAATAAAGAGCAATAGATGTTAGTCATTGTTATTATAGAGATGAAATTGGGAGTCATTAGAGTATTACAATGTTTGTTTAAGCCACTAACTTAGATGAGGCCACCCAGGGAGGGAATGAAGAGTGAGAAGAAAACTCAGAAAGGAACCTGGGGAATAGCGACAGGTAGAGGGCTGGCAGCATCAGATGAGCCACACAAGAAAGAGCTGAAGAGAGGTGGGAAAAGAAATCTAGATACAGTGGGATCCTGGAAGACAGGTTTCTAGAATAAAGGGTGATGGATCTCATCAAATACTGCAAAAAAGGTCAGAAAAAAGGCAAAAGTCTACTCGATTGGCAATTGGGGGTCCTGGTGACTTGTGCAGGTGTAGTCCTGGCAAAGGTTCTGAAGATCACAGAAGCTACAGTTGCTACCCTGGTTGTGCTCATACATGTATGGACATTCTCGGAGACTCCTTCCTGCGGTCATATGGGGAGTGTGTGGGACTGTTTGCCTGTCCACTTGTGCTGAGCCACCTGCAGGCTGTCCTTCTCCCTCCCAGGCCAAAGTTAGGAGTGGGGTGTATGGCTATGGAATAGAACAAAGCTAATCAACTCTATATTGAATCCATATGATCTTGAACTCAGAGATCATTCTGTCATTTTTGAAGCAGAAGATATTAAGAAGAGGTGGCAAGAATACACAGAAGAACTATACAAAAAAGATCTTTATGACCCAGATAATCACAATGGTGTGATCACTCACCTAGAGCCAGACATCCTGGAATGTGAGGTCAAGTGGGCCTTAGGAATCATCACTACAAACAAAGCTAGTGGAGGTGATGGAATTCCAGTTGAGCTATTTCAAATCCTGAAAGATAATGCTCTGAAAGTGCTATACTCAATATGCCAGCAAATTTGGGAAATGCAGCAGTGGCCACAGGACTGGAAAAGTCAGTTTTTATTCCAATCCCTAAGAAAGGCAATGCCAAAGAATGCTCAAACTACCACACAATTGCACTCATCTCACACACTAGTAAAGTAATGCTCAAAATTCTCCAAGCCAGGCTTCAACAGTACGTGAACCCTGAACTTCCAGATGTTCAAGCTCATTTTAGAAAAGGTAGAGGAACCAGAGATCAAATTGCCAACATCCGTTGGATTACGGAAAAAGCAAGTGAGTCCCAGAAAAACATCTATTTCTGCTTTATTGACTATGCCAAAGCCTTTGACTGTGTGGATCACAACAAATTGTGGAAAAATCTGAAAGAGAAGGGAATACCAGACTACCTGACCTGCCTCTTGAGAAATCTGTATGCAGGTCAGGAAGCAACTGTTAGAACTGGACATGGAACAACAGACTGGTTCCAAATAGGAAAAGGAGTACGTCAAGGCTGTATATTGTCACCCTGCTTATTTAACTTATATGCAGAGTACATCATGAGAAATGCTAGGCTGGATGAAGCACAAGCTGGAATCAAGATTTCCAGGAGAAATATCAATAACCTCAGATATGCAGATGATACCATCCTTAAGACAGAAAGCGAAGAAGAACTAAAGAGCCTCTTGATGAAAGTTAAAGAGGAGAGTAAAAAAGTTGGCTTAAAGCTCAACATCCAGAAAACTAAGATCATGGCATCTGGTCCCATCACTTCGTGGCAAATAGATGGGGAAACAGTGGAAACAGTGACAGACTTTATTTTTTTGGACTCCAAAATCACTGCAGATGGTGACTGCAGCCATGAAATTAAAAGACGCTTGCTCCTTGGAAGAAAATTATGACCAACTTAGACAGCATATTAAACAGCAGAGACATTACTTTGGTGACAAAGGTCCATCTAGTCAAAGCTATGTTTTTTTTCCAGTAATCATGGATGGATGTGAGAGTTGGACCATAAAGAAAGCTGAGCACTGAAGAATTGATGCTTTTGAACTGTGGTGTTGGAGAACACTCTTGAGAGTCCCTTGGACTGCAAGGAGATCCAACCAGTCCATCCTAAAGGAAATCAATCCTGAATATTCATTGGAAGGACTGATGTTGAAGCTGAAACTCCAATACTTTGACCATCTGATGCGAAGAACTGACTCATTGGAAAAGACCCTGATGCTGGGAAAGATTGAAGGTGGGAGGAGAAGGGGACGACAGAGGATGAGATGGTTGGATGGCATCACCGGCTCAATGGACATGAGTTTGAATAGACTCAGGGAGTTGGTGATGGACAGGGAGGCCTGGCGTCCTGCAGTCCATGGGGTTGCAAAGAGTCAGACACAACTGAGTGAGTAAACTGAACTGAACGGACCTTGAACTCAGTTAAACGAATTTAATGGGTTACAAAGATATACAATACATTCATATATATCCCTTGAACTCAGTAAAGTGGATTTCACTGGTTACCAACAAAGATATAAAAATCATTTGTATAGATCCAAGAACACAGCCTTTTCTTGGACAAGGTGACAAGTTCCATCTTACCTAAAACAGTAAGGGAAACCCCTCGATAAAGGGCCAGGAACCCTTCCTGTTGATAAATAGTAGAAAATGCATGGAGGATCCCCCTGTAGGATGGTTCCAGCATGTTCTGCACAATTAACCGAGTTTTGATGAGGTCTGTAGGATATGTCACAATGGTGGAAACCATCCCTGCGAGACTCCCAGCCATGATGGAGCTCCACTGGGAAATATGGCCCAGGTCATCCATGAACAGCACGACAAACCTGGGAGAAAACAGGGAGAAAGGCCCAAGGGAATCAGCTATGGATTGTTTTGGAGTGTTCAGTGCTACTGATTGCAACATTTCCCCACGTTTGGAAATGCTTTATGAAGCAAAAATTACTATACTAATGTATTAAGATAAATGAGGAAACACATTCAATTCTACTATATTTATGTAATTCTACTTAGCTCTAAGGAAGAGATATCTAACCTTATTTACATCTACCCTAAGTCCATCCACTTCATCTTAAGCATTTTCCCCTTTTATTTGCATAACTGTCAACCCTGGCTTGCCTGTGGGGTGTAAATGAACAGAAGTACTCGATAAATACTGAGTTGGAATGTGCTCCTTTGATTCGGTTGCAACTTCAATGAAATTGCTTGAAACAATGACTTTAAGCATTCCCAGTAATTGAGGTTTTTTGTTTTTGGCTGCCTCAGGCAGCATGTGGGAAATTAGTTCTTCAACCAAGGGTTGACCTGAGCCCCCTGCATTGGAAGCTCAGAATCTTAACCACTGGACCACCAGGGAAGTCCCTTGAGTTTTTAAAATATATTGGTTTAATAATTGTAAGAGAAGATGCACGACCCCACCAACTGTCAGAGAAATAACAAATAAAAACAGTAACAAGATACCATTTCTCACCCAGCAGACTGGCAAAGATGAAAAAGTCTGATAACACCAAGTGATGGTGAGAAAGTATGGAAACAGGAATGCTCATCCACTGCTGGGAGAGGTGTACATTGGCAGGTCACTTTGTAGTATCTAGTAAAATTGGAAGAAAGCCTACTTTCATCCCAGCAATTCCATTTCTCAGTGCATATCCTAGAGAAACTCTTGTATAAAGACACAAGATGTACTTGGAGACTCCTTCCTGCAGTCAGATGGGGAGTGTGTGGAACTGTCTTCCTGTCAGCTGGGTGAGAAATGGCATCTTGTTACTGTTTTTATTTGTTATTTCTCTGACAGTTGGTGGGGTCATGCATCTTCTCTTACAATTATTAAACCACTATATTTTAAAAACTCAAGGGACTTCCCTGGTGGTCCAGTGGTTAAGATTCTGAGCTTCCAGTGCAGGGGGTGCAGGTTCAACCCCTGGCTGGGGACACTTATTATTAATACATTGTTTGTAAGTGAAATTGAATAGTCTAAAAATCCATTGGTAGAGGAATGGATAAATTGTGGAAGTCATATAATGATACCATAAATGAATGCACTTAGAACTGTGTATTTACATGGATAAATCATAAAAGCATAAAGTTAAGTGAAAAAAGCAAGTTGCAGAATGACCTATAGTGTATGGTAACTATGGTCATTTCTCTGTATCCACAGGTTTCAGAAACCCCAACAGATACCAACATCTGTGGATGCTCAAGTCCCTCATAGAAAATGGTGTATTATTTGCCCTCTAGTATACTTTAAGTCAGGGGCTTCCCTACTGGCTCAAACAATAAAGACTGCCTGCAATACAGGAGACCCGGGTTTGATCCCTGGGTCAGGAAGATACCCTGGAGAAGGGAATGGCAACCCACTCCAGTATCCTTGACTGGAGAATCCCATGGACAGAGGAGCCTGGCGGGCTACAGTCCATGGGGTCACAAAGAGTTGGACACAACTGAAGCAACTCATCAGGTACATATGCATACTTTAAATCGTCTCTAGAGTACTTATAATACTGAATACAGTGTAAATGCTATATAAAAAGTTCCTGGGGCATGGCAAATTCAAGTTTTGCTTTTTGGAACTTTCTGGAATTGTATTACACAATACTGAATACAGTATTTCCAACCTGTGGTTGGTTGAATCAGTGGATACAGAATCTAAAGATACAGAGGGCTGAATACATTTAAATCAAGAAATACATCTACAAAACCGTATCTTAAAGTAATTATGGATATAGACATGTTAAAAAAGTATAAAATAGACCCCCAAGAAGGTGGAGAGCAGATGGGACTGGAAAAGAGAATGAAGGGGACTTTACCATTATCTGTAATATTTTATTTCTTGTACTAAGTCTTCCCTGGTGGCTCAATTGGTAAAGAGTCTGCCCGTAACGCAGGAGACCCAGGTTCAATCCTTGGGTCAGGAAGATACCCTGGAGAAGGAAATGGCAACCCACTCCAGTATTCTTGCCTGGAGAATCCCATGGACAGAAGAGCCTGGTGGGCTACAGTCCATGGGGTCACAATTAGCTTAAAAGATACTTCAACTATCTTTTTTATTTCTTGTATCTTTTAAGCTAATTCTCTTGTATGCTGTCAATCCTGCACTGTGGGTATATGAGTGTTTGCTAGACCATTCTTTGTGTTTCACTGCAGTTTCACAATTTAGTCCCAAATGGTTTTGGGTGGACTTTTCTATTGGCAAACTAGAAAGCCACTCTGTTACAATCCCTCTTTCTGGAAGCAGTACATCCCCAGTCATGAGAGCCTACGTTGGCAGAAATTGTTCTAAGAGGACTTTTACATGGTGCACGTTCCCGGGCCAGGAAGCAAAGGAATTTTATTCATGCTTGGGAAATGTGGAGAAAATAAAAGAGGGCTTGGAAACCAGGAAAAATAAGATTTTCTGTCAGAGAGTGGGTAGGAGGAGCGGGAGAGGTATAACAAGGATCTGAATAAAAGGAAGGTGAACAGAGCTAGCTAATAGTATTTTATCTTTTTTAAAATGAGAGCATCCTGAATACTTTGGCTTCCAAAGCTCTAGCGAAGATGTGTATTTCCTGCTTTTTCAGTTTGGCAGCAGGCCAGGGCCCCCTGACTGACGAATAAGTGTTCAGGTGAAACCACTGAGAGAGTTCTAGATTGGCTCCTTTGCTCCCAAGTAAACACTTATCTATTAAAAACATCTCCTTCAAGCTGTAGGAAAGTCTGGGCTTCATTTTGTCAGCCTCACTTAATAGTCATTTGAGTGAACCAGCGCGACCTTTTAAAGATACAGATAAACCAAGCTGGTTCTCCCTGGTGGGCCGTCTGCCTTGGTTTCACTGCCTGCACCATTCCTGAGTCCTTCCTCCCTCCTCTCTCCCAAAGCCAGTCCAGTCGAGTGGGAGGGGAACCTTAGCAGAGGGAAGGGAGACAGAGGAAGTGGAAATGCTTGGCTAGAGGGGTGGTCTGCAGCATGCTGGAATAATCTAGAAGAAGGAGGAGTTTGAAGAAACACCATTCATTCTCATTCAGTTCAGTTCAGTCGCTCAGCCGTGTCTGACTCTTTGCGACCCCATGAATAGCAGCACGCCAGGCCTCCCTGTCCATCACCAACTCCCAGAGTTCACTCAGACTCACGTCCATCGAGTCAATGATGCCATCCAGCCATCTCATCCTCTGTCGTCCCCTTCTCCTCCTGCCCCCAATCCCTCCCAGCATCAGTCTTTTCCAATGAGTCAACTCTTCGCATGAGGTGGCCAAAATACTGGAGTTTCAGCTTTAGCATCATTCCTTCCAAAGAAATCCCAGGGCTGATCTCCTTCAGAATGGACTGCCTCCCGCTTATTCGCCCTCCCAGGGCACTCGTGCATGCATTCATTCCCCAGTCACTGAATATATACACTGTGTGAGCTTTCAGCATAAGATCATGAGAGTTCAACGGACCTACCAGAGAGATGTCTGATAGGGGCGGCCCAAGAGAAATTAGGGTCTCTGAATGACTTGATGAACTAGGAAGAACCCTGTCTTCTATCAGTTTGCTTTATAAAGAGGGTTTTGACATATTTGACAAATATACAAAATCGAAAAGAAGAACCAAGGAAAGCCCTTTTTCTCAGACTCTTACTATACAGAGACGAAGACACAGATCGTTCCTCTTACAATCAGAGTCAAAGCAGGGCAACCCTGATAGGCCATCAATGACGTCATCTGAATCCCCACATCTTAAGTGCTTGTCTGATTGGCTGGGGCAGCAGTGTTCCCCTTTCTGCTCTTCCTTGCATTCCCACACACTGCACAGAAGCTTTTCCAGCAAGACTAGATAAGCTGATGAACGGCAGTAACCCCTTCATTTCAGGCACACGGAGATTACACACACCCTTGATGTATGTAGTTAGAACTGCCAACACTTCAACCTAACACAAGTTGGCAGCCAAACACAAGCTAGTGAATTGGTTACACAATAAGGAAATGGTGTTGGTGATGAACAGAGTTTTAGGAACCCAAAACAATGCTTATACAGCTAGACAAACAGTTGTAGCATAAAGTTGGGTAAAGGTCTACATCTGATAGCCACCCATTGTGTTAGATTTTATTTGTTTAGTACAAGGACCTAGCTCCTCCCAGACTCTACTGAGTGCATTCTTTTCATTGTAAATCCAAGTAGGGAGATATGTCATCATCACAACGTTAAGCTGAGCACTGGACTAAGCAGAAGACCTGGTTTCAAGCTCCAGCTGTGCCATTAATTGTGTTTGTGAGCAAGTCACTGAACTACTGCTTTTTTTAAAAAATTTTTATTTATTTATTTTTGACTGTGCTGGGTCTTTGTTGCTGTGTGGGCTTTTCCTGAGTTGCAGTGAGTGGGGGCTACTCTCTAGCTGTGGTGCATGGGCTTCTCATTTCGGTAGCTTCTCATTGCAGAGCACAGGCTCTAGAACTTCCAGGCTCTAGAGCACAGGTTCAATAGTTGTGGTATGTGGGACCTTCCTGGACTAGGGATCAAACCTGTATTGGCAGGTGGATTCTTTACAACTGAGCCACCAGGGAAGCCCTGAACCACTGCATTTTCTGAACATTCTGTATGTTTATGCTTTTTTATTCAAACCCACAATCACAGGCTGTACCATTACCCACAACTAACTGTTCTGCAAATTCATGGATCTGCAAATTCAGTATAATGATGGATCCAAGGTATTGTCTTAATGTAGGAAGTCTGGCATCATGATTGATCCACCACTTGGCTGCCTATCACTGAAATATTTCCTTTTAATTTTCAGAAAGAAACTAACCTTTCAGGAAAACATTATTAGCAAACCTAGCCTGAGTAGCTATGTGTTCTTCCTCTCCCACACATCTCCTTTTCTCCATTCCCACGGTCATCAGCCCATTTCAGATGCTCTCAGCCACCACAGGGACTAGTGCAACTGGTTCCTAACTGGTCCCGCCGCCCCCAGCCTTCTTCCTCTTTAGATGTCCTCTGCAGCTACCAGGTGACAATTCCTGTTGAATTGCTTTAATCACAGCACTCCCCCATCAAAAATCCACCCCAGTTACCCTTGCATTCCAAGTAAAGTCCAAACTCCCTAATCTGCCCCTCCAAGATCTCATTCCAACCTGCTTTTCTGGCTGTATTTTCCATTACAGCCAGAGACACACCTTATGCTCCAGTCATGCCGCATGCCTTCCCACTGCTGTGCCTTTGCTTATGGCATTACCTGCAGTATCTTTCTCCCCATCTTTGCCAGAAAACTCCTACTCATTTTCCCAAGACCAAACTTGGATGGTTTTTCTCTGCTGCGACATCTTCATATCTCCTCCCTCATCAGAGGTGTGAATTTCTATAGCACTTTAAACTTGGCAGTCACATGCTATGGACATACTATAGTTTTATTTTATTGCTCTGGAAGTTCCGGGACACAGGGACCATGCCCCTTTCATCCTTGCATCGTCCCCAGCATCATGCATACAGTGGGCACTTAATGAATGCAGACAGAAAGCAGTATGAAGTAATAGGGCACGGGTATTAGAGTCAGAAGGCCTGGTGGAGTTCAGCTCTGTCACTGATGAGTGGTGTGGCCAATCTGAGCCCAACAGTGCATCTGTAAAGTGGGCATAAGCTTCCTGTCCTGTGGACGGTACAGGGAAGGAGACAGGTGTTGTAAATATCCAACGATTTACACACACATACACACACACACACACGAAATGGTAACTAGATAGAGGTAATGGATGTTAATTAGCTTGATTGTGGCAATCATTTCACAAGGTATACATATATCAAAGCATCAACTTGTACACCTTAAACATAGATAATTTTTCATGTCAATGATATCTCAAAATCTTAAAAATCCAATGACATGCAGTCATCCCTCTGTATCCATGGGTTCCAGAACTGCAGATTGAAAATATTCAGAAGGAAATTCCAGGAAGTTCCAAAAAAGCAAACCTTGAAGTTGCTGCACAGTAGCAACAATTTACATAGCATTTACATTATATTTACAACTTTTCCCATAGTATTTACATTGTATCAAGTAGTATAACCAACCTAGAGATGATTTAAAGTATCCAGGAGGATTGTGCAGGTTACATGCAAATACTACTCCATTTCATAGAAGAGACTTGAGCATGTGGAGTGGGGGTGGGGGAGTGGTGGGGTGGAGGTTGTCCTGAAACCAATCCCCTCCCGGATATGGAGGGATGTCTGTATATATTGGAGAGGGTAAGCAGCAGAGCCACAGTACTTAAACCAGCCTTTGAAGTTCTGCTTCCCTCTCCTTGGTACACATTCCAAAGGAGGAGTTCCATACTTCGTGGACAATACAGTAAAGTGGGGAGAAATTGAGTCATTCTAACTCAGAGGAGAAATGTTTACAGACTGAAGGCCAGATGTTGCTGACAGCAAGGGGCCTGGGGAGGAAAGAGAGCCTTGACAGAGATGCCCCACCATCTCACTACCCTCCTTTCCCAGAGTAAGAGAGGCAACGCTATTTCCAGGCATAAGTGAAATGAGCGCTGGCCTCGAGGAATCAGTGATAAGGAAGATTCCACTGGGCTTGTCAGTTGTCGGATGAGAATTCCAGCTCCAGCCTCCCTGAGCCAAAGGCAAAATCCTTCGACTGTCAGTCTGCAAGGCAGACCTACAGTGGCCAAGACTGTGGATTGTGTTTCTCTAATTCTGAGCTGAGGCCAGGCTTCAGAGGTGGCTGCTGTTCCCAGCGAATGGGGACCCCGGGACCATCCCCCCAACTACAGAAGCATCTCTACCTAAAACCCCATCCCTATCACTTCATTCTTTTAGGCTGTGTTTCCAGTTAAAATGCAAACATCTCTGAGTTCTTGAGGAAGTTTTAAGACTCATCAGGCTAATTTACATATTCAGAAGTTTTTCTAAAAAGCAGCTGTTTTTGTGGGAGGTGTTAAAAGGAGGCCAGTGAGCAGTGAGGGTGGGGCAGCCTCTGTAGGACCCCAAAGGCCAGCTTCTTGGGGGAGAGGGCAGGGAGCCGAACTCCGCGGCCTTTTGGTGGCAGTAGATTGGGCCCTCTGTCCCTAGCAAGCACTGTCTTCTGAGGGTTCTGGTCACACAGACCCTCTTCCATACATGTATCTTCAGAGGTCTCTCTCCCAAGCCAGCCAAAGCAAAATTTCCAAGTTGGTGGACAGTGGGAGGGGGGTTGGGAGCCATCTATCCGGAGATTTCTTCACTCCTTCCCCCCAAATCTCCTTTCACCCTCTTCCGCCTCCTCTCCGGTCCAGCCCCGTCAGCCTCTCTGGGCCAGAGCTGCGTCGCCCTCAAAATGCAGAAATCCCCAGAAAAGGTGAAGAAGAAAAGGTGGGGACTACACTTTGGGGGCCGAAGAGGTCGCCTTCTGGCCCAAGGGGCTCCCACGAGATCCGGAAGCAGGCGGGGGCGCACCGCCGGCCCGATCCCCAGCACCCGGGCGGCGTCGGGCCGCGGGCTACCCGGCGGCGGCCTCCCGGGCCCTGGCCCCGCCCACGCCCGGCTCTTACTTGCGGTAGGCGGCTAGCTGGACGGCGCTGCAGGGGAAGAGGCGCAGGCAGGCCACCGCGTTCCCCTTCCACAGGGCGCGGGGCCCCTCGGTCCGCCACACGCGGAGCCCCGCGGCCCACGGCCCCCGGGCGCGGCCGCGCACGACGCCGACCTGGGCCAGTACGGTGGCTAGCTCCAGCGGCGCGGTGAGGCTGAGGCTGAGCGCCCCCGCCAGCCCGGCGCACAGCAGCCGCTGGCTGCCCGTCAGCCGGCCGTCCCGCCGCCAAGTCGCCATCGCGCGTCCGCGGCCCGAGCCCCGGGCGGCCGGCCGATCGCGTGGCTCGGACCTGGGGCTCCCGGGCTCCGGCGCAGGGGGCGGGCCAGGCTCCGCCCGGCGTAGGGCGGACCCGCGGACCGGACGGGAAGCCGGTCCGCGGCCGGGCCGGAGCTGGCCTGGGGCCGGGGCGGGGTTGAGGAGGCTGGTCCGGGGTTGAGGCCGTGGCCGTGCCGGTTTAGTGTCTGATTTTCGGCCAAGACGTTTCTGTTTGCGGTTGAGAAACACTCACCGCGTTCTTTCAAGGCCTAGGCCGCTCTATTTGTGTTCTCAATATTCAGCCCCCGCCACCCCGCCTTATTTATACCCTTTCTCCCTTTCCAAGTTCCACCTTGCCCCCCTCCTTCCCTTGCCTCTGTTCTCATCCCTGCGACCTTTTTTCTGCCCCTAGGAAACGCTTTACAGATTTCTCAGGGCAGAAGGAAAAAACCTTCTATAACATACACACGATATCCAACACTTGACAAGTATCAGGCTTTTCGTACATTGCCTTATTTAATCTTCAAAACAGTCCTCAGTGGGTGTGTCCCCATTTATTACTCTCAATTCGAGAGGCCGTAGGTACGGTGCTTAGAGCTTCGACTCCAACCTGTGTTAGCATCTGAGCCCTGCGGTTTACCAGCTGTGTGACCTTGAGGAAGTCACTCAACCTCTCTATGCCTCACTCGCTTCATCTATAGTTTTTTTTTTCCTCTAGGGGTTGTTGTAAGTAGTAAATGAAAAATGATACAGGTAAGCACTACAGATGTGTTAGCTATGATTAGATGTTTTTACAGAAGAGGAAACAGAGAGATTGACTTTTCTAGGCACACAGCGGCTAGACGCCATCTGGATTCAGGTCTGTTTTGTAACAACATTCCCTAACAGCTACACTAAACGTCCCCTGGGACAGCAGAGTGTCTCTCGAGTAGAGACATTTTCGGTGGTTTTGTGAGCTAAGGGGACCACAGGGGCAAAGAACGCTTAGTAGTCAGTGACTTGGCCAGAGTCTAAGAAGGATTTTGATAAGTTTTTTAAAAAATTAAAAATTTCTCCCTGTTTTCTCTTCTTATAAAGCCGTTTCAGTAATAATAATGGAAAGGTAGTCCAGCAGTCTGTTAATATAAGACATCCCAGTTGCTTTTAGGCTTGTATTGTTATTTTCTACATTTACTAACACACATGATGATATAAAGATCCTTTTCTAAAAGGTGTCGCAGGGTTTTGATCAGGGGAACTTGTTCTACCTATTTATTAAACAGCAACAGACTCAAAGACAGAATAGACTGGTTGCCCAGGGGTATAGGGAGTGGGGGAGGGATGGCTTGGGAGTTTGGGATGGGCTCATGCAAACTATCATATAGAAAATGGATCAGCAAGGTCCCACTGTAGAGTACAAGGAACTATATTCAATATCCTGTGATAAACAATCATGGAACAGAGTGTGAAAAAGAATGCATATGTATGTAACTGAATCCCTTTGCTGTACAATAAAAATAAACACAACATTCTGAATCAACTATACTTCAATTTAGAAAAAGGAAATGGAAAAAGAGGACTTGTTCTAGTTATAGAAGCTTGCTCTGCTCTCAACCATTTGGGATGCTTATTTTTCTTGTTTTGTGAATTCTCCTGTCTTGCTGTAAGCTAATTTCATGGCTGTGGGAGGTTGAGAAAGTAGGTTTATGACTCTGAAGACCAGAGGACATGAATTTCACAGGGTTTGAATTGGAATTTGGGGACTACAGTAAGGAAACCAGTTACTAGTCCTGTCCTAAAGCACTCTGTTGGACAACAGGACTAGATTCTAAAGGTCCTTTACGGAGCTCTGCCCTGGGAATGGAACAGTTGATGGAATCACCACATTGTGTGGAGTGTGGCTTGACTGGGTTGTACTGGTTTTGTTTGGTTTTAAGGCAACTTAGATGAGCATTTCAACTGCACCTACCTCGGAAACCAGGTATCCTTTTTTCTTGAGCACTGCTGTTCTTTTTGTCTTCAGCAGGAATACGATGTTCTAGTGAGCCAGAGGCAAGAAGAATCCTTTTAGTCTTCCCAGCTGTGGGCCAGGACAGATTGTGAGTTGATGGTCTATTTTAACCTCAAAAGTAATTTTTCACAGTAGGTACCTTGCACAGTAAAATGGGTAAGCGCAGAATATTTGCTGCCTCTGTCTTTTCATGGCCATGTGCAAACAGAACAAGGTTTGCTCCTATTTTACTCAGCTAGAGTCCCATTCATTTGCTAAACCTTGGGAATATTATGTAGATTAATCTTAAACATAAATCAGTCCTTGAGGGTGTCATATATTTGGATTGCCACTTATAGACTTGTTAACCTCAGTGCCTCTTCATATTTATTGAAAAGTCTGTGAAGAATATAGTAAGTTAAGGATCTCCAACTTTGGAAAAGGCACACAATATGAAACTGGGGTGCTGTGTTAAAAATAAATGTATGATAACTTTAAAAAAAAGGAGAAATGAGGCGGCAAGTGAAATAATCTTAGACGTAGCATTGTAACTTGAGGAAAAAGGGTGGCTAGCTGATTCAGGCCAGCAGGCAGCCTCCTGTCCTCAGCAGACGTTGGGAGATGCTCATGGTTTTGGATTCTTCAGCACTCACTTTTTGTTTCTCTCACAGAGTGAAATCTTCTCTCAGTACATTACCTTAGTTCAGCTTGCTGATGTTTCTAAGATTATAATTGATCTTGCTATATTATTATATATTGATTATATAATATATAATGTTTTATATTATATATACTATATTGATTATATAATATATAATATTATAATTATATATTATATAATAATATATAATCATAATTATATATATGATTATAATTGATCTTGCCAATGTTGGTGGATTCCTGCTCTCTTAATTTGTATTTTATTCTTTAACCTTATGGGATTTTGTAAATTGCAAATGTCGAATATACCTGTCATACCAAGAAAAACAGTACAGAAGTGTATTAAAAAAAACTGTCTCCCTGAATATCCTCTGAGGTAACATTAGAGAAGCCAACATTAAGAGCTTGATGTGTGTATGCGTGCACATACACACACACTTTTTCTGCAGTCAAATGCTCTACCACTGAGCTATACCCTCTCTGCTGGGTGTATCTTTTCTCATCTTTTTTTTTTAATGTTCAAAAAAATATTCATTTGTATGAGTATTTCCCCTCTCTCCCTCTCTCCCTTCCTTCTAAACAAAAAAATGAGATAAAACCACTGGAAGTATGTAAAAAACCCTGACAATCAGATTATGTCTAGGGAAGAAAACTGGGAATGGTGGGAACAGAGGTGGAAGGGAGATTGACTTTTGACTATGTGCCCTTTTGTACTGCTTTCTTTTTTCCCCTCTTTTCATTTTATCTTGGGCATGTCTTATCCCTTAAAATAAAATCTCTCCCATCATCAGTTTTCCCTGAAGCCTTTCCCATCAGGTTCAGTGTTTCTCATTAGGTGACATTTGCCTTGCCTTCCCGGAGGTGTTGGCTTTGAAATGTTGAACAACTCTTGGTGAAGTTCTGAATGAAACAGAATACAATCTGCTTTCTATTTACACGGTAATTGCATTCCTAGGAAGTTCCATGTGCATAAACACTGTGCTAAAAATGTTTTGTCTTTATGAGTTAAGCAGAGTTGAGTTTTCAACTCTGATAATGAGAAACAGCTTTTCCACTTATATGGGTGCCTGGTGGGATCTTCGAAAGTCATGAAGGATGCAGGACAGTCTGGTGCATTGCAGCTCTGCAGCGTCCCTGCCCTGCCCATTAAATGCCAATGGAGTCCTGCAGTCCCTGTGGGCCCCCTCCCCCCAAACTTCCAAAATGGCCTCTAGGAAGCAGCGCCATTCCTTCTGAGAACCACGACTCAAGCTGCTCCCTCTGCTTGGAAAGTCCTTTCCTCACATATTAGCAGAGCTGATTCCTTGTCATTCTGAGCTCAGCTTAAATGTTATCTCCTGTCAGAAGGCTGACCAGCCCACCCCGTCTGCACACCCTCATTCACTCTGCCACATCGCCCCATTTCAATCCTCTGTGTGGCGTTTTTCCCTATTTGCTATTTTTCTTTCTTGGTTTATCGTCTGTTTCAAGTTACCAGAATGTAAGTTCCATAAGGGAAGGGATCTTGTCTCTTGTTCACAACTGTGTTCCCTGTGCCTGGAATACTGGCTGGTGCATAGTTAGTGCTCAGTAAACATTAGATCAATGAAGGATGGAAGGAAGGAAGAAAGGAAGGAATTTCTTTCTTCAGTTTTCCAAGTTGGAAAAGATTAGCAGAACATAATGTCTTTACAAAATTACTTATTTAGATCTAACCCATGGTAAAAACTCAAAAGATGAGCTAGATTCACAAGCTTAGTAGAATTTATCAATTCCCAGTAAATACTGTCATTTTGTCAGAAATTGGATGTTTGCCGTTGTAAATTTCCAGCCACATCTGTAATTCTAAAGTGAACTGTGATATCTGATAGAGACTCTTTGTACCCAGTCATCATTTTCACCATGTCTTGAGCAGAAGTTTTGGCAACTGTGTCAACAATGACTTCAGTAGCCCTGACCTTTGTGGTTAAATAGAACACTATAAAGTGTGGCTTCCACAGCTTTTTCATTTTTCTCCCTTGGCACACTGTATTTTAGCTTTAAGTGATGTTTGAATATCCTTCCATTCTGCTTCAAACTTTTTGATGATGTTGAAGACGCAGGGTTTCATATCAAAATGTGTAAGCCTTCTTTCATTTTCTCACTCCTTTGTTCATTCCACAAATGTTTGCTGAACTGTTACTCTGTATCAGGAACTAGGATGGGGATACATTTTTCACATAGGGCAATTTAATTTACTCCCATTACCAAGCCATGGTATTCCAAATTTCAATGTGTGTGTGGTTTTTTTTTATGGTAGTCACATAATACTTTTAGTTTCTTTGTTGCTGGTTTGTTTAGTTTCTTTGTTTCTTTGTTATTTTTATAACACTAAGAGATGGTCCTGGAAAAGGCAATGGCACCCCACTCCAGTACTTTGCCTGGAAAATCCCATGGATGGAGGAGCCTGGTAGGCTGAAGTCCATGGGGTCACTAAGAGTCAGGCACGACTGAGCGACTTCACTTTCACTTTTAACTTTCATGCATTGGAGAAGGAAATGGCAACCCACTCCAGTGTTCTTGCCTGGAGAATCCCAGGGACGGGGGAGCCTGGTGGCTGCCGTCTATGGGGTCACACAGAGTTGGACATGACTGAAGTGACTTAGCAGCAGCAGCAGCAGCAGCAAGAGATGGTCCAGGTGATGAAATGATATATCTTTAATATATGTCTGAAGACCTAGGACTAAAGGAGGAAACAGAACAGGCTCCATCTTGAAAGCAGGACTCCATCTTGGGCTGGACTGTGGACTTTGAGCTATATGCCCAGTATCTATGGAAACGACATACCAACTGGAAAACCAGACCCCCCGGATGGAAGAAGCCCAGGGCTCATACGTAGACTCTCCATTGCCTAAAAGAATTCCCTAATTATCTGTGTAACCAAATAGAATCATTAATTCTATTATGCTTATTGGGGTATGACCGCAGGCCTATTGATAATTGTCCACCATTAACTACCTAGGCTTAAGGCATATGAATCACAGGTTAACTTTGATTGTATCTTTCTCTTCCTTTGTTCAGACTAGTTTCACGGAATCTGGGGAGGTGGATTTGGGCACGTACACTTAGGGTATATAAGGTTTTCACAAATGCTGGTCGGGGTCCTTGGCTAAGAGGAGACTCTGCCTTGGGCCCGCCGGTGTAATAAACTGCACCCCACCATCTGCACCATCTTTCTGAGTGAGTTTGGCCTTGCTGTGTGGCATGTGGGGTCTTTTTTTTTTTTTTTTTTTTTTTATTTTTTATTTTTAAAATTAGAAAAATTTCAGGTATACACGTGCTCCCCATCCTGAACCCTCCTCCCTCCCCCTCCCCATACCATCCCCCTTGGCCGTCCCAGCGCACCAGCCCCAAGCATCCAGCATCGTGCACTGAACCTGGACTGGCATCTCGTTTCATACATGACATTTCACATGTTTCAATGCCGTTCTCCCAAATCTTCCCACCCTCTCCCTCTCCCACAGAGTCCATAAGACTGTTCTATACATCAGTGTCTCTTTTGCTGTCTCGTATACAGGGTTATCGTTACCATCTTTCTAAATTCCATATATATGCGTTAGTATACTGTATTTATGTTTTTCCTTCTGGCTTACTTCACTCTGTATAATAGGCTCCAGTTTCATCCACCTCATTAGAACTGATTCAAATGTATTCTTTTTAATGGCTGAGTAATACTCCATTGTGTATATGTACCACAGCTTTCTTATCCATTCATCTGCTGATGGACATCTAGGTTGCTTCCATGTCCTGGCTATTATAAACAGTGCTGCGATGAACATTGGGGTACACGTGTCTCTTTCCCTTCTGGTTTCCTCAGTGTGTATGCCAAGCAGTGGGATTGCTGGCTCATAAGGCAGTTCTATTTCCAGTTTTTTAAGGAATCTCCACACTGTTCTCCATAGTGGCTGTACTAGGTTGCATTCCCACCAACAGTGTAAGAGGGTTCCCTTTTCTCCACACCCTCTCCAGCATTTATTATTTGTAGACTTTTGGATCGCAGCCATTCTGACTGGAGTGAAATGGTACCTCATAGTGGTTTTGATTTGCATTTCTCTGATAATGAGTGATGTTGAGCATCTTTTCATGTGTTTGTTGGCCATCTGTATGTCTTCTTTGGAGAAATGTCTATTTAGATCTTTGGCCCATTTTTTGATTGGGTCATTTATTTTTCTGGAGTTGAGCTGTAGGAGTTGCTTGTATATTTTTGAGATTAGTTGTTTGTCGGTTGCTTCATTTGCTATTATTTTCTCCCATTCTGAAGGCTGTCTTTTCACCTTGCTAATAGTTTCCTTTGATGTGCAGAAGCTTTTAAGTTTAATTAGGTCCCATTTGTTTATTTTTGCTTTTATTTCCAGTATTCTGGGAGGTGGGTCATAGAGGATCCTGCTGTGATGTATGTCAGCGAGTGTTTTGCCTATGTTCTCCTCTAGGAGTTTTATAGTTTCTGGTCTTACGTTGAGATCTTTAATCCATTTTGAGTTTATTTTTGTATATGGTGTTAGAAAGTGTTCTAGTTTCATTCTTTTACAAGTGGTTGACCAGATTTCCCAGCACCACTTGTTAAAGAGATTATCTTTAATCCACTGTATATTCTTGCCTCCTTTGTCAAAGATAAGCTGTCCATATGTGCGTGGATTTATCTCTGGGCTTTCTATTTTGTTCCATTGATCTATATTTCTGTCTTTGTGCCAGTACCATACTGTCTTGATAACTGTGGCTTTGTAGTAGAGCCTGAAGTCAGGTAGGTTGATTCCTCCAGTTCCATTTTTCTTTCTCAAGATCGCTTTGGCTATTCGAGGTTTTTTGTATTTCCATACAAATTGTGAAATTATTTGTTCTAGCTCTGTGAAGAATACTGTTGGTAGCTTGATAGGGATTGCATTGAATCTATAAATTGCTTTGGGTAGTATACTCATTTTCACTATATTGATTCTTCCAATCCATGAACATGGTATATTTCTCCATCTATTAGTGTCCTCTTTGATTTCTTTCACCAGTGTTTTATAGTTTTCTATATATAGGCATGTGGGGTCTTAGTTCCCTGACCAGGGTTCAAAGCCATGCCTCCTGCAGTGGAAACATAGAACCCTCAGCACTGGACCACTGGGGAAGTCCCTAAACTCATCGCATTTTGATCACCAACTCCACCTCTACACTTTTTGTCATTTATGTACATTTATGTATAATGATGTAAAATTACCTTATTTTGATATAGAATTTGTTATATGCGTACTAACACATGTATAGATCTGTGTAATTAGCCCCAATCAGAATACAGAACTGATCCATCAGCGCCCAGAATTCTCCTGTGCTGTCTGTCTGCAGTCAAAGCCTCCCTGACTCTCAACTCTGGCAAGCACTGCTATGTTCTTATAGTTTTGCCCTTTGGGAATGTCATATACATGAAAACATGGTTCTATAGGGGCTTCCAGGTGGCACTAGTGGTGAAGAACCCAGTTGCCAATGCAGGAGACATAAGAGACATGGGTTTGCACCCTGGATCACAAAGATCCCCTGGAGGAGGGCATGGCAAAGTGACTTAGCATGCATGCACGTGGTTGTATAACCTTTTGAGACCATCTTCTTTTACTTAGCATGATGCCTTTGAAATTCAACCATGTTGTTATGTTCATCAGTAGTTTCTTCCTTTTTATTGCTAAGTCATATTCCATTGTGTGGATGTAACATAATTTGGTCAGCCATCCATAGACATTTATGGTGATTCCAGTTTTTGGCTATTATGAGTAGAGCGGCTACAAAACATTAGTATACAGGTGCTTGTATGAAAATATCTCCTTTTGTTACATAAAAGGTGACTTTCTATAGATATAACATTGGTACTTGCTTTTTTCATTGTATACTATGTCTTAGGTGTTACTCCAACTCAGTTTATAGATATCATTCTCGCTCTTATTTACAGCCACAAAATATTTATTATTTATTTATTTTTTTATTTAGATAAAAAATATTTATTTACAGTTGCATGGAGGTACCACAGTTTATTTAGCCACACTCCTAGGAATGAGTGTTCAGGTGGTTTCCAGTATTTTGCAATTATAAAAGATATTGCGATGACTAACTGTGTGCATGTGTATTTTTGTATTATTGGGGGTTTATTTTTATCTACTGTTAAACTTTAAAGTCCCATTTGTAATCACTGATCCATGGTGAGTTCTATGGAAAGCAAAACTGAAAAGAATGAAGCACAGGCCTAATTCCTAGTAAAAAAAAATTGTATATACTTTTACATATATCCTGTATTAAAGATTTGTCAGCCTCTGGAAATCATGTGTTCATGTGTAAATGAAAAGAAAGCATGGACCTTCAGGATACAGGGCCCCATACTGCTGCCCTGGATTGTGAAGTGGCAGTGGTCCCTGGCAATGGGCAGATAAGGAAACAAGAAACCAGGGTGCTGGGTGGTTGACCATGTGAATGTTGAAGTGACTGAGAATGATGGGAGAAGTTGGGACAAAGAGGACAGATAGTTAAGAATTAAAGCCTATATGGGGTTCTCAAGGCAAGAATACTGAAGTGGTTTGCATTCCCTTCTCCAGTGGACCACATTTTGTCAGAACTCTCCACCATGACCCATCTGTCTTGGGTGGCCCTACATGGCATGGCTCATAGTTACATTGAGTTAGACAAGGCTGTGGTCCATGTGATCTTAGCAAAGTAATGCTCAAAATTTTCCAAGCCAGGCTTCAACAATATGTGAACCATGAACTTCCAGATGTT
This sequence comes from Bos javanicus, assembly GCF_032452875.1. Lineage (NCBI taxonomy): Eukaryota > Metazoa > Chordata > Mammalia > Artiodactyla > Bovidae > Bos > Bos javanicus. The sequence goes on along the minus strand of NC_083897.1, from coordinate 3,612,493 downwards.
CAAGCTGGATTTAGAAAAGGCAGAGAAACCAGAGATCAAATTGCCAACATCTGTTGGATTATCAAAAAAGAAAGAGAGCTCCAGAAAAACATCTACTTATGCTTTATTGATTACACCAAAGCCTTTGACTGTGTGGATCACAACAAACTGTGGAAAATTATTCAAGAGATGGGAATACCAGACCACCTGACCTGCCTCCTGAGAAATCTGTATGCAGGTAAAGAAGCAATAGTTAGAACTGGACATGGAACAACAGACTGGTTCCAAATTGGGAAAGGAGTATGCCAAGGCTGTATATTGTCACCCTGCTTATTTAACTTAGATGCAGAGTACATCATGAGAAATGCCAGGCTGGATGAAGCACAAGCTGGAATCAAGATTGCTGGGAGAAATATCAATAACCTCAGATATGCAGATGACACCACCCTTATGGCAGAAAGCAAAGAACAACTAAAGAGCTTCTTGATGAAAGTGAAAGAGGAGACTGAAAAAGTTGGCTTAAAACTCAACATTCAGAAAACTAAGATCATGGCAACTGGTCCCATCACTCATGGCAAATAGATGGGGAAACAATGGAAACAGTGAGAGACTTTATTTGGCGGGGGGCTCCAAAATCACTGCAGATGGTGACTGCAGCCATGAAATTAAAAGATCCTTGATCTTTGGAAGAAAAGTTATGACCAACCTAGACAGCTTATTAAGAAGCAGAGACATTACTATGCCAACAAAGGTCCATCTAGTCAAAGCTATGGTTTTTCCAGTAGTCATGTATGGGTGTGAGAGTTGGACTATAAAGAAAGCTGAGTGCTGGAGAATTGATGCTTTTGAACTGTGGTGTTGGAGAAGACTCTTGAGAGTCCCTTGGACTGCAAGGAGATCCAACCAGTCCATCCTAAAGGAAATCAGTCCTGAATATTCATTGGAAAGACTGATGTTGAAGCTGAAACTTAATACTTTGGCCTCCTGGTGCAAAGAACTGACTCATTGGAAAAGACCCTGATGCTGGGAAAGATTGAAGGTGGGAGGAAAAGGGGACGACAGAGGATGAGATGGTTGGATGGCATCACTGACTCGATGGACATGAGTTTGAGCAAGCTCTGACAGTTGGTGATGGACAGGGAAGCCTGGCGTGCTGCAATCCATGGGGTCACAAAGAGTCAGACATGACTGAGTGGCTGAACTGAACTGAACTGAAAGCCTATATGAATGAGGGCAATCACCAGGAAGGTGACAGAAGACTACCACCAGGGTGAGGAGAAGGTGAAATAACAGGAAGGTGTGAAAGGAGGAGGAGCCAGAGACTTCTCAAGAGTGGGAGGAACAAAAATCAGAAAGTGGCCTTGGGGCGCAAGGAGAGTTCCAGCTCTATCACTTGGCACTCTCTAAGGAATTTAGCTATGGGGAGATGAGAGAATAAACAGCCTATGCTTTAGAGGTGTCATCAGACAGTGAAAGATTCAATTACAGTAGGATGTGGAGGGAACGTCCTGAGGAGAGGTTCAAGGCTATTGGGACCTGTTGTTGTTTAGTCACTGAGTCATGTCTGAATCTGTGCGACCCCATGGACTGTGGTCTGCCAGGCTCCTCTGTCCATGGGATTCTCCAGGTAAGAATACTGGAGTGGGTTGCCATTTCCTCCTCCAGGGGATCTTCCCCACCCAGGGATCAAACTTGCATCTCCTGCATTGGCAGGCAGGTTCTTTGCCACTGAGCCACCAGGGAAGCCCCTCCTTGGACTTGGCCCATCACAGACTGGAAGTTCTAACCTTAATCCAATCCTCACACCCACTTAACCCTCATCTCACCCTGCTGGTGAGATTCAGCTGTTGTCATGGAGTGTGTTCCTTTACTTCTAGACTGCTGGATTGCTTCTTGGCCTTTTGGCTAAGATCAAGTGTAGATCAGCTGGTGCTGGCAACAGCAATGAAAATAGCAGCAACTGGCTACAATAAGGGGTGTAGCCCTTTGCCCTTAGGGCACTGGTAGTGGTTTTCAGTGTAGAACATCTCTCTGGATGTTCTTCAAGATTGAGCCTGAAGGCCTGGTTGGAGGGTCACAGGGCTCAGCTCCTCCTGCAAGTTTGGCAGGCACAGTTCTGGTGTTTAGTGTCCCCAACCAGAGTCTAGCTACATCTCCCCAGTATTGCCATGCTACTGCTATTTTGCATGTAATTTGCATGAGGTTTGTTGCATTTCAAAGATGTCAAAGGGAAAAACTGACTGACTAATCAGCCAGATTTCACAGGACAGTAGTACCTTGGTAGGGGTCCCTGCTATCTATTTCTTAGCTTTGTGGATCCAGAAAGTTGGTGTTATCAGTGTACCCTGTGGTAAGCTCATTCCGGGGGCTGACTCTTTTTAAAAAATTCTTTATTTTTGGTTGCACTGGGTCTTTGTTGCCGTGTGCAGGCTTTTCTCTAGTTGCGGCGAGCAGGAGTTACTCTCTAGTTGGGGTGCGAAGGCTTCTCATTGTGGTGGCTTCTCTTGTGGCAGAGCAGGGACTCTAGGGCAGGCAGACTCGGTAGTTGTGGAGTGCATGCTCAGCAGTTGCAGCTCATGGGCTCCAAAGCTCAGGCTCAATAGTTATAACACAGGCTTAGTTGCCCCGAGGCATGTGGAATTTCCCTGGACCAGGGATCGAACCCTCATTTCCTGCATTGGCAGGTGGCTTCTTAACCACTGGACCACCAGGGAAGTCCCTGGGAGCTGACTCTTGATAACTACTGGTCACTCCTCCAACTCCTTTGCTGGTTCTTCCTCATCTCCACAATCTCTATATATTGGAGTGCTCTAGGCTCAGTCCTTGAGTCTCTTCTCTGTTTAAACTAATTTCCATGGTGATTCATCTAGTCTTGTGGCTTTAAATACTATCTGTCCTGATGACTCTCAAATAGGTATCTCCAACTTGGAATGCTCCCTTGAACTCTAGATTCTCATAGCCCAATGCCTCTTTAATAGCTCTGCTTGGACATCTAATGGGCATCTCAAGCCTGCTGCTGCTGCTGCTAAGTCACTTCAATCGTGTCCGACTCTGTGCGACCCCATAGACGGCAGCCCACCAGGCTCCCCCATCCCTGGGATTCTCCAGGCAAGAACACTGGAGTGGGTTTCTATTTCCTTCTCCAATGCATGAAAGTGAAAAGTGAAAGTGAAGCCACTCAGTCGTGTCCAACTCCTAGCGACCCCATGGACTCCAGCCTACCAGGCTCCTCCGTCCATGGGATTCTCCAGGCAAGAGTACTGGAGTGGGGTGCCATTGCCTTCTCCATCTCAAGCCTAATGTACTTCAAACTAAACCTTTGGTCTTCCACACCAAATCCTTTCCTCCCCTTGTTGTCCCCATGTCAGTAAATGAAAACTTTGTTGTTGTTGTTGTTTTATTTTGTAACTCAGGCCAAAAATCTTATATCTGACACTCATTTTTCTCTTTAAAATTCATTCTCTCTCCCTTCCATTATTGGAATTTCCTCCTAATAGGCCCACCACTATCCCCTTCCCTGCTTTCTTTTTGTCTATAGAGTTTATCACTATCTGACATACTATGTATTTTCCTTAAAAACCTGTCTTCCTTTAGCCCACTAGAATGTAAACTCCATGAGGGCAGGAGTTTTGTTTATTTTGTATACTTTTATATTTGTGGCACTTAAAACAGTGTGGCACAGAGTAGGTTAGTAAGCACTCATTAAATGTTTGTTGAATATATGAATGAATGAACCAACTCATAAGATACTGATCTATCTGATATATACTGATGTATCAGTATCAGCAGAATATCTGTCTCTTAATTGGCTGTGAGAAGTATGACTGCTAAGCAGATCTGAATACTCACATTAGATATTCAGGGTACCCTCTTCCCTTTAGCGGAGTCTTAATGGGCTATCACACTACAGTGAGAAGTTAGGGAAATATTAGGATACTTTTTACAGGTTCAGTTCAGTTCAGTTTAGTCACTCAGTCATGTCTGACTCTTTGTGACACCATGAACCACAGCACGCCAGGCCTCCTTGTCCATCACCAACTCCCGGAGTTTACCCAAACTCATGTCCATTGAGTCGGTGATGCCATCTAACCATCTCATCCTCTGTTGTCCCCTTCTCCTCCTGCCTTCAATCTTTCCCAGCATCAGGGTCTTTTCAAATGAGTCAGCTCCATGCTCCCCTGTCATGGATGCCTGTCTTGATTGATCTCACCTAATTGCTTTATGATGACTTATTCAGCAAGAGACAGAAGGAGAAGGGGGGGGGTGTCTTGAATTGAATTTTGAAGGACAAGTGGGCATTGCCAGTCTAAGATAGATAAAGCACGTTTCAGGTAGGGAACTTATATGTGAATTATGGGGTATAGACAAAGAATTCTTCAAGTTTATATTTTTTTCCAGAAGGTTGTTATGTAGTGCATCACAATTTGTTGAACAAACTTTCTTCTCCCAGTGTCAAATGACACCTTCTACCTTTATCATATTCTTAATGTGTATGTGTGTCCATTTGGGCTGCTGTAACAAAATACCAGGCACAGAGGGGCCCGTGAACAACAGAAATTTACTTCTCACAGTTCTGAAGGCTAGAGGTACAAGATCAGGTACCAGTATGGCCAGATGAAGGCTCTTTTCTGAGTGCAGACTTCTCTCCTATAGAAAGTCTTCTGCATATGAATGAGTTCCATATTGAAAGTGCGCTTGTAAGCCCAATTTGTACGTAAGTCCAAAAAAGTTTGCCTTAGTACCCAACTAACAGAATTGGCTATATACTACTGCTTTTACACTTGCTTTGGGACATCCTGGGCTAGAAATAAAAAGACTGTACTAATGTACTCTATACAGTACAGTACACAAAAGCACCACTTGTAGAGGAGGCATGCATGTGACAATGTCCACCAGACACATGAACTAAATTGCGTGATTGGACGTGGGAATGCAAGTTCTAAGCTTTGAAAGTTTGCAATTTGAAGATTCCTATGTAAGGGACTTACTGTATTCTGACATGGCAAAAGGAGCTAGGGAGCTCTGTGAGTTCTCATTGTAAGAGCATTAATCCTCATTCTTGAGGGCTCCCCCCTCATGATCTAATTATCTCCCAAAGGCCCACCTTCTAATATCATCACACTGGACATTAGGTTTTCAACATGAATTTGGGGGGAAACACATTCAGACAAAAGCTCTGTGTGTCTGTGTGTGTGTGTAGTTGAGTTGATTTCTGTATTCTCTTCTTACCTAGCGAACGCTAAGTCTAACCATGTACCAGTACTTCTCTATGTAACTGTGTAGTCTTAACCATATGCTTTAAAAGCTAGTAAGGACTGCCTTCCATGCTCATTAGTCTTCTTTTTCAGAAATGTCCTGCCTCTTGTTACATGTTTGTTTTTCCACATACATTTTAGTATTAGCTTATTTCCTACACCGATCATATTAGTATTTTTGTTGAGATCTTATCACAATTATAGAATAATTTGAGGAAAATTGATATCTGTATAAAATTTTTCATACCCCCCCAAATAGATATCTTTCCATTTTGTCAGGCATTACATTGTGTTTTTCAGTAGCATTTCAGAATTTTCTTAAAATAGCTATTGCATATTTCTTTTAAAATATATTTTTAGGTAATTATCTGTTTGTAGCTATTATAAATGGTGTCTTCCATTATTAATGTAATTGGTTGTTAGTGTATAGGAACACTGTTTTATATATTATTATTTTTATCCAGCCATCTAGCTCACTTCCCTTAAGGTACAGCTGGCCCTTGATATCTGTGGGAGATTGGTTCTAGGACACCACCGCCAACCATCAGACACCCAAATCCATGGATGATCAAGTCTCTTTTAAAAAGTAGTGTAGCATTTTAGTGTTTACATATAAACTATACACATCTTCCCATATCTTTAAATCATCTCTAGATTACTTATAATACCTAATACAATGTAAATGATTCATAAATAGTTGTAAATACAATGTAAATGCTATGTAAGTAGTTGCCAGCACATGGTAAATTTGAATTTTGCTTTTTGGAACTTTCTGGAGTTTTTTAAATAAATATTTTAAATCCAGAATTAGTTGAATCCTTGGGTGTGAAACCCATGGATAGGAAAGGCTGGCTGTATATAGTACTTTTCTCTTGGAGTCTCCAGATATACAATTATGTCATCAGCAGATAATGTTAATGTTGCCTTATTGCTCTATGTTTTAAAGATAAACTTTAAAAAATCTTAGAACAATTTCAGATTTACAAAAAAGCAAAGGTAGTTTCCATATATCAGAAAGTTCCCAAATATCACACATATTGTTATTAACTAGAGGGCTTACTGTATTTCTAAGGTTTTTTTCTACTAAGATTTTCTTTGTACCCAATGTTCTTTTTCTGTTCCAGGAACCCATCCCAGATCCCACATTGCATGTAGTAGCCATGTCTCTTGAGGCTCTTCTTGGATGTGACAATTTCTCAGACTTCCCTTATTTTTTATGACCTCGATAGTTTTGAGGAGTACTAGTCAAGTATTTTGGAGAAGGCAATGGCACCCCACTCCAGTACTCTTGCCTGGAAAATCCCATGGACGGAGGAGCCTGGTAGGCTGCAGTCCATGCTAAGGGTCGGACACAACTGAGCAACTTCACTTTCACTTTTCACTTTCATGCATTGGAGAAGGAAATGGCAACCCACTCCAGTGTTCTTGCCTGGAGAATCTCAGGGATGGGGGAGCCTGGTGGGCTGCCATCTATGGGGTCTCACAGAGTCGGACACGACTGAAGTGACTTAGCAGTAGCAGTCAAGTATTTTATAAAATGTTCCTCAACTTGGATTTGTCTGATGTTTTTCCTATTAGCCTGGGATAGATTTGGGGGGAGGAAGCCTGCAGAGGTTGAGTGTCCCTTTCATCGTCTGATACTGTCAACATCGCCTTATCCCTGTTAATGCTGACGCTGACCACATGGCTGAAGTAGTGTTTGTCAGGTTATCCCACTGTCAAGTTACTCTTTTTCTCTCATTCCATATTGTTGTATTTTTGGGGAAGGAAGTCACTACGTGTAATTCACTCTTAAGGAATAGGGAGGTACACTCCACCTCCCTGAGAGCAAAATTACCTGTGTCACATATCTGAAATTCTTCTGCATGGGAAATTGGTCTATTCTCTCACATGTATTCAATTGTTTATTTATATCAGTTTTGACCCATAGATATTTATTTTATACTTTGGGGTATAGTACCAAAAGGTTACTTACTTAATTTATTACTTTGCTCATTTTGTTACAGCTTTGGCCATTGGGAGCTCATTCCTGTCTTCTTTGATGTAACCCCATTACCACGGGGCTTTTTTATTTTTTAGCACTTCCTTTTTGACACAATAAGATCCTCCAGGCTCCTCTTCTATATTTCCTATTTGAGCCCTACAATCAGTAATTTCTCCAAGAAGCCTGGTTCCTTTATTGGAAAATAGTATTGGGAACCCAGATCTGTGCTTATTTCTATATTTGTTTATTTCAGATTTTGGGACTATCATTTCTCTTAGACGCTTTCAGCTAACAAGACAAAGAAATATATGTATGTATACTCATGTGCCATTTATTTAACTGTTCAATTCAAGCATACATGTATAAACGTATCAGGATTGTTAACCTATACCCATACAAGAAAGAACACTATCAACTAGATTACAGTGTTTTTATCTTTTGCTTTTAGTCTTGCAAACTAGATTTCTAAAGTTGTTTAAGTCAGGGAATCTTAGTGAGGTGGTTTCATACAGTTGTAATATAATTAGATTGTTTAGTCAAATTCTGCATTCCATTCTTGATGTCAAAATGTTTTTTTAATACGCATACATTGATTCACTTTTTGTGCTGTAAGGTTCTATGGGTTTTGACAAATATGTAGTGTCATGTATTTACCATAACATCATACAGAATAGTTTAACTGCCCTAAAACATCCCCTATGCCTGGAGAAGGATTCTTGCCTGGGAAATCCCAGGGACGGAGGAGCCTGGAGGGCTACAGTCCATGGGGTCTTAAAGAGTCAAACATGACTTAGTGACTGAGCACAGTCATTTTTAGGAACAGTGTAGACCACACAAAATATATCAGTGGCTCCTAGTTTGTGGCCTCTGGTTTAATATGTTTCTTTCCCACTTGGCTGTCTGCTCCACAGGGGCACATGCCCACATGCCCATGTCTGCTCTGCTCAGCACAGTATCTGGATTTAACAAATGGAAAAATAAAAATAGAAGACTGAACCACCCTCTCAGTAGAGCATCAGGTTCAGAAAGAATACACTGGCAAGGAGATGGCATTCTGTCACTCCCACCTCTTTTTTGATTGCCCGCTGGAAATATCACCATTTCCCTTTAAGCCCTACTCCCAGTTGACCCCTGTAAGCCTTCTTGTCCTCTGCCCTGAAGTCATCACAATGGCCATATGGGTTCTGGCTGGGGTGGGGCCCTCTATGACGTTACCAAGGGCCCAACCTTGCTTGGTCCTCACTCTCCAGGTGCCAGGGCAGACCAGCACACCAGGGGCCATTTCCTCTCGGCACATCGTGTGGTCCCTCAAATGGTTCCTGTGCTTATCCATGGGTGTTATCTGTGTTGTTTACTTCTCAGAGAAAGAAAGCCGAAGAACTCCAAGGGAAGGTGCTCTGTGGAGGACACTTTCTAATTTGGCAGAATCTACCAGAGTATGCCCAAGATTGGCTTGAGATCACGTTGCTCTGGCTTTTCTTCATTGTGCTGATGTATGTGACAGTGAAGTTGGCAGGACAGAGTGGCCAGAGTAATGTGCAGACTCCTCCTTCCCATCAGGGCGATTCATTTGGCTCTCCAGGACAGAAAAAGAAAAAGGCTTCCCCCAAACAAAGACTATATGTTCGATACCTTAACCCTGCTCGAGATGGACCTTGTGAAATTTATGTCCAGGGTGCATAATCTGAAACTCACCATGGCAACCGGCGGTAACCTCAACCCTCCCAACGTTGAGGTTCCTGCAGACGCACACAGTAACATTACAGTATATGAGCTATGGGGCAATGAAGACCCCAATTGAGTGGATTCATGTGTCAAAGTAGGAGAGGAATTGTTGAGTGCTGACATACTGTATCCAAACTAATAAAACTATTCTGAAGCAAAAGAAAATAGTCTCTGATATTTTTTATTTGCTCTAAGTTTTACCTTTTCCAGAATGTTGTATAATTGGCATCATGCAGTGTATAACCTTTTCCAGACTAGCTTATTTACTTAATAACATTCATTCAGGTTTCATCCATTTCTTTTTGTGATCTGATAGCTCATTTCTTTTTATTCTTGAATAATATTCTGTTATATTGATGTACCATAATTTGTTTATCCATTCAGCTATTAAAGGACATTTCCTCCACCCAGCTCACATCCATAGGACAGAAACTCTACTCCAGACATAGTAAGCTGAGAATACTAGGCTTTAATAATCTTCAAACCAGGTTCCCTGTAGAGCTGAGATTCCATACTGGGAGAGACAAACCAAGAAGACCAGCAATGCCCAATCGCCTCCTGCCCCCCAGCCTAGAGTCTTGCTTATATGGGAATGGCATTGATATAATAAAAGTTCCTGTTCCATCTCTGGAGCAGTAGCACAGAGATTCTGCAGAGGGTGAGAGTCAGGCCATACAAACAGAGGTGCATAGCTGTCCTGAAGAGACTAACTTTATTTGGAATAGAGACTGAGGAAGTTCAAGATTAAGGATGCTGTAAAGAAGTGCAGGTTTTGCTGCTGAGCAAACAGTACAAAAAATGGAAGAGGAGATGGAACTGTATAGGAGTAACATTTCTATATCTCACTGTCATTGTTGTTGTTCAGCCACCCAGTCATCTCTGACTCTGCGACCACTTGGACTGCAGCACACAAGGCCTCCCTGTCCCTCACCATCTCCTGCAGTTTGCCCAAGTTCATGTCTGTGTTCATGGCATCACTGATGCCACCCAGCCATCTCATCCTCTTACACCCTCTTCTTCTTCTGCCCTCAATCTTTGCCAGCATCAGGGACTTTTCCAATGAGTCAGCTGTTTGCATCAGATTACCAAACTACTGGAGCTTCAGCGTCATCATCAGTCCTTCCAGTGAATATTCAGGGTTGATCTTCCTTAAGATTGACTGGTTTGATCTCCTTGTTGTCCAAGGGACTTTCAGAAGTCTTCAGCACACAGTTCGAAGGCATCAACTCTTTGGCCTTCCTATAAGACCATAATATTCATGGAAGGTGCTCTGGAATCACCCATGCATTGGGCTCTTTGGCTCTCTTTTTTCTAGTTTCCATGTAGAGGAAACAAAGGTAACTTCTAAATTTTGGACTTATAAATGGATAGAGAGGCCTCCCTGGTGGCCCAGTGGTAAAGCACTGCATACCAAAGTGGGATATGCAGGAGACCTGGGTTCGATCCCTGGGTTGGGAAGATCCTCTGGAGTAGGAAATGGCAACCCACTCCAGTATTTTTGCCTGGAGAATTCCATGGACAGAGGAGTCTGGTGGGCTGCTTATAGTCCATGGGGTTGCAAAGAGTTGGACACGACTGAGCACACTTGCAAGGAAGGATGAAATGGGTAGATAGTGAGGCAATTAACAGAGATAGGGAAGGATATCATGAGAATAATTTAGACTAGAATTAATGTATAAGGATATAGTATGAAGGATGTTAAAGTGAGAAGGGAAAGTGTTAGTCGCTCAGTTGTGTCCAACTCTTTGCAACCCCATGGACTGTAGCCCACTAGGCTCCTCTGTCCATGGAATTCTCCAGGCAAGAATACTGGAGTGGGTAGCCATTCCCTTCTCCAGGGGATTCCTGACCCAGGGATTGAACCTGGCCCTCCTGCGTTGCAGGCAGATTATTTACCCTCTGAGCCACCAGATGAAGAATGTTAAAACTGTAGTAAATCCAACTGGAGGGCTTGTTTCAAGTATTCAAACTGTTATACCAAAAGCAAAGTCTACTACGGCAGAGACTGTACACCAGTATTCATGTGCTCCTCTATATTTTCCTGTGGTTTTCCGTTTAGCCAAGTGGGGTCATGTGGTTTGATATGACCAAGTGGATGATGGGATTGATAACTGCCACTTCAGGCCTGGCCCATACAATAGCCCTCATAATTTTTCATGCTGGCACTCTGATGTTGATGCATCTAGAAGCAAAGGAATTGAGATGGCATAGCATGATGCAAAAAACCTGGATCCCTGAGTTCACCACTTCAGTTCAGTCGCTCAATTGTGTCTGACTCTTTGCGAGCCCATGAACTGCAGCACACCAGGCCTCCCTGTCCATCACCAACTCCCAGAGTTCACCCAAACTCTTGTCCATTGAGTCGGTGATGCCATCTAACCATCTCATCCTCTGTTGTCCCCTTCTCCTCCTGCCCTCAATCTTTCCCAGCATCAAGGTCTTTTCCAATGAGTCAGGTCTTCGCATCAGGTGGCCAAAGTATTGAAGTTTCAGCTTCAACATCAGTCCTTCCAATGAATACCCGGGACTGATCTCCTTTCATCACTTAGAGGAAACCTATCTAGAATAGTTGTTCAGACAGGAACCATCTCATAGGACTTTGTGTGAGTGAGAAAAAAATCTCTGTATTAAGCCAGTGAAATTTCAGGGTTTGTTTATTATTACAGCAGAGTCTAATCTACCCTGACAAACATGTCTCTCTACACACCATTATCCATAGGAAGGCTCTGTCCACTGGAGCTACACATGGAGATTCAAGAGAAGCACTTAATGCTTGTCAGTTAAGGATTTTTTTCCTCAGCTTTATGACTTTTGCTCAAGAAAGTCACTGACTTTCATAAGGAAAAGTAATCACTTGATTATTTGAGTTTCAAGAAAAATCTGTGTCTTTCTGGGGGAAAAAAAAAAAACCCTCAATTTGAATGATTATAAACATGGCTCGGATTGACTTTAAACAACCCAAATTTATGCTTTTATGATGAGCTTCATCATTATGGTACCATGCAAGAGAAACTGAATGCAGTGATGGGCAAAACTGTAGCTGTAGCACATAGGCTTTTGATGAAGATTGTGAGTTTGGGGTAGTAAATGATTTTCATTGTCTGAATTACCTAGCTGTGAAATAAACTGAGGAACTTGCTGAAAACATGTTGATTATAACGGAGAGACCCTTGAAATGCTTGATTAAGTGTCTCCTGCAGAATTTCTCTAAGTGGATGGCGGTGGTGAATGGTTAATTGTGTTAATTTGGGTCCTCTGGGAAGCAGATGCTAATATGGAGTTAGGAATGCAAGATGTTAATTGGAGATAAAGCCTGTGAAAGATAAAAGGGCAGGGAACAAGACTAGGTTAACGGACCATGCTGCTGCTGCTGCTGTCACTTCAGTCGTGTCTGACTCTGTGTGACCCCACAGATGGCAGCCACCAGGCTCCCCCGTCCCTGGGATTCTCCAGGCAAGAACACTGGAGTGGGTTGCCATTTCCTTCTCCAATGCAGGAAAGTGAAAAGTGAAAGTGAAGTCGGTTAGTCATGTCCGACTCCTAGCGACCCCATGGACTGCAGCCTACCAGGCTCCTCCATCCATGGGATTTTCCAGGCAAAGTACTGGAGTGGGGTGCCACTGCCTTCTCCGTAATGGATCATAATGTGGATCTAACACATGTGAAAGGGTCGAGGGAGGGAGGGAAATTGGGCAGAGATACCTTAGGCTGCAAGACAGATGTGACAAGGTCTTGGTCAACCCAGTGGAGAGTTCTGGAGGAAAGATTGCCTGTTAGAAGAGTCCGAAGTTGGAGAGAAATGGCCAGGCCCTAGTATCACCGCTATTCCAGGTTGTTGGCTAGAATCTTCCAAGGGAAAGTATGGCTTTGTCAAGAATACTGCAGCTGATCTTGCAAGACGCTGCAGTTTGAGCCTGTCAGCTAACTTCACTCCTTACAGATACATGGGAAATTGTTTCTTGAAAGGTGATCTAAGCCATGCACTTCCATGCCTGCCCAGCCTTCCCTTTGCATTGCATTGATTCATTTCTCCAAACCTGCACAATGTTTCTGTGAGCCTCTATATCTGAGGGGAAACAGAGAAGAAGAGTCTAGACCAACCTTGCTGCAATTGTCTCAGGGCTTTTACTGGTTTTCATCTTCTCCCTTCTCCATTCATATTGATTTTCTGTCTTCTGGATCTATCAATTACTAACAAAAGGATGTTGAAGTCTCAAATTCTGATAGTTGGGTATATCTATTTTTCCTTTCAGTTTGTCAGGTTTTTTTTTTTTGTTTGTTTGTTTTTGGCTGAAATCTTAGTTTCCTGACCAAGGATCGAACCCATGTCCCCTTCAGTAGAAACATGGAGTCCTAACCACTGAATCACCAGGGAAGTCCCTGGTTTTGTCCGTTTTTGTCTCACTTATTTTGATTCTGTGTTGTCAGGTTCATATACATTAAGGATTGTTATGTCTTCCTGAGAGTTGACCACTTTATCATTATGTAATGCTCCTCTTTATTCTTGATAGTATTCATTGTTCTGAAGCCTCCTTTGTCTGATAAAAATGTAGCTACCCTAGCTTTCTTTTGGTTAGTGTTTTTTTGGTATGTTTCTGTCTATCCTTTTTTTTTTAACCTACCTGTCTTTATAATTGGGTCTTTTTAAAATCCACTCTGACAATTTCTGTCTTCTAATTGGTGCATTTAGGCCATTTATGTTTAAAGTGATTATTGATATAGTTAGATTAATATCTATCACCTTTCTGTTATCTATTTGTTGCATTTGTACTGTTTCCTCCCCAACCTCTTTTTCTCTCTTCTATGATTTTAATTGAGCTTTTTATATGATTCCATTTTATTTCCTTTCTTAGTATACGAATTCTTTCTTAGTATAACAGTTCTAATGTGTGTTTCTTCACCTTTTTACCCCTTTATTAGTATCATGAATATAATTGTTGCCCTAGAGTTATAATATACATTTTAAAGTAATATAAGTCCATCTTCAAATAATACCATACTGCCTTATGTGTCAGAGAAGGCAATGGCACCCCACTCCAGTACTCTTGCCTGGAAAATCCCGTGGATGGAGGAGCCTGGTAGGCTGCAGTCCATGGAGTCTCTAGGAGTCAGACACGACTGAGCGACTTCACTTTCACTTTCACTTTCATGCATTGGAGGAGGAAATGGCAACCCACTCCAGTGTTCTTGCCTGGAGAATCCCAGGGACGGAGGAGCCTGGTGGGCTGCCGTCTATGAGGTCACACAGAGTTGGACACGACTGATGCGACTTAGCAGCAGCAGCAGCAGCCTTATGTGTAATACAGGTGGTTATATGGATAACAGAGTATTTTTGATTCATATCTCCCATCCCTCTGGTGTCCAAAGGCATTGCTGGCAGCTTATAGTTCAACGGGACTCTTGCTATGCCCCTGGTCAGAAGTGTGCCCTCTGGGTACCAGTACCTCTTACACTGCAGAGCTCAAAGCTATGGGGGACTGAAAGCACAATGTCTCCCTGTGTGCGTGTGTGCTCAGCCACTTCAGTCATGTCCAACTCTTTGTAACCCCATGGACTGTATGTACCCTTCAAGGCTCCTCTGTCCATGGGATTCTCCAGGCAAGAACACTGGAGTGGGTTGCTGTACCCTTCTCCAGGGGATCTTCCCCAGGGATCGATTCCGCATCTGCCTGCATCTCTTGCATTGCAGGTGGATTCTTCACCCACTGAGCCACCTAGGAAGCCTAATGTCTCCCTACTAGTAGGTTATTGGGAATGACCGTGTATGTGGTCACTTCTGCTTCCCTTCCTTGGTTCCTTCACCCACGTATTTTTCCTCTGGGGGATATGGAGCCATATAAAGGTCTTGGATTTAGCATTTACATTGTATACTGGAGGATGGTACCTCATCCTTGTAGAGTATTGCTTCTGAGCTGGTGCTTCAGCTGCACCTTTAGCAGGCCATTCCATTGCTCTATGAGGTCAGCATCTTCTGAATGGTGTGGAAGGTAACATGCCAGGGGGTCCTGTGGTCACGGACACACTCCCACACTTTCCTTGAAGCAAGTCCTTGGTTAGTTGCTATTCCATGGTGTGAATGGTCAGATACTCCTTAAGTCCCTGGATAAAGTGGTGCTGGCTGAGGATCTATGGGCAGTTAAGGCAAAACCACACCCAGAGTAAATTTCCATTTCTCTGAGTGAATTTCTGGTCCTTGCTAAATGAAAGAGGCCCTGTTATCCCTTTTGCTAGTTATAAGCCCCGTTCTGGGTTTGCCCTGCCTACTGTTGGCCCTGGCCTGCAGAGGAGAGCCACATGAACTTCTGAAAGGTTGTTGCTGAGCCGTGAAAGATGCCAGGATTCTTGGCTTCCCGAGGAGAAGAATTCAATCTGGGGCCAGTGACGAGGCTTGATTGCTCAGAGCTTTTGTGTAATAAAGTTTTATTAAAGTATAAAAGAAATAGAGAAAGCTTCTGACATAGACATCAGAAGAGGGCAGAAAGAGTGCCCTCCTGCTAGTCTTTAGCAGGAAGTTATATACCTACTAGCAGGCTGCTAATTAGAGACAGGAAACATTTCAAAACTCAGAGAGTGACACCAAGCCCCTCACCCATAACATGCATTTTGAGATAACATTGGCACAAAGTGAGTCATCCCAGGCCATAAAACGATTGACATGAATCTTGAAGAAAGACAGGTTTCCAAGAAAATACATAGTCTCATTAACATAGCTTGAGAACATTTCCATAAGAAAAATACACTGGTTAGATCAAGGTTTGAGGAAAGTTAAGTTCAGGTGGAACCAGGTGTCGTCATGGCAATACAGAATTTTAAAATAAACATTTTTAATTTTGTATAGAGAAGGGGAAAAATCTGACACTTGTAGTTTGTTTCCTCCTGCCGCTTCAGAGAGAGATAAAAAGAGTCTGACACTTGCAGCCTGTTTCCTCTGTTTGGGGACCCCTAGCCTTCCTGCCTCTTACCCTTTCACTTCTCAGTGATGCTGGTGCTCTCACCAGCACATTCCACATGTCCTTGATGAACAGTGTGTTCCCTGAGCTGTTCTGTGCAGTATAATCCTACAGTGGGTGTTCTGACCTCAGATAACACATCCATTCCAGCATGCCCACCTCCCTGAGCCTTCTCATCACTGTCTGTTGTGGCAACTGAGGCATTTTTAATTTATTAATTTCAGGCAAAGTTAATATCAACCAACATGTTTTCCATGCTTCTAGGATCCAACCTTCTATGTGTGTTTATATCATCTTTCAGGGTCCTTGCCAGGGTGTTAAATCCTGTATTCCAGAAGAAAACTCCTGTATTTATAAACTATCTTTTATCCAAATTTGTGTTCTGCCTCCCTATTTATTACCTGGAACCCCTTACTAGAGAGACACTTTAGGTCTCTGGGTATTAATGTCCAGTGATCTTCTAAATGTCTCCCCTTTCCCTAGTATAATGTCACCCAAGTCAATGGCCACACATCCCTTCGGGGAAGGACTGGAACTATTATTATGGTATGTAATTGCCATGGTGATGCATTGTTCTTCCTCCTGGAGGCCTAGCCATTTCTTCAGCCAGGGGGTTCTGGGTCTGAAAACTGACTCAGGTCCAGGAACTGGGTAGGGGATCATGGCTTTTTAGTGAGGTGTTAACTCCTGGCCTCTTTTCTATTGCTGCTTTTTAAAAATTGTATTATTAAACAACATCCTTATTGGCTGTCTGTTTGCATCTGTACATGCTAAGTCACTTCAGTTGTGTCCAACTCTTTGTGGCCCTATGGACTGTAGCACCCCTCCCCAACCCCGTTGGGGCTTCTCTGTTCATGAGATTCTCTAGGCAAGATTATTGGAGTGGGTTGCCATGCCCTCCTTCAGGGGATCTTCCCAACTCAGGGATCGAACCTGCATCTCTTACATCTTCTGCATTGGCAGGTGGGTTCTTTACTGCAAGAGCCACCTGGGAAGCCCTGTCAGTCTGTTTATCCTTGGGCTATTTACTTAGTTTTCAGTTGTTAATTGCCCTCAGCAATTTTATTATTCCTCCATAGGGTTTCAAAGCAATTTATTAATAATAACAGCCAGCCAATTCCACTGTCCTTGTAAACAACATTATCCACATCTTTTCATTGCATCTGCCAGAGCATTTTCTCTCACCAGAGCATTCTGTCAACTCACTACTAGTGAAAATTTTAGCAATTGGGCCACCATCTTGTGCCAGGGACTATCCTAGGCCCACATACCAGCTGGGATGAGGTCCTCATTTCATTTCACGTAATAAATGATCCAGTCCCAAGCCCCACCTTACCTCTGCTTTCTCAGATCAATCCTAGTACCAGTTGTTGCCAGTTCAGGTCCTCTGGGAAGCAGATATGAGAGTTTGGAGTGCAAGAGGTTTATTGGGGGTACTAGCTGTGAAATACGAGAGGGGAAGAAACAGGATTGGGCAGGAAATGCCACAGACCATGATGCAGACCTGACACTTGTGAATAGAAAGAAGCTAAACAGGAAACTTGAGAAGGGTGAGTCTCAGATTACAAGGCAGATGTGACAAAATCTAATCTCAAATGTGAGAATGCTCCAGGACTCAGTCCTTGGTCCAAGTCTTTTCTCCTGCTTCACTTACTCCCTTGATAAGCTCTTCTGTTCCCATGGCTTTAAATATCACCTCTACCCCACGTCCAAGGAGCGGTGGCTGCGTGGGCGCAGGAGTGCGGAGAGGAGGTACTCCACGTTCAAGGTCAGGAGGGGGCGACCTCGTCCAAGGTAAGGAGCAGCGGCTTTGCTATGCTGAAGCAGCCGTGAAGAGATAGCCATGTCCAAGGTAAGAGAAACCCAAGTAAGATGGTAGCTGTTGCGAGAGGGCATCAGAGGGCAGACACACTGAAACCATAATCATAGAAAACTAGCCAATCTGATCACACGGACCACAGCCTTGTCTAAGTCAAAGAAACTAAGCCATGCCATGTGGGGCCACCCAAGACGGATGGGTCATGGTGGAGAGGTCTGACAGTATGTGGTCCACTGGAGAAGGGAATGGCAAACCACTTCAGTATTCTTGCCTTGAGAACCCCATGAACAGTATGAAAAGGCAAAATGATAGGATACTGAAAGAGGAACTCCCCAGGTCGGTAGGTGCCCAATATGCTACTAGAGATCAGTGGAAAAATAACTCCAGAAAGAATGAAGGGATGGAGCCATAGCAAAAACAACACTCAGTTGTGGATGGGACTGGTGACAGAAGCAAGGTCCAATGCTGTAAAGAGCAATATTCCATAGGAACCTGGAACATTAGGTCCATGAATCAAGGCAAATTGGAAGTGGTCAAACAGGAGATGGCAAGAGTAAAAGTCAACATTCTAGGAATCAGCAAACTAAAATGGAGTGGAATGGGTGAATTTAACTCAGATGACCATTATATCTACTACTGCGGGCAGGAATCCCTTAGAAGAAATGGAGTAGCCATCATGGTCAACAAAAGAGTCTGAAATGCAGTACTTGGATGCAACCTCAAAAACGACAGAATGATCTCTGTTCATTTCCAAGGCAAACCATTCAATATCACGGTGATCCAAGCCTATGCCCCAACCAGTAACACTGAAGAAGCTGAAGTTGAATGGTTCTATGAAGACCTACAAGACCTTTTAGAACTAACACCCAAAAAAGATGCCCTTTTCATTATAGGGGACTGTAATGCAAAAGTAAGAAGTCAAGAAACACCTGGAGTAACAGGCAAATTTGGCCTTGGAGTATGGAATGAAGCAGGGCAAAGGCTAATAGAGTTTTATCAAGAGAACACACTGGTCATAGCAAACACCCTCTTCCAACAACACAAGAGAAGACTCTACACATGGACATCACCAGATGGTCAACACTGAAATCAGATTGATTATATTCTTTGCAGCCAAAGATGGAGAAGCTCTATACAGTCAGCAAAAACAAGACTGGGAGCTGACTGTGGCTCAGATCATGAACTCCTTATTGCCAAATTCAGACTTAAATTGAAGAAAGTAGGGAAAACAAGTAGACTCTTCAGGTATGACCTAAATCAAATCCTTTATGATTATACAGTGGAAGTGAGAGACAGATTTAAGGGACTAGATCTGATAGACAGAGTACCTGATGAACTATGGATGGAGGCTCATGACATTGTACAGGAGACAGGGATCAAGACCATCCCCATGGAAAAGAAATGCAAAAAAAGCAAAATGGCTGTCTGGGGAGGCCTTACAAATAGCTGTGAAAAGAAGAGAAGTGAAAAGCAAAGGAGAAAAGGAAAGATATACCCATTTGAATGCCTAGTTCCAAAGAACAGCAAGGAGAGATAAGAAAGCCTTTCTCAGTGATCAATGCAAAGAAGTGGAGGAAAACAACAGAATAGAAAAGACTAGAGATCTCTTCAAGAAAATTAGAGATACCAAGGGAATATTTCATGCAAAGATGGGCTCGATAAAGGACAGAAATGGTATGGACCTAACAGAAGCAGAAGATATTAAGAAGAGGTGGCAAGAATACACAGAAGAACTGTACAAAAAAGATTTTCACGACCCAGATAATCACGATGGTGTGATCACTGACCTAGAGCTAGACATCCTGGAATGTGAAGTCAAGTGGGTCTTAGGAAGCATCACTACAAACAAAGCTAGTGGAGGTGACAGAATTCCAGTTGAGCTATTTCAAACCCTGAAAGATGATGCTGTGAAAGTGCTGCACTCAATATGCCAGCAAATTTGGAAAACTCAGCAGTGGCCACAGGACTGGAAAAGGTCAGTTTTCATTCCAATCCCAAAGAAAGGCAATGCCAAAGAATGCTCAAACTACCGCACAATTGTACTCATCTCACATGCTAGTAAAGTAATGCTCAAAATTCTCCAAGCCAGGCTTCAGCAATACGTGAACCGTGAACTTCCAGATGTTCTAGCTGGTTTTAGAAAAGGCAGAGGAACCAGAGACCAAATTGTCAACATCATTGAAGAAGCAAGGGAGTTCCAGAAAAACATCTATTTCTGCTTTATTGACTATGCCAAAGCCTTTGTGTGGATCACAATAAACTGTGGAAAATTCTATAAGAGATGGGAATACCAGACCACTTGACCTGCCTCTGCAGGTAAGGAAGCAACAGTTAGAACTGGACGTGGAACAATAGACTGGTTCCAAATAGGAAAAGGAGTACATCAAGGCTGTATATTGTCACCCTGCTTATTTAACTTATATGCAGAATATATCATGTGAAATGCTGGGCTGGATGAAGCACAAGCTGGAATCAAGATGGCCAGGAGAAATATCAATAACCTCAGATATGCAGATGACACCACCCTTATGGCAGAAAGTGAAGAGGAACTAAAAAGCCTCTTGATGAAAGTGAAAAAGGAGAGTGAAAAAGTTAGCTTAAAGCTCAACATCCAGAAAACTAAGATCATGGCAACTGGTCCCATCACTCATGGCAAATAGATGGGGAAACAGTGGAAACAGTGTCAGACTTTATTTTTTTGGGCTCTAACATCACTGCAGATGGTGATTGCAGCCATGAAATTAAAAGATGCTTACTCCTTGGAAAGAAAGTTATGACCAACCTAGATGGCATATTAAAAAGCAGAGATATTACTTTGCCAACAAAGGTCCATCTAGTTAAGGCTATGGTTTTTCCACTGGTCATGTATGGATGTGAGCGTTGGACTGTGAAGAAAGCTGAGTGCTGAAGAATTGATGCTTTTGAACTGTGGTGTTGGAGAAGACTCTTGAGAGTCCCTTGGACTGCAAGGAGATCCAACCAGTCCATCCTAAAGGAGACCAGTCCTGGGTGTTCATTGGAAGGACTGATGCTGAGGCTGAAACTCCAAATATTTGGCCACTTCATGCGAAGAGTTGATTCATTGGAAAGGACCCTGATGCTGGGAGGGATTGGGGGCAGGAGGAGAAGCGTACAACAGAAGATGAGATGGCTGGATGGCATCACGTACTCGATGCACATGAGTTTGGGTGAACTCCGGGAGTTGGTGATGGGCAGGGAGGCCTGGCGTGCTGTGATTCATGGGGTCACAAAGAGTCGAACATGACTGAGTGACTGAATTGAACTGAACTGACTGATGTCAAATTAAGTGAATTCATGAATAACATGATCTTGTTTTGATTTAACCTTTGCAAAATGTAAAAATAGATTTAAATGATTCCTGTACAAGCAAATAAATACCCCTCTTCTCATCTTCCCCAGAAACCCACAAATCTAATTATAGATTAAAAATAACACTAATACTTCAAGCACAAATAAATAGCAAAAAATAAAAATAGAATATGTAGAAAGCACAAATTAAAGTGGTAAAAGGAAATCCAATAAACTAGCAATGACAAATGTAAACAGATGAAATGTACAAGTTAAACAACATATACTGAAAAATTGTATTTTTTTGTATTTATTTTTATTTGGCTGTGCTGGGTCTTAGTTGTGGCACGCAGGATCTTTAGTTGCAGATTCTAGTTCCCTGACCAGGGATCAAACACAGGCCCCCTGCCTTAGGAGCATGGAGTCTTAGCCACTGGGCCACCAGGAACTCCTGAAAAATTGTGTTTTTAAAGATCTAACTATGCTGTTTATAAGAGATATACCTAAAATATAAAGAAACAAAGTTTGAAAGAAAAAGACAGAAGAAAATATACCCAGAAAATTATAACCAAAAGAAAACTGGTACCATGTTAATATCAGACAAAAATAAACTTTAAGGTAGAAAATATTAGACATAAATATGGTCACTATATAATGATGAAAGGAACAGTCCATCAGGAAGATATGAAAATTCTAAGCCTGAAATGGATTAAGGACCTAAATGTGAGACCAGACATTATAGAACTCCTAGAGGAAAATATAGGCAGAACACTCCCTGACATAAATCGTAGCAATATCATTTTCGATCTGTCTCCCAGAGTAATGGAAATAAAAACAAAAATAAACAAATGGGACCTACTTAAACCCAAAAGCTTTTGCACAGCAAAGGAAACAATAAACAAAATGAAAAGACAACCCACAGGTGGGGAGAAAATATTTGCAAATGATGTGAATGATAAGGGCTTAGTCTCCAAAATTTGCAAACGGCTTATGATGCTTAATATCATCAAAACAAACAACCACTCAAAAAAGGGTGGGAGACCTGAATAGACATTTCTTCAAAGAAGATATACAGATGGCCAATAGGTACATGAAAAGATGTTTACCATCTGTAGCTGTTAGAGAAATGAAAATCAAAAGTATGAGATATCACCTCACACCGGTCAGAATGCCTATCATCATAAAATATCCAGAAACAAATGCTGAAGAGGATGTGGAGAGAAGGGAACCCTGCTACACTGTTGGTGGGAATGTAAATTGGTACAGCCACTGTGGAGAATAGTATGGAGGTTCTTTAAAAAACCAAAAATAGACTGCCATATAACCCTGCAATCCCACTCTTGGGCACATATCCAGAGAAAACCATGATCTGAAAGGATACATGCACTGCAATATTCACTGCAGCACTGTTTATAACAGCCAAGACATGGAAACAACCTAAACTAAATGTCCATCAACAGATGTATGGATAAGGAAGATGTGATACATATATATAATAAAATTTTATGCAGCCATCGAAAAATACAATAACGCCACTTGCAGCAACATGGATGGACTTAGAGATTATCATACTGAGTGAAGTAAGTCGGAGGAGAAATATCATATGATACCCGTTATATGTGGAATCTATAAAGAAGTGCTACAAATGAACTTGCAAAACAGAAAGAGACTCACAGATTTAGGGAATGAACTTACGGTTGACAGGGGGAAGGATGCAGGGAAGGATGCAGGGAAGGGATAGTCAGGGAGTTTGGGATGGACATGTACACACTGCTATATTTAAAACAGATAACCAACAAGGACCTACTGTCTAGCACAGGGAACTCTGCTCAATATTATGTGGCAGCCTGGATGGGAGGGAAGTTTGGGGAGAATGGATACACGTATATGTACGGCTGAGTCCCTTTGATGTTCACCAGAAACTAGCACAACATTCCTAACTGGCTATGCTAAGTCACTTCAGTCGTGTCTGACTCTTTGTGACCCTGCAGACCGTAGCCCACCAGGCTCCTCTACCCATGGGATTCTCCAGGCAAAAATACTGGAGTGGGTTGGCATACCCTCTTCCCAGGGGATCTTCCCGACCTAGGGAGTGAACTTGTGTCTCTTATGTCTCCTGCATTGGCAGGCAGGTTCTTTACCGCTAGTGCACCTGGGAAGCTCAGTTGGCTATGACCCATTACAAAAGAAAAAGTTAGAGAAATTCTAAGCCTGTATGTAATCTAATTATATCGTTGTAAAAAAGCAAAAATGGACAAAATTACAAAAAGGAAAAATACACTCAAATAGGAGAAACTTTAACATACTTCTGTTTGTATTTGAGAGATTATGCAGACAAGAAATTAGTAGTGTATAAAAGATTTAAAAGTGCAACTAAAAGGCTTTCTCTCCTGGACATATATAGAACCTTGCATTTATCAATTAGGTAACACATATTCTTTTCAAGAAATATAATAGTTTAAAAATTGATCATTAACTTGCAAACTAAATAACAAACACCAATGAATATTTATATGGAAATCAGTCTTTGATCACAGTGAAATTATATAGAAATAATAAACAGGATAATTTTAAAGCCACAGATACTTGCATATTTATAATCACATATCATATGGGTCAGAGAAGAAATTGTACTGGAAACTAGAAAATATTTAGAACTTAATGATAATAAAAATGCAAAATATCAGAGCTTGTGAGGGTGCAACTAAGGTGGTCCTGAGAGGAAAACATATAGCTTCAAATTCTTATATTAGCAAAGGTGAAAGGCTAAAAGTAACCCAAGAACTTAGAAAGGAAACGAGAAAGTAGAAGGAAAGAATTTCAAAATGATAAGAGCAGCAATTAATGAAATAGAACACCAAGCCAAATCAAGAGGAACAACAAAATAAAACTCCAGTTTTTTTTTTATATGAATATAAAGATGACAGATATTCATGCTGAGTGTGCCAGGACAGGGCTTGATCTCACATGCTTAACTGATACATTAACAGATAATTATTCTTGTTAAAGTTTGTATTTCTTCTCATGTAATTTTATTCAAAAATGTTATTGATTAAATAGAGAATTAAATGACTCAGCCTTCATAAATCTATCTTGTAAATGCATTTACAAATGAGAAATAACTGAACACCTGGTTGTTTGAAAAAGATGAATAAAACATGCAATTCTCTAGCTAGGTGAATAAAACAGACAATTATCTGGAAAAAAGGGGAGAAGGCACAAGTAATAAAAATGAACGGGGTGTAAAGTAACTGACACAGTAGATAGGATATTGAAACAACCATAAGAGATCTTTATGCCAGTGAATTTGAAAAATTAAATGAAATGGACAACTTCATATAAAACTATCAATATAATTTGCCATAATTGACGCAGGAAGAAATGGGAAAACTGAGCAGACTTATGATTATTAATGAGATTGAAACAGTCATTAAAATCTATCAAGCAACCAACAAAGAAGCACATACACAAAGCACCACAGTCCCAGGAAATAGCTGGCTGTATGGGTGAGCTCCAACACACGTACAAGGAGCAGAGCATCTCAGTACTATATAGACTGTGGCAGTAAATACCCTTCAACTCATTTCACAAGGCTAGCATAATCTCGATACCAAACCAGACAAGGCTACTGAGAAAGGAAAATTACAGGCTAACTTCACTTATGAATATACATGCAAAAATCCAAAACAAACTCCTAGAAATCAGAAGCAATAATGTATTAAAAATGCATTATGGCCAAGTTGCATTTATCTCAGGAGTATGAATGTTTTAGGATCAGAAAAATCTACTAAATCCCCACTATTGCAGAATAAAAGGGCAAGACTGGCACTTCTATTCAACCTTGTACTGTGGGTCCCAGTCAGCATCATAATCAAAAGAAAATAAAAAAAATATCGAAGGTGAATCAAATATTATTAACAGGTGACATGATAGTCTATATAGAAAATGCAAGAGACTGTGCAAGAGGAGAGTGAAAAAGTTGGCTTAAAACTCAACATTCAGAAAACGAAGATCATGGCATCCAGTCCTATCAGTTCCTGGAAAATAGATGGGGAAACAATGGAAACAGTGAGAGACTTTATTTTGGGGGGGCTCCAAAATCACTGCAGATGGTGACTGCAGCCATGAAATTAAAGAACGTTTGGTTCTTGGAAGAAAAGCTATGAGTAATCTAGACAGCATATTAAAAAGCAGAGACATTACTTTGCCAACAAAGGTCTGTCTAGTCAAAGCTATATGGTTTTACCAGTAGTCATGTATGGATGTGAGAGTTGGACTATAAAGAAAGCTGAGTGCCAAAGAATTGATGCTTTTGAACTGTGGTGTTGGAGAAGACTCTTAAGAGTCCCTGGGACTGCCAGGAGATCCAACCAGTCCATCCTAAAGGAGATCAGTCCTGAATATTCATTGGAAGGACTGTTGCTGAAGCTGAAACTCCAATGCTTTGGCTACCTGATGCGAAGAACTGACTCATTGGAAAAGACCCTGATGCTGGGAAAGATTGAAGGCAGGAGGAGAAGGGGACGACAGAGGATGAGACGGTTGGATGGCATCACTGACTCGATGGACATGAGTTTGAGTAAACTCTAGGAGTTGGTGATGGACAGGGAAGCCTGGTGTGCTGCAGTCCATGGGGTCACAAAGTCGGACATGACTGAGTGACTGAACTGAACTGATGCAAGCTATTGAAACAAGTAAGAATAGTTAGCAAGGTTTGATGATATAAGAACAATTATAAAAAAATCAGTAGTGCAGCAGTTAGAGCTTACAGTAGCATCAAAACCTAAAAGACACTCAGGAATAAACCTAACAAAAGATGTGTGAGACCTCTGTGGAGAAAAATAGAAATCTTTATTGAATGACATTAAAGAAAACCTGAGTTAACGGAGGGACATAACCGTGCTCATGTACAGGAAAACTTAGTGAGTAATGGTGTCAAGTCTCCCTAAATTTGCTTAGAGGTTTAATTACATTCTAACTAAAATTCTAAATAGGAACAGGAAGAGCAAAGACAATATTAAGCAGCACAAACTACCCTACCAGATGTCAACACTTCTTATAAGCTATAGTAATTAGGATAGTGCAGAGAAGAAATAGATCAGTGGAATATTACAGAGAACCCAGAAACAGACCCACGCATAAATGGAAACTTGATACATAACAGTGTGGAAAGGAAGAATTATTTAACAGGTGTTAATGGAACCATTGGTTAACCATATGAAAAAAAGTTAAATTAGATCCCAATTGCACAAAGTAAACAAAAACAGATTCAAAGAGGTTTAGTGACTTAAATGTGACAAGTACTTCTAAACTTTTGGATGATGATAATACAGGCAAATACTTTTATGATCTTGTGGTAGGGAAAAATTTCTTTTTTTAATTTTTTTTTTAAATTTTATTTTATTTTTAAACTTTACAATATTGTATTGGTTTTGCCAAATATCGAAATGAATCCACCACAGGTATACATGTGTTCCCCATCCTGAACCCTCCTCCCTCCTCCCTCCCCATCCATCCCTCTGGGTCGTCCCAGTGCACCAGCCCCAAGCATCCAGTATCGTGCATCGAACCTGGACTGGGGACTCGTTTCATATATGATATTATACGTATTTCAATGCCATTCTCCCAAATCATCCCACCCTCGCCCTCTCCCACAGAGTCCAAAAGACTGTTCTTTACATCAGTGTCTCTTTTGCTGTCTTGTATACAGGGTTATTGTTACCATCTTTCTAAATTCCGTATATATGTGTTAGTATACTGTATTGGTGTTTTTCTTTCTGGCTTACTTCACTCTGTATAATAGGCTCCAGTTTCATCCACCTCATTAGAACTGATTCAAATGTATTCTTTTTAATGGCTGAGTAATACTCCATTGTGTATATGTACCACAGCTTTCTTATCCATTCATCTGCTGATGGACATCTAGGTTGCTTCCATGTCCTGGCTATTATAAACAGTGCTGCGATGAACATTGGGGTACACGTGTCTCTTTCCCTTCTGGTTTCCTCAGTGTGTATGCCCAGCAGTGGGATTGCTGGATCATAAGGAAAAATTCCTTAAAATACAGAAATAAACCATAAGTAAAAACTTGAAAATTTTTTCTACATTGAAATTTAAACATTTGTGTATAAAGAAATAAATCATGAACAAAATGAACAATAACAACAAAAAACCAAGCCATAGACAAGGAAGTGATATTTGCTATATGCTTGCTCCTGCCTCAGACCCCTGGCACCTGATCATCCTCTGCCTGGAACAAACGTCATCCAAATACAGGTTTCACTCTCTCCGTCAATTCAGTAATGCCTCTGTTCCCACGTCACCTCCTCAGAGAGGCCTTGCTGTCCACACTATTGAAAATAACACCTCTGTCGCTTCACCTTCTTCCTCTGTTTTCTCTTCATAGCACTTATTGCTACTTGATACTCTATGTCTGTTTGCTCACTTATTTATGAGCACTCATCTCTCTACTCCTTGAGAGCAGCGACTTTGTTTTGCTGTCATATTTCTCAGCACTCAAACAATGTCTAGCACATGGTGTATAGTAATACGGACTTTTTGAGTGGATAACAAGTGAATTCAGATGGTAAGGGATTAGTATTCAGACTATGTAAAGAACTACAGATCAATGAGAAAACTTAGAACACATGGCTCAATAGAAAAATTATTTAGGTCTATGAATAGGCAGGTCACAGAAGAGGACGCCAGAAGGGACAATAAGAATATGGAAAGAGATTTAATATCATTTGTGATCAGGGAAATGCAAAGTTAAATGATGACTTCACACAAGAGACTAGCAAAAATTAGAAGTCTGATATTGCCTATAGGGAAACTTAGTGAGTAATGGTGTCAAGTCTCCCTAAATCCGCTGAGAGATTTAATTAAATTCTAATTAAATGATTTTCAATACACTGTCAAGAAGGAGTCAAGGAAAAAGGAACTCTGTTCATTGTTAGTTGGAGCATAAATTGGCACAACCATCATGGAGAAGAATTTGGAAATATCTAATGATCATACACATGCACTTACCCTAAGACCCAGGAATTCTACTTCCAAGTAAACATTCTAGAGATAGTTTTTAATATTTGAGTCAAGTGACTACAAAAGAATGTTTATAGTAGCATTGTTTTCATAGCAAACAACTGGATATAAATCAAACGTATACCACCAGTAGACTAGACAAACCATGGTGTAGTCATAAAATGGGATAGTCTATAGCAGTAAAAACATTGCTATAGCTATAGTCTATCAGTTCAGTCCAGTTCAGTTCAGTTGCTCAGTCGTGTCCGACTCTTTGCGACCCCATGAATCGCAGCACGCCAGGCCTCCCTGTCCATCACCAACTCCTGGAGTTCACTCAGACTCACGTCCATCGAATCAGTGATGCCATCCAGCCACTCATCCTCTGTCATCCCCTTATCCTCCCGCCCCCAATCCCTCCCAGCATCAGAGTCTTTTCCAATGAGTGAAGTCTTCGCATGAGGTGGCCAAAGTACTGGAGTTTCAGCTTCAGCATCATTCCCTCCAAAGAAATCCCAGGGCTGATCTCCTTCAGAATGGACTGGTTGGATCTCCTTGCAGTCCAAGGGACTCTCAAGAGTCTTCTCCAACACCACAGTTCAAGAGCATCAATTCTTCGGCGCTCAGCATTCTTCACAGTCCAACTCTCACATCCATACATGACCACAGGAAAAACCATAGCCTTGACTAGACGGACCTTTGTTGGCAAAGTAATGTTTCTGCTTTTCAATATGCTATTTAGGTTGATCATAACTTTTCTTCCAAGGAGTAAGCGTCTTTTAATTTCATGGCTGCACTCACCATCTGCAGTGATTTTGGAGCCCCCCAAAATAAAGTCTGACACTGTTTCCACTGTTTCCCCATCTATTTCCCATGAAGTGGTGGGACCAGATGCCATGATCTTCATTTTCTGAATGTTGAGCTTTAAGCCAACTTTTTCACTCTCCACTTTCACTTTCATCAAGAGGCTTTTTAGTTCTTCACTTTCTGCCATAAGGGTGGTGTCATCTGCATATCTGAGGTTATTGATATTTCTCCTGGCAATCTTGATTCTAGCTTGTGCTTCATCCAGCCCAGCGTTTCTCATGATGTACTCTGCATATAAGTTAAATAAGCAGGGTGACAATAAACAAATTATAGCTGGCCCTCCATAACTGAGGATTCTGCATTCACAGATTCAACCAACCTTGGACTGAAAATATTCAAAATGAAATTTCAGAAAGTTCCAAAAATCAAAACTTGAATTTGCTGCACACTAGCAACTATTTGCAAAGTACTTACATTGTATTTATAGTTATTTATATAGCATTTGAAGACTTCCCTGGTGGCTCAATGGGTAAAGAATCTGCCTGCAATGCAGGAGTCTCAGGAGCTGCGGGTTCAATCCCTGGGTCTGGAAGATCCCCTGGAGAAGGAAATGGCAACCCACTCCAGTATTCTTGCTTGGAGAATCCCTTGCACAGAGGAGCCTGATGGGCTCCAGTCCATAGGGTCACAAAGAGTTGGACATGACTGAAGTGACTGAACACACACAGACACATATAGCATTTATAATATATTAGGTATTATGGACTTAAATGATTTGAAGTACAGGGGAGGATATGTGTACATTATATGCAAATACTGCTCTATTTTATATAAAACACTTGAACATCCATGGATTTTGATATGTATTAGAGGTCCTGGAATAAATTCCCTACGGATACAGGAGAACAACTGTATACACACATCATTGTGGGTGAATCTCATAAACACAAAGAGCAAAAGAAGCAAATTGCAGCATACATGTTGTATAATTCCATTTATGTAAAGTTTCAGAATATGATAAACTGTGCTGTATGTTGTCTATGAATAGATGGACATGTGGTTAAAGGGTCGTGGTTCGCTCTGAAGTGGGAGGGAGTGGCATGGGATTAGGAGAGGGTACAACAGGGGGCTTCAACTATCTATGGTTTGTTACTTTAATAAGAAGCAAATATATTAAAATTTGATAAAGTTGTGTGGGTAGTGACAATATCATGACATGACATGAACAATAACTTCATTATTCCCTTAGTATGTGCTTGAAATGATTCATTTGAAGAAATTACCATTAGCTCAGTATCATCTGTGTTTGGGTACCTATGAATTAAATGCTTAACCAGTTTGCTAATGCTACTATTTTCCGACCTTCATGGCCTCCTCTTTCTGTTTATACTATCCAGCCTCAGAGTTATTTGCTGAATGGGGAATCACACAGTTCTTGAACTTGAACCTCAGCTTCATTTGGGACAGGAGTCAGCCAACTTTTTCTGTTAGGGCCTAGCTCGTAAATATTTTCAGTTTTGTGGAAAAAGGAATGGAAAGCAATGGGATGGGCAGAATTCTAAGATGGCCCTCAAGCTTCCTGGCCCTAATCTATATACACTTTATCCCAGTTATTCAACTAAACACTGATCTAGGTGCTGCTGTGAAAGGATTCTGGATATGTAATTCAGGTCCCAAATCAGTTGGCTTTCAGACTATCCCTGGTAGGCTTAACCTAATCAGATAAGAGAAGAGACTCAACTGTGAGGGAGAGTCCCTGTTGTTGGCTTTGGAGGTAGGAGGGCCATGTGACAAGGAATGTGGGTGACCTGTAGGAACTGAGAGCAGCCCCAATTTTACAGCTGTAAGGAACAGTTCTGTTAACAACCACTTGATAGAAGACTTTGAGCCTCAGATGAAGCTGCCACCCTAGCCAATCCCTTCACTTCAGCCTTGGGAGACCTTGAATGGGAACCAACTAAGTCCTGCCCAGACTTCTGACCTACAGGAACTGTGAGGTTATCAAATGGTGTTGTTTAAAGCCACTGTTTGTGAGACTTTGTTATACAATCATACAAAATGAATACAAGTAGCCAGAGATAATGCACAAATGAATGAACATGGGAGGTTGTTCCAATTCCATATAATTTTCATGTGTCACAAAATAGTTTTCTTTAGTTTTTTTCCCCACCATTTACATATAGAAAAGTCATTCCTAGCTCATGGGTCATATACAAACCAGCGGTGGGGTGAATTTTGGCTTGTGGGTTATACTTGGCAATCCCTGATCTAGGACTTGGTGTGTTTTAAAATCAAACCCTCTGAACTTTTGATAATATTTCAGATCTCATAAGAGTATAGAAATGTCTAAAACATTTTGTTCTTCAAAATTTGAAATCTGTTACCATTTATTTTCTTCACATAGCATGATAAGCATGATAGCTTTTCTCAAACATATGATAACGTTTTAAAACAATTTTCTCTAATGGCCTAAGCCTCTTCTAAATATCAAATCTGAACTAGAAAAGCATTTCACTTATACATCAATTTCTAACACTCAAATAGGTTCAAAGGAACATTGCCAGCTATTTAATGAAAATATTGTGGTTATTTATTTATTTTATATCCCCAAGGAAGTCTTCTTTATTTTTTTGATTGTGTGATTCTAATTAGTTGAGAAACATGCATGGCCTTTCTTGAGACATGTTAATTAGTATGGATGTTGCTATAACAATCTTCTAGTAATTTACATTTTCTGAATATCTGGTATATCATGCATTCATTTTTATCATTTAATGAAATTACTAAATCAGGAATTTAGAATGCTGTGCTTAAACTTTCTTTAATTAGAAATAGGAATAGGAAAGTGGGCAGGACCCTTGGAAACAGTGGTTTGATAGCACAAGATAGATATGCTTCAGAGAACTTTCTGGAGTAGTTTCCTTGGGCTGCTGCAACAAAGTACCACAAACTGGGCAGCTTAAAGCAACAGGAATTTATTCTCTCACAGTTCTGGGGGCTAGAAGTCTGAAGTCAAGTTGTCAGCAGGGCCACACTCCTTCTGAAACCTGTAAGGAAGAATCCTTCCTCCCCTCTCTCTCTAGCTTCTGTCTTTTGCTGGCCGTTGACAGCTGGTTGGTGTTCTTGGTTTATAGATGCGTGAATCCAATCTCTGCCTCTATCACTGCATGGCTGCCTTCTCTCTGTGTGTTTCTTTCCATCTTTCTTTCTTTAACAAAAGCATGTATTAAAACATCTTATTGGAAATGTTAAAAAATGAATGCACTCTAAACTTTATGGTTTCCTTGAGGTTATAATTTTCAGCAAACACATATGGACTAAGACCACCTTCCAGACACTCTGATTAAATACACTATATTTAACAACCAATAACTCTACTTTCAACTCAGCAACCTAAACCCAAGAAATGAAGTGGAGCTGGACTCTATAATCCTTCCCCCCACCCCCATATTCTCTGCTTGCCCTTTTGTCTGTGGAAAAACTTTAGCCAAAGAATAAGTTTAATCAGAGAAGTGAGAAAATGTAGAAACAAAAATAGTCAAAGGAGACCAAATAATAATAGTTTAGTCATTAAACGTAGTCAAGGACCTTTAGTTCCTCCTCAAGATCTGTAGATAATATTCTGAGCCATATCTTATAGATATTGAAACCCTCACCAGATGGATTAAGTTAACTACATGATGACCAGACTGTAGCCATGACATAAGCTGCCACAATTTTGAGAACTGGCCTCAAAGAAATGGAAACAAACCAACCTTGGAACTGAAGATTAACTGTACCTACATCTGATACGAAGAGCTGACTCATTGGAAAAGACCCTGATGCTGGGAAAGATTGAGGGCAGGAGGAGAAGGGGGTGACAGAGGATGAGATGGTTGGATGGCATCACGGACTCAATGGATATAAATTTGAGCAAACTTCAAGAGATGGTGAAGGACAGGGAAGCCTGGTGTGTTGCAGTTCATGGGATCGCAAAGAGTAGGAGATGACAGTGACTGAATAACAAGAGTCTCACAGCTTGCAAGTGGCCAGGCTGAGATGCAAACATAGGCAGAGACTATATTCTTAACTACTTGGCTACTTTGCACCTCCCTTCTGAACATCAACCTTTCCCCACCACCATATGCTTGCATACCTTCTAGACTTTGCCCAAGGGCCCTCCTGGAGGTCCTCCTTAAACCCACCTTCCCAGCATGGGCCCTGCATTTCAAAAACATTTCTTGGACTCTGCCTGTTGTCATGATGAGGTGATAAAGAAAGAAACCAGCTGACGGTATGAGCAGGGCCTCCAGAGGCCTAGGATCCATTTCTCAAATTCGAGGACTCAGAAACTTTGTCTTGTTGGCATCCTCAGGAGTGTTCAGGTCTGGGTCAGAATTCCCTTGTGTAAATCTACAAGGGGTTGATTGCTAATCCAGAATACCAATTTGGGAACTTACACTGAGAAATATGCCTGCCAAGCATTGCAAATATTGCCAAGAGAGTTGGTTGGAAAGGGACAGCTGCTCAGGCAATGCCTTCCCAGGGGTCCTTTGGTGAGATTCTCCTGCCCACAATGTGGGTCCTGGTCCCCCCTCCAAAAAGAGGCCAGGGCACATGGGGTGGGTGGGAGTGCTGGCACAGGCTTGACTTCTGGTATTAGGGTCCCAGGATCTGGGTTGTCTCAGGACTTTTCTGCAGCCTGAGGCAGAGAGCCAGGCATCACGTGGAGAAGAGCCAAGGTTCTGTCAGGAGAGCCCAAACTGTGCGTTAAGTCCAAAGGCTGTGGGAGGACAGGAAGGGGAATGTGAGGAGGGAGTTTGGTAGCTCAGAGGGACTGGGCTGGAGAGCTGAGAGGAGATGTGATGTCAAATGCCTGGCCCAGTGTGACTCTTGCCTCTGACTCTTTGGATCTGGGCATGTGTGAGGTCATCCTGGTGATCAGACCTCAGCTTTCTCCTATGGTCTTTGACTTGACCCGGTCTTCAGGTGCCTGGCAGCCTCTGCTAGAAGCCTCACACTCTGGTTCTGGCCCCATAAAATCCAGTCCTCCCCAGGAAGGGAAGATTCAGATGTTTAGCCACAAATCTGGGATTTCTGAGTCTGCACAGCTGCCCTGGCCAGACTCTGCCACTCTCCTCCCTGAATCTGTGATGATGCAGAAGAAAAATGCAAGTTCTAAGGGAGGGTTTTCACTTCGGCAGCCCTCAAAGCACAAGGAAGGGCAGAATCAATTCCACAGTCGGTTCCAAGAGCCAGAAAGTCTCTAGGCAAAATTTTTATGGGAAACACGTTAGAATTTTTCAAAGTTGCTTGCTTTTGGCATCATTAGATACAAATTTTTCACCTTTGTCATGTTCAGTTTCACTGTTGGACAGTCTTGTGATAGGCATTAACTTTTTATTTTATTGGTGCTGTTCATCATCCACACCTGGTCCGGGCCATGTTAATTGCTATTGTGGCTCAGTCATTTTGTCTGACAGCTGCCTTCAGCCATCACCAGGTGAGTGAGCTGCTTTGGATCACAGCAGGTGCCTGGCACATAACAGGAACTTTAATATACGTTGAATGAATGAGGAAATGAACACATGATTGAATGAATCGCTGAAGATTCATTTATAAACTTTGCTTGTGGTCCAATATGTCTAAATACCACAGGAAAGCAGGTTGTAACTGCTCTTACAGTACAGTTTGGGGCATCTTTTGAAAAAAAATGACACAGGTACTACACAAATATATTCTCATGAAAAAAGATTCAAACATTCTAGGGGCTTCCCTGGTGGTCTAGTGGTTAAGAATCCACCGGCCAATGTAGGGGGCATGGGTTCATTCTCTGGTCCTTGGTGATTCCACATGCCACGGAGCAACTAAGCCAGTGCACAACAACCACTGAGCCCATGCATCACAACTACTGAAGCTCACCTGCCTAGAGCCTTTGCTCTGCAGCAAGAGAGGCCACTGCACGAGAAGCCTGCAAACCACAACCAAGAGTAGCCACCACTCGCTGCGATAGAGGAAAGCCTGCGTGCAGCAATGAAGACCCAGCACAGCCAAATAAATAATCTTTTTAAAAAATAGATTCAAACATTCCAGAAGTATACAGAATAAAAGTCCCTGTTACTTTGCTTGCCACTATCTGAATCCCAGTCCCCCCAGTAGAGGTAACCACTGTTACCAGTTCAGTAGGCATAATTCCCACCTACTTTCCATATATTTACATATATATGATGTATGGGTGTTGTTATAAGCATATGACTTTCCTCCTTTTTATAAATGGGATTCCATTATGTCTACTGTTTTGCAACTTGTTTTTTGGATTTAGCAATATATTTTGAGCATGTTTCCACATCAAGACAACTACTTCATTGTTTTCAATGACTGCTTAGTACTCCATCTTTTAGGATCATCCTAAAAGAGGATGCTGTTAAAGTGCTGCACTCAATATGCCAGCAAATTTGGAAAACTCAGCAGTGCCACAGGACTGGAAAAGGTCAGTTTTCATTCAAATCCTAAAGAAAGGCAATACCAAAGAATGTTCAAACTACCACACAATTGCACTCATCTCACATGCTGGCAAAGTAATGCTCAGAATTCTCCAAGCCAGGCTTCAACAGTGAACCGAAAACTTTCAGATGTTTAAGCTGGATTTAGAAAAGGCAGAGGAACCAGAGGTCAAATTGCCAATATCTGTTGGATCCATAGAAAAAGCAATGGAGTTCCAGAAAAACATCTACTTCTGCTTTATTGACTATGCCAAAGCCTTTGACCGTGTGGATCACAAAAAACTGTGGAAAATTCTTAAAGAGATAGGAATACCAGATCACCTGACCTGCCTCCTGAGAAATCTGTATGCAGGTCAAGAGGCAACAGTTCGAACTGGATACAGCAGACTGGTTCCAAATTGAGAAAGGAATATGTTAAGGCTGTGTATTGTCACCCTGCTTATTTAACTTATATGCAGAGTACATCATGAGAATGCTGGGCTGGATGAAACACAAACTGGAATCAAAATTGCCAGGAGGAATATCAATAACCTCAGATATGCAGATGACACCACCCTTATGGCAGAAAGCGAAGAAGAACTAAGGAGTCTCTTGATGAAAGTGAAAGAGGAGAGTGAAAAAGTTGGCTTAAAACTCAACATTCAGAAAACTAAGATCATGGCATCTGGTCCCATCACTTCATGGCAAATAGATGGGGAAGCAATGGAAACAGTGAGAGACTTTGTTTTTTTGGGCTCCAAAATCATTGCAGATGGTGACTACAACCATGAAATTAAAAAAAAACGCTTGTTCCTTGGAAGAAAAACTATGACAAACCTAGACAGCATATTAAAAAGCAGAGATATTACTTTGCTGACAAAAGTCCATCTCGGCAAAGCTGTGATTTTTCCAGTGGTCATGTATGGATGTGAGAGTTGGACCATAAAGAAAGCTGAGCATCAAAGAATTGATGCTTTTGTACAGTGGTGTTGGAGAAGACTCTTGAGAGTTCCTTGGACTGCAAGGAGATCCAACCAGTCTATCCTAATGGAAATCAGTCCCGAATATTCATTGGAAGGACTGATGCTGAAGCTGAAGCTCCGATACTTTGGTCACCTAATGCGAAGAACTGACTCATTGGAAAAGACCCTGATGCTGGGAAAGATTGAAGGTGGGAGGAGAAGGGGACGACAGAGGATGAGATGGTTGGATGGCATCACTGACTCGATGGACATGAGTTTGAGCAAGCTCTGACAGTTGGTGATGGACAGGGAAGCCTGGTGTGCTACAGTCCATGGGGTGGCAAAGAGTCGGACACGACTGAGTGACTGAACTGAACTAGTACTCCATAACATTGATATACTATATTTTAGCTAGTCTTATTTGGTAAGTATTTCAGTGGTTCACAGTTTGTGTCTAATACAAACATTGCTGTAATAAATATCCTTGCTATTTATATGTATTGCATATGGTTTAATATCTAGTAAGACAAGTCCCCTCTGTCCCATTATTCTTCCCTTTCAGCAGTTTTCTGGTTACTCTTCCTTGTTTATTTTTCCATATGAACATTAAATAAGCTTCTCCAGCCCCCAAAGTAAGCAGTTTTACTGCGTGCGTGTGTACTAAGTCACTTCAGTCATGTCCAACTCTTTGAGACCCTGTGAACTGTAGCCCACCAGGCTCCTCTGTCCGTGGGAGTCTCCTGGCAAGAATACTGGAGTGGCTTGCCACACCCTCCTCCAGGGGATCTTCCCAACCCAGGGATTGAACTCTCATCTCCTGCAGCTCCTACATTGACAGGTGAGTTCTTTACCACTGAGCCTCCAGGGAAGCCCTGCAGTTTTCCTGGGATCATGTTAAATCTGTAAGTGAAGTTAAGAAAGAATGGGCATGTTTTGATGTTGTGTTTTCCTATTTGAAAACATGGTATGCCTTTCTATTTAAGGTTTTGTCTAAGGTTTCTAAAAATATTTTATTAAAATATTGCAAAGTTAATGTCTGTTGCAGACGTTTAAACCATTTAGAACTATATAAAGTAAAAGTTAAAAGCTTCAGTCTCCAGCATCTGCCCCATTCCCACTGGCCATAGGTAACCACTGGTACTAGGTCATGGTGTTTTAGCCTCCTCTCCCCCAACTCGTTTTGATTTTTTTAACTGGAGGATAATTGCTTTACAAGATCGTATTGGTTCTTAACAGATGAATGCACAAAGAAATTGTGGTACATATATGCAATGGAATATCACTCAGCTATAAAAAAGAACGCATTTGAATATGTCCTAATGAGGTGGGTGAACCTAAAGCCTATTACACAGACTGAAATAAGTCCATCCTCTTTTTAAAACTTTTTATTTTGTATTAGAGTATAGCTGGTTAACAATATGATAGTTTCAGGTGTATAGCAAATGGATTCAGTTATATATATAATTCAGATTCTTTTCCTTTATGCTAAGTTGCTTCAGTCATGTCCAACTCTGTGCGGCCCCAGAGACGGCAGCCCACCAGGCTCCCCTGTCCCTGGGATTCTCCAGGCAAGAACACTGGAGTGGGTTGCCATTTCCTTCTCCAATGCACGAAAGTGAAAAGTGAAAGGGAAGTCTCTCAGTCATGTCCGACTCCTAGCGACCCTGTGGACTGGAGCCTACCAGGCTCCTCCGTCCATGAGATTTTCCAGGCAAGAGTACTGAAGTGGGGTGCCATTGCCTTCTCCGCTTTTCCTTTATAGGTTATTACAAAATACTGAATGCTGTTCCCTGTGCTATACAGTAAATCCTTGTTGCTTATCTCTTTTATGTATAGTAGTTTGTATCTGTTAATCCCATACTCCTAATTTATCCCCCACCCCTCACTTTCCCCTTTAAAAATGTAAGATCATGCTTTTCCTGTGATCTGAAATTTACCTTTTCCACTGTAAATATTTCTGGAGTAACTTTTTGTGTCAGCATATACAATGCTTCCTCAATCATGTTTTTAGACATGTGGACTTCTTTTGTTACATTTTTATTTATTTATTTTTGGCTGTATTGGGTCTTTGTTGCTGTGTGCAGACTTTTTCTAGTTGCGATGAGCAGGGGCTACTCTTTGCTGTGGTGTGCAGGCTTCTCACTGTGGTGGCTTCTCTTGCTCTGGAGCACAAACTCTAGGGCACTTGGGCTTCAGTAGTAGTGGCACACAGGCTCAGCAGTTGTGCTGCGTGGGCTTTGTTGCTCCACAGCATGTGGAGTCCTCCCAGACCAGAGACTGCACTCATGTCCCCTGCACTGGCAGGCGGATTCTTACCCACTGTGCCACCAGGCAAGTCCCTGCTTCAGTCTTTTTTAATTTCTGCAGCACATTACACTCTGTGGATATACTATATATACATATATATATGTATATATATATGTTTTTGTAATTCAGTGCTCTGTGATAGGTATTTGGGTGTGTCCATATTTTATAAATCATTTTATAATAAACATAAATAGTGTTACATGAATTATGTAAACAGTTTTGTAGGGTAAATTCCTAATAGTGGAATTGCTGGTGTCAAAAGGTTTTGTGCGTTTAGAATTTTGATTGAAGTTGCTAAACTACATTCCCAAACCTTTTAACCAATGGTAAAAGACAGTGTGTGTTTTTTCAAAACCTTGTCAACACTAGGGTTATGAATCTTTTAAACATTTGCTGATCTATAATTTTCATCTATTTCTGAAGTAGAGGTTGAGCATCTTTGCATTTGTTTGTTGGCTGTTTATAATTGGTTTTCTATGCTTTACCAATTTTTGTTCTTTACCAATTTGTCTACTTTTGTTTTGTCTTCTCTTACTGACTTATAGCAGTTCTTTGTATATTACTAATGTTAGTCTTTTGCTTTTTACATTTTTTGCACAGATTTCCCCCAATTTTGTGCCTTTTGGCTGTGTTGATGATGTTTTGGCTGTTTACATACTTTAAAATTATTTACAGCCAAATGTTTAACTATTTTTTCCTTTTTGATTTCTGGATTCCAAGGTTGTAAAAATATTCTTATATTTTATTTTACTCCTGGTATTTTATTTTTAAACTGAAATCTTAACTCCGTCTGGAATGTATTTTTGTGTAGGAGGTGAGATAAGGATCTCGCTTCATGTGTTTCTAAATGACTAATGAATTAAGGATTTTTAGCTGCTAGTAAAGGAGCTAACCGGAGAAGGCAATGGCAACCCACTCCAGTACTCTTGCCTGGAAAATCCCATGGACGGAGGGGCCTGGTGGGCTACAGTCCATGGGGTCACTAGGAGTCGGACACAACTGAGCGACTTCACTTTCACTTTTCACTTTCATGCGTTGGAGAAGGAAATGGCAACCCACTCCAGTGTTCTTGCCTGGAGAATCCCAGGGACGGGGGAGCCTGGTGGGCTGCCGTCTATGGGGTCCTACAGAGTCGGACATGACTGAGGCGACTTAGCAGCAGCAGCAGCAGCAGCAAAGGAGCTAACTTTATCTATGAGAATATGGCGTATTTTCCTGAAACCCAAGTTCTGGGATGGAGTTTAATTATCCAAAAGGACAAAAGTCTGGGAAGGGAAAGGTGTCAGGAATGCAAAGAGTACTAGTTTCTTTCCATCTCTGATGCTCTCTGAGTGTTGGCTTAGTTCATCTCTCTCTGTGAACTGTTTTTTTTTTCCTACTACTGAGTCCTGTGGTGGAGCTAGCCATATCAAAGTTCAACAACTAAGGTTTTAGGTCTCCTCCCTTCTAGACACCAGCACTTCACACTGGAAGAGACTCTGATTAGTTCAGCTTGGGTCAGGGGTTCACCTTTGATCTGA
The DNA here is from genome assembly GCF_032452875.1 of Bos javanicus. Classification (NCBI taxonomy): domain Eukaryota; kingdom Metazoa; phylum Chordata; class Mammalia; order Artiodactyla; family Bovidae; genus Bos; species Bos javanicus. The sequence continues at coordinate 3,572,395 of NC_083897.1, read as the reverse complement.
TCAGGGACACGGATTACTTAATACAAACATGGCTGTCGTGAACTCACTCCTGAAACCCCATGGACTGGGATGGGGAGATTAGAGGGTGGGAATTCTCTAGGAGGAATCATTGCGAACGGATTTGGGTCCCAGTGCCTTATTTGAACGATGCATTTTCTCCCTTTCTTTTGCGTTCTCCTGGATAACTATTTCCCACTACATTCACAGTGGCAGGTGAGCAGGGTTGAATTGCTAAAGGTGACTCAAGGACCCAATGGCAGTGCTTACAGTTTTACAGTTTACTACAGGAAAAGGATACAGCAAGGGGTCCTCTTGCCTTCCTCTATAAGGGTGGTGGCTGTACATTTTCTCTCTTGGACCAGGAGTCACTGACATTTGCATGGAGCACCTCAGAACAAGGGAGTCCAAAATGCAATCTCGTTTGTGGTTAAAATTTTTCTTTTGCCAGTCATATAAGCATATTCCAGCCTCAACACAAGAGCCCTGGGAGGAAGGCACAGATAGCACATTAAGACCAAGGGCGAATCATGAGTCTCACTGTTATCAATACATAATGTGAGGACTCCCCTGCTCTTCCAGTGGCTGACTCCACACTCCCAGCGTAGGGACCCAGGTTCAGTCCTTGGTCAGAGGACTAGATCCCACATGCCACAACTAAGACCTGGGATTGAACCTGCGTCTCGTATGTCTCCTGTATTTGCAGGTGGGTTCTTTTACCACTAGTGCCACCTGGGAAGCCCGAAGACCTGGCACAGCCAAATAAATACATTTTACAAAGTACACAATGTGCACAAGCCTCGTTGCATTTCCTCAGACCCCTTGTTACACAGCAACATCAGTAGGTTTCATGCCTTGCTGAGGGGTCAGTGCCAGGCAGGAGCTTTAGTACAACAGGTCAGGCTAATTCTAGACCTACCCAGCACACACACCTTTTCTTCTTTTAAGCCTCTGCACCCCCTTTTTCATCATCTCTCCTTGCTTCCTATGTCACTGAGAAGATAGTAGCAATCAAAAGAGAACTTCCACAAGCCCTCACCATCACACTTGCTCTCTTACCTGCAGCTGTATCTCTGTTCACGGTTGTGCTTCCTGTTGCTAGAAACCAACTGTCCACGACTCTCTGTGCAGCCCATCCCATGCGTGTGCACTAGATTCCATCTCCTTTCTTCTGCTTGAGGACCTCCCTCTGGCAGCTTTCCCCTCCCTCTGTCTCATTGGCTTTTCTCTCCACAGCATTATTCCTATCCTCATCCAAAGATGCTATTTCTACTCCTCATCTTCAAACTTTATCTTTTTTTTCTTTTCTTTTTTTAAATATAAATTTATTTATTTTAATTGGAGGCTAATTAATTTACAATATTGTATTGGTTTTGCCATATTGACTTGAATCTGCCGTGGGTGTACACGTGTTCCCCATCCTGAACCCCCTTCCCACCTCCCTCCCCATACCATCCCTCTGGGTCATCCCAGTGCACCAGCCCCAAGCACCCTGTATCATGCATCAAACCTGGACTGGCACTTCCTTTCACATATGATAATATACATGTTTCAATGCCATTCTCCCAAACCATCTCACCCTTGCCTTCTCCCACAGAGTCCAAAAGACTGTTCACTACATCTGTCTCTTTTGCTGTCTCGCATACAGGGTTATAGTTACCTTCTTTCTAAATTCCATATATATACGTTAGTATACTGTATTGATATTTTTCTTTCTGGCTTACTTCACTCTGTATAATAGGCTCCAGTTTCATCTACCTCATTAGAACTGATTCAAATGTATTCTTTTCAATGGCTGAGTAATACTCCATTGTGTATATGTACCACAGCTTTCTTACCCATTCATCTGCTGATGGACGTCTAGGTTGCTTCCATGTCCTGGTTATTATAAACAGTGCTGTGATGAACACTGGGGTACATGTGTCTCTTTCGATTCTGGTTTCCTCGGTGTTTATGCCCAGAAGTGAGATTGCTGGGTCGTATGACAGTTCTATTTCCAGTTTGTTAAGGAATCTCCACACTGATCTCCATAGTGGCTTTACTAGTTTGCATTCCCACCAACAGTGTAGGAGGGTTCCCTTCTCTCCACATCCTCTCCAGCATTTATTGCTTGTAGACTTTTGGATAGCAGCCATTCTGACTGGCATGAAATGGTACCTCATTGTGGTTTTGATTTGCATTTCTCTGATAATGAGTGATGTTGAGCATCTTTTCATGTGTTTGTTAGCCATCTGTATGTCTTCTTTGGAGAAATGTCTGTTTAGTTCTTTGGCCCACTTTATCTTGAACTCATTTCCTCCTGTAGTCCCACATTCTCTGCTCTGCTCTGAAACAAAGTTCCTTAAAAAGTTGTCTGTTCTTGCCTTCTCTAATTCCTTCCCTCCCATTCTCTCTTGAACCCACTCCAGCCATTCTTTCATGCTCACCACTTGGCTACAACTGCTGTTATAAAGTTACTTTCCTGTTGCTAAATACAAAACCTGTGGGTGATACTTACATCATTGATGAATTCTTCTGCCTTGAAGCGTTTTCTCCACTTGGCTCCCAGGATACACATTGTCCTGGTCTTCTTCCACATCTCTTGATTAGTTTTCCTTTAGTACTCCTTCCCATGCCATCCCTCCACCCCTGATCTCTTAACACTGGGCCAGTTCTTAGATTTTTCTCTGTCTGAATTTGCTCCCACAGTGAGCTCATCTAGTCTCATGACTTTCAATATCACCTACATGCTAATAACCTCAAATTTATATTTCCATCCCTGACCTCTCCCATGAAATCCAGACCTGTATAGCCAGTTGACTATGTCCCTCCATTGGATGCCCCAAAAAAGACCACTCAAAGTCAACATGTCCAAAACCCAACTCTAAATTTTCCTCAAAATTGGCAACCCCTAAAGTTTTCCCCATAACACTAAAGGGAAACTCAACCTCTCAGTTGCTTAGGCTAAAATCCTGGGAGTCATTAAAAAAACAAAACAAACTTTTATTTTATATTGAAGTATAGGCAGTGGCACCCCACTCCAGTACTCTTGCCTGGAAAATCCCATGGACGGAGGAGCCTGGTAGGCTGCAGTCCATGGGGTCGCTAAGAGTCAGACATGACTAAGCGACTTCCCTTTCACTTTTCACTTCATGCATTGGAGAAGGAAATGGCAAGCCACTCCAGTGTTCTTGCCTGGAGAATCCCAGGGACGGGGAGCCTGGTGGGCTGCCGTCTATGGGGTCGCACAGAGTCGGACACGACTGAAGCGACTTAGCAGCAGCATAGCCAGTAAAGAATGTTGTGATAGTTTCAGGTGGACAGCAAAGGGACTCAGCCATACATACGCATGTATATATTCTCCCCCAAATTCCCCTTTAGGGAGTCATTTTTGATGCCCCTCTTTTATTCACATCTGTCAGCAAATCCTGTTGACTCTACCACGAAAATACATCCAAAATCCACCACTTTTCCCTATATCCATTGCTCACTTTCATCCTAATCCAAGCCTTTTTGAAGCTACCTCTTCTCTGGCTTATCACAATAACTGGTCTCCCTGCATCTTCCCTTTCCAATTAAAAAAAAATTTATTTATTTGACTCTGTCAGGTCTTAGGTGTGGCACATGGGAATTCTAGCTGTGACGTGAACTTTTAGATACGGCATGCGGGACCTACTTCCATGAGCAAGAATTGAGCCTGGGCCCCCTGCATTGGGAACACAGAGTCTTAGCCACTCCATCACGAGGGAAGTCCCTTGCTCCCCTACAATCTGTTCTCAACACAGCAGACTGAATGGTTCTTTGAGAATAGGAGACATCAAATCACTTCTCTGCTTAAAATCCTCCAATGGCTTTTCATCTCATTCTACATAAAAGATGTGTGTGTGTTAAGTTGCTTCAGTTGTGTCCAACTCTTTGTGACCCTATGGACTATAGCCCACCAGGCTCCTCTGTCCATAGGATTCTCCAGGCAAGAATACTGGAGTGGGTTACCATGCCTTCCTCTAGGGGATCTTCCTCACCCAGGGATTGAACCCGAGTCTCCTGCGTTGGCAGAAGTGTTCTTTATCAGTAGTGCCACCTGGCTCCCCTGGTGGCTCAGATGCTAAAGAATCTGCCTGCAGTGCAGGAGACCCAGCTTTGATCCCTGGACTGGGAAGATCCCCTGGAGAAGGAAATGGCAACCCTCTCCAGTATTCTGGCCTGGAGAACTCCATGGACAGAGGAGCCTGGCAGGCTGCAGTCCATGGCGTCACAAAGAGTCGGACACGTTTGAGTGAATAACGCTTTCAACACTTTTCACATAAAAGATAAAGTCATCACAGTGTCTTACAAGGTCCTGTATGATCTGACACAGACCGCCCCCTCCCTCAAAATATATTACATCATATCCTACGGTTCTCCTCCCAGCCCTGCCATACAACCTGACCCTTGATCTATGCTCACTCCACTCCAGTCACAATAGCTCTCTTGCTGTCTCTTTAGCATGCCAACCATTCTCCTCAGCCACTTGGGACATTTGCCCATACTATTCTTTCCAAACCAGAAGTTTTCAGTTGGGGCCCATTTTGCTACCCAGGTGACTTTTCTCAATGTTTACAGACATTTCTTTTTTTTTTTTTTTTGACTTTATTATTTATTTTTGATTGGGGTATAGCCAATTAACAGTGTTGTGATAGTTTCAGGTGAACAGTGAAGGGACTCAGCCATACATATGCATCTATCCATTCTACCCCAAACGCCCCTCCCATCCAGGCTGCCATAACATTGAGCAGAAGATGGCAGGTACAGTTAGTTCAGTTCAGTCGCTCAGTTGTGTCTGACTCTTTGCAATCCCGAGGACTGCAGCTCGCCAGGCCTCCCTGTCCATCACCAACTCCTGGGGTTTACTCAAACTTATGTCCATTGAGTCAGTGATGCCATCCAACCATCTCATCCTCTGTTGTCCCCTTCTCCTCCTGCCTTCAATCTTTCCCACCATCAGGGTCTTCTCCAAGGAGTCAGTTCTTCACATTAGTTGGCCAAAGTATTGGAGCTTCAGCTTCAGTGTCAGTCCTTCCAATGATTCAGGACTGATTTCCTTTAGGATGGACTGGTTGGATCTCCTTGCAGTCCAAGGGACTCAAGAGTCTTCTCCAACACCACAGTTCAAAAGCACCAATTCTTTGGCACTCAGCTTTCTTTAAGTCCAACTCTCACATCCATACATGACTACTGGTAAAACCATAGCTTTGACTAGACGGAACTTTGTTGGCAAAGTAATGTCTCTGCTTTTGAATATGCTGTCTAGGTTGGTCATAACTTTTCTTTCAAGGAGCAAGAGCCTTTTAATTTCATGGCTGCAGTCACCATCTGCAGTGATTTTGGAGCCCCCAAAATAAAATCTGTCACTGTTTCTATTGTTTCCCCATCTATTTGCCATGAATTGATAGGACCAGATGCCATGATCTTAGTTTTCTGAATGTTGAGCTTTAAGCTAACTTTTTCACTCTCCTCTTTCACTTTCATCAAGAGGCTCTCTAGTTCTTCACTTTCTGCCATAAGGGTGGTGTCATCTGCATATCTGAGGTTATTGATATTTCTCCTGGCAATCTTGATTCCAGCTTGTGCTTCATCCAGCCTGGCATTTCTCATGATGTACCCTGCATATAAGTTAAATAAGCAGGGTGACAATATATAGCCTTGACGTACTCCTTTCCCGATTTGGAACCAGTCTGTTGTTCCATGTCCAGTTCTAGCTCTTGCTTCTTCACCTGCATACAGATTTCTCAGGAGACAGGTTAGGCTGTTTGGTATTCCCATCTCTTTAAGAATTTTCCACAGTTTTTTGTGATCCACGTAGTCAAAGGCTTTGGCATAGTCAATAAAGCAGAAATAGATGTTTTTCTGGAACTCTCTTGCTTTTTTGATGATCCAGCGGATGTTGGCAATTTGATCTCTGGTTCCTCTGCCTTTTCTAAATCCATCTTGAACATCTGGAAGTTCATGGTTCACGTACTGTTGAAGCCTGGCCTGGAGAATTTTGAGCATTACTTTGCTAGCGTATGAGATAAGTGCAATTGTGTGTAAGTTTAAACATTCTTTGGCATTGCCTTTCTTTAGGATTTGAATGAAAACTGACCTTTTCCAGTCCTGTGGCCACTGCTGAGTTTTGCAAATTTGCTGGCATATTGAGTGCAGCACTTTCACAGCATCATCTTTCAGGATTTGAAATAGCTCAACTGGAATTTCATCACCTCCACTAGCTTTGTTCGTAGTGATGCTTTCTAAGGCCCACTTGACTTTGCATTCCAGGATGTCTGGCTCTAGGTGAGTGATCACACTATCGTGATTATCTGAGTCATAAACATCTTTTTTGTATAGTTCTTTTGTGTATTGTTGCCACCTCTTCTTAATATCTTCTGCTTCTGTTAGGTCCATATCATTTCTGTCCTTTATTGTGTCCATCTTTGCATGAAGTATTCCCTTGGTATCTCTAATTTTCTTGAAGAGATCTCTAGTCTCTCCCACTCTATTTTCCTCTATTTCTTTGCATTGATCACTGAGGAAGGCTTTCTTATGTCTCCTTGCTATTCTTTGGAACTCTGCATTCAAATGGGTATATCTTTCCTTTTCTTCTTTGCCATTTGCTTCTCTTCTTTTCAGAGCTATTTGCAAGGCCTCCTCAGACAACCATTTTGCCTTTTTGCATTTCTTTTTCTTGTGGATAATCTTGATCCCTGCCTCCTGTACAATGTCATGAACTCCTGTCCATAGTTCTTCAGGTACTCTATCAGATCTAATCCCTTGAATCTATTTGTCACTTCCACTGTATAATAAGGGATTTGATTTAGGTCATACCTGAATAGTCTACTTGTTTTCCCTACTTTCTTCAATTTAAGTCTGAATTTGGCAATAAGAAGTTTATGATCTGAGCCACAGTCAGCTCCCAGTCTTGTTTTTGCTGACTGTATAGAGCTTCTCCATCTTTGACTGCAAAGAATATAATCAATCTGATTTCGGTATTGACCATCTGGTGATGTCCATGTGTAAAGTCGTCTCTTGTATTGTTGGAAGAGGGTGTTTGTGATGACCAGTGAGTTCTCTTGGCAAAACTCTATTAGCCTTTGCCCTACTTCATTCTGTACTCCAAGGCCAAATTTCTCCAGGATGGCAGGTTAGTGCCTCAAAATAATCATCTTATGGGGTGTGGATGCCAGGTTCTTTTATAGATTAGAGATGGTGAGGGGGAGGTGAGGAAGCAAAGTGAAAAGGCTATTCATCTTGCAAACATCTTCTAGAATGGCAAGCCTCAGGCACCGGATGTGTTAATTTCTTCCTGCCATCTATAGGTAGACAGAGAGTTCTGAACAAAGGCACTTTAGTTTACAGTCAGGCGACCCAGGTTTGATCCCTGGGTTGGGAAGATCCCTTGGAGAAGGATATGGCAAGCCACTTCAGTATTCTTTCCTGGAGATTTCCATGGACAGAGGAGCCTGGAGGGCTACAGTCCATGGGATCGCATGAGTAGGACATGACGTAATGCCTAAACCACCAGAGGGAGAGGGTCCTTTTAAGCAAGGCATTATGTATGATTGTATTAACAAAAACAACAAAAAGCAATTCAAAGAAACAGTTTCCAACATGGAGTCAAAACTGGCTTCTTCTCTGCAACAATTCCTCAATCTTATGGAAAAAGTGGGTGATGACTGTTCTGCTTAGTCAGGTGGATCTTTCTGGGAGTGTCTGCCATCTTTACCAGTGTTTCAAATCTTGTGATTTGTCTTCTTTTTGTTCCTCTTTTGGAAAGTGTCTATTTTGCACCTGTAGACTTAGATATGCTGAACTTCAAATTCACGAGACAGCATCTCAAGTGAACAAATTTAGCGCTTTTCTATGTGTGGAATGATGCAAGAGTCAGGATTCATTGATATTATTTCCTTGGTATGTACCTCAGCTATCTGGGGCCTGTAATCCTGCATTCTCAGTTTCCACAGGGTTCACCATAGGGAGTGGCTGGAGTGGCTGCAGTGTGATGTTAGGTGGTGTTGATTAAAAATATGGTCACGACCTGAAAGTAGAGAGTTATTTTATTTGGTGAGAATGTTTAGGACTCTAAGCCCAGGAGACAACATCTCAGTAGCTCTGAGAAACCTGCCCCAAGGAGGCAAGTAGGGGAGTCAAGGTATATATAAGTTTGCAACAAAGGGAGCAGGCACTCTGAAAATCAAAGATCAGGTATGAAGTTAAGGAATTTAGCATTCCACGTATGGGAAGATGCAAGCCTCTGGGCTCACTGAATTCACTCCTTTCATACGCACCTCAGCTATCTGGGGCCAATCTTATTTCCTGGTTCACCTTGCTTCTTACATTCCCCCAGCTCCTCAGCAATCACCATGGGGAGTGGCAGCATCCTCTGGATCGCTGTTTTGGGAGCCCTCATTCATATTTGGTGGAGAAGGCAATGGCACCCCACTCCAGTACTCTTGCCTGGCAAATCCCATGGATGGAGGAGCCTGGTAGGCTGCAGTCCATGGGGTCGCTAGGGGTCAGACACGACTGAGTGACTTCACTTTGACTTTTCACTTTCATGCATTGGAGGAGGAAATGGCAACCCACTCCAGTATTCTTGCCTGGAGAATCCCATGGACAGAGGAGCCTGGTGGGCTGCCGTCTATGGGGTCACACAGAGTCAGACACGACTGAAGTGACTTAGCATTCATATTTGGAGGCCAGAAATCGCTGATGACTGTGACATTTCTTGTTTATTAATATGACAGGACATATTTTCACTTCATAATGGCAGGTATTTCCCTTCCTTGGGGGTCACTGGCTCACATTGAAGGGCTGCAATAAGGTCTCACCCTCTTGGTCACGAATGACCATTGTCTGGGAAATGTTTCATGATCAACTTTTGTCCCACGGTCCTGGGAAGCTCACCCCAGTTAAGCCAAAAATTCTTGCTATGTCACTCCAGGTCTTAAGGTTTGGACCAGGTCCCATCAATAATTAAAAATTCTCTGGATTTTGTCTACAATAATCCAGGAGACATTTTCCCTTGTTGCTTCTTCCCATACCTAGAATCACACTATTAAAATTATTTTATGTTAAAAATGTGATTTTTCTCAAAATGTTTAGTCATAGAACTTTTATTGGAGGCCTGAATACACATTGGTTACTGCAAGAAACAACAATCTTATAAATTAAACAAGATACAAGTAATGCAGACAATGTCATAGAGCAGCAGGGAGACACAAAGCACAATTTGAAAACAAAGAACAAATTTAAACAGTGATTAGTATAACTACTTGTAATCCAGTTGCAGTAATCAAGTGACCAAAGGAACCATAACTGACTTAATGAGCTAACTACAGTTTCATTGCACTGGGCATACACACTGATGCATGGCCTAATCTTTGACATAGCATATATTACTGTCGGGATCAACCAGGTAGAGAGAAAAGGATGTATGTTCCAAAAGGCATAATCTACCAAACTCCTGGAAGTCATAATTAATTGAAGAAGTTTTTCTTATACTTGGAAAACCCAGATTTAAACCAGTAATCCTTTGAAATAGCAACCATAAAAATTGCAACCATATTTACCAGTTTATTCAGTTCTATGTAAATAATCCTTTTTGTTAACAGCTTTATGAAGTCATCAGGTTTCTCATTAGAATTTTTCAGTTTCTTTTTACTCAGTTCAGCATTATGTTATGAAAATCAGAAACTTCTAAAGTCCTTTTTATAAATTTTGAAGAGGAGACATTTTGCAAAGGCATTAGAGTGAAACCATATTGGTTATGCATTTTAAATATATTAAGTGTGCACATGACCTTCCCAAACTCCCTAACTATCCCTCCCTACCAACCATCCCCCATGGCAACCATGAGTTCGTTCTCTAAGTCTTTACAGACATTTCTGATTGTCACAACCGGTAGGGGGGTAGCTATTGGCATCCAGTGGGTAGAGGCCAGGGATCCTGCTAAACACCCTATGACACACATGACAGCCTCTCCTACAGCAAAGAATTATCTGGCCGAAACTGTCAATGTCCATGTTGAGAAACCTCACCCTATCTGATCTACTCTTTCCCTGGGTGTCTACATGGCTCATGCTCCTGGTCTTTGCTGAAATGTCACCCTCTCAGAGATGACTGCTCTATTTAAAATTGCAGTCCCTCCACCTCCCATCTATCTTTTCTGCATGAATTTTCTCAATAGCACTGATCACTGTCTGATATAGTATATATTTTATTTATTGCTTTTTTGTTTTTTCCATGAGAATTTAAGCTACATTCAAGGTAGAAATTTTGAGTGTTGCAGGTCTACATCAGATATGACTCAGTAAATAATGGTTGAATGAATGGATGCCAGCTTCATCATATAGGACTATGCTCTCCCATATATTTAAGTCCATTTCTATACTCCATTCTTATCTGTTAAACTGCCAATTCCTGTAAATTCCTGTATCACACTCTTTTAATCACATTTTATGATATACTTCACTATCTGGCAGGATTAATCCTCACTTATTACCCTTCTTTTCCAGATTTTAATCTCTCCCTTCAGAGAATTCACTTCTAGAATTTTGGTTGGGTGTGTGTTGGATTTCTAGAGAGAACTGAAATGTTTGGGAGAACTAAAGTTGTTATAATGTTCAATTTACCTATTTAAGAATAAAATATATCTCCATTTATTAAAGTCTTATTTTATGTTCCACAAGGGTTTTCTTTGTGTAAGTTCTTCTGCTCATTTCTTATTTATTTCTAGATATTTTATCAGCTTTACTACTATTGTGAATGGGGTAATTTCTTCTATTGTAAATTCTCACTGGTTGTAGATATTATATGATAACCTCAAAACCAGCCATCCAGGGTAATAAGTATGAGGGAAAAAATTTAAATAGAGAACATTCTTTTTCCTAGTTTTGCTTCCTTAATGAGAAGGCTTTAAGTCTCTGTTTCTGCATTCTAATATTTTAACAGCTTCACAGTTTCTTATAATCTGAAAGATTTTGTAAACTTTTTTTGGGGGGGCAATAATTGAGTCTGGATGCTTTATTTGGTTTTCCCTACTTTGGACACTTACTGAATTCAAAATTTACCTCTGAAACACCTGCTCTACTTTGGGAAAGAAACAAGATTGAGGAGTCTTTCTTCTATAGGTGGTTAAGAGCAATTTTTTGAGTTGACTTGTTAATTATTAAGAAAATTACTGTAAAAATTCAGTTCATACTGAACTCTTTTGTTTCAGCTTTTAGGCTTAAGGAAAGTTCAAACTGCAGTATTCAAATATTGTGGAAGCCACTTAATTTAATGGAATAGTTGTGGTTTCTAGCCCATGCAAGGCAAAAACCTCTTACCTAAAGAGCTTGAAAAAGCATGATTAAAAAAATTTTTGGAACAGAAGTATTTTATTTCAAGTGTGCTTTATACATGAAATGAACCAAAATCCATTCAAACTTTGAAAACTGCATTGCTACTATTTTATGAAAACTGCATGCTGAAAATATTATATGTATTTTACAAAAGGGATGAAAAAGCCTTATAGGCTGCCTTACTCGTGTTTGTTCTTGTGTTTGTTAAAGAAACCATGTGGTCCCATTAGCCCCTGGGTTTTGTGAGGCCAAACACACAGAAGCATTCACTGAGTACACAGAAGTCTCAATTAGGCAGTAGGAGTCTTTGCCAACAATATAAAGAGAAACATCTTGATTAAAGTTGGGTGGGAAGGGGCAATTTTGTCCCCATTGCAGATGTCTGATTAGCTATGAAAGAGAACATGTTCTCTCTAAGCGTTGGGTTAATAATCTTAAAATCTATTTCTTCAGCTCTTGTTAAAAAACAATCAGATGTGACATTGATGGGAAAAACCAATAAATGAAAACAATGAAAGCTTGGGACACATTACAAAGGAAAAACAAACGAAACCCCAGCTCTATAAAAATACCATAAATAATTTCAAAAATGTTTAATTTTATTTTGGGGTATAGTTGATTTACAATGTTGTGTTAGTTTCAGGCGTTCTGATACATATAGAAATATCTTATTCTTTTTCAAATTCTTTTCCCATTTAGGTTATTACAGAATACTAAGCAGAGTGCCCTGTTATCTGTTTTAAATACAGCAGTGTGTACGTGTTAATCCAACTTCCAATCTATTCCTCCACCACCTGCCTTTCCCCTCGTAACCATAAGGTCATTTGCTAAGTCTGTGAATGTTTCTGTTTTATAAATAAGTTCATTGGTATACTTTTCTTAGATTCTGTGTATAAGCAATATCATATGATATTTGTCTTTCTCTGTCTCCAGGTCCATCTGTGTTGCTGCAAATGCATTATCTCATTCCCTTCAGAGGATGAATGATATTCCACTGCACATATGTACCACATCTTCTTTATCCATTCATCTGTCAATGGACGTTTAACACCATAAATAATTTTGCAAGTCAAACACATTTTGGGGAGAAAATATTTGCAAATATATGATATGTTTCTAACAAATTGATTAAAATAAAAGAAGACATGCACAAACGAAAAATTGGCAAAGGCCCCAGTTGTAATACAAAAGACGGAATGCAAATGAAAATAAATATGAAAAGCTGTTCTGCTTTACTGATGATCAAAGACATGCAAATTAAAATAACATTGCTATTAAAAAATGTATCAGGGTGGCAAAGATTAAAAGATTATTAGTATCCAGTGCTTTGAAAGGTGTGGGGAAAGAGTAGTTCTTTCATGTTACTGATGAGAGAGTCACTTGAGGGCAATTTGACAGTCTGTGTTAAAACTGAAAGTGTGCATGCAATTAGCCCTTCATATCTGAGGGGGTTCTGCATCTGAGGATTCAACCAACTGCAGATAGAAAATATTTGGAAAAAAAATTCCACAAAGTTCTGAAAAGCAAAACTTGAACTTCCAATGCTCTGGCCAATATTTACACAGCATTTACATTTTTTGGGACACTATAGATTGGACTGCAAGGAGATGCAACCAGTCCATTATAAAGGAGATCAGCCCTGGGTGTTCTTTGGAAGGAATGATGCTAAAGCTGAAACTCCAGTACTTTGGCCACCTCGTGTGAAGAGTTGACTCATTGGAAAAGACTCTGATGCTGGGAGGGATTGGGGGCAGGAGGAGAAGGGGACGACAGAGGGTGAGATGGCTGGATGGCATCACTGACTCGATGGACATGAGTCTGAGTGAACTCCGGGAGTTGGTGATGGATAGGGAGGCCTGGCGTGCTTTGATTCATGGGGTCACAAAGAGTCGGACATGACTGAGCGACTGAACTGAACTGAACTGATAGGTAATCTACAAATGATTGAACATATACAGGAAGATGTGCCTAGGTTATGTGCAAATACTACACCATTAAGGAACTTGAGCATGCCTGGATTTTGGTACACAAGGGAGTCCTGGAACCATCCTCTGTGGATAGCAAGGGACAAATGTAGTCTTTATTTAGCAGTTTCAGAATTCAGAATCTTAGAGACATATTTTGCACGTGCAAAAGAATGTATATTCAAAGATATTTGTGGTGGGATTGTTTATAATCACCAAGATTAACAGCCTGGATGTCCATCCAAAGGGAACTGGAGGAATAAGTTATAGTGATCCTTACACAAAATAAGTTTTTAAAATAATGAAATAGATCTGTATGTGTTAATAGGAAACAATCCCAAGAACTTTTACTGAGAAAAGGTATTTCTAAAACACGCAAGTATGACCACTGTCTCTAGTTCTACTCCTTCCATTCTCTGACTCAGTCTAGCCAACTCTCTGTTACTTTGACCTCAACAAAGCTGATGTTTAATCTTATGTCTCATTTTCAATGCTCAGCCAACACATTACTGGAAATAGTTGATCATTCCTTCCACTTGGAAACACTTTTTTCACTTGACTTCTGGGACCTCACACTCTCCTGGTTTCTTTCAGTCCCATTGACTCCTTTCTCAGTCTCCTTTATTCATCCTTTTCCTCTCCCCAACTTCCCAGCAATAGTTCCCAGGACTCTGCCCCGCTCCACCTCTTCTGTCTCACTCACTCCTCACTTTGTATCCGATCTCACGGCTTTAAATATATCCCAAGTGCTGTTGTCACTGTGATTTATTTCTTAAGCTGACCCTCCACCGTGGATTCCAGACTCATATATCCAACTGCCTACTCCATCTTTCCTCAAGCTAATAGACCTCTTACACTTCTCCTGTCCAAAACCGAACTTCTGATTTTCACCTGAAAAATTCCCTTCTCTTAAACTTCCATATCTCAGTAAATGACAACTCCACTCACCTAGCTTCTCAGGACCAAAAGCTGGGCACCATTGTCGACTCCTCTCTCTTACTCCACATCTAGTACTACAGTTACTCTGAGGCTGATTAAGCTTAAGTGTCAAAGTCCCTCACTTATGGGAGCTTCTTATAAGGCCCCAACAATGGGATGACATGGCTGCCAGCTTTTGTAAACTTTGCAGAAGTGAAAAATTTTAATTGCCATCAGTTAAGATAGCTGTCTTGTTACACTCCAGCTTCCCCTCTGCTGTTCTTCTTCTCGTGTGGGGTTGGTATTGGGTGGCCATGGACGTTTTGGGGTCATAGAAAGGGGAAGTTGAATTGAGTTTATGCTTCTTTGGGGTTTGATCAAATATTTTTACTCGACTTGCAGTCACTTCTGTATCACTGCTAACCATCGTGTCATAGGAATGGCATCCAGGAGTACTCTGCTCACACTATGCTGACTAATGGTGTAGAGCCAAAGATCATATCTCGGTACTAATGTGTCCTGCAGCACCAGCACTGGAAATATGTGTAGTTGAGAAGAAATAAGGTTGGGAATGTACAGAGCAGAAACCAGTCTGTGGAAAATTCTTCTGCTCACTGGACATATGAAACTATATATGGAGGATTCAGAATGGGAGTTTCCTGCTGTCAGTAATGTGACAGAATACTCAGTAATGTGGCATATGCAACTCTGAATGCACCATCCATGCTTTTAATTGCGGCCAGAGTAGTTAACATGAGCCCTGCCCTCTTAACACATTTTAAATTGTATGACACATTTTTGTTGACTATAGGTACAGTGCTGTACAGCAGATCTCTAGAAATGATTCATCTTGTATAGCTGAAACTTAACGCTCATTGAAAAGTAAACTCCCTCTTATTCCCTCTCCCCAGCCCCTGGCAACCACCATTCTACTCTTTGCTTCTGAGTTGACTATTTTAGATACCTCATTTCAGTTGAATCATGCAATACTTATCTTTTTGTGATTGGCTTATTTCATTTAGCATAATGTCCTCAGGGCTTTTTCATGTTGTAGCCTGTGAAAGGTTTTCCTTCTTTTTAAGGCTGAATAACACTCCATTGTGTGTACATGGATCTCTCTATCACATTTAGGTTGTTTCTATATCTTCGCTACGGTGAATAATGCTGCAGTGAACAGAAGACAGCACATATCTCTTTGAGAGCTTGAGTTCAGTTCTTTTGGATATATATCTAGAAGTGGGATTGCTGGATCATGAGGTAGTTCTATTTTTAATTTTTTGAGGAAACTCCATAGTGTCTTGATAGTGGCTATAGCAAGTTTTTGTGGGAATCTTGTGAAATAGAATATATCAGAAATCCTATTTTTGCAGAGCACCAGCCTGTAGCAGTACTACAAATTGTGATTTTGTTTATGAATTTGCATATTTTATGCATCTTACCATATTGGATCGTATTTTAGTGTATCTGACTCATCTTGCTCTGACGAAATCTGGCAATTTCTGATGAAAATGGTACATGAAAGTATCACAGACACGGTTGCTAGCCTGAAGAAACAACTTTTCTTGCCACAAAAAGCCAAAACATATTAATCAATAATTGGAACCCACTTGCCAAGACAGGAGACATAAGAGACACAGGTTTGATCCCTGGATCAGGAAGATCCCCTGGAGAAGGGCATGGCAACTCACTCTGGTATTCTTGCCTGAAGAATCCCCATGGACAGAGGAGCCTGGCAGGCTACAGTCCATAGGGTCACACCGAGTCAGACACGACTGAAGTGACATAGCATGCATGCATTCAATGTGTGGGATATTGAGTGATTTGGTTAAACAATTGCATAACTCAATGTGGTGCAGTGTCAATGTTTAAGTGCATTCAAACTGCTCATATAAATGCCTTATTTTCAGGTCAATTTTGTATTTTTTGGAAATTTATGATGAACAAGAATTTAAATATGATGGAAAGTTAATATTTAAGAAAGAACGGAGACCAGCCTCACAAAAGTTGTCTTATTAACACAATGGCAATTAAAAGATCTATCAATGATAAAAGGAAATAAAAGTATTGAAAATAAAATATAAATTAAAAAAAAATTTATATTGGAGTATAGTTGACTTATGTTGTGTCAGCTTCAGGTGTACAGCAAAGTGGTTTGGTTACACATACACATATATCTATTCTTTTTCAGGTTCTTTTCCCTTATAAGTCATTACAGAATATTGAGTATAGTTCCCCATGCTCTACAGTAGGTCCTTGTTGTTTATCTAGTTTATATATCATAGCATGTGTATGTTAATCCCAACCTCCTAATTTATCCTTCTTGCCACCTCTGTGTGGTAGGAAGGATAAATAACCGTAAGTTTACTGTAATTTGTTTTGTAAGTCTGTGAGAATGTTTCTGTTGTGTAAATAAGTTCATTTGTATCATTGTTTAGATTCCATGTATAAGTGATATCATGCGATTTTTGTCTTTCTCTGTCTTAGTTTACTTGGTATGTTAATTTCGAGGTCCATCCATGTTGCTGCAAATGGCACTATTTCATTTTTTATGGCTGAGTAATGGCTTAAAGCTCAACATTCAGAAAACTAAGATCATGGCATCTGGTCCCATCACTTCATGGCAAATAGATGGGGAAACAGTGGAAACAGTGTCAGACTTTATTTTGGGGGGCTCCAAAATCACTGCAGATGGTGATTGCAGCCATGAAATTAAAAGATGCTTACTCCTTGGAAGGAAAGTTATGACCAACCTACATAGCATATTCAAAAGCAGAGACATTACTTTGCCAACAAAGGTCCGTCTAGTCAAGGCTATGTTTTTTCCAGTGGTCATGTATGGATGTGAGAGTTGGACTGTGAAGAAAGCTCAGCGCCGAAGAATTGATGCTCTTGAACTGTGGTGTTGGAGAAGACTCTTGAGAGTCCCTTGGACTGCAAGGAGATCCAATCAGTCCATCCTAAAGGAGATCAGTCCTGGGTGTTCATTGGAAGGACTGATGCTGAAGCTGAAACTCCAATACTTTGGCTACCTCATGTGAAGAGTTGACTCATTGGAAAAGACCCTGATGATGAGAGGGATTGGGGGCAGGAGGAGAAGGGGACGACGGAGGATGAGATGGCTGGATGGCATCACTGACTTGATGGACATGAATTTGAGTGAATTCCGGGAGTTGGTGATGGACAGGGAGGCCTGGCGTGCTGTGATACATGGGGTCGCAAAGAGTCGGATACCACTGAGCGACTGAACTGAACTGAATATTCCATTGTATATATGTACCACATCTTCTTTATCCATTCCTCTGTCAATGGACGGAGAAGGTAATGGCAACCCACTCCAGTACTCTTGCCTGGAAAATCCCATGGGTGGAGGAGACTGGTGGGCTGCAGTCCATGGGGTCTCTAAGAGTTGGACACGACTGAGCAACTTCACTTTCACTTTTCACTTTCCACTTCCCTGCAATGGAGAAGGAAATGGCAACCCACTCCAGTGTTCTTGCCTGGAGAATCCCAGGGATGGGGAAGCCTGGTGGGCTGCCGTCTATGGGGTCGCACAGAGTCGGACATGACTGAAGCAACTTAGTAGCAGCAGCTGTCAATGGACATTTAGTTAGCCTCCATGTCTTCACTATTATCAATTCACTGCTATAAACACTGGGGTGCATGTATCTTTTTGAATTATGACTTTCTCTGAGTATATGCCTAGGAGTGGGATTGCAGGGTCATATCGTAATTCTAATTTTAGTTTTTTGAGGAACCTCCATACTGTTCTCCATAGTGGCTGAACCAACTTTCGTTCCCACCAACAGTGTAGGAGGATTCCTTTTTCTCCATTCCTTCACCAGTAATTTAGACACTCTTTTCCTGGAAAAGGAAATGGCAACCCACCCTAGTATTCTTGCCTGGAAAATTCCATGGACAGAGGAGTCTGGTGGGGTCCATGGGGTCGCAAAGAGTCAGCCATAACTGAGTGACTGAGCACATCTCTAGCATTTATTGTTTGTAGATTTTTTAAAATAGAAATTTTGATCAACTGTTCTGGAAGAGAAAATTATCTATTATTTATATTAAATATTATTAAATTATCATATGAACAGGTGAATAAATAGTATACAACTATACTATTGTATACTAATAGTATCAGTTCAGTTCAGTCACTCAGTCATGTCTGACACTTTGTGACCCCATGGACTGCAGCACGCCAGGCCTCCCTGTTCATCACCAACTCCCAGAATTTACTCAAACTCATGTCCATTAAGTTGGTGATGCCATCCAACCATCTCATCCTCTGTCATCTCCTCCTCCCACCTTCAATCTTTCCCAGCATCAGGGTCTTTTCCAATGAGTCAGCTCTTCCCATCAGGTGGCCACAGTATTGGAGTTTCAGCTTCAGCATCAGTCCTTCCAATGAATATTCAGGACTGATTTCCTTTAGGATGGACTGGTTGGATCTCCTTGCAGTCCAAGGGACTCTCAAGAGTCTTCTCCAACTCCACAGTTCAAAATAGTATACAATAGATATACTAATATAGTAGTATACTAGAATACTAGTATACTAATAGTATACAACTATACTAACAATTTATATATATAGTAAAAGCCTTTGTAGGGGTGTATTAGGAAGTTAATATTAGGTTATTTTCTACATTGTCTGATGTTTGTAGTATTTGTCAGCTTTTATAAATTTGTAAGATATTGTGATTTCTTTTCTCATTATAAATAAATATTCATTTTTGTACCTAATTTTGTATCCTTATGAACAGAGAACCATCCCCCCACAAAGTGTATAAGCTTCAGGCCTCTCAAAGCCTAGATTGACCTCTGCCTATATCCAGCCCTTCAGCAAATACTGTTGGCTCCACCATCCATATATGTACACAATCTGAGCACCTCTCCCCGTCTTCATCGCCATCACTCTGGTCTCAGCCACCATCATTTCCCACTTGGATGACTACACTAGCCTCCTAATTTTCCTCCCTGCATTCTTGCCTTGCCTACTTTCAGTTCAGTCCCAAAGCAGCAACCAGAGTAATGTTTTTTAAGCTGAAGTCATATCAAGTCCTTCCTCTGCTCAAAATGCTCCAACGATTTCTGTTCTCACTCAGAGTAAAATTCAAAGTCCTCTTTATGGTCTTCAGAGACCTGTGCAATTGGGATCCTCCACACCTCTCTGACCTCCTCTCCTGCTCCTCTCCCTTCATTTCCTCTCTTCCAGTCACCCTGGCTTTTCTGTTGTTCCTTGAACTTGCCAAACCTACTTCTGTCTTGAGATTTTGGCCTTGGTTATTCCCTCTACATGGCTCACTCCTGTTTTGCTGAAAGTTTTCACTTTTGTCTCAATTTCAAAGGATTTGTTAACAAAATAAGGCACTTGCTATATACAAATAAATGATATAGATATTAACATACTAATGTTAAAAGAAAAGAGAACTAGAAAAAGCAGAGAATACATCAACAAATTGGATTTTGACCAACATCCACACTTAAACAGTGCTGCGAAGTCCCGTGTCACAGCACATCTGGGATCCCAATTGGGAAAGGGTCCCAGGCAGCACGTCTGCTCTGTGGGTGAGACTTCAAAGACTGCAGTTCTGGGTTCCCGCTTATAATCCCAGGATTGAAGCAAACTGATATCATCATCAATCTGTGACCAAATTGCAAGCCTGGTTTTATGTTAATGCTATTTGTTTTGTCTTATAAAACTTGGAATGCTGCTAAGCCTGGAGCTTGGTTGGCCAGGCCCCCTCCAGTGTCTCAACAATCTCAAAATTTCTTCCCCATCTTATCTATGGTGCTGCAAGTCTTACACTCACAACGGGCAGTCACTCCCAGTCAGGGCCTGCTCTGCTTTGCCTCTGAAGCCTCAGTTCAGTTCAGTGGCTCAGTCGTGTCTGACTCTCTGTGACCCCACGGACTGCAGCACACCATGCTTCCTTGTCCATCACCAACTTCCAGATGCCTGCTGCTGCTGCTGCTGCTAAGTCGCTTCAGTCGTGTCCGACTCTGTGCGACCATGTAGACGGCAGCCCACCAGGCTCCCCGTCCCTGGGATTCTCCAGGCAAGAACACTGGAGTGGGTTGCCGTTTCCTTCTCCAATGCATGAAAGTGAAAAGTGAAAGGGAAGTCGCTCAGTCTCGTCCAACTCTTAGCGACCCCATGGACTGCAGCCTACCAGGCTCCTCCGTCCATGGGATTTTCCAGGCAAGAGTACTGGAGTGGGTTCCCAGATGCCTAAACACGACTAGTTATGCCTAAAACAAGACTATTTATTAAATAAAATTTAATCTGTTTAATTTCTGAAGCCTAAACAAGACTATTTATTTCATTTCCACAACAATTCCCTCATTTCTTTTGGGTCTCTGCTTAAGTGTCACTTGATCAGTGAGGCCTTCCTTATATATAATTACAACCTCCCCATGATTTATAATCACCTTTCTCTGCCTTATTTTTCTCTCTGTCTTTTATCACCATCTGATATGGAACATATTCTCCTGCTTTTTAAAATTGATTTTCTTTCTTTCCCATTAGAAGGAAGTTCCACAAGGGGAAAGATCTTGTTTTGCTCAATACTGTGTCCTCAGTGCCTACGCATGTGCTTGGCATACAGCAGGCATTCAGGAATTATCTGTTGAATGAATGAATGATGAATCCTATATGCCAGCTTAATCAGTGGGATTAGAGGGTGGTCTTCCCTTTCTTCTTTTATTTAAAAATGATTTACTTTTTAAATTGTAAAAATATTCACAACTTAGAATTTACGCTATCAACCATTTTAAATGCACACTTGATTGGCATTAAGTACCTTCATGTATGTGCATGTGCACTTGGCCACTTCAGTCGTGTCCAACTCTTCTTGATCACATGGACTGTAGCCCACCAGGCTCCTCTGTCCATGGGATTCTCCAGGCAAGAACTGGAGTGGGTTGCCATGCTCTCCTCCAAGGAATCTTCCCAACCCAGGGATCGAACCCATGTCTCCTGCGTCTCCTGCACTGCAGGTGGATTCTTTACCACTGAGCCACCAGGGAAGCCCAAGTACATTCACATTGCTATGCAACTATCACCACCCCCATCTACAGAACATTTTTCATCTTGCAAAACTAAAACTCTGAACCTCCTTTCCTCTTTATATATTAAGTTAATGCCTGAATTTCTTGCACAAATATTTATCATAATGATGTTAAAAGGCCATTTCCATTTTGGGAACAGACTAATAAGAAATTTACATTCATTTTATAAAAAGATGATTGAAAAATGACTGTGTTCCTATTCCCTGAGCAGATTAAGGGTGAAGCTGTCTAGCTTTAAAAATGATTCATTATTATGTTCCTCCGGGATCCTGAATATTCAGGACCAGTTGTTTTCCTTATTAATATTTGAATTTAATATTTTACCATAAGAAATATAATACCAAAGGAACAGTAAATATTTAACTACTTATGATATTATTTTAATCTAACATTTCTTCTTTTACCTAGAGTTTACTTGAAGGAGAAGGGGAAAACAGAGGATAAGATGACTGGATGGCATCACTAACTTGATGGACATGAGTTTGAGCAAGCTCTGGGAGTTGGTGATGGACGGGGAAGCCTGGTGTGCTGCAGTCCATGGGGTCGCAAAGAGTCGGACACAACTGACTGACTGAACTGAACTGAGAGTTTAATCATCAGTATTATCAAAATTAAGTCTGAATTTGGCAATAAGGAGTTCATGATCTGAGCCACAGTCAGCTCCCAGTCTTGTTTTTGCTGATTGTATAGAGTTTCTCCATCTTTGGCTGCAAATAATACAATCAGTCTGATTTTGGTATCGACCATCTGGTGAAGTCCACTTGTGGAGTCTTCTCTTGTGTTGTTGGAAGAGAGTGTTTGCTAAGACCAGTGCATTCTCTTGGCAAAACTCTGTTAGCCTTTGACCTGCTTTGTTTTGTACTCCAAGGCCAAATTTGCCTGTTACTCCAGGTATCTCCTGACTTCCTACTTTTGAATTCCAGTCCCCTATAATGTAAAGGACATAGTTTTTGGGTATTAGTTCTAAAAGGTCTTGTAGGTTTTCATAGAACCATTCAACTTCAGCTTCTTCAGCATTACTGGTTGGGGCATCGACTTGGATTACTGTGATATTGAATGGTTTGCCTTGGAAACAAACAGAGATCATTCTGTTGTTTTTGAGATTGCATCCAAGTACTGTATTTCAGACTCTTCTGTTCACTGTGATGGTTACTCCATTTCTTCTAAGGGATTCTTGCACACAGTAGTAGATATAATGGTCATCTGAATTAAATTCACCCATTCCAGTCCATTTTAGTTCACTGATTCCTAAAATGTCAATGTTCACTCTTTCCATCTCCTGTTTGACCACTTCCAATTTGCCATGATTCATGGACCTAACATGCCAGGTTCCTATGCAGTATTATTCTTTACAGCATCAGACTTTACTTCTATCACCAGTCACATCCACAACCGGGTGTTGTTTTTGCTTTGGCTCCATCCCTTCATTCTTTCCGGAGTTATTTCTCCACAGATCTCCCATAGCATATTGGGCATCTACCGACCCGGGGAGTTCATCTTTCAGTGTCCTATCTTTTTGCCTTTTCATGCTGTTCATGGTATTTTCAAGGCAAGAATACTGAAGTGGTTTGCCATTCCCTTTTCCAGTGGACCACATTTTGTCAAAACTCTCCACCATGACCCATCTGTCTTGGGTGGTCCTACACGCCGTGGGTCATAATTTCATTGAGTTAGACAAGGCTGTGGTACATGTGATCAGTTTGATTAGTTTTCAGTGATTGTGGTTTTCATTCTGTCTGCCCTCTGAGGGATAAGGATGAGAGGATTAAGGAAGCTTCCTGATGGGAGAGACTGACTGAGGTGGAAACTGGGTCTTGTTCTGGTGGGCGGGGTCATGCTCAGTTCAGTTCAGTTCAGTCACTCAGTCATGTCCAACACTTTATGTTCACATGGACTGCAGCACGCCAGGCCTCCCTGTCCATCACCAGCTCCTGGAGTTTACCCAAACTCATGTCCATTGAGTTGGTGATGCCATCCAACCATCTCATCCTCTGTTGTCCCCTTCTCCTCCCACCTTCAATCTTTCCCAGCATCAGGGTCTTTTCAAATGAGTCAGTTCTTTGCATCAGGTGGCCAAAGTATTGGAGTTTCAGCTTCAGCATCAGTCCTTCCAATGAATATTCAGGACTGATTTCCTTTAGGATGGACTGGTTGCATCTCCTTGCAGTCCAAGGGACTCTCAAGAGTCTTCTCCAACACCACAGTTCAAAAGTGCAAAATTCTTCAGCATTCAGCTTTTTTTATAGTCCAACTCCCACATCTATACATGACTCCTTGGAAAAACCATATCTTTGATTGGATGGACCTTTGTTGGCAAAGTAATGTCTCTGCTTTTTAATAAGCTGTCTAGGTTGGTCATAGCTTTTCTTCCAAGGAACAAGTGTCTTTTAATTTCATGCCGTCACCATTTGCAGTGATTTTGGAGCCCCCAAAATAAAATCTGTCACTGCTTCCACTGTTTCCCATCTATTTGCCATGAAGTGATGGGACCAGATACCATAATCTTAGTTTTCTGAATGCTGAAAAACAAAAGTCCAAAATGCAGTACTTGGATGCAATCTCAAAAATGACATAATGATCTCTGTTCATTTCCAAGGCAAACCATTCAATATCACAGTAATCCAGGGAGAGGCTGTGTTTCCTCCCTGTTGTTTGACCTGAGGCCAAGCTATGGTGGAAGTAATGAAGATAATGGCAACCTCCTTCAAAAGGTCCTGTTCACACACTACCACACTCAATGTCCCTGACCCTGCAGCAGGCCACCATTGACCCATGCCTGTGCTGAAGACTCCTAGACACTCACAGGTAAATCTGGGTCAGTCTCTTGTGGGGTACTGCTCTTTTCTCCTGGGCCCTGGTCTGCACAGCTTTCTGTTTTTGCCCTCCAAGAGTCTGTTTCCCCAGTTCAGTGTATGTTCTTAAATTGAAGAAAGTAAAAAACAAACCACTAGACCATTGAGGTATGACCTAAATCAAATCCCTTACAATTACACAGTGGAAGTGACAAATAGATTCAAAGGATTAGATCTGATAGACAGAGGGCCCGAAGAACTATGAATGGAGGTTCGTGACATTGTACAAGAGGCAGTGATCAAGACCATCCCCAAGAAAAAGAAATGCAAGAAGGCAAAATGGTTGTCTGAGGAGGCCTTACGAATAGCTGAGAAAAGAAGGGATGCTAAAGGTAAAGGAGAAAAGTAAAGATATACCCATTTGAATGCAGAGTTCCAAAGAATAGCAAGGAGAGATAATAAAGCCTTCCTCAGTGATCGGTGCAAAGAAATAGAGGAAAATAATAGAATGGGAAAGACTAGAGATCTCTTCAAGAAAGTTAGAGATACCAAGGGAACATTTCATGCAAAGATGGGCTCAATAAAGGACAGAAATGGCATGGACCTAACAGAAACAGAAGATATTAAGAAGAGATGGCAACAATGTACAGAAGAACTATACAAAAAAGATGTTTACAACCCAGATAGTCACAATGGTGTGATTACTCACTTAGAGCCAGACATCCTGGAATACGAAGTCAGGTGGGACTTAGGAAGCATCACTATGAACAAAGCTAGTGGAGGTGATGGAATTCCAGTTGAGCTATTTCAAATCCTAAAAGATGATGCTGTGAAAGTGCTGCACTCAATATGCCAGCAAATTTGGAAAACTCAGCAGTGGCCACAGGAGTAGAAAAGTTTAGTTTTCATTCCAATCCCAAAGAAAGGCAATGCCAAAGAATGTTCAGACTATCACACGATTGCACTCATCTCACATGCCAGGAAATTAATACTCAAAATTCTCCAAGCCAGGCTTCAACAGTACATGAACCATGAACTTCCAAATGTTCAAATTGGATTTAGAAAAGGCAGAGAAATCAGAGATCAAATTGCCAACATCTGTTGGATCATACAAAAAGCAAGAGAATTCCAGAAAAACATCTACTTCTGCTTTCTTGACTATGCCAAAGCCCTGACTGTGTGGATCACAACAAACTGTGGAAAATACTCCAAGAGATGGGAATACCAGACAACCTGACCTGCCTCCTGAGAAATCTGTATGCAGGTAAAGAAGCAACAGTTAAAACTGTACACGGAAAAACAGACTGGTTCCAAATAGGAAAAGTATTACATCAAAGCTGTATATTGTCACCCTGCTTATTTAACTTATATGCAGAGTACATCATGAGAAATGCTGAGCTGGAGGAAGCACAAGCTGGAATCAAGATTGCTGGGAGAAATATCAATAACCTCAGATATGCAAATGACACTACCCTTATGGCAGAAAGTGAAGAAGAACTAAAGAGCCTATTGATGAAAGTGAAAGAGCAGAGTGAAAAAGTTGGCTTAAAGCTCAACATTCAGAAAACTAAGATCATGGCATCTGGTCCCATCACTTCATGGCAAAATAGATGGGGAAACAGTGAAACAGTGTCAGACTTTATTTTTCTGGGCTCCAAAATCACTGCAGATGGTGATTGCAGCCATGAAATTAAAAGACACTTACTCCTTGGAAGGAAAGTTTTGACCAACCTAGACAGCATATTCAAAATCAAAACCACAAGGAGGTACCATTTCACTCCAGTCAGAATGGCTGTGATCCAAAAGTCTACAAGCAGTTTAAATTTCTGTGCTTGTGATGGGTCTGTTAAGATTTTCTATTTCTTCCTGGTCCAGTTTTGGAAAGTTGTACTTTTCTAAGAATTTGTCCATTTCTTCCACGTTGTCCATTTTATTGGCATATAATTGCTGATAGTAGTCTCTTATGATCCTTTGTATTTCTGTGTTGTCTGTTGTGATCTCTCCATTTTCATTTCTAATTTTATTGATTTGATTTTTCTCCCTTTGTTTCTTGATGAGTCTGGCTGATGGTTTGTCAATTTTGTTTATCCTTTCAAAGAACCAGCTTTTGGCTTTGTTGATTTTTGCTATGGTCTCTTTTATTATCAGAGAAATGCAAATCAAAACCACTATGAGGTACCATTTCATGCCAGTCAGAATGACTGTGATCCAAAAGTCTACAAGCAATAAATGCTGGAGAGGGTGTGGAGAAAAGGGAACCCTCTTACACTGTTGGTGGGAATGCAAACTAGTACAGCCACTATGGAGAACAGTGTGGAGATTCCTTAAAAAACTGGAAATAGAACTGCCTTATGACCCAGCAATCCCACTGCTGGGCATACACACCAAGGAAACCAGAATTGAAAAAGACACGTGTACCCAAGTGTTCATCACAGCACTGTTTATAATAGCCAGGACATGGAAGCAACCTAGATGTCCATCGGCAGATGAATGGATAAGAAAGCTGTGGTACATATACACAATGGAGTATTACTCAGCCATTAAAAAGAATACATTTGAATCAGTTCTAATGAGGTGGATGAAACTGGAGCCTATTATACAGAGTGAAGTAAGCCAGAAAGAAAAATACCAATACAGTATACTAATGCAAATATATGGAATTTAGAAAGATGGTAATGATGACCTTATATGCGAGACAGCAAAAGAGACACAGATGTATAGAACAGTCTTTTGGACTCTGTGGGAGAGGGCGAGGGTGGGATGATTTGGGAGAATGGCATTGAAACATGTATAATATCATATAAGAAACGAATCGCCAGTCCAGGTTTGATGCACGATACAGGAAGCTTGGGGCTGGTGCACTGGGATGACCCGGAGGGATGGTATGGGGAGGGAGGTGGGAAGGGGGTTCAAGATGCAGAACATGTGTACACCCGTGGCGGATGCATGTTGATGTATGGCAAAACCAATACAATATTGTAAAGTAAAAATAATAATAATAATAAAATTAAAAAAAAAAAAAAAAGCAGAGACATCACTTTGCCAACAAAGGTCCGTCTAGTCAAGGCTATGGTTTTTCCAGTGATTGTGTATGGATGTGAGAGTTGGACTATAAAGAAAGCTGAGCGCTGAAGAATTGATGCTTTTGAACTGTGGTGTTCGAGAAGACTCTTGAGAGTCCCTTGGACTGTGAGGAGATCCAACCAGTCCATCCTAAAGGAGATCAGTCCTGGGTGTTCATTGGAAGGACTGATGGTGAAGCTGAAACTCCAATAGTTTGGCCACCTGATGCAAACAGCTGACTCATTTGAAAAGACCCTGATGCTGGGAAAGATTGATGGCAGGAGGAGAAGGGGACGACAGAGGATGAGATGGTTGGATGGCATCACCGACTCAGTGGACATGAGTTTGAGTAAGCTCCGGGAGTTGGTGATGGACAGTTAAGCCTGGCATGCTGCAGTCCATGGCATTGCAAAGAGTCGGATACGACTGAGCGACTGAACTGAACTGACTGATTATCCCAGTTATGCAACATCACTAATGCAAGAGAGAGGAGGGAGAAAAGTGGCATGGATTGAGAGCCCACTGGGTGTCAAGGTCTTGTCAGTACATCCAGTGACCGGTGCTTCCTTAGATCCCACTCACTTGTCCTTGCTCTCAGGCCAGGCTGAATTGAATCATCTGCATTTTGTGAAATTGGGCTCGACAGGATCACCTGTTACTTCCCTGTCACTAAATTCCGATATATACTTAATTTTCAGTCCTTGTTAGCTTGAAATCCTAGCAGCAGTCAGCACTGATGACCACACC
Organism: Bos javanicus; assembly: GCF_032452875.1. Taxonomy (NCBI): domain Eukaryota; kingdom Metazoa; phylum Chordata; class Mammalia; order Artiodactyla; family Bovidae; genus Bos; species Bos javanicus. The sequence goes on along the minus strand of NC_083897.1, from coordinate 3,544,510 downwards.
CTTCTTATCAGAATTCCTTCTTTTAGTTCATTACCAGAGCTTTCTGATTCTACTTCCTTTTTAAAAGAATTTTGGCTGCATCCCACATGTGGGACCTTAGTTCCCTCCCCAGGGATTGAACCTATGCCTCCTGCAGTGGAAGACACTGTCTTAACCACTGGACCACCAGGGAAGTCCTTGATTCTACTTCCTAAATAAAAAATCTTTCCACCTCTCTCCATATCCATTGTTACCACCCGAAGTAGTCAGACACCATTGTCTCTCACCTGAACTACTTCAGTAGCCTCTTAACTGCTCTCTTTGCCTCTGGTCTTCACCCCCTTACCCTGCTCCCCCACCCCTGTCACCACCATCACAGGGATCCATTTTCTATATACAACTGCCAATGGTATCTGTGAACTATGATCACATCACTCCCTTGGTTATAACTCCTCAACGAATTTTCCTTGCTTGGGACTTCTTACTCTGGTCTACAGATCTCTTCCCCCTTTGGCTCCTGCCTAACTTTTCTGACTCCAGATTGAGCCACTTTCCTTTTTGACCATACTCTTAGGGACTTCTTTGAATTCTTTGAATAAGCCACACATCTTTCACCTCTCACCTTTGCATTTGCATTCCCACTGCCTGGGCTACTCTTGATTCATTTATTTATTCATTCAACAGATATTTATTGAGTGCCTACTAAGTGCTAGACACTATTCTAAATATTGAGGATATTAGTTGTTGTTTAGTTGCTTAGTCCTGTCCGATTCTCTTGTGGCCCCTTGGCCTGTGTCCATGGGATTTTCCAGGCAAGAATACTGGAATGGGTCGACATTTCCTTCTCCAGGGGATATTCCTGAGCCAGGGATTGAACCTGCATCTCTTGCATTGGCAGGTGGATTCTTTACCAGGGAGCCACCATAGCAATGAGTAAATTGAGATTCCTGTGCCTGTTAGCAGGTTGTATTCTAGAAGGAAGCGAGAGATTAAAAAGAATAAGTAAAATCAATAAGTAAGCCACCTAGTGTTTTAGAAAGGGATAAGCACTATTGGAAAAAAGAAGTAGAGAGCAAAGTAAGAGAGATAAAGAGTGCAGAGAAGGGTGAGTGAGTGAAAATTTTCATGGCAAGATCAGAGTAAGCCTCACTGAGACAGTCATACTTAAAGACTTGAAGGAAGTGACAGAAAAAGCCACGTGGATGTCTGAATGAAGAACTTTTGTTGGGGGTGGCAGGGGTACCTGGTGGGACATCTTTGGGGAACAGCAAGGAGCATGGTACGGGTGGAGCGGAGCAAGTGCAGGGAAGTGTGGTTGGAGATGACTGCAAACTAGCTGCTGGAGGCTAGATCATGAAGGGGCAGGTAGGCTGCTTTACGGAGTTCGGTTTTTCTCTGATTAAAATATGAAGCTGTTGGAAGGTTTTGAGCAGAATAGTTACATATGGCATGAAAAGCTCCTTCTGTCTGCTATGTGGAGAATAGACTGTAGGTGGTGGAATATGATAGGGATGAAGCAGGGAGACTGTCAGCAGGCGGCTGCAGTAAGGCAAGTGAGCGAAGGTGGCGGCTTAGCTTAGGGGAGTAGCAGCAGTCAAGGTGGTGAGAAGGGGTTGGATTATGAATATATTTTGACAGTACAGCCATCTGGACTTGCTGGTTGGGTATAACATGTAAGCAGGGCTGCAGTCTATATATAAGACTTGAAGCTGTTAAGATTTGTGGGACTTTTTTTTAAGAGTACAACATTAGGTAGAAAAGTGAGTATGTATTTAAGGTGAGAAAAAAATCACAATGATCAGTCAGGCTTTGTCAAGACAAAGTGGGTGGGTCAGATACTCTAAGACTTATGTGATTTGGTATGCAGGGATTCATCAAGAAAACATCACACACACACACACTGCTTACAGTCCTGCTACAGGTGTTTGCCTTACAAACATGGGTATTCTGATTGATTTTACTTGAAAGTGTTAATCTCTCACTTGTGTCTGACTCTTTGTGACCCTATGGACTGTAGCCTGCCAGGCTCCTCTGTCCATGGAATTTTCTAGGCAAGAATACTGGAGTGGGTTGCCATTTCCTTCTCCAGGGGATATTCCTGAGTCAGGAATCAAACCCAGGTCTCCTGCATTGCAGGCAGAATTTTTACCATCTGCGCTACCAGGGAAGCCGATTTTGCTTAATGGACCAGAAGAAAATAAAAGAGTAGCCTGCACTTGAACTTGTGTATGCTACATTGTCCAGTATATTTTTAACGAGAAATTTCATTTTTATTTAGACATCAATAAGAAGCAAACTTTCTGCAAACAGCTCCATAATTTGGGAGAATTCTACATAGACTAGATTCTGGCTGTGTACATTTCAAACCTTCTGTCACTTCTACGATTTGTATACTTCCTATGCCAAGTGCCATAGGACAGATTCCCATCACAATATGACTTCTGGTCCTCCACTGTCCTGTCATGACCCCAGGAAGTGAATGCAAACCACATGAATGTATCTCCCCAAGGCCCAGCTAAATGTGTCTACATCTTAACTTCCAGTAAACAGGATCCCCAAAATGTCCATGGTCACTCAACTATCATGCAACACAAGGGGAAAATGTGATGGAAGGAATGTTGGAGTGGAAAGAGACAGTGGTCTCAACTGACTGCAGTTAAAATATCTTTCCCAATCACATAAAAATCTATGACAATGTGAACACATGCCTATGGACCTGTTCAGGACCTTGGAATGTGAGGGTCCCTGAAACTAAAACTTTATCAGCTTCAAGAAAATATGGCACTGGATATGAGGGGTATGATGGCATTGGATATGGGATGTGACAGGAAGAGAAACATTTAGGATGATTCTAAGGTTTTGGGCCTGAGAAGTCAGCAGGATGAAGTTGCCCTTGCTGATGTGGCAAAGATGGGAGGAGCTGGCTGGTCAAATAGTGCGGGGTGGAGAGGGGGTGGAGACAGAGAGACAGGGCTGTATTAGGATTGAGATGCCAAAGAATGATACACATGAATTTATATACAGAACAAATATAAAACCACAGACACAGAAGACACATTTATGATTACTAAAGTGAAAGGTGGGGAGGGATAAATTAGGAGTTTGGGATTAGCAGATACACACTGCTATATATAAAATAGATAATCAACAAGGTCCTACTGTGTAGCACAGGGGCTTCCCAGGTGGCTGACTGGTAAAGAATCTGCCTGCTAGTGCAGGAGACATGGGTTCAATTCCTGAGTTCCTGAGTCAGGAAGCCCCCTGGAGGAGGAAATGGTGACCTGCTCCAGTACTCTTGCCTGGAAAATCCCATGGACAGAGGAGCCTGGTAGGCTGTAGTCCATGGGGTCGCTAAGAGTTGGACACGACTGAGCGACTTCACTTTCACTTTTCACTTTCATGCATTGGAGAAGGAAATGGCAACCCACTCCAGTGTTCTTGCCTGGAGAATCCCAGGGATGGGGGAGCCTGGTGGGCTGACGTCTATGGGGTCGCACAGAGTCGGACACGACTGAAGCGACTTAGCAGCAGCAGCAGCAGCAGTGCAGGAGACATGGGTTCAATTCCTGAGTCAGGAAGACCCCCTGGAGGAGGAAATGGTGACCTGCTCCAGTATTCTTGCCTGGAGAATCCCATGAACAGAGGAGCCTGGCGGGCTACAGTCCATGGGGTCACAAAGAGCTGGACACGACTGAGCAGTCACACATGCCTGTATAGCTCAGGGAACACTACTCAATATTTTGTATTAACCTATAATGGAAAGGTATCTGAAACAGAGTATATATATGTTTCTGAATCACTTTGCTGTATACTTGAAATTAATAGAGCATTGTAAATCAACTATACTTCAATATTAAAAAGTAAGAAAAGAAAATATGCAAAAAAGAGAATGAGATGCCTATTAAACAGCCAAGCAGAGAAGTCAAGTGGCAGTTTTCACCATTCCTTTTGTGACTTACTCCTGCTCATCTCTCACAGTTCAGCTAAGCATTCTGTTAGGTAGTTAGAATAGGAAAAAGGAGTCCAGAATGGCAGTGGCTACAAGACAAAGAAGAGGAAAAGTCCATGAAAACAGAACAAAGGAAGGTCCGAAGAGCCAAATGAGAACCTCAGGTGAAACAACAGCCCTCCTGGCTATCCCAATGTACATAGGGCAGGCTCAGGGGAGGAGAAAATACATAAAAAGAGGAGCCAAAATTGAGCCACTGGCTTCTCTTCTCTTCGCCTCTTTTGGGTTGGCCTGCCCTCATGCGTCTAGGATGTATTTTCCTTTACTTGCCAAATAAAACTGAGCTGTAACACTGATCCATCCGTCATTTCAAATTTTTGCTGCGGCAAGACAGAACCGAGGAAATTACAACACCCCCCACCCCCCGACAGTTCCCTCCTCATCTCAGACTGGCTGTGAAGGTTAAGTCTCCTGTTATACATTCTGTAGTCCCCGTAGCTCTCTTTTTGCCATCCCTGTGATTACGTTTTTAATGGTTGTGTCTCCTGCACTGCACTAGACAAGGCTGAGACCGTGTATTCCGTCCTGCTACTGTGCCTACTGTGTGCCACAGTGCCTGTCTGAGCAGTTCTTGAGAATTGTTGGTTGAATAAGTGAAGAGAGGTCAAGTAACTTTTCCAACTCCCAACAAGATAGCAGAGCTAAGGTGGATGGGGCATACTTTTTCAACTTAAAAAAAAAGCCAAGCCAAACACATGTATAGGAAAATGTGTGATATACCAATGAATTGTCACCTGTTGAATACACTTGGGTAACTAGCACTTGGGCCAGTAAACATCACAGGGACAGCATCCTAGAACCCCTCACACTCCTCTTCTGAACCACACGGCCCCCCTTCTTCCCCCAGGTGACCACCATAGTGATTTCTTTTTTTTTTTAATTGTATTCATTTACTTTTAGCTGCCCTATGTCTTTGTTGCTGTGTATGTATGGGCTTTCTCTAGTTGTGGCAAGCAGGGGCTACTCTCTAATTGTGGTGCATGGGCTTCTCATTGCAGTGACTTCTCTTGCTGCAGAGCACAGGCTCTAGAGCGCTAGCCTCAACAGTTGTAGCTCCTGGGCTTAGTTGCCCCAAGGCAAGTGGAATCTTCCAGGACTAGGGATAGAACCTCTGTCTCCTGCATTGGCAGGTGGATTCTTAACCACTGAACCACCAGGGAAACCCCCATCCTGATTTCCAACACCATTAATTAGCTTTTCTTGTTTCAGAGCTTTATATAAATGGTCTACCCAGTATCTATGCTTTTCTGTCTGTGTGTGTGAAATTTATAAATGGTGTTGGGAGTAGCAGTAGTTGCTCATTTTCATAGCTGTATAGCAATTCTCAAACTTTTTGGTCTTGGAAACTGTTTCCATTTATAAAAACTATTGAGGAACCTAAAGAACTTGTGTTTCTGTGAATTGTATCTAAGATATTTACTGTATAGGAAATTAAACTGAGAAATTAAAAAATATTCAATTCATTAAAAATATCAAATTCATTACATGTTAATATATATATAACACATTTTAATGAAAATAATTGTATTTTCTAGAACAAAAAAGAGGGAGAAATGTGGCAGTGAGTATGAATGAGAGTCTGGGCAAATATATCAGAAGACTGACACTGTGTGCTGCTGGGAGGGCCTGGGTTCCAGAGGTCTTGGCCAAACCCCAGAGGCCACAGGAATGGTGATGGGGCAGAAGGATTTGTCATCTTTTGAGTTCTGCATGTCAATTAGCAATAGATACAAATAAGCCGGCCTAGGAGACACGACATTAGTATGTTGCAAAGCACCCAGTACATTTGGTAAATGTGTAAATGCATGATGTAAGGAATAAAGTTGATCCAGTTTGGGTAGGAAGTGAAGAGGATGGGAAAGTTCTGTCCAGGCAAGTGGAGATGGGAATGTTGGCAGAAGATAATATCTGTTTGCTTGGGAGGCAGAAGACATACTTGTCAGGGTGAAGTGAAAACCCCTTGGTGTGGTTTTCATGGCCCTAGTTGGCTATTCAGGCCCCATCTGTCACTCTGATGCTCCAGCCATTTCTTTCCCTAGATAGGTGCAAACACATGCATCCATGTTGTCCATTCTTCATGCTATCTCCTTTACCTGCAGTGGCATCCTTCTTCCATTCTTTACTACCAGGTAAACTGGTGACCCTCAGGACCCACCTGACATTCCTCCTCTTAAGCATCTTCCTAGGCAACAAACTACTTCCCTTACCTCCCCACTCCAGCTCATATCCACTCTCTTATGCTCCCATAACACTTTGTGCTCATCTCTGTCTTAGAATTTGACAATCTTTTGTTATCATCATCCAAGTGTCTGTCTTCCCCTCTAGACCATGAACTAGGATAAGCCATGGGTCTTAGGTACTGATGAGTCCCTACCTTCTAGTACAGCTCCAGGCAGTCAGTGGTACTTGCTTCTCTATCCACAACAATGTCTCCCTATGAGGCATTGCACACAGGAATGCAGTACCTATTTACTGATTTATCTGTGATGAGTGGAGCAGGCTGGTCCAAACCTTTCAGAGAATTTCAGGTCATTTTCATTTACTTTGTCAGTGGCTGGTTAATTAACCTTCTGTTGTCAAGTTGACCCTGAGCTGGATAGATGAGAAACAGTCCTTGCTTAAAGGTTGATTAAAGGTCAGGAGCTCCCTTTGGAAAACGTTTGTCAGTTTCTAGAAATGTTAAACATACACCTACCATATTCACTCTTAGGTTATTTACCCAAGAGAAATCAAAGTCTATGTACATACAAAGACTTGTACAAGAATGTCCACAGCAGATTCATTTATAGTAGACCAAACCTAGGAACAGCCCAAATGTCCATCAATAGGTGAATGGATAAATTGTGATGTACCCACACAGTGGAATACTACATGCAACAATATGCTAAGTACAAGAAGCTAGACCAAAAGAGTATGTACTATATGATTCTATTCACATGAAATTCTAGAAAATGTAAACTAATCTCTATTAACAAAGCAGCTCAGGCAATAAAGAATCTGCCTGAAATGCAGGAGACCTGGGTTTGATCCCTGGCTCGGGAAGATATCCTGGAGAAGGGAATGGCAACCCATTCCAGTATTCTTGCCTGTAAATCCCATGAACAGTGGAGCCTGGCGGGCTGTAGTCTGTGGGGTCGCAAAGAGTTGGACACGACTGAGCGACTAATACACACAACAAAACAGATCAGTGGTTGCCTCTGGATGGTGTGGGAAGGAGAGAGAGGTGCAAGAGACAGATTACACAGAGGCATGAGCTAACTTTTGGGGTTTTAGAAATGCTCATTATCTTGATTATAGTGCTGGGTTCATAGGTGTTGACATATGTCAAGACTTAACAAATTATACTTTAAATATGTGCAGTTTATTGTGTGTCAGTTATTCTTGGATACAATTGCTTTAGAAAAATCCCATTAATCTATCTTGCACTTTGAATCAATCTTTCACCCATGCTTGATTTTACATTCTCTATTGGTCATTTGGAAAATATTGTTTCACTGAGGTGTGCAGACTTTCCAAATATTAACAAATTTTACTATACAGTAGCAAAAAAATCACATTTGTTACTATTAGCATAGGTCCCATCAGCAAAGTCTTTAACCATTTGGGAAGCTGTCAAACTCATGGTGGTGGATGAAGAAAGTGAAAGTGTTAGTTGCTCTGTCATGTCTGGCTCTTTTGCCACCCCGTGGACTGTAGCCCGCCAGGCTCCTTTCTCCATGGCATTTCCCAAGCAAGACTACTGGAGTGGGTTACCATTCCCTTCTCCAGGGGATCTTCCCGACCCAGGGATGGAGTCTGGGTTTCCCGCATTGCAGCCAGATTCTTTACTGTCTGAGCCACCAGGAAAGCCCCCATAGTGGTGGATAGGTTTCCCCAAATTTGAATTTTTTAAAATGTAATTTCCATTTTATTATCTTTTCAGGGAACAGTATTTCTTCAGTCTTTAAGGACTTAGCTCATTACATGGGCTTTGGTGGAAGCTATGGGGCAGCAACCACAGGTCTAAATCGTGATGGAGGTGTTGGGTCCTTCTGGACTTCCTGGATTCCCAACTGCCTTACTCTGAATGGCACAACTCATGCAGTAATGTAGTTTCACATACAGCTTGGGAAGCACATGGTGTCAAAAACACTCGCTTTAGAAATGTCCCTGATGGCTGTGGCATCTACGATGTTCCAAATGACAAACTTCTTAATGGCCTTATCCCTGGGCACACATTGGGCACAGTTGGTACAGCGAATAGGTTGTATGTGGCCATGGCCCTTTTGGGCATTACCACAGTTCTTTCTTTCCTTGGTCATCTTGGAGATGAGGAGGTTAGAGCAAAAATTGGAATTTTTATTTGAAAGCTCCATTGTCTCCATTGTTATCACTGGTAGCAAACACTGTCAGTTAAGTGACAGACTCACTTCACTCATTTTCAAGGAGCTATCTGCCAAAAGCCTCAGTCTGAATAATTATAGTCTGTCTGTGGGTCTTCTTTTCAAGCAAAAATGGTGTTCCATGAAAAAAGGGTCTAATTCATCTCACAAAAACAAGTACTTTTCCTTCAGGCAACGATTGCACATTGATACGTAACAGATGTGCTTTATGCGTGCTCCCTATTTCATCACATGGAAAATTTTGTAACTGTACTCAATGGTTGAAATTTAATACAATTAACTTTTATACTGTTTCATGAAAGGCTTTGTTTACTGGGAGTGTGTGGGGGTGAAGAACGCAGTGAATAGTGATACAGTTGGTATTGCTGCCTTAACATGTGCTAGATCAGATCAGATCAGATCAGTTGCTCAGCCATGTCCGACTCTTTGTGACCCCATGAATCGCAGCACGCCAGGCCTCCCTGTCCATCACCAACTCCTGGAGTTCACCGAGACTCACGTCCATCGAGTCAGTGATGCCATCCAGCTATCTCATCCTCTGTCGTCCCTTCTCCTCTTGCCCCCAATCCCTCCCAGCATCAGAGTTTTCTTCCAATGAGTCAACTCTTCGCATTAGGTGCTAAGGCACCAGCAATTTTTTTTGATCTACCTTTGCTTTTGCACCATCAGTGCAAATGTCCATGTAGTGAAAAAGGAAAATATCCTTTTAGTCTTATTGTGAAAAGGGTTTTGACCTTCAGGATCCACATAAGGGTTTTAGGGATTCCCCAGGGGCCCACAGACCACAGTTTTTAGAAGAGCTACTGTACAGTGTTTTAGTGTAGGGATATACCACAACTTACTTATCTTTACTGTTGTTAGACATTTGTAGTGTTCTGTTTTGAGCTATTACAAATAGAAGTGATAAGAACAACGTTGCCCATATCTCTCGGGGCACGTGTGTATGCATTTGCATTGGATGTGCTAAAGGGTAGAGCTGCTGGGTCATAGGGCTGTGCATGCTCAAGTCTGGTTAATTATGCTGAATAATTTTTCAAAGTGGGATGCATTACCTCACACTTCCACCAGCAGTATCTGAGCCTTAGTGGGTCTGAATTCAGATGCATGTAATTTCAAAACCCTAAATAAAATTAATAGTTGCTTTGTCCTAAATAAAATTAATAGTTGTTGATGGCAAAAATTCAAACAGTATATAAAGTTTAAAGTGAAAAGTACTATAGGACTTCCCTGATGGTCCAGTGGTTAAGACTCCACCTCTCAATGTGAGGGGCATAGGTTCGATCCCTGGTTGGAAAACTAAGATCCCACATGCTACGGGGCCAAAAAAAAAAAAAGAAAAAGAAATGTACCAACAGAAATAGTAACACTACTATATAAACAAAGATATATGTATAAGGATGTTAGCAGTAGCTCAGTTTGCAGTGGCAAAAAAAGGAAATAGAATCAATTCCAATCAGTCGTTAATAGCATAGAAATCTGGTGCATCTACATCACTGAGTATTGTCCATTAACAATGAAGAATTAGGTCTATAGCAACAGATTTAGAGAGATTCTTCAAAGTATTGTTAAGTGGAAAAGACAGGATGCTGGGAAGTATATGTAATATGATCTTATTTTAAAAAAACACTTGAAGGGGAGAATAGCACAAATTTCCAGTTCAAATCATTTCTCTTTGCTTACAGTCCACCAGTTGCTTTGTCACGCCACATTTTACATTGTTTTATATGTGGGTCATGACTTTTGGAGGAAGTGTGTTTTTCTTAGAGTTTCTAATTGTCTTTTTTGTTGTTGTTGTTGGCAAAAGGTTTTTGTGTTTTTATCATGATATTACTCGTTTCTTCCAATTGTTTGGATGGACAACTTGTTAAATGCTCTGACATCTACTGACTCTTTCCAGGCCTCCTCTCTTCACAGTTGCCATCTTAGAATTTTTTCCATTGTGTTCCTGGCTTAGAATTTCTTCTCCTTAGATCCCAGGTCTTCTTTCTTAGATTTGTTTTTTTGATTGCTGGAGTACATCCTCAAGTAATTAATTTTTTCAGAGGAGGTAACTGGGAGTTAAAACTTCTGACTTACTTCATGTCTGCTGCTGCTGCTGCTAAGTCACTTCAGTCGTGTCCGACTCTGTGTGACCCTATGGACAGCAGCCCACCAGGCTCCTCTGTCCACAGGATTCTCTAGGCAAGAATACTAGAGTGGGTTGCCATTTCTTTCATACTTCATGTCTAAAAATGTCTATTTTGTTCTTATATTTAACTAATATAGAATTCTACATTCAGTCATTTTCTCTAACTTTACAAATATTTTTGTGTTTGTTGTTGTTGTTTTAGCATTTAAGTGCTGCTAATGAGGATTGTCATTTCTTTGTAGACTTCTTTTCTCACCAGAAGTTTTAAGGCTCACCCCTTTATTCTTGATATCTTAAAATTTCACAAGCTGTGCTTATACACAAGTCTTTTGTCTTTCATTCTACTTACAACTCAGTGGTCTTTTCAAACTGAAGTTTTCAGTTAGAATTTTTCTTCTTTTTTAAAACATTACTTCCTCCCCTCAACTGTTTTTCTTTCTTTCTGAAATTCTATTTAAATGGAGGTTGACCCTCCTGAATTTATATTTTATATTTTATTTTAAAAATATTTTTGATGTGGACCATTTTTAAACTCTTTATTAAATTGTTACAATATTGCTTCTGTTTTATGTTTTGTGTTTTTTTTCTGGCCATGAGGTATGTGGGATCTTAGCTCTTTGACCAGGGATCAAACCTGCATCCCCTGTACTGGAAGGTGACGTCTTAACCATTAGATTGACAGGCAAGTCCCTGGATTTATACTTCATAGATTTAAAAATCTTTCTCCCAATTTCTTGTGGTCAAGGCTGGACCCAGACACACTAGTATGCAAGATATACTTAGGAAAGAAAGGCTGGAGGTGTGATTGTAAACACAGGGAGCCCAAGCCTGAGGTGCACATGGAGACCTATACCAGCAACATTGTCACTGCAGTCTCTTCTATACATATAGCATTTAGTGTAACTAAAAACTTGGTGACAAGAGGTTTTTGTTTATAGAAGTACATGAGCCAATGAGTGAAAAAGGGATTACAGAGTATCGCCATTTGACAATCCCTAATGAAATAAGGAATGGCGCCCCACTCCAGGACTCTTGCCTGGGAAATCCCGTGGACGGAGGAGCCTGGTAGGCTATAGTCCATGGGGTTGCTAAGAGTCAGACACGACTGAGCGACTTCACTTTCACTTTTCACTTTCATGCATTGGAGAAGGAAATGGCACCCCACTCCAGTGTTCTTGCCAGGGACGGGGGAGCCTGGTGGGCTGCCATCTATGGGGTCGCACAGAGTCAGACACGACTGATGCGACTTAGAAGCAGCAGCAGCAGAAATGAAATAAGGAAGGAAATAAACCCTGAATATTCATTCAATGGACTGAAGCTGAAACTCTAATACTTTGGCCACTTGATGCAAACAGCCAACTCATTGGAAAAGACCCTGATCTGGGAAAGATTGAGGGCAGAAGAAGAGGGCATCAGAGGATGAGACGACTGGATGACATTACCAACACAATGGACATGAACATGGACAAACTCTGGGAGCTGGTGAGGACAGGAAAGCCTGGCATGCTGCAGTCCATGAGGTCGCGAAGTGTTGGACATGATTTGGTGACTGAACAACGGGAACAACAATGAAATAATGGATCTAGACAATGCTCATTAATGGCTGTTACCATCACAAGAAGAGAGATAACCAGATATTACATACTTTTGATGAAAACACACAGCACCACCTATGAAGCTCTCTTGCCAAAAAATTAATCATCAATGAATCTCTACATCTAACTACCAGTTTTCTTGAAAGATACTACTGGGATATAATCACCAAAATCCATAGATAGTGGAAAACTCTCCAGTCGAAACCAGCCGACATCTGCAAGAAAAAGTTCCAGTAGAAAAAAATAATTGGTGGAGGAACCTATAGATTAAAAGAGACTTAAAAGATACACCAACTATTTGCACTATGTGGTCTTCTCTAGATGTTGATAGGAACAAAAAATATCTGTAAAAATTTATGAACCTATCAAGGATATTTGAATACTGATTGAATCTTTGATGAATATTTGTTAATAATTAGGTGTGATAAAATGTTGTGACTATGCTTTTAAAAAGAGTCATTTTAGAGAACTATACTGGAATAATGATGTCTATTGTTTGCTTTAATATCCAGAGGAGGAGAAGTAAATGTGGGTATAGATGCAATGAGATTAGCCTTGAATTGATAGTCACTCAAGCTAGGGGCACAGCAGGGTCTTGAGATTTTCACTCCACTTTTGTATATGCCTGAAGTTTTTCATAATAAAAAGTTGAAGGTAAAAAAATCTAAAGTTCCTGCATAGTCAGGAAAACCTGAATTTGAATTCTTCTGTAATTCTGTGACCTGGACTACATTTTTAACCTCTCTGTGGCTTTGTTTCCTCATTTATAGTAATGGTCCCCATGTTACAGAGTGGTGGTGAGGATTTCATGGGGTTATGTCTATAAATCCCTTCCAACACTCTCTGACCTAGAGTCCACTCAATAAAGGGTAGTTCTTGTTACTGTGATTTACTTACTTATTTTGATGGTCTTATCTAGAGGGGATGATCTGTGGCTGGTCCTAGGTGGATACTGCCAGGCATGCGTGCATGCTCAGTTTCTCAGTCATGTTGGATTCTTTGGGACCTCCATCGACTGTAGCCCACCAGGCTCCTCTGTCCATGGGCTTCTCCACCTAAGAATACTGGAGTGAGTTGTCAATGCCCTCTGGAAGGGGTTCTTCCAGACCCAAGAATCAAACCCCCTTCTCTTGTGGCTCCTACTTTGCATGTAGACTCTTTACCCCTGAGCCACCAGGGAAGCCCCAGCCTGTAGCTTGCCCTGATTGGCTGAAAGCTAACCTGTACTTTCTCATGATTGGCTGACTCCTAGGCTGTAGTATGCCTTGATTGGCGAGCTCCTAGACTATGGTTTGTCTTGATTGACTGACTGCTAGCCTGTAGTTTGCCCTGTTTGGCTCACTCCTTGCCTCTACGTTGCCTTGATTGGCTGACTCCTAGCCTGTAGATTAATTGAGGAATGTAGGGAAAATGACTAGGCCAGTCAGATAGGACCCAAATCAAAGCCTCTTATATTGGCAGTTAAGATAGATTCAGGGGATTAGATCTGGTAGACTGAGTGCCTGAAAAATCTATGGACAGAGATACCTAACACTGTGTAGGAGGCGGTAACCAAAACCATCCTAAAGAAAAAGAAACACAAGAAAGCAAAATCGTTGACTGAGGAGGCTTTACAAATAGCTGAGGAAAGAAGATAAGCAAAAAGCAAGAGAGAAAGGGAAAGCTATACCTAACTGAATGCAGAGTTCCAGAGATTAGCAAGGAGAGATAAGAAGCCATTAAATGAACAATGGAAAGAAGTAGAGGAAAATAGTAGATTGGGAAAGACTAGAGATCTCTTTAAGAAAATTGGAAATATCAAGGAAATGTTTCATGCCGGATGGGCATAATAAAAAACAGAAAAGGTAAGGGCCAAACAGAAGCAGAAGAGATTAAGAAGAGGTGGCAAGGATACACAGAAGAATTATACAAAAATGTCTTAATGACCGGGATAACCACAATGGCCTTGTCACTCACCTAGTCAAGTGGGCCTTAGGAAGCATTACTACAAAGAATGGAGTGGAGGTGATGAAATTCCAGCAGAGCTATTTCAATTCTAAAAGATGATGCTGTGAAAGTGATGCACTCACTACGTCAGCAAATTTGGAAAAAATCAGTAGCCTCAGACTGGAAAAGATCAGTTTTCATTCCAATCACAAAGGAGGCCAATGCCAAGGAATGTTCAAAGTGATTAAGTGTTACTCACTCAGTCATGCCCGACTCTTTGCGACCCCATGGACTGCAGCCCACCAGGCGCCTCTGTCCATGAGATTTTCCAGGCAAGGATACTGGAGTGGGTTGCCATTTCCTTCTCCAAGCCATCTTCCCAAGATAGCAGACAATTGTGCTCATTTCACATGCTAGCAAGGTTATGCTCAAAATCCTTCAACCTAGGCTTTAGCAGTACATGAACGGAGAACTTCCAGGTGTACAAGCTGGGTTCAAAGAGACAGAGGAACTAGAGATCAAATTGCCAACATTCATTGGACCATGGAGAAAGCAAGGGAGTTCCAGAAAAACATCTGCTTCTGCTTTATTGACTACACTAAAGCTTTGAATGTGTGGATCACAGTAAACTGTGGAAAATTCTTAAAGTGATGGGAATACCAGGCGACCTTACCTGTCTCCCGAGAAATCTGTATGTGGGTCAAGAATCAAAAGTTAGAACATTACATGAAACAACTGACTGGTTCAAAATTGGGAAAGGACTATGACAAGGCTGTATACTGTCATCCTGCTATTTAACTTCTATGCAGAGTACATCATGTGAAATGCCAGGCTGGATGAATCACAAGCTGAAATCAAAATTGCCAGGAGAAATATCAACAACCTCAGGTATGCAGATGTTACCACTCTAATGGAAGAAAGTGAAAAGGAACTAAAGAGCCTCTTGATGAGGGTAGAAGAGGAGAGTGAAAAAGCTGGCTTGAAACTCAACATTAGAAAAACTAAAATTATGTCATCTGGTCCCACCACTTCATGGCAAATATAAGGGGAAAAGTGGAGAAGTAGTGACAGATTTTATTTTCTTGGGATCCAAAATCACTGTGGATGGTGACTGCAGCCATGAAATTAAAAGACATTTGCTCCTTGGAAGAAACACTATGAGTAACCTAGACAGCATATTAAAAATGAGAGACATCACTTTACTGTCAAAGGTCCCTATAGTCAAAGCTATGTTTTTTCCAGTAATCATGTATGGATGTGAGAGTTGCACCATAAAGAAGGCTGAGCACTGAAAAATTGATGCTTTTGAACTGTGGTGCTGGTGAAGACATTTAGAGTCCCTTGGACTCCTTGCAAGGAGATCGAACCTGTGAGTCCTAAAGGAAATCAACCCTGAATAGGCATTGGAAGGACTGATGCTGAAGCTGAAGCCTCAGTACTTTGGCCACCAGATGGGAAGAGCTGACTCATTGGAAAAGACTCTGATTCTGGGAAAGATTGTAAGCAAAAGTAGAAGGGGGTGACAGTGGATGAGATAGCTTCACCAACTCTGTGGACATAAGTTTGAGCAAACTCTGGGAGATGGTGAAGGACAGGGAAGCCTGGTGTGCTGTAGTCCGTGGGGTTGCAAAGAGTTGGATAGAACTTAGTGACTGAACAACAACAAACAAGTAAAGAACCACTACTTGTCTTGCCCAACACTTGGAAAAGGGAGGTGTTACCACTTACTTAAAACTGGCAGCCTTCTGTCAAACCTAATCTTTCTTGTTCTCTCATAGTCCTGGTCTCTACTGGCTGATCTGTTAAATTCCCATCGCATATTAATAATTGATAATTGTTTAATGTCATGATTTCCAGAAATATTTGCATTTTAACAAGAATTTCCAATAGAATGCCACCAACCCAGCATCATTATTTCTGATGGAATTATGAGCCATGTGACACTGCAGGTTAAAAAAAAAAGTATTTGAGGACTAGAGATCATTCCTCTGTACTCCACATATTACACCTTTTTTTGAATTCAGTTCAGTTCAGTCGCTCAGTCGTGTCCAACTCTTTGCGACCCCATGAATCACAGCACACCAGGTCTCCCTGTCCATCACCATCTCCTGGAGTTCACTCAAACTCACATCCATAGAGTCGATGATGCCATCCAGCCATCTCATCCTCTGTCGTCCCCTTCTCCTCCTGCCCCCAATCCCTCCCAGCATCAGAGTCTTTTCCAATGAGTCAACTCTTCACATGAGGTGACCAAAATACTGGAGTTTCAGCTTCAGCATCAGAGTCTTTTCCAATGAGTCAACTCTTCACATGAGGTGACCAAAATACTGGAGTTTCAGCTTCAGCATCATTCCTTCCAAAGAACATCCAGGGCTGATCTCCTTCAGAATGGACTGGCTGGATCTCCTTGCAGTCCAAGGGACTCTCAAGAGTCTTCTTCAACACCACAGTTCAAAAGCATCAATTCTTCAGTGCTCAGCCTTCTTCACAGTCCAACTCTCGCATCCATACATGACTACTGGAAAAACCATGTCCAAGCAATGGAAATCTGTGGGGAACATGGGCTACAGTGGCTGATTAGTCTAGTTTCCTGGGACTGATGGGGTTCCTGGGACAGAATTTCCTGAGAAAGTTCTGGTTAAAGCAGAATCAGTTGGTCACCCCAAATGTCAAACGTATTAATAGGACCCACGTGTAATAGGGCAACTTGAGACTGTTGTATCCAGTGGAGATTTTGCTTGATCCCTCAGCCTGAAGACATCTCTGTAACAGTTTTGTGGGCAGGGCTTGCAGGGGAACAGAGTTATGGCCGGCAATCAGGACTGTAAGTGAGAGAAATGCTGACATTTCATGTATGACGTCTTGTCTTCTGAAATGAAAACTCCTTAGGAAGAAGAGCAGAGTTTTTACTCTTCTTCATTTTTCACAACACCTAACAGGATGCTAAAAAGTAGTCATTTATACAATAACCAAAATTTGCAAAGGTACCCCTGGACACCTCTTCATTCACATCCACACAATACTTGTTGGGAGACTGAATACAGAGTTTACATCTTCCTTTCCAAATTCAGGGATGGCTTGGACATGATAGAGTGATGGGCATCAGATTTACCTTCTGGCTGTGAACATATGTAAGTAAACAAAATATATGGAACAATTGTTTTCAGGCATCAGATGAGTGAGAACTGCTAGAACTAAGCTCAACACTCTTTAAAGGATGATAACAAATTCTAGAAAGATCAGATACTGTCAATTCTCATTATTCATGGATTCCATATTTACAAATTCACCTACTGGCTGAAATTTATCTGTAACCCCCCAAATCAACGCTCTTGTGGCACTTTTGAAGTCATTCAGAGACATGCACAGAGTGGCAAAATTTTGAATTCCCAAAGTGCACATTCCCAGCTGAGGTCAAGCAAAGCAATGCCTTCTTGTTTCAGCTCTCATGTTGTTAAAAAAAAAAAAAAAAAAAAAGTGTCGTTTCTGTGGTCTGTTTACTGCCACGTTTTTATTGGTGATTTTGCTATTTAAAATGACCCTCAAGGCTGTGCTGAAGTGCTGACTAGTGTTCCCAAGTGCAAGAGGGCTTGACGTGCCTTACAGAGAAAGTACATGTGTCGGTATATTAAGTAAGTTATCTTTAAATGGAAACACATAAAACAGGGTTACTTATTGATCCATTGATGACCATGTTTTGACCAGACGCTAGCAGAACCCTAACCTTGTATTTGCCCTAGAGGCACTGGTTCAGGCTTCATTAACTCAGTGTGCATGGTGACTCTATAGAACATAACTACAGAACTTTCAGTAATGAGAACCAATTGTAATTCATCCCCAGCAGACTTGTTCCATAAGAATTATTAAAGGAAATTCTTCAGACTTAAGGGAAATTATACCAGCTGGAAATTCAGAGCTATGTGAAGGAATGAAAAGCACTGGACATGTTAATGTCTGGGTAAACATAAAAGACTCATTTTTCATTTCTTAATGTACTGAAAAGACAATTGAGTATTTTAAACAAAAAGAATTACAGTGTCTTGTGGAATTTGTAATCTATTTAGAAGTAGAAAACAAGATTACAATGGGAAGGAAAGGAGTAAAGGGAAGTGTGCTGTTAAAAGGCTGTTACATTTTATGTGAACTGGTACAGTATTAATTCAAAGTACACTGTGATAAGTTATGGATTCCTACTGTGGTGTTCAGATCAACTACTAAAACATAAAATAAGACATATGGCTAAAAAGCCAAAATAGGATACTAAAAATACTCAGGAAATGTTAAGGAAGGGAGAAAAGGAGGGGGAAAAAAGAAAGAATAGGACAAATATGAAGAAATCCCAAGATGGGAGATTTAGAAACAACCATATCAATAATTACAGGGACTGTAGTAAACACTCCAAATGAAAGCTAGATGCTGTCAGCCTGGCAATACAGAAATAGGTAGTCTTCCCTATAGGAAAGGGAAACCCAGTCTAATAGTTTAAATACTAGGGTAAAAGTAGAAACACAGGGAATTCCCTTGAGGTCCAGTGGTTAGGACACAGCACTTCCACTGCAGGGAGCCCCAAAGATCCTGAAAACTGCATGGTGCTGCTAAAAAAAAAAAAGTAAAAGGACAAGGAAAAATATATACTGCACAAACACGAAGCTGAAGAAATCTAGTGATTATATTAACATCAGAGAAAACAGACTTTAAGATAAGGAGTATTACTGGAGATAGGGAAGGATATTTCATAATGATGAAAGGCTCAATCCATAAGAAGTCATCATTCTGAATATGTGTGTACCCCTAATAACAGAGCTGTGAAATATGTGAGGCAAAAACCTGGTAGAATTTAAAGGAGAAATAAACAAATCCACAATTATAGTTGAAGCCTTTAGCACTCCTCTCTCAGTCATCAATAGAAAAAGTAGATGGTCATTAAGATACCATCAAACAACTTGTCGTAATTAACATTCACAGCTCTCTCCCTCCAACAACAGCAGAAGACACAGTCTTTTCAAGTGGATGAGGGATATTCAGCATGAGAAACCATGCTGGACCATAATGAAAGTATCAATAAATTTATAAAGATGAATACAGTACAGAGCATGTTTACTGACCACAGTAGAAAAAGAATTACAGTAGAAATCAATAATTGGAAAGATAACTGGGAAATTCCCTGAATGTTTGGAAATTAAACAAATGCAAGGACTTCCTTGACAGTCCAGTGGTTAAGACTTCACCTTCCAATGCATCGGGCGTAGGTTCGATCCCTGGTCAGGGAGCTAAGATCCCACATGCTGCGGGGCCAAAAAACCAAAACATAAAACAGAAACAATATTGAATAAATTCAATAAAGACTTTATAAAAGGTCCATATTAAAAAAATCTTTAAAAAATTCAGTGATATTTGGGCACTTCTGGCTGAATTGACTGGAGGCCAGTCACTGGTAAAGTATACAATACCCCTTCTTTCTCCCCCAAACACCTAACAGTGTCTTTATATCCATCTATATATGAATATATATATGAATTTGTGGAGTCTTTTGCTCTGTGAAGTGAAGTGAAAGTTTCTCAGTCGTGTCCAACTCTTTGTGACCCCATGGACTATACAGTCTATGGAATTCTCCAGGCCAGAATACTGGAGTGCATAGCCCTTCCCTTCTCCAGGGGATCTTCCCAATCCAGGGATCAAACCCAGGTCTGCCACATTGCAGGCAGATTCTTTGCCACCTGAGCCACAAGGGAAGACCTTTTGCTCTGTAAACATGAGAAAAGATAAGTTGTTGGTGGTGAAGAGGGCTAGACAGAGGCAAGAGGAGTTCTGAGGGGATAAAATGGCATGGATTCCTTTTCTAGACCTTTCACTTCAGTGCTTAAGCAAATGAGAACCGTGAGTTTCTGGACTTGCCTGAGGGAGACTTTGAGAGACTGAAAGAAAGCAGGGCTTTCTTTCCTCTTTGAGGCCCAGGAGCAGAGAATGGCACAGAATTGGGGAGGATACCCATCTAATCCAGAAGCACTTGGGCACCCCAAGGCTTGCAAGCTCTGGGAGGAGCTACAGTAAGCCCTGGTAGCATGGATATTGGTATCTCATCATGGATGCCAAGCTGTCAGATTGCTCTAAATAGCCTTGCAAGCAGGGGGCATGAGAATTGGAAGCTGGAACAGTATAGGAACGAGCAAAGAAACCAAGGTGTGACTCCCAGAAACAAATGGGCTGGGGTGGGACACTTGAAAGCGGTGTGTGGTCTCCCAGGTCTGTGCTTACCTAAGAAAGCATGTATCACTCACTGGTAGCCAAACATGGAATAGTCTGCTTTTCTGGAATAAGTAACAAGATCCTTCAGGAGCCAATATTAGGGCCAATCTTGGAAATCTAGGTTTGTTTCAGGGTCTGTGCAGAGAGAGAGGTATGTAGCCACTCCTGAGTGCTCTGTACCCTGGACTGCAACAGATTTCTCTGTGCAGAGAATCACTGCACTTTGTAGATTCTTGATGAAGAAAAGTCCCTTATCTTCAGTTCTTAGAAGGTTAAATTTGGGAAGGAGCCCCACAAGGTCACTGATAAGTGCAGGAGCCTGGTATAGACCTGTATAAATTGTTCAGAAGACTCAACACTGGATGTAGACCTGGGGCTTTTAAAGACTGGCAAGATCATCATAAAGAGCATTTCACAGTGAGGTTAAGGGCAGGAAGACAGTCAAGAAAATGATACAGGGACTTCCCTAGTGGTCCAGTGGCTAAGACTCCGCACTCCCAATACAGGAAGCCAGGGTTCAATCCCTGGTCAGGGAACGAGATCCCACATGCCACAGCTAAGTGTTCACATGCCACGACTAAGACTTGTCTCAGCCAAATCAATCAATCAGTATTTTTTAGTGAATGTGCATGTCAGATATTCACAATATATTTTCTCTATTTTTATTGAAAATTTATCAGTGTCATAAGTCTCTAACACACACATATATAAAACTCTGAGTCAGTGATCTAGAAAATGCCTTTTATAAAAAAAGAATCATAATTTTGAAAATTGTGAGTATATTATCTGCATGAATAAAAGCTCTTAGCTCTCAAAAAAAATAAAACAAATTTAAAAAAAGAAAAGGATACAATTGAAAGTGACACAGTGATGGATGATAAAGACAGAGCAGAGCTCCTCTATGTTCACTTTGTACCTATCTTTTCTATCAAGGAAAATTTTTCATACTGAAAAGTCTAACCCGGGGCTTTTCAAACTTTAACATGCATGTGCATCACTTCAAGATTTTGTTAAAATGGAGATTCTGATTCAGTGGGTCTGGGTGGGGCCCAAGATCCTGTGCTTCTGACAAGCTCCCAGGTGATGCTGATGAAACTGGACTTCCAACCCCACTTTGGTTTTTTTTTTTTTTATTATTAATATTTACCAATTTCTTTTTAAATTTTTTAAATTAACCTTTTTTTGTTGTGTTGGGGTATAGTTGATGAACAATGTTGTGATAGTTTCAGGTGATCAGTGAAGGGACTCAGCCATACATAGACATGTAGCCATTCTCCCCCTAATCCCCCTCCCATCCAGGTTGCCATGTAACATTAAGCAAAATTCCATGTGCTAGAGAGTAGGCCCTTGTTGGTTACCTATTTTAAATATAGCAGTGTGTACATGTCCATCCCAAACTCCATAGCTATCCCTTCCCCCAACCCCACTTTGAATAGAAAGAATCTAGACCAAACATTGGTAAAGGAAGAGAAGTCCAGGATGGGTAAAATGGTTATCAAAAGAGAATCTCATTGCATTAAGCAAGGTCAACTTTCCAGTCAGGGCAAATTACATCTCTCTGAGTATTTGGAGTGCTTGCAAATCAGACCCCTAAACCACTCTTGAAGATGGAAAGATTGAAGGCAGGAGGAGAAGAGGATGACAGAGGATGAACTAGTTGGATGGCATCATCAACTTGGTGAACATGAGTTTGAACAAGCTCTGGGAATTGGTGATGGACAGGGAAGCTTGGTGTGCTGTGGTCCATGGGGTCGAAAGGAGTTGGACACAAATGAGCTACTGAACCAAACTGAAACCACTCTCGTGGATACTTTTATTTACTAGGAGAGGTGCTAGAGGCCTGAAGGCAGGCAAATGTGATCATAGGTTTCAAAAAAGGAAAAAAGAGAGGAAGCGTAATGGACAGATCAGTAAGCTTGATGTTGATTCCAGGAGGTAATCTAAAATGATGTATTTTAAAAGGATGATTTGTTTTCACTGAATGGACCCAGTTTCATGGTCTTTGGTGGTTTTAGCAGAATGGTACCTCTGGGCAGCAAGTGAAATATAGAAAAGCACTGGCTGAGGACTTTCCAGACATTTGTGCGAAGCAGCGTAATAATGACCGGCTGTGAAGGCAATGAGTGAGATTAGTAACTGGTTGATCACTGCTGCCTGGAGGGCCCTGATTAATGATTAATAGTCCCTGAAGGATAGCCTCCAGGCCTGTGATAAAAGCTTCATCCTACACCTGGTCTGTAATTTTATCACACACTAACTTAGATCATGGGGAAATAGATGGGGAAACAGTGGAAACAGTGTCAGACTTTATTTTTGGAGCTCCAAAATCACTGCAGATGGTGACTGCAGCCATGAAATTAAAAGACGCTTGCTTCTTGGAAGGAAAGTTATGACCAACCTAGATAGCATACTGAAAAGCAGAGACATTACTTTACCAACAAAGGTCCGTCTACTCAAGGCTATGGTTTTTCCAGTGGTCATGTATGAGTGGGAGAGTTGGACTGTGAAGAAGGCTGAGCACCAAAGAATTGATGCTTTTGAACTGTGGTGTTGGAGAAGACTCTTGAGAGTCCCTTGGACTGCAAGGAATCCAACCAGTCCATTCTAAAGGAGATCAGCCCTGGTATTTCTTTGGAAGGAATGATGCTAAAGCTGAAACTCCAGTACTTTGGCCACCTCAAGTGAAGAGTTGACTCATTGGAAAAGACTCTGATGCTGGGAGGGATTGGGGGCAGGAGGAGAAGGGGACGACAGAGGATGAGATGGCTGGATGGAATCACGGACTTGATGGACATGAGTTTGAGTGAATTCCGGGAGTTGGTGATGGACAGGGAGGCCTGGCGTGCTGTGACTCATGGGGTTGCAAAGAGTCGGACACGACTGAGCGACTGAACTGAACTGAAATGACTTAGATCACTGGTTCTCAAATGCTGCTGCTGCTAAGTCGCTTCAGTCATGTCCGAC
The DNA here is from genome assembly GCF_032452875.1 of Bos javanicus. NCBI lineage: Eukaryota > Metazoa > Chordata > Mammalia > Artiodactyla > Bovidae > Bos > Bos javanicus. The sequence continues at coordinate 3,521,281 of NC_083897.1, read as the reverse complement.
TCTGTGTGACCCCGTAGACGGAAGCCCACCAGGCTCCCCTGTCCCTGGCATTCTCCAGGCAAAGAACGATGGAGTGGGTTGCCATTTCCTGCTCCAATGCATGAAAGTGAAAACTGAAAGGGAAGTCGCTCAGTCGTGTCAGACTCTTAGCGACCCCATGGACTGCAGCCTACCAGGCTCCTCCGTCCATGGGATTTTCCAGGCAAGAGTACTGGAGCGGTGTGCCATTGCCTTCTCCATGTCAAATGTTAAGGTACACCAGAATCTCTTGAGGGCAGGGGTTGCTTGTTAAAATGTTGATTCTAAGTCTCCAGCCCTGGGCTCTGATTTGGAAGGTCTGAATGCATTTTTTGTTGTTGTTGTTTTTCTTTCTTTTTAATTTATCTATTTTTTAATTGAAGGATAATTGCTTTACAGAATTTTGTTGTTTTTTGTTAAACCTCAGCATGAATCAGCCATAGGTATACATATACCCCTCCCTTTTGAACCTCCCTCCCATCTCCCTCCCCATCCCACCCCTCTAGGTTGATACAGAGCCCATGTTTGACTTTCCTGAGCCATACAGCAAATTTCTGTTGGCTATCTATTTTACATACGGTAATGTAAGTTTCCATGTTACTCTCTCCATACATCTCAGCCTCTCCTTCCTTCTCCCCATGTCTGTAAGTCCATTCCCTCTGTTTCTCCATTGCTGCCCTGTAAATAAATTCTTCAGTACCATTTTTCTAGATTCCATATATATGCATTAGAATACAATATTTATCTTTCTCTTTCTAACTTACTTCTCTCTGTATAATAGGTTCCAGGTTCATCCACCTCATTAGAATTGACTGAAAAGCGTTCCTTTATATGGCTGAGTAATATTCCACTGTGTATATGTACCACAACTTCTTTATCCATTCATCTGTCAGTGGACATCTAGGTTGCTTCCATGTTCTAGCTATTGTAAATAGTGCTGCAATGAACAATGGGATACATGTGTCTATTTCAGTTTTGTTTTCCTCTGGGTATATGCCTAGGAGTGGGATTGATGGGTCATATAGTGGTTTTATTCCTAGTTTTTTTTTAAGGAATCTCCATACCGTCTTCCATAGTGGCTATATCAATTTACATTTCCACCAACAGTTTAAGAGTGTTCCTTTTTCTCCACACCCTCTCCAGCATTTGTTTGTAGACTTTCTGACAGATGTGAAGTGATATCTCATTGTAGTTTTGATTTGCATTGAGCAATGAGTGAGCAATGTTGAGCATCTTTTCATGTGTTTGTTGTCCATCTTTATGTCTTCTTGGGAGAGATGTCTGTTTAGGTCTTTTTCCCACTTTTTGATTGGGTTGTTGGTTTTTCTGGTATTGAGTTGTATGATCTGCTTGTATATTTTGGAAATTAATCCTTTCTCAGTTGTTTCGTTTGCTATTATTTTCTCCTATTCTGAGGGTTGTCATTTCACCTTGCTTATAGTTTCCTTTGCTGTGCAAAAGCTTTTTAAGTTTAATCAGGTCCCACTTGTTTACTTTTGTTTTTATTTCCGTTCCTCTAGGAGGTGGGTCATAGAGGATCTTGCTTTGATTTATGTCATCAAGTGTTCTGCCTATGTTTTCGTCTAAGAGTTTTATAGTTTCTGGTCTTACATGTAGGTCTTTAATCCATTTTGAGTTTATCTTTGTGTATAGTGTTAGGAAATGTTCTAATTTCATTCTTTCACATGTAGGTGTCCAGTTTTCCCAGCACTATTTATTGAAGAGGCTATCTTTGCCCCATTGTATATTCTTGCCTCCTTTGTCAAAAGTAAGGTACCCATAGGTGCATGGTTTTATTTCTGGGCTTTGTATCTTGTTACATGGGTCTATTTTTCTGTTTTTGTGCCAGTACCATACTTTTCTGATGACTGTAGCTTTGTAGTATAATCTGAAGTCAGGAAGGTTGATTCCTCCAGCTCCAATCTTCTTTCTCAAGACTGCTTTGGCTATTTGGGGTCTTTTGTTTTCCATATGAATTGTGAAATTTTCTGTTCTAGTTCTGTGAAAAATGCCATTGGTAATTTGATAGGGATCACATTGAATCTGTAGATTGCATTTGGTAGTATAGGCATTTTCACAATATTGATTCTTCCTACCCAGTAACATGGAATATCTCTTCATCTGTTTATTTTTGATTTCTTTCATTAGTGTCTTATAATTTTTTTGTGTACAGTTCTTTTGTCTCCTTAGGTAAGTTTATTCTTAGATACTTTATTCTTTTTATTGCAATGGTGAATGGGATTGATTCCTTAATTTCTCTCTCTGATTTTTCATTGTTAGTATATAGAAATGCAAGTGATTTCTGTGTATTGATTTTGTATCCTGCAACTTTGCTAAATTCACTGATTAGCTCTAGTAATTTTTTTGATACTATCTTTAGGGTTTTCTATGTACAGTATTATGTCATCTGCAGAGAGTGAGAGCCTTACTTCTTTTCCTATCTGGATTCCTTTTATTTCTTTTTCTTCTCTGATTGCTGTAGCCAGGACTTTCAAAACTATGTTGAATAATAGTGGTGAAAGTGGACACTCTTGTCTTGTTCCTGATCTTAGGGGGAATGCTTTCAGTTTTTCACCATTGAGAATAAAGTTTGCTGTAGGCTTATCATATATGGCCTTTACTATGTTGAGGAAGGTTCGTTCTATGCCCATTTTTTGAAGAGTTTTAATCATAAATGGGTGCTGAATTTTGTCAAAGGCTTTTTATGCATCTATTGAGATGATCATGTGGTTTTTATCTTCAATTTGTTAATATGGTGTATCACATTGATTGATTTGCATATATTGAAGAATCCTTGCATCCCTGGAATAAACCCAACTTGATCATAGTATGTAAGCTTTTTGATGTATTGCTGAATCCTGTTTGCTAAAATTTTGTTGAGGATTTTTGCATCTATGTTCATCAGTGATATTGGCCTGTAGTTTTCTTTTTTGTGTGTTGTCTTTGTCTGGTTTTGGTATCAGGGTGATGGTGGACTCATAGAATGAATTTGGAAGTATTCCTTCCTCTGCAATTTTTTGAAAGAGTTTAGGATAGGCATTAGCTCTTCTCTAAATGTTTGATAGAATTCTCCTGTGAAGCTGTCTGATCCTGGGCTTTTGTTTTATGGGAGATTTTTGACCACAGCATCAATTTCAGTGCTTGTAATCGGGTTGTTCATAATTTCTATTTCTTCCTGGTTCAGTCTTGGAAGATTGAACTTTTCCAAGAATCTCTCCATTTCTTCTAGGTTATCCATTTTATTGTCACACAGTTGTTCATAATAGTCTCTTAAAATCCTTTGTATTTCTGCATTGTCTGTTGTAACCTCTCCTTTTTCATTTCTAATTTTGTTGATTTGATTCTTCTCTCTTTTTTTCTTGATGAGTCTGGCTAAAGGTTTGTCAATTTTGTTCATTTCTCAAAGAACCAGCTTTTAGTTTTATTAATCTTTACTATTGTTTCTTTCATTTCTTTTTCATTTATTTCTGCTCATATCTTTATGATTTCTTCCCTTCTACTAATTTTGATTATTTTTGTTCTTCTTTTTCTAGTTGTTTTAGGTATAAAGTTAGGTTGTCTATTCGATGTTTTTCTTGTTTCTTGAGGTAGGATTGTATTGCTATGAACTTACCTCTTAAAACTGCTTTTGCTACATCCCATAGGTTTTCAGTTGTCATGTTTTCATTTTCATTTGTTTCCAGAGGCTTTTTTATTTCCCTTTTGATTTCCTCAGTAACCTGTTGGTTGTTTAGAAACATATTGTTTAATCTCCATGAGTTTGTGTTTTTTGACAGTTTTTTTCTTCTTGTAATTGATATCTAGTCTCATTGCACTGTGGTTAGAGAAGATATTTGTTATAATTTCAATTTTCTTAAATTTACTGAGATTTGATTTGTGACCCAAGGTGTGGTCTATCCTGGAGAATGTTCCACGTGTACTTGAGAAGAAGATATATTCTGCATTTGGATGGAATGTCCTGAAGATATCAATGAGATCAATCTCATCTAATGTATCATTTACTTGTGTTTCCTTATTAATTTTTTGTTTTGATCATCTGTCTATTGGTGTGAGTAGGGTGTTAAAGTCTCCTACTATTATTGTGTTACTGTCAATTTCTCCGTTTATGTCTGTTAGTATTGTCTTATGTATTGAGGTGTTCCTATGTTGGGTGCATAGATATTTACAATTGCTATGTCTTCCTCTTGGATTGATCCCTTGATAATTGTGCAGTGTCCTTCCTTGTCCTTTATAGTACTCTTATTTTAAGGTCTATTTTGTCTGATATGAAGATTGTTACTCTAGCTTTCTTTTGCTTCCCATTTTCATGGAATATATTTTTCCGTCCTCTCACTTTCAGTCTATATGTGTCTTTAGGTCTGAAGTGGGTTTCTTGTAGACAGCATATATATGGGTCTTGTTTTTGTATCCATTCAGTCAGTCTGTGTCTTTTGGTTGGAGCATTTAATCTGTTTTCGTTTAAAGTAATCATTGATATATATATATATGTTCCTATTGCCATTTTCTTAACTGTTTCGGGTTGATTTTGTAGATCTTTTTCTTCTTTTGTATTTCTTAACTATATAAGTCCCTTTAATATTTATTGTAAAGCTGGTTTGATGGTACTGAATTCTCTTAACTTTTGCTTGTCTGAAAAGCTTTTTATTTCTCCATCAATTTTGAATGAGATCCTTGCTGGGTACGGTAATCTTGGTTGTAGATTTTTCCCTTTCAGTACTTTAAATATATCCTGCCATTCCCTTTTGGCCTGCAGAGTTTCTGCTGAAAGATCAGCTGTTAAGTGTATGGGGTTTCCCTTGTATGTTACTTGTTGCTTTTCCCTTTCTGCTTTTAATATTCTTTCTTTGTGTTTAGTCTTTGTTAGTTTGATTAGTATGTGTCTTAGTGCGTTTCTCCTTGGGTTTACCCTGTATGGGACTCTTTGCACCTCTTGAACTTGATTGACTATTTCCTTTTCCATGTTGGGAAAATTTTCAACTATAATCTCTTCAATAAGTTTCTCATACCCTTTCTTTTTCTCTTCTTCTTCTGGGACCCCTATAATTCGAATGTTGGTGCATTTGACATTGTCCCAGAGGTCTCTGAGACTATCCTCAGCTCTTTTCATTCTTTTTTACTTTATTCTTCTCTTCAGAAGTTATTTCCACCATTTAATCTTCCAGCTCACGGATTCGTTCTTATGCTTCAGATATTCTGCTATTGATTCCTTCTAGAGTATGTTTAATTTCAGTAATTGTGTTGTTTGTCTCTGTATGTTTATTATTTAATTCTTCTAGGTCTTTGTTAATTGATTCTTGCATTTTATCCATTCTGTTTTCAAGGTTTTTGATCATCTTTACTATCACTATTCTGAATTCTGTTTCAGATAGTTTGCCTATTTCCTCTTCATTTATTTGGACTTCTGTGTTTCTAGCTTGTTCCTTCATTTGTGTAGTATTTCTCTGTCTTTTCATTATTTATTTATTTTTTTAAACTTACTGTGTTTGGGGTCTCCTTTCCCCAGGCTTAAAGGTTGAATTCTTTCTTCCTTTTGGTTTCTGCCCTCCTAAGGTTGGTCCAGTGGTTTGTATAAGCTTTGTATAGGGTGAGATTTGTGCTGAGTTTTTTTGTTGTTGTTGTTTGTTTGTTTTTCCTCTGATGGGCAAGGCTGGTAATCCTGGGCAAGGTGGTAATCCTGTCTGCTAATGATTTGTATTTTTGTTTTGTTTTTTGTTTAGATGAGGGGTCCTGCACAGGGTGCTATTGGTGGTTGGGTGATGTCGGGTCTTGTATTCAAGCGGTTTCCTTTATGTGAGTTCTCACTATTTGATATTCCCTAGTGTTAGTTCTCTGGTAGTCTAGCGTCTTGGAGTCAATGCTCCCACTCCAAAGGCTCAGGGCTTGATCTTTGATGAAGCCACTTTCTTCATAGAATTCCCAATTCCTTCAAATTCCATCAGTCTGGTTACCAAATACTTTCTTCTGGCTTCTGCTGGTGGCCAGCCATCCCTTGGCTTAAGGCAGAATAACTCCAGTCTCTGCCTCAGGATTCACATGGTGTTCCTCCTGGTGTGTGTCCACATTTTCCTCTTCCTCTCTCAGTCGGCCTGAATGCATTTTTAATAAGCATCACAAGGTGATTTTGAGGAACGTGTTCTGTGGAGCTCAATTTGAACAAACAAAAACCCTGATGAATAGGAACGAACACAAGCAGTTCAAAATACTCTTTTTAAAGTGTGTATTTGGAGTTTCCCAGTTGACCACAGGATAGTAAAGCCAAGAGTCGTATTTCCTTAGAGAGAGATCCCTGGGTCCTGAGACTGCCTTTTTTCTTGATTATGAGTGAGACTGAGAAAGTGTTTTTACCTTTGTTCTATATTCTTTGAATTTTTTTTTTTTTAAGCGCAGGACTTCTGCTTTCTAGAAGGTGGGATACACATTCTTTTTGCTATTTCTCTGGTTCAATACAACAAAAAACTCTTGACATTCTATATGAAACAGTAATATGAAGACTTGGAAAGATGGAGAGAAGAAGACAGCCCATCTAGGGATTTTAGGACCCAAGGAATGAGTTGGTGGTGAGTTCTGTGGGTTTCCTTTTTGCCTCAGATAGCCTAGACTTGGACCTGAGGAAGGTGGCAACCCAGAACTGGTAATGAATGCAGACATAAAAGCCCCAAGAAACGCCTGCTTTCTTTAGCCAAAGACCAGAAAACGGACAGACTAGAATGACAGAAAATGTTTAGACAAAAACTGCCTTAGACAAAAACTGCTTTACTCCAGTTTACTCGCATTACAGAAAAAAAAAAAAAAGTGGCCTCACCCCTATCCCCATCAGCAAAGACCAAGTGGAAAGCTGAGATTTTCACCTCACCATGTTGTAGTGAAGCACTCAAGCCGCCTGTCAGACTGGCATCAGAGGAGGTGTGGGGGAGAGTGAAGACCTCAGTGCTGCCCAGCAGTAATGAGGCCACCTCCCCTCACGGTGTCACTAGAAACCATGTGGATGCCAGTGACAAAGCATTGATACCTCTTGGCCAGCAAGGTACCAGCAGAGCCTGAGTGGGGAGATGGTGCTTCACGCCCCACTCAGCAGCCCTCCAAGGTGTGAAAGGAAGCTCAGGGGTAACCTGGGCTTTTACCACTACCTGGCGGGAGTATGACAGCATCTCCTCTTCCCCTAACAAATGTGTCAGAGGAAGCCAGCTAAGACAGAGCATTTACATAGGACCCAGAGTCTCATAATACTCCAAATGTCAAGGTTTTAATAAAAAATCACTCATCAGACCAAGAACCAGGAAGATTTCAAACAGACTGAAAAAAGATGATCAATAGACATTGTACCACTTTCTCAGGGTGGCCAAAACATAATACTAAAAACTGCATTGCTTAAAAACAAAAGAAACTTACGGTCTCAGTTTTGGAGCCTAGAAATAAAAAATCAAGGTGTTGGCAGGGCCATTTTCCTCTTCAACCCATAGGTTTATTTCAATCACCCTATATTTAATAAACAGTTGAATTTATCATGTAAAAACTCTCAGGAAATCTTCAGGCCCAAGTAGCTGCTATAGTGTTGCAAAGGGTCCGAGAGGACTTAGCAACTGAACAACAATAGCAGGCACTACACTGCCTTGATTAGCTGACAAAGGCAATGGCACCCCACTCCAGTACTCTTGCCTGGAAAATCCCATGGACAGAGGAGCCTGGTAGGCTGCAGTTCATGGAGTCGCTAGGAGTCGGACACGACTGAGCGACTTCACATTCACTTTTCACTTTCATGCATTGGAGAAGGAAATGGCAACCCACTCCAGTGTTCTTGCCTGGAGAATCCCAGGGACGGGGAGCCTGGTGGGCTGCCGTCTCTGGGGTCACACAGAGTTGGACATGACTGAAGCGACTTAGCAGCAGCAGCAGCCTGTACTTTGTCCAGATTGGCTAACTCCTAGACTGAACGCTGATGTGATTGGCTGCCTCCTAGCCTGTACTTGGTCCAAATTGGCAGATTCGTAGCCTGTACATTGCCCTGATTGGCTGACAACTAGCCCATACTTTGCCATCATTGGCTAACTCCTAGACTGTATGTTGATGTGATTGGCTGACTGTTAGACTGTACTTGGTCCTGATTGGCTGACTCCTAGAAGGTAGTTTACCCTGATTGGCTAACTACGACCCTATACTTTGCCCTGATTGGCTGCATACTAAGCAGTAGTTTGCCTGGATTGGCTGACTCCTAAATTATAGCTTGCTCGGATTGGCTGACTCCTAACCAGTTGTTTGCCCTGATAGGCTTACTCCTAGCCTGTACTTTGCTCTAAGTGGCTGATAGTTAGCCTATACTTTTCCATGATTGGCTGACTTCTTACTTGGCCCTGATACGTTGACTCCTAGTCTGTACTTTGCCCTGATTGGATGACTCCTAGCCTGTACTTTGATGTGATTGGCTAGATGTTAGGCTGTATTTTGTCCTGACAAAGACCTGAGAGCTGTGACGCGCTGAGGGCTTTAACGTCCGTGGCTCCAAATCTTTGTTGTGAGGAGACAAAGAACCGAGGAACATACACTTGCGTGACATCTATGGTGCCATGACTCGGGTTTAACCTGGCTGAAACAACCTCCGCGCGGAAGAGGCCAAGCACAGCAGGAGCCCAACTCAGCGAAGCTCCGGCACTAGAAACAGAAGGTGAAGAAACCCAGCGCAGGGAAAGGCCCATCGTGCTGGACACCCAGACAGCGAAAAACGAACTCAGCAGAAAGCCCACGCGGCCTAGTCTCAGATTCCAGAAGACCTCCGGTTAAGGTAAGAGGTCCTCGCTCCTATGGCTGGAGGGACCTTTACAATCTCTCGTTTCTTGTTTCCTCGAACCTCCCGTGAACAGGCCGGTGGCAGGGGCACAATTGAGGGACTCTGGAGAGGCTACTCCTCAGCATGTCCCAAAGGCGCTATCTGCTGAGCCTCAGTTTCACCTCAGGATGAAAAGGATGGCCTCAGTCCTCACTGTCAGGGTATCCCTGAATGTAAGCTAGTCCTAAGCTGTCTGGGTTTCATTCACAACAGGGTTTTTTTTTTTTTTTTTTTTTTTCCACAACAGGGTTTAAGGAGTGAAGCTAGTGAGTCTTCTTAAGTGGCCTGTCCTTGTAAGTTCATACCAGTCAATCAAATCCTTGGCCTGTATACCCATTGCTCTCTGCCATCTACAGACACCTTTCCCTTGTGGCATCTTCCATAATGCCTGGTGGGGGTTCTTCTGTCCTTTCTCTTCTTTTTTTTTTTTTTAAATCCATCCTCTGACAAAGGCTTTACTGACAATTTTCCATACAGTTAGTCAAAAAATAAAAAAATACAGAACACAGCAGACAGTATTTCATACACTAGAAGCTGACATGACAGGAGTCCCTTCTCATCATGGTAAAAAACAAAAAACAAAAAACCAAAAAACCCAAACCTAAGAACTTAGTTTTTGGTGGGGAGATAGGACTTTGGTCCCCTACCAAATGAAATGGAGTAACCCAGCAGAGAATTCAAATCAAGGGTGTAGTATGGGCTGGAGGGGCAGGGCAGCGGTGGTCATATTTTAAAATAACTGCTTTAGTGACAAACAGGCTGGAAAAGCCAGGCTCGGGCTAGGCTGTGTCTCTCACTATAACTATCACCATGTGCTCCTCCTCTAGCTTGCCCAATGTCCTCAGCGCTGACTGGAGGTACTGCTGTGAGAAGTCACAGGGCCGGAAGGCGTAGAGCATGCCTGTGCTGTCTCTGCCCTTGGATCCACCCACTGGCAGGCTGATCACCCCTGCAGCCTGCTTCTGTTTCAAGTAGGAGACCAGGTTCCTGAGAAGCCCTCTGTAGGCCAGGCTCCACCGTAGGCATCCCCTCAGAGCCAGGCCCACTGGGGGTCGCCTGGGTGGCCAGGAGCACTGCGTAGCCATTGGGGCTCCCCTGCTTGATGCGTCGTGTGACCTCATCGAGCTTGGGCTGGTCCAGGCAAAGGCGCTGGGCAATCTTCAGCTGGGTCAGCTTACTCCCGGAAGTATGGTCTTTGAGGAGACTGCTGATCACCCCCTGGTCCCCCTCTAGGATGTGCATAGATGTCGGGAAGCAGCTGTTTTTCAACACCAGAAGCCCGTTCCAACCCAGCTGCAGCGTCTGGGCATACTCTGAAAGATTCTTGAGCTTTTTGGTCTCGTGTTTTTGCTCTTCCAGAGGCTTGGGCTCGGCCTCAGTGGTCCGATGATTGCTCTCGCTCTCTCGGGTCTTCTTCCCCTGGGAAGAGTCGGGAGCCTCGTGGTGGTGGTGGTGGCTCCGCTCCTCCGCCCCGTGTCGGCTGTTGCTGAGGGAGTTGCTGCCGGACTCCTTGGTCCCTTCACTGGAATGGTTTTCCTTGTGGCTACGCTCAGGGGTGCGGTCGGAGCCTCGGTCCGCAGGCTGCCCACCACCCTTGGTCCTGCTCCGCTCCTCATAAGGGGAGTGGGTGGCCCTTCCGCGATCACTGGAGAGGCTCCGGCGCTTCCACGTGTCCTCCCAGGCCTTGAGTCCTTTCTCTTCTGTGTGCCAAGGATCACACCAATGAAACTGTGAGCACCGGTCAGATATTTAGCAAATTTTCTGGAGGGTTATGTAGGGGATTCCTTGGCACGTTTTCCCCACTGCTTTTTTCTCCTGTCCTTCAGCTCTCTCTGCTTAACAGGCAGGCGGTACTAATGCTTTGAAATTGTATAATATGTTGTGCGTGTGTGCTCAGTCACTGTCTTGTCCCACTCTAGCACGTCCCACTGCAGCACGAGAGGCTCCTCTGTCCGTGGGATCCTCCAGGCAAGAATACTGCAGCGGGTTGCCATTCCCTTCTTCAGGGGTCTTCCTGAGTCAGGGATCAAACCTGGGTCTCCTGTCTCTTGTATTGGCAGGCAGGTTCTTAACCACTAGCACCACCTGGGAAGCCCTATAATACATTGGGATTTCTAAAAGGGCTTTGCATGTGATGCAAGCATCAACATAAATGGAAAATCTGAGAGCGGGAATTGTAGGAAGTCTCCAGAGGAGGCTGTAAAAGTGACATTGAGTGAAGAAGGAGAATTCTTCCCAATTTGAGAAGGGCCAACTGCCAGGGAAAGGAAATGAGCTCTCTTTCCCCTGGAAAAATTGGTGAAGGCTCACAACCTTTATATCTTGTCTGGAAAGCAAGCCACTGTGTTAAGATGTGGTAGTATTCTGCCTACCATGATTTCCCATCTCTACTTGGGAGAGGCCATTGCTCTCTGCCATCTACAGACACCTTTCCTTGTGGCATCTTCCATAATGCCTGGTGCTGGGCTTTCCATTTATATTCGCTGTACAGATATATAAGAAATTTTTAGTTTTTTACTTAGTTGTTTTTCCTCTTTTGCTTTTAGTCAGATGCACCTCAGGATGCTTCCCTGGTGGCTCAGATGCAAAAGAATCCACCTGCAATGCAGGAGACCTGGATTCAATCCCTGGGTTGAGAAGATGCCCTGGAGGAAGGCCTGACAACCCACTCTAGTATTCTCCCTGGAGAATCCCATGGACAGAGGAGCCTCGTGGGCTACAGTCCACGGGGTCACAAAGAGTTGGACACAAATGAGCAACTAACACTTTCAGTTTCACCTCAGGATGAAAAGGATGGCCTCAATCCTCACTGTCAGGGTATCCCTGAATGTAAGCTAGTCCTAAGCTTTCTGGGTTTCATTCACAACAGGGTTTAAGGAGTGAAGCTGTTGAGTCTTCTTAAGTGGCCTGTCCTTGTGAGTTCATACCAGTCAATCAAATCCTTGGCCTGTATGCCCCCTCCCCACCCCTACTCCCTGCACCAGACTGGTCCTCCCACAGTCCCTTCCCATCTCAGTAAATAGTTGTTGTTTATTTGCTAAGTTGTATCTGACTCTTTTGCGACCCCATGGACTGTAATCCACCAGGCTCCTCTGTCCATGGGATTCTCCAGGCAAGAATACTGGAGTGGGTTGCCTCTCCAATGGGTTGCCATTTCCTTCTCGGTGGATCTTCCTGACCCAAGGATCAAACCTGCATCTTCTGCATTGGCAGGCAGGTTCTTTACTGCTCGGCCACCAGGGAAGTCCATCTCAGTAAATAGCAAGTCCAATTTGCCAGCTTCTCATGCAAAGACTTTTCCTCTCGTATCAGACATCTAAATAGTCAGCAAACCCTGTTGACTCTACCCACAACATATATTCAGAATCTAACCACTTCTTGTATCTCCCCTCTACCACCTGGATCAAAACCACCATCACCTTTCTCCTTGATCGTTGCATTAGTCTTCCATTTGGTCTTCCTTTTTCCATGCTTGCCTCCGTTTTTAAAAAATTTTCTAACACAGCTGCCACAGTGGCCCTCTTAAAAGTAAAAAAAAAAAAAAAAAAGGTCATCACATCTTGTCAGTCTTCTTCTTATAGCTCCGATGGTTCCTCATCTCCTTCTGAGGACAAGGTAAAGTCATGACCCCCAAGCCTCTGCACATACAGTCTGGCTGCCAGATCCCTCTCTGACCTCGTTATCCACTTCTCTCCCCCTCCCTCCCTCAGTCCCAGCCCCCGGGCCTCCTCTCTCCTCATTGGACATATTAGGTAGACTTTTACCACCTGGTCCCTTGCTCTCCCTACTACAATGCTCTTCTGCCTCCCCCCTGCCTCCCCACCATGTATCTGCATGGCTCTTGTCTCATATCCTTCAGCTCTTTGCTTAAATATTTCCTTCTCAATGAGTCCTTTTCTGGCCACCATTTCTATAATCACAGTATCCCTTCCAACACCCCCATCTCCCCACCCCTTTTCCCTGCTTTATTTTCTTCCATAGCTCTATTCACCATTTCCATAGTATCCCTATCTTTATATATATTTATATTTTATAATATAATTATATATTGAGTATATTTTGTTACAGAAGGTATAATTTGTTAATTGTCTGCCTCATCCCCACCAAAGGTAAGTTTTCAAGGGCTGAGATTTTTCTCTGTTTGATCATTGATGAATCCCCTCCGCATGCTTTAAACAGTCCCTGTCATATAGTAAAGGCTAATAAGTATTTGTTGGATGGATAAATTAGTGAATTTTATATGTTCCCCACAATCCAATCCCCCACTTACTATTCTCTCACCCAATTCTCGCATCACAAACTTCCACCCTTTTCACTGAGACAGGAGTTCACATTGCATCTTAAAAACTGATGTCCCCGAAGATTAACCACCACCACCCCCCAATAAAGGAGGGTAATGATAACCAGGAAGTTATCATTCTTGGCAGATATCTTGGTTGGGGGTCAGGTGGACCTAGGTATGAGTCCTGGCTCTGCCATTTGGTATAAGACCCAAAGCAAGTTGCTTCACTTCTCCAAGCCCCAGCTTCCCCATGGAGAGTGAGACTATTGTTTGCCATCATAGGGTTGCTAGGAGGCCTGAAAGTAGGCATGTATTGCTTATGCCAAGAGCAGTGCCCAGCACAAAGGTAGGATCGTACTATACACATTGCTCTGCAATTTGCAGTCCTTGTAGAAACCAGTCTTGTACATGTACCCTTACATACTGGTTCTTTATACTCCTTTAATCACTATAGGATAGATTTCCAAAGTGGAGTTGCTGACCCCAGTGATATGTGCTTTAAAAATAGTGAATAAAAGGATTCAGATTATTTTCCAAAAACAGTTGTTAACAACTCAGACTCCGGCCAGCAGTGTCTGAGGATACCTCTTTCCCCACACCCTTACTAGTACCAGATGTTATCAGTCTTTTTCATTTCCGCCCATCTGATTAGGGGGAAAGTGTTTCTTGTGTTGATTTCCTTTATTTCCTTTATTACCTACCAAGTTGAACATCTTTTCATATGTATATTATTCATTTGTATCCCCTATTCTGTGGTTGCTTTCCTTTGTCCAGTGGTCTTTGGAGTTATTTATATTTTTCTTTTTGAAAAAACAGCTGTTTGTTTATTTTGGCTTGCCCTAGGTCTTCCCTGTTGTGTGCAGGCTTTTTCTTGATGCAGTGAGCAGGGGCTGCTCTTTGTTGGGGTGCGTGGGCTTCTCATTGCAGCGGCTTCTCTTGTTGTGGAGCATGGGCTCTAAGTGCGCCCGCTTCAGTAGTTGGGGCACAGGGGCTCATTAGTTGTGGCTTGGGGTCTCTAGAGTGCGGGCTCAGTAATTGTGGCACAGGGGCTTTAGTTGCCCACAGCATGTGGATTTTTCCTGGATCAGGGATCAAACTCATGTCCCTTGCATTGGCAGGCAAATTCCTATCCACTGTGCCACCAGGGCAGTCGTGTATTTTCTTATAAATTTATAGGTTGGAGATATGGAGAGTGACTGCTAATAGGTACAAATTTCTCTTTGGGGGGATGAAAAATATTTTAAAATTAGGTTACAGTGATCATTCCACAGTTTTGTAAATACACTAAAAAGCTTTGAATATAAACACTTTAAACCGGTGAATTTTATGGTATATAAATTATATCTCAGTAAAGAAACTAAAAATGAACAAAATATTTGAAAATGTAACTTTAATGGCTGCATAACATTCTCTTTTATGAACTTCATTGGTGGTCCAGTGGCTGGGACTCTGCAGTCCCAATGCAGAGGGCCCAGGTTTGATCCCTGGTCAGCAAACTAGATTCTACATGCCACAACTAAAACCTGGTGCAGCCAAATAAGTAAATATTTAAAAAATCTTATAGTCATCTCTAAGACACACCTGGGAAAACATTTAAAAAAATGAACAAAATATTTGAAAATGTGACTTTAATGGATGCATAAAATTCTCTTTTATGAAATTATCATATCTTATTTAATGACTTCTAATTATTTCTAAGATTTCACTCATAAAAATTCTGATGAATATCTTTATACATAAAAGTCTGCTTTTTCTTAGATGGGAATTATGGGGGGAAAGCATGACTTATAATAAAAATTAGAAAAAACAGTTGACAGTGATTCCATGTCAATCTGAACACTTTGGAGTTTTCTTCTGAAGTTCAGAATGCCATATTCAGTACCTCAGAACTGTTGTTGGCAAGGTCCCTCCTACTATGGTGACAACAATTGCCACTATCATTGAAATTAGAAAACAATGTGTTTTGGTCATAAAAATATATAAAGTATACTTCTTGCTTTATTACCAATAGCTTAATTGTTACAAACTGATTGCTAGAAAAACAAAATGAGAAGCGAAATTGCTTTCTCTGGCTCAAATCCATGGGGAATAGAGGCTAATTTTAGCGTAATTTTTGACAAAAGCAGGAAGCAGTGACTTTGTTGGTTTCATTTACTACTGTTTCATACCACCTTCACATCTTGTTAACATATACTGGAGAAAATGCAATAATAATAATAGATACTCTTGACTGGTGATTATAAGGTCCTTCTCTGGACAGAAAAGAAACTATCTTGGTTAATCATGCTAAATTAGAAGAAAGAAATTCACCCAGAAGAATTGTGATCAGATCAGATCAGATCAGTCGCTCAGTCGTGTCTGACTCTTTGCGACCCCGTGAATCACAGCACGCCAGGCCTCCCTGTCCATCACCAACTCCCGGAGTTCACTCAGACTCACGTCCATCGAGTCACTGATGCCATCCAGCCATCTCATCCTCTGTCGTCCCCTTCTCCTCCTGCCCCCAATCCCTCCCAGCATCAGAGTCTTTTCCAGTGAGTCAACTCTTCGCATGAGGTGGCCAAAGTACTGGAGTTTCAGCTTCAGCATCAGTCCTTCCAAAGAAATCCCAGGGCTGATCTCCTTCAGAATGGACTGGTTGGATCTCCTTGCAGTCCAAGGGACTCTCAAGAGTCTTCTCCAACACCACAGTTCAAAAGCACCAATTCTTTGGCGCTCAGCCTTCTTCACAGTCCAACTCTCACATCCATACATGACCACAGGAAAAACCATAGCCTTGACTAGACGGACCTTTGTTGGCAAAGTAATGTCTCTGCTTTTGAATATGCTATCTAGGTTGGTCATAACTTTCCTTCCAAGAAGCAAGCGTCTTTTAATTTCATGGCTGCAGTCACCATCTGTAGTGGTTTTGGAGCCCAGAAAAATAAAGTCTGACACTGTTTCCACTGTTTCCCCATCTATTTCCCATGAAGTGGTAAATTCACCCAGAAGAATTGTGAAGGAAAGAGCTTATATTTCCTACCTGTTTTCTAGGCCCATCCTCAACCCAAGCCCTTCCTCCATCATCAGATCTTTAGATTTAGCTGGACAAATTGATTGATGGTAGTTGGTGTATTGATTTCCAGGACACTACCAGCACTTAAGAGAAGAGGCTCTGTCCCATAGTTTGAAGTTATGGGGGCTAAGGGCAAGAATCCTGGATTTTAGCTCTGATTCTGCTATTTACCTGTTATATGACTTTAGGCAAACTTTGCCATCTCTAGTTGATTTCTAAGGGTCCTACCAACTCTGACATGCTCTGGTTTTAAGGAACAATAGGATTAGATCTCTTTCATTAAGGAGTAGAGCAGGAAACAAATTTGGGAGTTGAAGTCAGAAGAAAGAAATTGAGGGACTTCTCTGGCAGTCCAGTAGTTAAGACTCCATGCTTATAATGCAGGGGACATGGATTCGATCCTTGAGCAGGGAACCAGGATCCCACAGGCCACGTGAAGTGGCCAAAAAATAAAAAATTTTTAAAAAAAGAAGAAAGAAATTGAGTCATATCAGAAACCTAATATGATGTAGGATATCTTATGTTAGGTTCTTCAAGTCATCATCAAAAGAATACATGAAAAACATTATTAAAAAATATAACTCTTTACATTTACTAAAAATCATGTAACCATAGGCATACAATGCTGGGTTTGTAAAATGTAAACTATACCTTGCAATATGTAAACAATACATATTTGTATTTACTAAAAATCACATAAATCACATTAACTAAATGTGATTGAGTAAATCACATTTACTAAAAATCACTTAATCATAGGCATACAATGCTGGATTTTGTATTATGTAAACAATACCTTGTAATATGTAAATAATACTTTGGCTGCCTGATACAAAGAACTGACTCATTGGAAAAAACCCTGAGGCTGGGAAAGATTGAAGGCAGGAGGAGAAGGGGACGATAGAGAATGAGATGGTTGGATGGCATCACCGACTTGATGGACATGAGTTTGAGCAAGCTCTGGGAGTTGATGATGGACAGGGAACCCTGGCATGCTGCGGTAATGGGGTCGCAAAGAGTTGGACATGATTTAGTGACTGAATGGAACTGAACTGAAACTATACCTTGATAAAGTCTTAAAAATACATATTTAATTGTAATTTTATCTCCAAATAATCATGGATAGGGTCTTCCCAGGTGGCTTAGCAGTAAAGAATCTGCCTGCCAAGCAGGAGACATGGGTTTGATCCCTGGGTTGGGAAGATCCTCTGGAGAAGGAAATGGCAACCCACTCCACTGTTCTTGCTTGGGAAATCCCACGGGCAGAGGAGCTTGGAGTGCTACAGTCCATGGGGTTGCAAAAGAATTGGGCACAACTTAGTGACTAAATAACAACAATAATCATGGATAGGGTGTATGAGATCATGTGATTTGAGAATCTGCTCATTTACTTGCATGCATGAACATGAGTGAGAGCCAAGGAACATGTTAATAGTCTTGGGAGTTTTGTTGGCACAGAGAAGCTGCTGGGCTCTGGGGAGACTGAGGGAGCTAAAATGTCATTGTCGCAAGGGAGGCAACTATTGATTTCACTGACAAACCCTGTAATTATGGAACACAGAACCTAGTTACATTAATTAGAAGAGAGTGAGAGTGGAGTTGGAGGCCCTGATGGCAGGAGAGAGGGGAAGTGTAGATCAGTCTTCTCTAAGGTGTGTCTAGAGTGTGCAGGGACTGGAGAGAGGGGAAGCTGGAAAGTAGGTTGAGCAGAAACCAGTTTTAAGTTCTCCATGAGAAAGGCACAAGATTTACTACCTGAATTGTATGTATATTAAATAAAGTCATATATTTAAAATATTTAAAAAATGTAAAGCACTGTATAACTAAAATATTTTTAACAGGTAATACAGGTATATGGTAAAAATTCAGATGGTATAAACAAATGGTATAAAGAGATAGTGAAAAGGAAGTCTCCATCCCATCCTTGTCACTCATTTGTCTTTCCCAGGAACATTCATCATTTCCAATTTTTGTGTATCACTCTGGAGATATTCTGTTATCCTATACATATATAAATATATCACAAATGATAGGGTACTATTGACACTGTTTTTTCCCTCTTTATCTGTTTTAATTTAACAATATAGCTTGGAAATCACTCCTTATATTTATTTGTCTTATTCTTTTCTTAACATCTGTATAGTACTTCTTTGTACTGCAGTTTATTTATGCAGTTTATTTAACCAGTCCCCTATGAAGGACATTTAATTTATTTCAATGACATCTGGTTTATTTTCTTAAAGTTCACCACTGAACAGCAAAACCAATCCCCAACATGGTGTTACTGATGAACATTTTGGATTTTTCTCTCTTTGCTTTCTGTTTAATTTGTATTTTTCAGTAATAATCTTAGTGTACCCAAGACATTAAAAAAACTGTATTGTAGTGATGCCATAAAAAGCTGCAGGTAAATCCCAGGACAGATCACTTCCAAACAACTGAAAAGCAGGCCAGATTGAGTCTGCCAGGCTGGGCAGAGGCTCTTACCAATTCAGGATCCACTTTGGAAGCGGAGCTCAGTCTTCAGGAACACTTGTTTGAAGGAGAAGAACTCAGAGAGCTAGTACAATGGTGTAGAAAGATCTCAGAGTCTGGAGTCAGAAGAGTTGAGTTCCACTCCCAGTTTTGCCACTAACTAGCTGTATGTCCTTGGGTAAGTCACATGGTGGGAGGTTCAGTTCTTCCCCATGAGTTATGTAGGGGCAGAAATTTCAAGCCCATAATGCTGTTGTAAGGATGGGATGAATTAACAGCATTTCATAAGTGCTTTATTATATTTATTATATAATATATACTATATAATAATATTTATAATTATGTGTTATACTTAAAATATAATATATATTATAACTAAGCACAATATATTATTTAATGTATATAATGTAATATATAATGTACAATTATTATAATTATATATGAATATATCATGTATTATTATATAGTATATAGTAATTAATTATATATGATATATTATAATATATGAAATCAATATGATAATATACAATATATAAGATGTAATGTAATATATAATATTTTGTTTATAATTAATTATATATGAATACTTACTTATATTATATTATAAGCAACAGTTAGAACCAGACATGGAACAATGGTTAAAAGTTGGGAAAGGAGTACATCAAGGCTGTATAGTCTCACCTTGCTTATTTAACATATGCAGAGTACATTATGCGAAATGCCAGGCTGGAATAAATATTGCTGGGAGAAATATCAATAACCTCAGATATGCAGATGACAGCACCCTTATGGCAGAAAGGAAAGAGGAACTAAAGAGCCTCTTGATGAAGGTGAAAGAAGAGAGTGAAAAATCTGGCCTAAAACTCAACGTTCAAAAAACGAAGATCATGACATCTGGGCCCATCAATTCATGGCAAATAGATGGGAAAAAAAATGGAAACAGTGACAAACTTTATTTTCTTGGGCTCCAAAATCACTGCAGATGGTGACTGCAGCCATGAAATTAAAAGATGCTTGATCCTTGGAAGAAAAACTGTGACAAACCTAGACAGTGTATTAAAAAGCAGAGACATCACTTTGTTGACAAAGGTCCATATAGTAAAAGCTGTGGTTTTTCCAAGAGTCATGTACAGATGTGAGTTTGGACCATAAAGAATACTGTGCATGAATGTGTACTAAGTCACTTCAGTCGTGTCTGACTCTGCAATGCTATGGACTGTAGCCTACCAGCCTCCTCTGTCCATAGGATTCTCCAGGCAAGAATACTGGAGTGGATTGCCATACCCTCCTCCAGGGAATTCTCCTGACTCAGGGATCCAACCCTTGTCTCAGGCATCTCCTGCCTTAGCAGGCAGGTTCTTTACCACTAGTGTCACCTGGCTAAGTGTGGAAGAACTCATGCTTTCGGACTGTGGTGCTGGAGAAGACTCTTTAAGAGTCTTTTGGACAGGGACCACAGCTTTGTCTAACTCAGTGAAACTACTGAGCCATGCCGTGTAGGGCCACCCAAGACGGATGGGTCATAGTGGAGAGTTCTGACAAAACATGCTCCACTGGAGAAGGGAATGGAAAACCACTTCAGAATA